>NW_027466475.1:603750-1207500 GCF_050575085.1 Anarhichas minor | reverse complement strand
TTGGTCAGACGAAAATGAAATATTAGAAGATGTACATTTGTTCAACTTTCACTATTTCCTGAAGTTTTCTAAATCATTTAAATAATTGGGAAAATAATTTGCAAATTGATGGATAATTAAAAAAATATTAGTTGTATATCTTTTCACTGTGACGCTAAATGTGACAGTGAGAGTTCACTAGATGTTGTGAGTCACATTATCAGGAGCAGCCGTGTAACAATAAGATGAGTCGGTCGGTGAATGAAGCTGACTCACACTGCCGAAGATTTATTACAGCAGAGCCTGATGACCTTTACAGATTGGTAACACATCATCCATCATCTAAATGAGACTCTTCTACTAAATCACTCTTTTATACTCTCAGGGTGTGAACACAGTGGTGGAAAGAATAGTGACACGCATGTTAGCCGTTAACTCGTGGGTTTCTTTGTTTGCGTGTTTCAGCTCCGCCAACAAATGCCTCCTGAAGGTGGGACACTACAGCGCTCAGCTGGAGCAGTACCCGAAAGCTATCGAAATCTATGAGCAGGTAACAGCCGAGTACGGTTTATGGAGTGATTATGATTTCCACACACGTTTGGATCTTCTTTAGCTTACGCACAGCGGGCGCCGTTCCTCCTGGTGTCCACACGAAAAACGATGACGGTAAAAACAAACAACAATTTAAAGTCTCCAGAGGAGCCTCCAGCAGAGACCTCGTCCACCGTGGACAGACCCAGATCCTCCAGCAGAGACCGGTCCACCGTGGACAGACCCAGATCCTGCTTCTCTGCCGCCTTCGACCTGCGCTCCTCGCGACACCACACTGCTGGAGGCCCGGGCCGTGTTGCTGGGCCTACTGGAGGGACGGGAGAACCAGGACTGAGCTGGGCAGACTGTCAGACCCTGTTGCGGTGAAATTAGATCTGTTTAGAGACTCTGGTGCTCCTAAACACATCGTCCACAGGGGGCGCCAAAATCAACACAAATAAAAGATCCTTGTCGTAGCTTTAAGGTTTCTACATCATGAAGCAACATATTCATATTATTAACATAACATTATGTATATATAGAACCTTTCTTAGCAAAGTTGCTAATTGTGTTCAAACTGTAATGCAGCAGCTTAAAGCACAGTCACCATAAATCATAAATATAACAACACATTAGAAAAACTGAAACAGTTTCTGCATTTGTGTGTTTCAGGTTGCCATGAGCACCATGGACAATCCTCTGTTGAAGTACAACGCCAAAGAGTATTTCTTCAAGGCGTCACTGTGTCACTTCATAGTGGACGAGCTGAACGCCAAGGTACACACACCTGAGCCCACACTAGACACACACACACACACACACACACACACACACACACAGAGAGACAGTTGCCCTGTTCACACCTGACATAAACATTACACGCTTGCTAATATGCGGATGCTAAGTGAGCTAACAAAAATGCATGTATCTGTGTGTGTGTGTGTGTGTGTGTGTGTGTGTGTGTGTGTGTGTGTGTGTGTGTTGCAGTTGGCCATAGAGAAGTATGAGGAGATGTTTCCAGCCTTCTCAGACTCTAGAGAGCTCAAACTCTTAAAGGTAAATCTCTTTTATTTTATCTCTATCTCACCATGATGTAAAACCGTAAACTACAAATGATTTTCTGAGAGATTTAAGTTATTTTGTGATTGTTCTTATCATTTAAATTACTTAAATGCGTATCACAAGATGTCTATTTGTGATGTCGTCACGATACGATTCCGTTGAAAGACGATGAATCATCATATTGAATTACCGCCGAGCGCTTTTTGTAAAATCTGGCGTTGTGTGTCGCCACAGAAACTGCTCGACGCCCACGAGGAGCAGAACAGCGAGGCGTTCACGGAGGCCGTCAAGGACTTCGACTCTGTGTCTCGTCTGGACCAGTGGTTGACCACCATGCTGCTCCGCATCAAGAAGACCATCCAGGGAGACGCCGGGGACCTGAAATAGACGAGTTTAGAGATGGGGGAGAAAAACGGTGGGGCGGGGGGGGGGGACAAGGGGAGAGAAGGAAGATCAGGGGAGAGGAGTTGTAATTAAATGAAAGTAAGGGAGAAGTGTTAAGATGTGTTCTGGTGTAAGAAAGGTAAAAAAAAGAGAGAGACAGACAGATGGGAGGGAGGGTGGGACTGAGGGAGTTTACAGTTGTACATATCTGCATGTGACCCCCACCTAGCTAAGCTTCACCTTTACACACCACCTTTAGATAATCCCGTGTCCCTGGTCCTTCAGTATTGTTCCCGTAACACTGGACCCAATTGTACTTAAAGAGAAAGAAATAAATGTGTGTGAGAGAGAGAGAGTGTGTGTGAGAGAGAGAGAGAGAGAGAGAGTGTGAGTGTGTGTGTGTGAGAGAGAGAGAGAGTGTGTGTGAGTGCGTAAAGTAAATTATACACTATTTGATGGGAAAGCGTGCTGCTCATATCAGATTTAAGGATATATGTCATTTAAAAAAGGGATAACAATCTTATTTATGAGATTACTAATAATTATATTTATTGTCGATACTAAAAAAAGATTATTTATGTTTATTATGGTACTCAGTGTTACGATTTGTCTTAATATTTTAGGTATTAGCTCCTCTCCTCGCGTCTTTTATCCTCCTTCACTTCCTCTACTCTGCTGTTCCTCCTCCTTCGTCTCCCCTCGTCCTCTCCTCACCCCTACACTCCCCCCCCCCCCCCCCCCCCCCCCTCATGGTCAGTGATATATCACTCATTGTGATTGGTTGGTTCTTTGTGTTCTGGCCAGCGATTGGTCGGTGCAGTTAGCCACCTCCCCCGTCACTGCATCGTTTGTGCATGTCTGTTGTCATGTTGATGTAAGCGTTCTCCGTGTTGTGCTAACGTGTGAAGAACATACATGTAGCCTGGTATCATTTGTGTGAAATCAGTAATTATGTACTGCAGAAACCGTGTTGAAATAAAAACATCATCGCTCCAGATATCTGACTGTTTTTTTGGGGGTATTTCAAGGCGTTTAAGCCAAAGTCACATCATGACATCACTGCCATGATGTCACACTGCAGCAATGACTGTTCCCAAAATACAACATCAGTTGAGACAAAATCAATGCTTGATTTTTAGTAAAAAAAATATTTAGAGCTAGTTTTGTCCCTTAAAATGACTTATTCAACACCATTTAAAGGGGTTTTGGGTTGTTTAGATGAGGAGTTTGGGACTACTTTACTTTATCTCTGCAAAGAAACTGTCAGCAAAGAGGCCAAAAGCAACTCTGAGCTGTAAAATAATGGTCGTAAAAATGTGATTGCTTCGGTATGGAGTGTACATGGAGTCTTGAAATCAAATCCTGCTGACTCAGCGTTCCAAGGCCTTTTTGTTTAAACTGCTGTTTTTAAAGGTCTACGCATTTTTATTGCCAAGTGCAGGTAAATCTCACAACTACAAGGGGATGCTATTGCTTTAAACAAATGAGGTTGAATAACAATAATAGACGCGCCCTACCAAGGGTTATGAATACAGTGGACTAATGACGTTTATTTTATTTTATTTTATTTTATTTTATTTTATTTTATTTTATTTTATTTTATTTTATTTTATTTTATTTTATTTTATTAATTTAATATACTTGGCAATAAACCGTTTCTGATTCTGATTCTGCTCAACACCTCCAGTCCAGTAGGTGGCGCTAATGCGCATCTGAGCTAGTTCACCAACCGCCACCAAACTCTGAAGAGGAAGCATAATTCTGCGACACAAGCTTCCGGTGTGGTACACGTTCGTTGCTCACTCGCATTGGCTTTAGTTTAAGTGTAAATCGTGAACGCCACTTTTCTCCATAACTGGTACATAATCTGTACCAACCGTTTTACTGAAGGAGGAGGAAGCAACGAGCCGCCAAGATGCCGCGAATTATGATTAAAGGAGGCGTCTGGCGCAACACGGAGGTACGTGTTTACACGCTAGCAGCGTTAGCATGAAGCTAACCTCTGATACGAGTCGGACCTAGCATGAAGCTAGCACGAAGCTAGCTCTTCACTTAACGGGATTTAGCCCGCCTACAATGTTTTGGTTTATCTGTGTTTATGCCAGCGATCTAGAAAGAGTTTATTCAACGTTATAGCTTGAAAGTGGTTGATTTAACTAATGCATTTAGTCAGAAAAGATGGCAACTGTATTAGCAAACATGACGGCACCTTGCAAGACTTTGTCAATGTTAGAAAGTCAGCTAATTAAAAGTCAAGTGAGGAACCAATGAGGATGTCTGTCAGCTATGGGAATGTCTCATTGATTAAAAGATAAAAGATGGATGAAGTACTTTATTACTCTGAAGTTTAGAAGAAGAAAAAAGACAAAGATTATGAGCAAAGCAAACTATAAAATATAAAGGGATGATTGTACTAAATAACTTTTAGTAAGCTGCTCCCTCAGCTGTGGAATCAGTTGCAAAACGACCTAAATCCTGCAGGAGCTGGTCTCTGGATGCATTTTAGGAATGTTATATTGAGTCGAGGGAAGACCCGTCTGGCTCCAGATGTTTTTGATTCGTTTGTCTCTTATGTTGACTTGTGAAGGTTGCAAAATGTTTTTGATATTTTACGATTCTGTAATTTGCTCTTTCTTTGCTTTAATTTTAAATTGTTATGTATTTTCTTTTTGTGTCTGCAACATTGAAAATTGTGACGCTGTCTGTTTTAGCTAGGATGCTCTTGAAAATCTGATTTTTAATCTCAATGAGACTCTTCTGTTGTAAAATCAATAGTCTTACATTATTAAGGGAGACGCGTGAGGATTCAGCCCCTTAACCGTCTGTCATAGTCATCTGTTGTTGATCATTTGTGATTGATTGCATCAAAAACATGTCAAGATAACACTTAATAATTCGTGCCGGTCGCTTTAATAATCCTCTTATTTATCCAGGATGAGATCCTCAAGGCAGCGGTGATGAAATATGGGAAAAACCAGTGGTCTCGAATCGCCTCCCTGCTGCATCGCAAGTCTGCCAAACAGTGTAAAGCCAGATGGTGAGTCTTGATACAAAGACATGAGATGGCAGGACTTGTTTATTAACAACTACACCATAATAATGGAATGAAATGATTGTAAAAACTCCAATTGGATGACTTTAAACTGTCAATTTTATACATTTTTAGATGTCTGTGAATGTTTGTAGTGTTGTTGTTGTAGCTCGCTATTTGTTTTGTGCGTCCTCTCTCTGTACTTGTGTCCTCTGCTCAACTTAAGTCTCCCATGCAAAAGAGGTCTTTGATCCCAGTTTGATTTCCTGTTTAAATAACTGTTTCTGTGTCCGTCTGCAGGTACGAGTGGTTGGACCCCAGCATCAAGAAAACCGAATGGTCCAGAGAAGAGGAGGAGAAGCTGCTCCATTTGGCCAAGCTGATGCCCACTCAGTGGAGGACCATTGCTCCCATCATAGGACGCACCGCTGCCCAGTGCCTGGAGCACTATGAATACCTGCTGTACGGTTTTATGTTATTTTAAACACATTCATACACTACATGGGCTTAATATTTAGAATTATATTGAAAGTTCAAAGCAGACTCTTGACCGTGATTGTAGGATACTTTGCAATACAACGTATGAAGCACTTAAATTAAGTATATTAAATGCTGTTGATTGCCAAATGATGTGTATTTGTGTGTGTTTAGAGACAAGGCGGCACAAAGAGACAATGAGGAAGAAGTGGGAGACGACCCCAGGAAGTTAAAACCAGGAGAGATCGACCCTAATCCCGAAACTAAGCCAGCCAGACCCGACCCTGTGGACATGGACGAAGGTTTGTTAACACGCTTGAAACAATAACAAATTAGCTTTTCCCGTCAAAGGGTACGGAATCTATTTCGTCTGTAAGAATATCAATTTATGGGCTTCCATCGTTGTCTTTTACAATTCTGGTTATGATTGTTATAGTTTCCATTTTACGCTTAAGAATAATTTAATATTCCAGCTAATTGTGCTACAGTCATCATCTGGAATGTTGTATCAGTTTAAATATATAAAATCCAACTTCTCTTCCATGTTTGTGGTTGTATGTGATAGTTTATCACACGTGTCTGAACAGAATAAATTGATTCCGAGTGTCTGTCTCTCTCACTGTCTGCAGATGAGCTGGAGATGCTGTCAGAGGCCAGGGCTCGACTGGCCAACACCCAGGGCAAGAAAGCCAAGAGGAAGGCCAGAGAGAAACAGCTGGAGGAAGCCAGGTCAGACACGCGCACACACACACACACACAGTGTTTACCAATGCTGGGTTATAATTGCTTTATTCAAAAAAACATTCACAGAAAATGTAATAAACAAAATGCCATGCCTGATGGTCTTAGCTGTACCTAAAGGGATGTGAAAACCTACAAAGCTGCATAAATAATTGATCTATTTCTGGTGCAGACGTTTGGCCGCTCTGCAGAAGCGCAGAGAGCTGAGAGCCGCCGGCATCGATGTTATGAAGAAGAGGAAGAAGAAGAGAGGAGTCGACTACAATGCTGAGATCCCCTTCCAGAAGAAACCTGCACAGGTAACAACCGTCACTTGTTTTTCCTCCATTTCTATCCAAACCCACAACACACCAGCACAGCAGGTGGGCTCAGCTTGACGTCACAATTCATTCATTATTTCATTTTGTTCACTTTCAGGGTTTCTATGACACCAGCATGGAGCAGTACCACGCTCTGGAGCCAAACTTCAAACGACTCAGGCAGCAGCACTTGGAGGGAGAGCTACGCAAGTCAGTAACACTACACACACTTTACACTCTGTATTTTATACACACATTCATGATAAACATCGCAACACACACAAAATGACAATAAACACACAAGAAACATCACGTTTACGGCTGTACCGAATGTCATTTTGTAACATTCGAAGCTTCTATTGTTGAATGAAGCTTTGGATGTCTGTCATCGTATTTTATGATGCCATCGCACTAAATTAAAGTAGATGTTTTTGTTATTGTGGGTATATAAATGAAACTCATGGTGCTGTTAGACCAGCCTGTTAATACAGCCACGCGTCTCTCTTTGTGTGCGACAAGCCTGAGAGCAAAGAGTGTTTGTTAAAATGATGTTTTTGAAAGACTAAGACCCCATCAAATATCTTAAGCTGAATAGTTTTGGAGTTATTCGAAATGTTTGGACACGTTGGAAACAATCCTACGCAGCCACCACTGGTATAATAATACTTCTATTAACACTACTACTAGTGTAGTACTACTACTAGTGTAGCCTGATATTCATCTGCAGAAATGAAACGTCGTGAATGAAGCTTTAAACTATTCGTCACAGCCATAGTCACATTAGCATTGTTCAACATCAAACAGTTATGGATACATGATCGATGCACATTGTACACCATAAGGACTCAATGAGATCATGGTTCACTCATGAACTGTTTTGTGTGTTTGTGGGCAGTGAGCAAGAGGACAGGGATAGAAAGAAAGACAAAGCGAAGATCAAGAAGAAGAAGGAGAGCGATCTCCCATCGGCCATCCTGCAGACCAGCGGCGTGGCCGAGTTCACCAAGAAACGCTCCAAGCTGGTGTTACCGACACCACAGGTAACCACTGCACCTGTACTACTTTAAGTAGTCGCCCATCTGGTGGGTCCAACAACTTTAATGCTGTTATTATTCATCTTTAATTGAACGTTCTTTATAGATCAGTGATGTTGAGCTGGAGGAAGTCGTCAAACTGGGTGTGGCCAGTGAGGTCGCCCGTCAGGCTGCAGAGGAGAGCGAGAGCGGCAACTCTGCCTCCTCCGCCCTCCTGTCGGAGTACAGCGTCACCAGCGCCATGAACGCCGGGCTACGCACCCCACGCACCCCCACCGTCCAGGACAGGATACTGCAGGTAACACACACACACACACACACACACACACACACACTGAAAGTATTACGAGTCAGATAACTACAAGGGGTCTTATTCTCTAATCTTTTTTTACACACAAATATCAACATGAGCTAAAGTCCTCTTCCAGCATACACAGTTCACATCTTTGGATATAAAAGATCTCTCTGTGTTTTAATATTCACTGTCTGTGTTTTTCAGGAAGCCCAGAACCTGATGGCTCTGACCAACATCGACACGCCTCTGAAGGGAGGCCTCAACACGCCGCTGAACGACAGTGACTTCAGCGGAGTGACGCCTCAGAAGCAGCAGATTCAAACACCCAACACCGTTCTCACGACACCGTTCAGGTAACGATGCGTCGCCTCTGTACTGTTACAGCGCTGTGCAACTAGACGACAAACCAGCCGGTACTGTGAATGTTAACACTCATGGTGGTTTTCCACAGAACCCCCGGACAAGGGCAGGGCCAGGAGGGCCTGACCCCTCAGGCTGGAGGAGTGATGACCCCGCGGGGGCCAGTGACCCCAGGTTTGACCCCCCTCCGCACTCCTCTGAGAGACAAACTGAATATTAACAGTGAGGATCAACTGGCTGACCCTGCGTACGCTAAACACATGGTAATTACACAACTCACACTCTGAATATAAGGAATTTAAACTGTAAAACAAGTTTTGAGGTGCCGTACATAAAGGAGCTCTCGCTGCGCTATGCTTTTAGCGATTTATAATAACAGCTGTCACTCTTCCCTCACACACACAGCAAAGGGAGAGCCTGCAGCAGCTGAGGCAGGGCCTGCTGGGACTTCCTGTTCCCAAGAACGACTTTGAGATTGTTCTTCCTGAAAACGCGGAGAAGGACCTGGAAGAAACGGAAGGGGAGACGGGATTCATAGAGGACTCTGCGGACATAGTAGCACGCAAGAAGGTGTGCTACACACACAACACCAAACCACCTCTAAGTGACATAAACCCGTGTGTGTGTACTTGTAGTTAAAAGTTTACTGTGTGTGTGTCAGGCGGTACGGGATGCAGAAAGAGAGAAGGAGCTGAAGCTGCGACACACTGCTGTTCAGAGGAGCCTCCCCAGACCCACCGAGGTAACACACACTTCCTGCTGGGTTGGATTTCATAACTGTTGTTGTGTTGGAGTAATCCCGGAGAAAGATGGAACACGGTGCTTTTATTCTGGCATGATGATGACATCCGCTCGTCTGTCTCTTGAAAGGTAAACGAGTCCGTCCTGCGGCCGTCCTCCATGGAGCAGCTCTTGGACCTGCAGCTGGCCGAGGAGTTGATCAAACAGGAAATGATCACCATGCTGCACCACGACTGCCTGCACCACCCGGGGGCCAACGCAGTCAGTCAGCTGCAGCGCGGCAAAATCAGAGGCCCCGCCTCCACGTCGAACAACGCTTCGCACATAGCGTACCTGGAATCGCATTCCTACAAGCCAATCAGCACGGAGGACATGGAGCAGGTAACGGACACGTCGTTTCAAAGTTACTCAAACAAATGAAACGATTGTTTCAGTACTAGTTCGATTCATGGACGTCAATATTCTGTGTATAAGGAGTGCTTATTAATGATGATGCGTACCGTTGTGTTAACGAACAGGCAAAGACGGTACTGGCAGCAGAAATGGAGGTGGTGAAGGCAGGAATGGGCCACGGTGATCTCAGCATGGAGGCCTACAGCCAGGTGTGGGAGGAATGCTACGGACAGGTGAGCATCCCTCTGTCATCCGGCCCTGAGCATAGACTGCCTTTATACCTTCAGCATCACATGAAACCAGTTGATTCATCTGGTCTCTCTCTCTCTTTCTGCAGGTTTTATATCTACCCGCTCAGAACAGATACACCAGGGCCAACCTGGCGTCAAAGAAAGACCGCATTGAAAGCCTGGAGAAAAAACTAGACGTGAGAAAGCACTCGGACACATGAAAAGCTGATAGAATGACTCTGAATTGTGCACTTCTTTAGCTGCCTCTTTATCTGTCTCAGGTGAACCGTGGCCACATGACAGCGGAGGCCCGGCGAGCAGCTAAACTGGAGAAGAAACTGAAGATCCTGCTGGGAGGCTTTCAGTCCAGAGCCCTGGGGCTCCTGAAGCAGCACGGTGAACTCTGGGAACAGGTACTGAATGTGATGAGTCTTAAAATCAGTCCCAGTTCATCCTCATTTATTCTTCTTTATGGAGGGAATCCCCACATCTAATCTGAAGAGATCTGTTGCAGTTTAGATGCTATAGTGAGATATTAAAACTAACTACTTTGTAGTCCGTTCTCCTGTGGCTGTAGTTCTTGTAAATTATGTATTAATGTTGTACTCATGGTGTCCACCAGGTGGAGCAGTCGTCCACAGAGCTCGAGACCTTCAAACAGCTGAAGAAACAAGAGGACACTGCGATCCCCAGGAGGAAAGAGGTAATCCATGCAACACAATGACTGTAAAAGCGTATATTCAAGTCACTGTTGATTCCATCTTCTTCGATGTAAAGAAGCTTCACGGGCTAATCGTCGTCATTCTGTGTGTTTTAGGCTCTGCGGGAGGACGTCGAGAGGCAGATGGAGCGTGAGCGAGAACTTCAGCAGCGATACGGAGAGATCGTGATGGAGAGGGAGGCGATGATCAACAGCGCTCAGAAATACTAACGCGCACACGTCAACACATTCATACTGCACACACTTAGATACTCGTTATGGATACGTTTATCAAGCAAGCAGCTGCATTTAGAAACGAGTCGTCGTATTGAACCAGTCAGTCTTTTTATTTTTTTGTTCAATATTTGCGTCAATTCCAGAGCTAAGCCCCGCCTCCATGTTGCTATAACGTCACAAGCTGAGTTGTGAGCATGCTCAGTAGTACCTTGTATTTCTGTATTAGTGACCAATAAAGTTTTTTTTCCAAACTGAAAATATTGCATCACGTGTCTGTTTGTGTAAAATGTATTTGTGACAAATACTAATCTGGCGTATTATACCAAAGAGTCTTAGTGAATCATTGTTTCTCAGAAATGCAAACAAGGGCTTAATGAAAAGTCTTTATTACAACAAAAAATATTCATGCAGGTACTTTTAATAATAGGTTTGCTGTTCAGCAGGCGAGGAAGGCCATCCCACTCCTGCAATAAGCACTCTGAGACAGAAACAAACTTCAAGTCAGTCAAATGGAAAATAATACTGAACCACAAAATAAACCTTAAATACGACGGGTAGTTATATGTACGTACTGTGTGTTTGTAGTTGTATCTTCTGATGGCCTCTCTGATGTGACAGGGCTGGATGGCTCCACTAGGAGGCTCCACTGTAGCCGGACAGCTCTGAAACAAAGAGGATTAATACGACACAGGACACCAGCGGCATGTCTGCATACGTCGGGTTCTAACAGATTATTCAGATATTCAATGTATTAGTCATTGAAAACATTTTATTTATCAAATTGAATTATTTGTCTATCAGAAATACATGTTTATACACAAACACTGTAGGTACATTATGACTGTTTTCACTACATTTAAATAAAAACGTCAACACAAATTGGGTGAATCTAAAATATGGATTTTTTGTTTACTACATAATCCCTCAAGTTATCTCGTAGTTGTGTTCAGTATTAATCTACAATGTAGAAAATACAAAAAAAACTAAATACACAAACGCACCTTTTTGCGTTTTCTCTGTCTTGCCCTGCCGTCGAGATTGCCGTTACCCTGTGGGAGGGGCTTTGATGCATGGGAGGAGCCTGGAGTAGAAGGGGGAGTGGCTTCAGGTGAGTCTGGATCCTTCTTTACCTGGAAAGATGGAAAACAGATGTTATTTTCTGACTAAAACGTAACTGTGGTATCCTAGTTTTGGTGATTAGGAACAACTGAATGTGAGATGATTACAAGTGTGTGTGAGAGAGTGAGTGTGTGTGAGTGTGTACCTCAGTATGAGTGTTGTACTGGATGTAGCTGGCAGAGATCACATGACTGATGGGATTTGTTTTTGCAGTCATTTCTTGCTTTACCAACAGAGACAAATCCACAATCTGGAAGAGGATAAAGAAAAGTTTTCAACCACACACACGTATAACGTAGATACAGCCATTAACTGGACATGTGTGACATCACGACTCAACAGGCGACCTGAGCAACAGTCTCGTAGGCCAGATAGGACAGGATCTCCATGGAGATGCTGTTGGGTTTTATCTCTAAACTGCTGCAGTCGAGCCAGTCTCGAAACTTCGACGCCTTCTTTGCTGGAAACATATTCACGCACACACACAAAACACCGTTTAGTTGAGTTTAATACTGAAAGAATTTATCAATTAGTCAATGGACAGAATCATTTTGATACTGGGTTAACTGTTTAAAGTCAATTAACAAGTAAATAAAGTTCTAATTCCATCTTCACCAATGTGAATATTGGTTACTTTTCTATGTTTTATATTATTGTAAACTGAATACATTTGTGTTTTACCATTTAAACCTGCTGCATCATTAAAGTGCACGCATTAAAACAAAAGACAGCTCTACAAACTATATCTATTTATGAGAGAGTCGCTTAAAATCTCACCAAAACTGAGCTGTCGACTCTCACAGAACTCAGAGTACTGCCCCTGGTCCATAGTTCGAGTCTGACGCTCTAAACGCTGAAGATACAGAGACACACAATTAATAATCAATCTTAAAATGTGCTGTTGTCTACAGTCAAATCAGCGCCGGATGCCAGTGTGTCATGAACATGCCCGATGACCTCGTACCTCCATGCGCTCCTGTTTGATGGGGTCTACTTCCTGCCGCTCAGCCAATGACAGGAGCTCTCCGGTCTGATCCATCCCCACCAGAAAGTCCTGAGCCAATCGCTGCCTCCGCTGGTTTCCGCCAGCAGCGGCACCTGCAGCACCGGCCGACCTGTCTGCAAAAGAAAAATATGTATATATGAAATTAAAAGTTCATATCTCAAACATATCGATGCCATTAAAAAACTGCCGTGTATGTGCGAGCGTGCATTTATACCCGTTTCTTGCTGCATCTCGTCATCCTCCAGAGATTTGAGTAGTTTGGATTTATAATCTCTGAACTGGAGATATTTCAATAACCTCGCCACCTTCCTCTGGTCAGCAGACATCGAAGCGAGAGAGTGAAACACAGAAAGAAGAAAGGTGAGGAGAATCAATACGTACACGGAGGCAATCCTTCAATCATGGAGAGGCTCTGAAGTTGGAGTTTTGTTTTGTTTTGTGAGTGCGACTTGTTTACCTTGTCCCGCCTCATCAGGAACAGGATGTCCTCAACTGAAATGACCCTCGACCCACGAAGACACGCCCCCTCGCAGGCCTGATGCAGCTGATAAATAAACACGAGTTAAACTTGCATCATGGAGCATAAAATACATTAATTATCAAGTGATTTAAAGGTTAAGAAATAAGAGGATAAGGAGCTTCATTAACTGCTTTAGACATTAATTAGTCTGATCTCTGTATTCTCTCATCAGCTATAAACAAAAAGATCCGGTTCAAAGTGTCTATCGAGATTTGCTTTTTTAGATTCTTATCATGATCTTTAATTTCTGTGGAACAGTCTGAAGTCTAAAGTCTGTTGAGACTGTGGAAGGATCTATGACGAACAATGCATGACTGTAACCGCAGTTGTTCATAAAGGAAATTGACAGATTCCAAATTTGAGTTTGGGCAGATGGTAAAAAAAGAATTTAAGATGTGATGTCTTCAAAAAAAAAAGACCTTAAATTCAGAAACTAACATCTGCATTTCAAAAACTATTAACCACCACTGCACTGGTTTAAAAGATCAATAATATAAAATACTACTCAACAGTACGATGAACTATCACAGGTCAAGCTCCTAAAACTACTCGGCAGTATATAAAGAAATAAAAGTAGCTGCACATTTAAAGTCATATTTAAAGTGGTATCTTTACACTGTAGTATCATTGCTCCTCTACTTAATTAAAACATCTGGATACTTGCTCCACCATTGTGTACTGTGTCTATGTTACCATCGTAATGAGCTGCGTGTGCACGATGTCCTCCACCAGAGCTGCCGTCTCGTGCGGCGGCCTGCGAGCGTCTCCCAGAGCGAACCTGCCGCACAAAGACACAACGTATCGATCAGCGTCAGTATTCTCAAAGCGTTTGAAGTGAAACTATTTGGCTCTTTCTTGGGGAGCATCTGAAGAGATAACTTGTCAATCTACGAGCTCAGTGCTGACATTTAACGGTTGTGAAATTTGTTAAATAAAAAAAAATCAGTTTTGAAGAAAAACAGAAAACATTAAGTTGTTGGTACTAAATGACACGTGTCTCTAGTTCTCTATCAGTTTCTGTCTCAGACAAAACACACTGACCTCAACATGCAGCCGCCGCCCCCCCACACACACACACACACACACACACACACACACACACAGATCACAATTTGGTCAAACCTCAATTTGCATCCAGAATAGCCACTTCCATGATGGCAGTCTAACCTAAACCCACATCCTGAAGCTCTTTCCTTCCCCATAACTCTCTCTGTACGTACAAACAATAAACAGGCCCCCCCCCCCCTCACCTGTGCTGTGATTGGCTGTTTGCAGCTGTCAATCACAGCACAGGTGAGAGAGGCTTTGGTTTGGGGTTGTGGGCAGGTTGGATTCAGGCTGATCGTTGGTTTTAGGTTTTGGGGTTTAGTTTGGTTTCAGCCTCTCTGACCACCAACACCAGCTCTCTGCAGCTCACACACACACGACACAAGGTGAGTACCCCAAAACACACACGCACACGCACACGCACACACATCACGCATGTGGCTTCTTTTGAAAAACCCAAAGAAAAATCTTGTGAGACAGGAAATCAATTCCTTGTGGTGTTTCCCTCTACAAATAAAAAAATAGTGAAATATCTGTAATCTTAATATTCAAAGTATAAGTATGTATTGTCGACTCATGACGGCGGAAGATTCATTTCTAATATTTCTTTTGATGAAGTGTTCTGAAGAGAACTACTGTGACTTTGTTCTTTTGTAACTGTACATTGTGTTAAGTTGGGCTGCAACGAAAGATTGTTTCTATTAATTCTCGATGACGAGTTTTGTCTATAAAATGTCAGAATGGCGAAAATCGATTTCCTAAAGCACCAGAAGACGTTTTCCTGTTCATTTTGTCAGACCAACACTAGATAATATTAAAATGTCAGAAACGATTAATAGATTATAAAACAGTTGATAATAGTGTTAATGTTTTTGAATAGCTCATTAACTCAATGCTGATCGACTCATCGATCCATCGCTTCACTTCCACTGTGAAGACAGTTTAGTTAAAATGTGGACATTAATTTCAACTATATTTCATGTTGATCATCTTTATTGTGTTCCTTCTCTACTTATTCCATCAATTAGTCCATACTTTGAGTCTTAACTAGTGATTTGAATGTGGTGAACTAAAAGGGATGATATCTTAAATGTGCATTGATCTTTATTACAGGACGATGGTATCGTGATATTTTTTCACACGCTTGGGAACCGTTTATATTTGATTTAAAATACCATAACAACGCCTGTCACAGAAAGTGTTCCTATCATTAGATCTCTTTCTTATTTAAGCTCATACTTTAGTAAGTAAAAAGGATGCTTTGAGTGTAAACACAATGAATCAAAATGAAGGGTTGTGGACTGTTTAAGGACATCTTTTAGTTTTTATATACAGATTATAATAAACTGAAACACTTTCTCTGTCATTTGTTAAACAGGTTTTTATGGCTTCAAACAGTCTGTTCAGCAGCCCGATGCTGTACTGGGGTGAGTCTCCCTGTGTGTGTGTGTGTGTGTGTGTGTGTGTGTGTGTGTGTGTGTGTGTGTGTCTTACATCATGCTCTGCAGCTCTGGGATGAAACTGATCCTGGATGCTGGACGCTCTTTAGAACTGGAGGCTGCGGAGCCAGCCATGGGACTGCTCATCACCACAGCCTGAAACAAACACATCTGCATTAAACTAGGAGATCACACTTAACTGAAGGATCATTGTAGCTCACCGTGGTAGCAGAGAGCATGTGTGTGTCACATTTTACAGGCTGCAGTTACTTTTACTTGAGTATTTCATGCAACTTGATACTTCTACTCCACTACATTTGTCTGACAACTTTAGTTACTTTACAGATTACAGTTTTTCTTGCCGGTGAGAGCCACGTATCTCCAGATGTGTTGATGTAGAATGTTTGTGATCAACTGAAGGAGGAAGGGTTTCCTTTAATGTCGAGAATATCCTTCTTCAGCTAAACAAACTTTAAAAAGCCTCTTGGAAGATCGTCACAAAGCTTAAAACAGGCTGTTCTTAGAGATACGTGGTTCTCACAGGACAGAGACGCTACGAACACGTGATGGTCTTATAGAATATGATAAGGGTTCAAATGCAACACACATTAATAGAGCTGTGGTATTAATTTAGAAACATCATATATTATAGTAAAATGCTGACAGGGAACATTGTACTGCATAATAAGTACTTATACTCTACGTACTAAGGTTTTGAATGCAGGACTTTTGTGGTATTAGTACTTTTACTTAAGCTAAGGATCTGAATACTTCTTCCACCGCCACCGCTGCTGCCTTTGGCTCGGTGTATCTTGATAAACTGATAATTGAGTATAGAAATGAAAGATCACAGTGCTGAACTTTAAACGTCTCTAAGATGTGAAATTAAAAAAAAAAACTAAAATATTTCCTCCCAAAACACAAGCATAATGTGTCAATATCAACAAAAGACAGTCACTGATCTAAATATAGTCTGTAATGTAACACATGAGCATCATTTAGTCTAAAAACACGACGAGTCATCAGAAGTGAAGCTGAGCCATGAGCCTAAAACAACAAGATAGCAGAAGAGAGCTGAGGCACATCAACACACACACGAGCAGAAGATATGCTCACACAAGCATGCATGTAACAAACACACACACACACACACACACACACACACACACAGAGAAACAAACACAAACACACACACGCACACACACACAGAGAAACACACACGCACACACACACAGAGAAACACACACACACACACACACAGAGAAACAAACACAAACACACACACACAGAGAAACAAACACAAACACACACACACAGAGAAACAAACACAAACACACACACGCAGAGAAACAAACACAAACACACACACACACACACACACACACACACACACACACACACACACACACACACACACACACACACACACACAGGGTGGACAGGTGGTGTGACCGCAGTAACTTCCCCTCCGGCAGTAGAATCTGAATGATAATACAGCGCAGCTCCCTCGTATTCAAACACTGCGGTGAATAAAACACAATGAAGAGGAGAGAGAAACAGAAACAGACACGAGGAGGAGGAGAGGAAGACTAAAAGGTCCACAAATAGTTTGAAATGTTCACCTGTAGTCGTCCAGGAGAAAACGTTGTTGCTCTTGTTGACGCTTTTTAGATGTCTTGTTATTTTCGGCGCGATTTTATGACGTAGATCGAATGAGGACGCGCGGCGTTTTAGGTAGTTGTAGTTTTCTACACTTCCTGGTCAAAAACGTCTTCTTACTCTAAAAACATGGTTATTTAAATAGTTTCGTGTTTCTGGTTTCGTTCTTGTTATTAAAAAAATACTAAGCATCCCATTCACTTCATATTTTCTGAAATATATTTTAGTATATATTTATATATACTAAATTTATATAATATATTTAGCAGCTAAAATGAGTGGTGAACAAAGGAAACAATCTTCTTATATACAAAATACAAATATACAAAATATATAGGGTTCAATTAAAACAAAATATACAATAAGAAAGATTATCAATTTGCCCAAACTAGCCAGAGAACTGCTGAATCAATAAAGCCTCAATAAAACATCAATGCTTTATTAATTTAATAATTCAGCTATACTGATATGATTTGTAAAGACCAGTTTAAATGAGGTCAATTCAGGTCATATTTAAACAAATTCTACAATCCAGTCTATGAAGATTTGAGCTGATTTTTAACATGATCTCTCTGTTGCTCCCTCTCAGATCCTGCGGTGAAGCGTCAGCCAACACCATCGCCCACCAGCCACCACCTGGACGACCAGGAGGTGAGGTCCCGCCACCAGCGCAGCGCAGCGCCACCCAGAGGCCTGGTGCAGACCGACAGCCCAAACTTCCTCTGCAGCAGCCTGCCGCAGCACTGGAGGTGTAACAAGACGCTGCCGAGGGCCTTCACTGTGAGGAATCATCTGTCTGTCTGTCTGTCTGCCGTCTGACTGTCTGCCGTTTGTCTGTCTGTCTGTCCGTCTAATGTCAAAGGTCATCACATGTCCTGTGGATATTTTGCCCCTGCAGAGTTTATTTCATGTTGACCATATTCTGAGACTAAAGGACCAGTCCCAACCCTTTCTCCATCCTCCAGGTGGTGTCCCTGGGGAACGACGTACCCGACGGCGTGGTCGTCACAGTGATGGCCGGCAACGACGACAACAGCAGCGCCGAGCTACGCAACGCCACGGCCACCATGAAGCAAGGCCACGCCCACTTTAATGACCTGCGCTTCATAGGCCGCAGCGGGAGAGGTAGTGATGCAATAGTTACAGTAATAAACACAAACATGGACCAACAGAGGCCTCGTTTCAAAGCGCTTCAACAGCAGAGTGATTTAAATCTTTTATCATTTAAATACCCTCCCTTACACAGAAATTAGACAGCCAATTAGAGGTGGCTTTGCCTTTTAACTCAGATGATAATCTTAAAGTTAGAAGGATAAACAGAAAGAAGACAGGAAAACTTGTCATATTCAATCAGTGATCAATCTAAACCAGTCAAGTTTATTTATATAACCCAAAATACAAAGTTTGTCTCCGACGGCAATCAATTTTTATGGTTTGTTATTAACTTAAATTACTTCTAAATCCTATATTACTTTCCTGCTGTGAATTGTTGTTGTTTTTTTTACAGGCAAGAGCTTCACACTTTCCATCAATGTGCTGACGTCGCCGCCTCAGATCGCCACCGTGCACCGAGCCATAAAGGTCACCGTGGACGGACAGCGGCTGCCCAGACGTCAGTTCACACCGGAGAGAACAAACATGGTGGCTTTAATCCAACACTTTCACTCAGAATCACTCTCACTGACTCTTCTCTGCTTCCCTCTCAGGGCAGAGGCAGAAGGAGGTGAAGTCAGAAGTTTTCCGGTTACCAAGCAGCAGCTCTTCATCATCAGGTTTGTTGTTTAAAAGCCTAATTATCTTAAACTTGAAAGACTTGAAGACCATGCGATGCAGCTGAAAGCTCTGGAAAAACCACGTGGACCTATGTTCTACGACTTTCATGCTTGATATTATTTGTTTGTTTGTGTGATCAAACTGTTGTTGTTGTTGCCTCTCTCCAGATTGTAGATCATTGTCCTCCTCTCTGTGGACCAATGAGCCATCGTTCCGTGGCCAGATGACCTCTCTGGCTTCCTCCTTTACTCCAAGTCCCAGAATGCACCACCTGCCCGCCCTCTCGTACTCCACCCAGCCCCCAGCGTACAGCTCCTTCCTGTCCTCTGCTCCTCCTCCCCCTCCGCTGAGCCACAGTGGTCCGTTCCAGTCGGGCAGCTTCTACTACGGACCGAACCAAACATTCCAAACCACGGGGGAGGAGCGCAACGTGGTCACAACTCTGGCCAATTACATTGAAGGGGCGTGTCTGTCTATAAGAGGGGAGGAGCCTGTCTGGAGGCCTTATTGATTACTGGATGATCATCTTTAAATATAGTATTTTGCGAGTTTTGTGAGAAAAAATTATTTGTTTGCCGTGATTTTGATGAAAATATTTATTTGTTATTTTATTGTTTCTGATTATTATTCAATGATTATTTAATAATATACATTGGTTTAAACAATAAATAAAACATATTTCCCAGTTTCCCCCTTTCTATGAAAGTCTTTCAGGATTTGATAATTAATTTGTTATAAAATAAAGTGTTTATTAGAGCAACAGTTAATTTGCAACAATAATTTCTCAACCTGACTACACACAATAAAGTACAACATTTACAATGAAACAATTAACAATGAATCAACCTCCTGAATAATGCTCCGTTCTGCTGTTTGCAAAAATAAATAACTTGTGTATTTATAAAGTACTTTTATTACAGCTTAAGGAGACTAATGATTAATGGGTTACAGGTTCAGTGTCGACTGTCCTCCTGTAAAGCGTTGAGTTCGGCCACTCTCCTGCTCCACTCTTCTTCTGTCATTTCTTCTGCTCCTTCCTTAACGTCCTCCTCTACCTGATGCTCTCCTGAAACACAGATCATCACGTCACAAAGATAAAACACACACAGCAGCTGATGGAAAAGAAAAAGCCCATGAGCCCCAAATATACTATCCAAACAGGCTAATTATTATAAATATATATATTTGGGAGTGTTGATGTGTTTGCGTGTGTGTCCTCACCATTGCAGGTCAGAGCGGTGCAGACCCAGTTTCCACAAGCACACACACACTTGTTACACTCCATCCGCGTTTCAGCTCCGTCCTCGAACACCTCATCCTCCAGAGCACACTCTTCACACACACACACAAGAACACACGCACACACACACACAAGAACACACACAGGTAAGAAAAACACAACTAGTGAATTGCTTAAACAATCTGATACGTTTGTGTTTTTCTATTATTTTCTACATTATCTGAAAAAAGCTTGTCTCTAAAAAAACATTATTTGTCACATTCAGTCTGGGTTTATATACTTATTATTGGCATTTTTTTTCTTCTGTTTCCTGGAAATAATAAATAAATAAACTATTCGATCGTGGATTCTTCATGTGTGTTTCGTTACTTCTCTCATATGGATGGTAGGTGGGGGTCAGACAGTTGATGAACTCCGTTAAACTCAGCTTCCAGTCTGCGTTTTCATCCGACAGCTCAATCAAAGCATCGACACACAGAGACCTGAGACACAGACCGAGAGTGAGCGACCTTAACTATTGATTCAAATGTTTTGTTTACAGAAAATCATATTTAAAACAAATCAAAATTTACTGTTAAGTTGTTGGTGAATGATTATATTTACTTATTTCCATTTGTATAAAATGGAAATTATGTTTTCTATGTAACGTCTTAACAACCACACTCCCAACCTTTATCTTCTTCTGTGTGTGTGTGTGTGTGTGTGTGTGTGTGTGTGTGTGTGTGTGTGTGTGTGTGTGTGTGTGTGTGTGTACCTCAGCAGCGTGTTAGTCTCCAGCGTATTAGAGTACGTGAGGTTGAAGGCCGTCTCATTGTGCTTCAGGAAGCTCAGGAACTCTTTGGAATCGAGCTCTGAATCCCCGTTATCGTACGTCTGTAGCACACAAACACGTTTAATTAGATCTTAATTACCTCATTCAGTTATTGTCCTACAGCTCGTAACTTATCAGGTTGTCCAGTCGTCAAAAATGTGTACCTTGAAGTAGGTTTGCAGGAGCGTATCGGCTGAGGTCACATTTGAGGCCATGTTGTCAGATTCAACCTCCTCCTGAACCCACTGGATCACTCTCTCTCTCAGCCAATCACGGTCTGACAGGAAGCACACCACTACACGTACAAATAAAACGGTTAACGTCAATAAATGTGAGTTCTCTTAAAGGGAAACTTCTGTCATTTTCAAGCTGCAGACTTACTGGGGCTCACATCTGTCTTTGTTGGTTTCTCTGCAAATAGAAACACATAAACAATTGTCACAACTCACACACACTGCTTTAACTGTCTGTGTGTGTGTATGATGTATTTAAAGTGTGTGTGTATGATGTATCTGTCCTGTATGCACTGACCCAGACAGTGTCCTCTGTGCTCCACATGTATCTTGGTCTGGGTGATGCAGGCGTCTCTGTGCAGCTCACAGTGGTTCCTGTAGGATCTGCCGTTGCTGCCACAGACCCAGTTCTCCGTCACGTCACACTGCTGCAGAGAAAGAGGAGGAAGAAGCAGAAGTTTCCCAAAACTGAACCTCTGGAAGACAACTATGCAGAAACAGAGTGGTGAACAGGTACTTGTATTTTCTACATACTACATCTCAGGAGTAATATTTTACTTTTTACTTCACTACAATAATTTGATATATGTGGTTACTTTTTACTTTACAGATTAGATTAAAATTAAAATTAAAAAAATAGGATCCAATGCATAAACTTTTGTTCACTGAAAGGAGACCGCTCAATGTACGTCTTATTTTACTAATTCAAACAAGAGCAACAACACCTCCTAAGTCCATCTCCTAAAGGGGGGGTGTTTGATAGATGTTTACTCCACCACTAGTATTCAGCAGCTTTTACCTGTAAACAGCGACAAACGGGTTCTCCTCTGTCGGTCGACACACACTCTCGACCGGCACCGCAGAAAGTCCTGGCACACACTGACTGATCCTGACACACACACACACACACACACACACACACACACACACGCACACACACACACACACACACTCACACACACACACACATAGAGAAAGCTGTATCACGTTTCCATTTATTTCTGGTTTATATTGGAAACAATGAAAAGAAGTGAAAAGTGTGTTTCAGACTCCAGATGGTGACCTTTAATCTCCCACTGAGACCCACGCCGTTTTGAATGACAATGACTCTTTCTCAACTCACACACACACACACACACACACACACACACACACACACACACACACACACACACACACACACACACACACACGCATTATTGAGCCAGCTGCACAGCGATGCAGCTCATTGTTGAATTTTTTATTTAAAGCTGGGTCTCCTAAAACTACCTCTCTAAAACTGAACATTGTAACCTTCCTGCAGGATTTATAGCAGGGCTGCATTAGCTTTAGCTAGGTGTGCCCAATAAACTGGCAGTGCACGATACACACACCTCATAGATTCTCCTAAACAGATGATTACGTTCAAACTCCACACATTCCTGTAAACTTACAGGGCAGCACACACATGTCTGCACATGTGAGGACCCTCAGTTACATGACGCATTCCCTCCTTACTTTAATCATGCTGACCCCTAAATCAAGAAAATTATAGTAATTCTAATCTGAATCCTACATCTAAACAGTCCACAGAAGAAGAGAAGATTGGACGAAAAGTCGTCACTTTTACAAAAATATTCCTTTTTTTTAATATCTTTATCTCAGGGCCTAAAACTCAAATTGCTGCACACAAAGATGATACAAGAACACACTCTCACACACACACACACACACACACACACACACACTCAATGACTAGATACATCTGCCACCTCCAGCTGACATCTGCTGCACCGCAAACCTGCTGTTAGCAAACAGCTGACTGGAGCAAAACACACACACACACACACACACACACACACACACACACACTGAAGTGGTGTGTTGGAGTAATAACAAGTTCATGTCTGATCCTGTTAAACAATTTCTCCTCCTCATTTTGAATCTGTTGTCCTCTCGTTCCTCTGCTCTCGTCCTCCCTCTATTCATCTTTCACCCTCATTATTTTATATATTCATGCTTCATTTTTGCCTTCATTATTTCTCCATCTATTCTCTTGTTGCCTTTTATACATATATATTTTTTGCCCTCTCTCTTTACTAAATGACAGATTTGTTGTCTGCTTTGGTCAGTCAATATAAATCCAAACAGGTTGTTAATCTTTTACTGCAACTAATACGATCACAAGGTGTATCTTTTGTAATTCTTTTATTTCACTGTGCTGCTGCAATGACACAACTCTACCATAAGATCATAAAGGGATTTTTAATCTTTTTATTAGGTTTTAGCTAACATTTACATAATTAATACTAAACACAAAGTATAACTGAGGCTGATGAGAGTGTCATTCATTTTTTAGGTATGTCGTCATAAATAAGTACACATGTTGGACAAACTGAAGTTTTGACCTGATGGTGGCGCTATAAAGATTTTATACTTCATCCAGATGGGAACAATGAATGTGTGCTCCAGATGTCATCCAATAGTTGTAGAGATATTTCAGTCAAAACAACAAATGTCGATCTCACGATGGTGTTGGATCATGAATGTCTACAACAAATGTTCTGCTAATACATTCAGTAGTTTTGAGATATTTCAGTCCGGACCAAAGTGGTGGACGCACAGACCGACTTTGCCGTCTCTAGCCACATCTTTTTACATTTTACATGTCTAGTTTGAGCTCAGTCTCACAAATGTGATGAATGATTTAGCCTTTCTGACTCAAAGGTGATAAAACAGCTGCAGAGGAAACAAAGTGAGTGTGTGTGGACTACAGCTGGAGGGGCTGACAGTAAACATGAGCTGCTGACAGCCGTAATCACACACACACATACCTGAGGAACGGCTTCAGCAACAGTTTCAGAGCAAAAACACATTTCACCTCCACATACCAACTTCACCCTTAAAAGCCTAGCGCAGCATCGATGACATGTTTCTACAAAACATTAAATAAGTTTCATATCTAATAAATGGAAAAAAATGTTTTTGTCATTGGACATCAAATATGGTATATGCTCAGACATGTGATGCATGTTGGTGACTTTACACTGCAACATAAATATAGGGTATGTTCCCCTGAATCATATGATCCAACACTGGATATCACTGAAATAAGCTCAGAATTGGCCAAAATACAAAAACTGTTTTCAGATGTTTCTTTTGTTGTCTAAGCAGGCTTTAGAGGGTTAAATTGTGCGAGCTAAACACGCACACACACACACACACACACACACACACACACACACACACACACACACACACACACACACTTCAGGCAATATTCCATGTTTAGTTTATTTTCCTGCTGTCAGAGGTCAACATCAGTCTTTTCTAAAGAGACAACTTGTGATTTACACTCGAGAAAAGTGGGAAATGAAAAGAAAATTGGAAATGTCATCACTGGAAATATGTTTCGAAGTTTCCCCGTTTTTTCTTTAGTATATGCATTTAATCTGAATGCTTGTCTTGTTTTCATGTGTAGCTTCTCAGAAATACAAGAAGACATAACAGGAACATGCACATCAATCTGCTCAGCTTTAATTAACCCACGCGGTGATTTATTTAATGCGTCATGATTAGTGAAAGTCAACAGTATCTCATATATTTGTTTTAAGTAAAAAACAAACAAAAAACAACTCATTCACACTTTGAGTTTACCTTGGCCAGAGGAGAGGACGAGACGGGAGGAGAGGAGAGGAGCAACTTCAGCAGGAGCACTGAGACGGTCAACATCTGGAGGAGAGAGGAGATGAGACAGGGGAAGAGGAGGATAGAAGAAGAGAAAAGAGGAAAGAGGAGAGGAGGAAAATTATGGAAGAGAAGAGAGAGGAGAGAAGAGAGGAGCAGACAGGAGAGGAGAGGATAGAGGAGAGGAGGAAAAAAAGGTAAGAGATGAGATGGAAGGAGAGAAGAGGTGAAGAGAGGGGATGAGAGGAGGAACCAAGAGAGGAGAAGAGAAAAGGAGAAAAAAAAGAGCGGACAGGAGAGGATAGAGGAGAGGAGGACAAAGGGGAGATGAGATGTGATGAAAGGAAAGGAGAGAGGAAGAGAAGAGAGGAGACAAGAGGAGGAACGAAGAGAGGAGAAGAGAAAAGGAAAGGAGAGAAGAAGGGAAAGGAGGAGACAAGAGGAGAGGAAGGTAATGAAGGAAATATTGGAACAATAAAACTACTTATTTTACTAATGCCAGCACTACTACCACTAATATTACCATTACTATGAACACCTATACTATTAATAATAATAATAATAATAATAATAATAATATAGCAGGCGTACCGTGCCAGTCTAACCACAGTTCGTCCAGAAGTTACTCTGTATGAACCAGTCAGCATTAAAACAGCCTGTCAGAAGCAGTAACTCCACAGCTTTTGATCAGCAGCCAAAAGTAATCAATGAGCCAGTCAGTCAGTCAATCAATCGGGAGGTTAATTCATATCCAGATATCCAAAATGTCAGAATGGATCCATTTAGATGAAGAGTTTTATATCCAACCAACGATCAGTGAAGCCGTCTGCTTCGCTCTGCAGTGAAACAACGTCTGAGTTAGGAAGGAGGAGGGATGCTGAGGGAGAAAGGAGACCAGCTGTCGAGAGTCCCCCCCCCCCCCCCCCCTTCGTCTTTCCCTCCTCCCTCCTCTGAAACACACATAAAACACACACCCACAATCTGTCTTCTTGAGGAATGATGAGTTAGAGACACACGACCAGCTGACATGTTGAGACAACGTTAGACAGCCAAAAGGGAATAGAGGGGAAGTTACACTGTTTAGCCTCATATTTTACACTTAAATACCACAAAATGATCAATGAACCTACAAAAAACATCTTTAATGTTCATAACAGAAAGATATATAATGTAATTTGTATAGCACTAGTAACTTACTGTAATTAACACATTAACATTAACATAAATACCACATAACAGTCACTTCTGAGGTCAAGAAAAAGGACAAATTAACAGAAATATGCCACTAGAGGAGCAGAGATACACAGCAACAACTGTGAAAAGATCATTTTGACTTAATGCATAATGTGAAAGAGACTCTAACTAACGTTGATGTTTGATGTTATTGTTGACTGCTACATCTCCGCCCTTAATGATCCCGTCACATCTGGATGAATCATAGTCATGTCTGTCTTTTCAGAGGAATTATCTACACACAAAAATATATAGTAAGTATTTTTAAAGGAACCATTTTTTTACACATCTACCTACCTACCTGTCTATCTATCTACCTATCTATCTATCTATCTACCTATCTATCTATCTATCTCTAATTTAAACTCTCAAACAGTATGTTGTATTGTCACACTGTGACCAGCAGGGGGCAGAGTCTCCTTATTGGTTTTTATTTCCATCAAAACTTTCTCTCTCTCTCTACACACACAAACAATGGTGGAACATTGATGCCACAACTTTTTCTTTCTATGAATTAAGTTGTTGTATATTTCAATAAACACAGCATGAACAAAGATTTGAAGGCTTATAATGCTTTAACAAGTCAGAGCCACATGATAACGTAATAATGCAAGCTGCCTTAAATTTGCAATTAACTAAATTACCAAAACCAGTTAACACCCAGTGAATCCTGTAGGAAGGCAAATGTGTATCATTGCTGGGTTTTTTAAACATTTTTTTTAATATATTTAACCTTTATTTAGCCAAAACAATCCCATTGAAATTATGAATCTCATTCAGTGCTCCTGATTTTAAAATGTAATCTTCTTAGCTCAGACCAAGATGAAGGTCCAAAAACATTAAAAACACTTTCACCAAAGACGCTGCAGAGTTAAGGAGTCAGTAGAACACGAGATACGCAGGACACGAGGACGCAGTTCATGTAATATGACCTTATACTGTTCCAGAGACAAATCGTAGAGCGACATGATTTACTGAAACTAACATTTTAAAAGAGGATGAATTTTTGATTTTTTTTTTTGTCAAGTTCAATCTCAAGGTTTTTCCCAATTTGTCCCGCTCTCTCTCTCTCTCTCTCTCTCTCTCTCTGGTGTGACAGTCAGCTGTGCGTTAGAAGACGAGGTTCAGATGAACCCACCCGCCTGGTGTGCGCCGTAACACCAATGGTGCGCTCTCTAAAAATACAACAGAGGGGTCAGCCAGAGTGTGAGCACATCTTTTGCTTGTGTGTGTGTGTGTGTGTGTGTGTGTGTGTGTGGGCTCTTTTAAGGAAAGGTATGTCATGAGCTTAATGCAAGACGATAACAGAGGTGTGAAACATGCAAAGACACACTGAAATATGCACACACACACACACACACAAACACACACACACACACACACACACACACACACACACACTATTACACAAACACACACGTGAGGTGTGAGAGGCAGGAGTTTGGAGATGATGACAAGAGCTAAAAGTCTGCTCACACTCTCTTCATGTCTCTGCGTCGTTGAATCTCTTCAGAACAGAACAAGACACAATACATTATTAGTGTAGGGCCTTCCACAACAACAAGCATGCATGTAAACACACACACATATAAAGTCCTGCAACATAATTCTTAAAAATGATTAATTAATGTTTTCATATTTTTTTCCATTGATCTTTAAAGCTAGGTCTTGAGAACCTAGCACGAGTACGTCAGATTCACAAAGCTGGCAACACAGACAGACCTTCAGACCTTCCTCCGAAGCCACTCAAAATGATGGTTATGAACGTGAACAACAAACATGGCTATTGTTAGTTTTCACGGCTGCTGCAGCTACAAAAAAAAAACTCTTGACCTAGAAGTTGGTACCAGTGAAAATCTGAAAGTTTATCTTGCTAAATAACTTAAACGTTAAAGAAATGATGTAAAATGTCTGTCACTTGACTAAAGATTTATTGATTCCCGGGACAATGTCGACTACATCTTCAAGAAAGCGAGACAGCAGCTCCCTCAGGAAACTGAGGAGCTTTGAAACAAGGCAGCACACCAACGTCTGTGGTGTTCTCACATTCAACATTGTCTCATTGTTTGGAAGCCTCTCAGTTAAACAAAAAGACAAACTGATCAATGGAGACAAACAACTCCAACTCAAGGATAAATTCTCTTCACAGCCTAAAAGGCGATGCAGGCCGCAGACTGAAAGTCCCAACGGCCAGAAAATGACAACAGACTTTTATCACTGCTCCGGCTACTTTAAGATTTTAGGATGCATCATTGTCGTTTATTGTTGTGCATTGTTGTGTTCTCTTATCTTCCAGTGGCAAAGACAGTTTTCCAAAGTTAATAGACAATAAAGTAATCTGAATCTGTTTGAAGCAGTGTGCAGCAGAAAGCATTGTGATATACTTCACAAACACTTTTTTGCATAATTTGCATAAGTGGAAAAAAACACCAAACCACTTAAAATTAAACTCTATGGGGTCGCAGAGGAAATGTCCGTGCGACGCCTCTGCTAAAATGTCATCAAATATTCCATGCTTGAATTTTTTAAGAGAGGCAAATGACAAATTCAAAAAAGTCAAAAAAATTTGGTGGATCAAATCTTTCCAAATTCACCTCCAGGTGGCAAAACCATTGCACACAGAGATTCATTGTGACGGTTTTATGAGTTTTCACCAGAAGCTGTTTGGAACGAGATAAAGCCTTTTTTTCTTTTTTAAGCGGTCCTGTGTGTCATGCAGACTTTGTAAAGAGCATAAATTGTTATTTAAAGGTTTCGCTTTAAAGGAAAAAAGTCATGAGTTGAAAGAAGAAAGTAGTTTAAAATAAACAAAATCAAAAATTATATAAATCTTTCTGAGAATCTGTAGTTTTCCAGTGTTTTGTTGTCCTTACGCAGCAGAGGCTCATTGTGCTCATTCTAATTGCATGTGGCTAATTATGAGACATGCTTTCTAGATTTCATGAATAAATGGAGCTCACTGCATCCTTAAAATACAGTAAAGACATAGATGTAGTGGAGCAGTGTCTACCTGAGAAGAGAATGAAGTCACTCTCTCTCTCTCTCTCCGTGTTGTTAGCAGAGCTTTGTTGACATGCTTCTGCTTTTAGTGCATGTTCATGCACGTGAGCGTGACCCGCTAGCTAGCTAACGGCCGCCGCTTTGCACTGCTCTCATACGGCGGTTACAGTTGATAACGAAGTCCCGACCGACAGCGTCGTCGCCAAGGTGTAGCACCCAAACCTCCGGTTCCCTTTAAGGTAAACCATGTTACCTCTGTCAGCACTTTTGCTGTAGTTTGCACTGATAGCGCTCTTAGCACCGTTAGCTATGATCCGCCGGCTCGCTGCCGACATGTTGAGAGCCGTTGAGAGACAATCGAAACGCTCCCAATCTCGTATCTTGCGCCTTTAAACCAGCAGCGTTGTGTCAGTGTTAGAGACACAATGCCATCCCGTTTGAAAGAAAAGTCGTTTATGTGTTGTCACATGGTGGAACCACTGATTCGCATGAATCGAGGGGAACTCTCCTCTTTACTACATCACGTACACACACACACACACACACACACACACACACACACACACACACACACTGATAATGGCCCCGAGGAAACCAGTGTGCATTTGACACTATCACAAGTTCTCTGCAAAAAAACACAGTGACCACAAATTTTCCAAGCTGATAAAAAAAGCCCAGAGCGTAACCCCTCTGTCACCTTGCAGTTGTGAACGGTCGTCACTTTACTGCTGTGACTTAGATTACATATTGCGTTATTTTATATGTGAGTAAAGACACAGTTTTGAGTATTTTAACATTACTTTAGTGCCCTTTTTATCATACAAAAAAATGTACGATAGTCACCGTCAGACTCTTTAGCAGCCGGGAAGAGAAAGAACGATCGAGACGTGTTGCCCTCGTTACTTCAACATGTTCATTTAAATTGAAAAACATCACATGTGTAATTCATGGCAAAATTCAAACGGGCTCTCTCCGTTCACTACCGTACATTTTTGTCCGAAATAAGGTCCCACGGTGGTCAACACAGAGGGGCGGGACTTTGCCTCTCTAGACCCTTTTTGAATTTTCATTCATAAAATGTTCATAAAGGTTGATGAAAGCATTTTCCGAGTAAACGGTGATGCTGAAGGACTCACTTCTTCTTCTTCTTCTTCTTCTTCTTCTTCTTCTTCTTCTTCTTCTTCTTCTTCTTCTTCTTCTTCTTCTTCTTTGATATTCAGCAGTATATACAAGCAAACATAAACCTCCTCTATAACCAAATATTTTTTTAAATTGCAGAAGTTTAACATGTATATTATACATACTACATTTGCTTTCTTGCCCAGAGTAAGATGAGAAGATTGCAGAATCTAAAGAGCTGCTCTTTAGCCCCAAAACCCCGGTCCATCCCCTCGGCCTCACCATCACAGGAGAGCCGGTAGCGGTGGAGTCTTTTGGCATTACACTGGACAATAACGTCAGCTTCAATCAGCGTATCATGGACATTAACCCGGGTTATCAACAGAGACTCACAGTCATCCATAAGCTCAGTCAGTCCAACCCCATTTTCTTCTCCTGTACCGAAGCATTATCACCTGTTTCTTTTTCCATATGCTTATAAGAATAAACTCATTTAGCCAGAAAACTCACTGATATTCCCACCTAAACACAAAAACCCAAATCACACCTGACCCGAATCACCAATCACGTCACCTCCCTTCTCTCTTCATGTGCATGAAAGGCCCATTTTAGCAAGAGCTTTGTACCTACAGCCACACGAGCTTAAAATAAATTATCTGTAGTTGGTTGTCTGGAACTAGTTGATGGAAACAACAATTATTGACTGATTGGTTTACTGACTTTGCGCTTCAAATTTCTCCAGAATGTTTTATAGAAACTATGTACAAAGTGTGTTCCAGCCTCACATCGTTGATGGAAGGTATAAACTGGTGTTTGTGGATTTTACATGTAAGTTTGTTTTCACAACAATATACCAACCGAACAGAGAGACATATAGGGAAGAATAGAGCGACATGGAGGAATGCATGACTGGGACCTGCAGCCATTGTGTCCAAATACAATATCAGACTTCCTTGAGATGCCAGACTCCACAAACACACACATGCATGCCTAAGAGTTGAATAGCAGGCAGCGAGGCACCAGGCCCACTTCCTCTGCTGTGGGGGGGACAAAGAGAGAGAGGGGGGGGGGGGGGGGGGGGGGTAAAGAAAGAGAGAGAGAGAGAGAGAGAGAGAGAGAGAGGAGGCTGGTACAAACTAGAGTCTCACACTCATTTCGGGTCAGTCCTCTGGACACAAACTGCTCTCATCTGTCTGCTGCTGCACCGACTGTCTCACTGTCAACTCATCTGAACGTTGCATTTGTTCATCTGTCTGTCTCTCTCAGCTGTCTCTCTCAGCCGTCTCTTTAAGCCGTCTCAGGGTCACATTCTGCAGCTCAAGTTGTGAGAACAACACACAAACTTGCGGCTGGAAGAAGACCAGCAAAAAAAAAAAAACACCTTAAACAACTGGAAGACATCTGGACCGGTGCAAACCACCTCACAAACTAACAGCTTCTGCTGCCGCTGAGGATCAGGGGCAAGGAAGCGCCTTGCTCAAAGCAGCTGCTGAGGAAGAGGAGAGCAGCCACTTCACCAACGTTGTTGAGATTTTCTCAGGCCAACTGCAATCCTAAATCAGGTAAAGTGTGTGTGTGCGTGTGTGTGTGTGTGTGTGTGTGTGTGTGTGTGTGTGTATGTGCATCCATCTGGTGGATTCTTGAACACAACGTGCATCCCACAACAACAAACTTCAAGGTTAATGTTGGTTTGATTGAATGTTTTCTCGTTAGTTTTGTCCCCGTCATGGAAACTCCTCTGAAACAGCAAATTCTCCTCTGAAACTCTCAGTGCGAGGCCTATAAATCAAGTTTTTACCACAAAACTATGACTAAAAAAACATTTAAATGCAGGAATAAGAAGATAGAAAACCACTGCAAGTAGATGTGATCAGGACGACAGTGGCTCCCACTGTCGTCACAACTGACAACATCTAACAAGGCACAAGTTTTGAGCAAGATATGGAAATTAAAAGGAAGAAATTCAATGCGACATTTTTGTGTAAAACTATTTTAGTCTTTATCAGTTTATCATTTGTTTTGTTTCCATTGATTCATATCTCACATTTTTATTATGTTGACACTTTTAATTAGGGAATATTAATCATGTAAATTATAATCAGAATAAAAACATCCTCATGTCTGAGCGAGGTCAACGGTTCCTAATTTATTATCCATCAATAACCAGCATAGGAAATGTGTCTGTGTGTGTGTGTGTGTGTGTGTGTGTGTGTGTGTGTGTGTGTGTGTGTGTGTGTGTGTGTGTGTGCGCGTGTGTTATCAAGACAGGATGCAGAACAATACTGAGTGCTGAATAGTCGACACACACACACACACATGCACGCAAAGGTCGGGGGAAAGTCTATAGAAGGAAGTAATATTGTTATTAATGATGCTGGGAGCACTTGTGAAAGACATAACACACACACACACACACACACACACACATACACACACAGTTTGTTAAAAGCCTTCAGGTTTCATAAAAACAGGAAGGGAGGGGCATTTAGGGGCGTTTAATAAATAAGGGAATTTTAGGCTCACAAAAGATGAAATGAAAAAAATGCCTTTTACACTTTTGTATCACTGGTCATATTTTGCAAGTATAAGATAATATATGCAAATAAAAAAGTCTGTATTTTTATACTAAATATTCCTGTAAAACAAGATATGGTGTGTGCTTACGTAAGCTGGTACCAACCAATTTCAGCCAATAATATCATGACATCCATCCATCAATCAATCCAGGAGGTGTGTGTGGAGCCACAGTCCTCTGTAGCTTGGTATCGCGCAACATTATAAACCCGCCCACCTTTTTTTTCGACCAGTAGCTCCTCGCAGGACGTTTCACTCGGGAACACGTCACAGTACAGAAGCTAAAGACGCTCTAACTTCCTTTTTATTGGGACTTAAAGTTCTCTCAGGATGTATTTTTCTCTTTTTCGTTTATTGGTGTTTTCAGTATAAAGACAAAAAGACAAAAGAGAAAGTTTTGGTATCAGCCACACATTTGGTACAAAGTCGGGTTTGTCTACTATCCAACCAGTAAGATGCAAAATATGGGATTCAGAGTGTTAATAAAGCAGCAAACAACTGTTGTCTATGTAGAGACATAGTTGATTAATATCTACCTGAGCAGAGAAGGAAGTCACTCTCCCTCTGTGTGTGTTGTTATACGAGCTTGTCCTTGCTTTGCTGACATACCGGTCATGGTTTTAGTGCATGTTAGTGAACGTCAGCGTGCTCCACTGGTTAGCTCACGGCCTTCGCTCTGCACTGCTCTCATAAGGCGGCTACAGCTGAGAACACTGGCATGACCGACAGCGTCGTTGCGTAAGTGTAGCCCCCCCCCCACCTTCATGTTTCCCGTTAACCACAATCCACAGATTGTAGTCATCAATTTCTCCAAACAGTGTATTTCATTGAGTATTGTGGTCAGTTTGGCCTGCAGACACTTCCTTGTGACAGCTAACCAAAAGTATTAGATAAGGATATTCATCCAGGGCCATGAGATCATCCGGGATTTCTCCCAGGTTTAATGGGACCCAAGATGTAGTTATGTCTTTTCTTTTCCAACAGGGAGATTGAGTTCATCTTATTTTAGTTTTTCATGAGAATGTCATAAGAACGCAGCTTCTGAAACACTTTAAAAACTAAACGTTACATAAGAAAGTTACAAATGCAAGTTGAAGTTTATCATAATTCTGCTGCAGCGTGTTAAAGGCGTGTTAAAGTCCCGATCCACTCAAAACACGTGTTCTGCTTATTGTTGTGTCCCCCGGTTGTTTGATCTCCACTGTGCAGACTGATGTGTGTGTGTGTGCAGAGTTTGACATTCATCTGCTGAAGGAGGGAAGTTTAAATCTGGGTTTAAGACGTGCACGTACGACCACGATTATGTCACATTACAACAATCCTGTAAGCCAATCATGTTCCAGTGTGAAACACACACAAGTGCGATGAGGAAACTTGAAACCGCCAGTGCACTCACACACACACACACACACACACACACACACACACACACACACAGTTGACTTTTCAGTGAAGTAGGAGACATTTTGCAGGAGTTATACACATTAATATACATTGTGGACTTTTTTAATGAGGGAAAAGGTGTGTAATTTTAAGACAATATGACAATGTAATTCCACAATCTTTTTTTGTGGAAAATAAAAGTGAATTAAAGTGAATTATTTCAGGCTGGTCTTATACAGTGTTCATAGCTATACCTATGAAAAATAATGCGTTGTAATTTGTAGATATCCCACTAAATTATTTTGTATATTATCCACAAAATCATGACTAAGGAAATATAAGAACCGCAAAAACACAGACACATCAGTTGGGAGTGGAGGTGGATGAGTCCAACAAAATACGACCTTTTACCCAGAAGGCCGTTGTTTGTTCCCCGTGTGAAACAAGAAGTCAACGTTGATTTATTTATCACGTAACTTCAATAGTTATCTTAACCCAAATGGCAATCTTTTGGCAAACTACATATTTTATGATATTTTCCCAAACCTAACTACGTATTTTTTTTGCCTAAACCGAGTATTTTTTACTGTAAAGACGGAACTTTATTTTGAAAAGTCTGCATGTAACGAGCGGAAACGAACAGTTGTATGAGGATACATTGACTATTTTGGCCATGATAATTGTGATTAACTGTGATTAACTGTGATACTAACTGGATTTTATCAATACATTTAACCTTTTAGTCGAAGATAATCCCCCAAAACTGAGAATTGCTGGTCTAGACTCGAGACATTGTTTGTCTTTTTCCTTCTTCGATCATTTTGGCTGTGATAATTCATATGGCACACATATTTTGAGGTTTTACTCTAATTTTGGAAGTTCAAACACTCAGTGCATTGAGGACAAAAACTTCCCCATTAAAACCACATTTTTTGATCCCATGGCCATTACAGCATAATGAATGCATGCTGTTGTATCAGACCTTCAGTTGGGAGCCCTGGCTACAATATCTACAAACAAGAGAAGGCAAAAAAAAAATCATACGAGGAGGTTTCCTCTCATAAAGTCTGACTGGAACGAACCAGTCAGACAGGTTATGAAATTTACTGAGATAATTCCCGTTCCCAAAGAGATGGATTATATAAATTGTATTGACTCATTAGCACTTTCTCTTAGGACAAACTGAACTCCACTGCTGTTTCAAGAATAGAGAAACAATATATTATTATTATTATAGCAAAACTCTCATATTGTTAAGTGAAATGAACATCAGAGCCTCTATAAACTGCTGGCTGAGCTTTGGACTTCTAGCATTGTTTGGATTTTACAGGAAAGAAAATAATAGTAGAAGTAATATACATCGCATGCATAAACATACCCACACATGTCAAAATGTGTGTGTGTGCGTGTAGGTTTCCTTCCCCAGAGACAGACGGAGTGGAGTGTGGGAACCGAGAGTGGAGCTAAACTAAGACATGGGCACAGACGTTTGTATTAATGGGGTCAGGGCCGGGCCGGAGAGAGGGTCATGGGGTCGAGATAATACAAGAACACACGCACACACACACACACACACACACACACACACACACGTTTGCTAGCCACCAACACACTAACCAACCAGCACAAACGGTATTCTTCAATTTTTTACTTCTCAAGTGTCCATCCAGGTTTAGTGCAACTTTTTCAACACATTTTCAGAAAATTGGCAAAAGAAAACGTAAATAAACAAGTTTAACCCACTACTTTTATATTAAGAGTTGATTCATGGAGATGAACAGCAGGTGCCATTTTTAATTATTGCAGCAAAGGAAATTATTAAAAGAGCAAAGAGAAACGTGATGGAAAAATGACATCTATGTTTGTTTCATGTATCAATTTGCAGAACATTAAAACGTTATAACTGGTCCACACAGAACAGTTCTGGAGCTTCTTTGGATGCTCTCAGCTACGGGTTTAATCAGTCATCGTTTTTCCCGGACATTCTCACCTCATACAAACAACTTTGTCTTTTGTTCAAATAAACCACAGAGGAGATTAGGAGAAGCCTAAATGTGACCCTGCTCATGAAACCTGCCTGTGCTCTCTGATCTTCAGGTGAACTTTTGTTCCTGCAGACTGACCTGCTGAGAGACAAATAAATACAATACAGTCATGGCAGACTGGAGCCTGCTGGGAAACTTCCTGGAGGAAGTACAGGAGCACTCTACCTCTGTTGGCAAGGTTATAACCCGCACACACACACACACACACACACACACACACACACACACACACACACACACACACACACACACACACACACACACACGTACACACTGCACACATTGCATGCCAGGCAAAATGGCACCAGTTCCTCTGCACATGGTGGAAATAAACACACACAAATACACACTGAAAATAAATAAAACAATCATATATATGAATGTATACTGGTGCATGGTTTCTGTTATTTTCCTCTAATAATAAGTAGATAACTTTATATATATTTTTTAACAAATGCTCAAGAAGTCAAGAAGTCTTAAAATAATGTAAAATATCATCTTCATAGATTTGATTTAACTCCCAATAAAATATAACTAACAATTTACCTTAAATTCATATTTTAAGGGTGTCACAAGTGTCCTTAAATAATTCCTCCTCTTCCATTATTCTTATTTCTAAGCCAGCAGTACGTTTCATTTAAACTTTATTAGCCCTGACTTATAAAACAAAATACATGAGAAACATCTGCAGCTGACACGAACAAATGAAAGTGGGAAATCAGTAAGACATTACTAAACTAAACAGACCTTTTATAGCATTTTCAAATGTCACAGAAGTTAACATGTCCTGATAATAATCATTATTTCTTTCTATATCATAGTTTCTGAGGGTTTCACACATCTTTCTCTGTTGTTTTTGGCCTCACAGGTGTGGCTGACCATCCTGTTTATCTTTCGTATCCTGGTGCTCGGGACGGCGGCTGAGTCGTCGTGGGGAGACGAGCAGGAAGATTTTAACTGCGACACCGAGCAGCCGGGCTGCGAGAACGTTTGTTATGACCGAGCTTTCCCCATAGCTCACATACGATACTGGGTAATGTACAAACTAATGTCATGTGAATAAAACAGACACAAAATGAAATAGCAGGAACTCATATTTGTGTAACTGGTTGTTGTTTTAATCTGTTAAATCACATAAACTTATTGCTTAACAGGTTTTTTAAACATATTAGTTAGGTTTAAGCAAGTTAATTAACAAATAAATCAACGTTGACTTCACGTTTCACATGCAGCATGAACAGTTTTTGTTTGTTTGACCCATCCAGCGCTCCTACTTCCCGCCCAACATGGGTTTTTGTGGGGTTTATACTTTGTTCATGATTTCATGGATTACATACGATTTGATTTTTTGGGATATCTACGATATCTACATACATTTTCATAGCTACGAATGCTGATTTCAAGCATCACTAACCTTTGATTCAACCGTTTTTAAAATCGTAAATCTGGCTGCTCTTCTCGCAGGTGCTCCAGATCGTGTTCGTGTCCACTCCCAGTCTGATCTACATGGGCCACGCCATGCACACTGTCCGCATGGAGGAGAAGAGGAAGAGCAGAGAGGAGGAGGGGGGAGAGAGGGAGGAGGACCGAGGAGGGGGTGAAGGAGAGGGAGGAGAAGAGAAACACGGGAGGAAAGGAGAGAAAGTCAGAGGAAAGGAGGATAAAGGTCAATCGGCAGGTCGAGTCCGTCTGAGGGGAGCGCTGCTGCAGACGTACATCCTGAGTATACTGCTACGAAGCATCATGGAGGTACATGCTAGTCCTACAGACCAGGGCCCAGTCCCAATGTCCCCCATAAGGCCTTAAACCCTGAACCCTGAGAGGCTGCAAGGGCTTGAAAGGGTATAAACATGAACAACGAAATATCTCAATACCTTGATTACTCCAAAACATGTTACGTTTAAATGTCTCTTGCCATACGAGACAAACAGTAATTGTCAAATCTATTTCCTCGTTTTTGTCAAAAAGGTTTTCAAATCGAGAAATTAAAAGAAAAGGTTGATGAATAAACCAGGTGTGTAAAATATAATCTACGCTTGCAGTCCTCTGATTTCATGTTTTTATGGACTCTCCTTAAATCATTAATGTTAACGTTTCTGTATCAAATATTTTTAATGCCTCCAGGCTTCCTCTGGGAACCCCGCCTTTTTAGCGCCACAACAGTATGAATTATGGGTAATTCCCTCATGCGAATTCTGCAGAAATGCATGGATTTATAACACGACTTCCGAGTATAAAATTATAAAACCATAAAGCAAACGCACTAGTGTTTCCTTTAACTCCGCCTTCCTGCCATCAGTCCAACCTCGTTCTCATTCATATGAACGAAAGAAGGAAAATAACTCTATTGTGCTATTGGTGCATTTTACATCTTTAAGAACCCAATGACTTAAATAAAGGCTATTCAAGTGCTCGTACTGGGAAGTTGATTTACCTTCAAAAAATAAGTTGAATTGTAATTCCACCATTTAGGCCATTATGTAAAATTTGCTTCGCAGCCCACCACCACAGATGCAGACTGATGGAAAGTTTGCATAATGGTCTCAAAAAAGAGCCCACAAACCCTGAACGAGCCTCAAAGTCTGTGAGTGTGGACATTGGGATTGAGCCTGGATAAGAATTACCTCTTATACGTCTTTCATTTTGTAGTACATTTTATACATGACCATATATTATACTGCATGGTATATCATGGAGGCAAAATGGAGACGGTGAAATGTGAAACGTTGAATGAATTCAGCTGACTGTGATTGGACCTCCATACAGGTGGTGTTTCTGATTCTCCAGTACATCATGTATGGAGTCTTCCTCAACCCTCTGTATGTCTGCAAGGTAAAACCAGAAACCTAAATCATTTTGAGTTCTTCATAACGTATGAAACATGATATTCAGAGCCCACGGTCGTATTATCTCTCTCTCTCTCTCTCTCTCTCTCTCTCAGGCCTGGCCGTGTCCGCATCCAGTGAACTGTTACGTCTCCAGGCCGACAGAGAAAAACGTCTTCATAGTGTTCATGATGGCCGTGTCCGCCGTCTCTCTGGCCCTCAGCGCGCTCGAACTGCATCACCTGGCGTGGAGACACTGCTGCAGGTACATGTGTTGGAGCTTAAGAGACCAGATGATGCATGCTTTGAGACCTTTTAATCAAACTGCATATAACCAACGTCACTGCAGGCGTTTTTCCAGATGCATTGTTATAAGATCTAAAATACCACAATATGTATGTTTGTTGAGTTCTTTCAAGTCTAGATTAAAGTACAAACATTAGATATTAAAAAAGACACTGTTGGCTGTCATCAGTGGTGGAAAGTACAAGTTTACTCAAGAACTGCACTTACTTACCATTTTGAAGTACTTGAGTAATTCCATTTTCTGCTACTTTGTACTTCAATTTAACTACATTTTAGAGGCAAATATAGTACTTTGTATTCCTCTGCATTCATTTTTGAAGCTTTAGTTATTTTACAGATGCAGATTATTAAAACAAAAATGTAATCAAATAATAAATGATGATATATTATTACATATTCAACTACCCAGCAGTTTATTAAGTAGTTAAATTAGCTCCACCTTTACTAGATAGACTTCACATTTAACTGATACACAAGCATGATAATCCAATAATATAATATATAATATTTTGAAATGTGACATTCTGCATAATGAATGCTACTTTTGAGACTTTAGTTTGATGCTATTTTTTAATGCGGATCAAATACAGACGGGGTGATACAAAGAAAATACTTTAATGATGCAAAAAGCTTAGAAACCGGGGAAGTCGGGGAATATCGACTTGCAATTATCGACTTCTGATTTGCAAAGGATTGCAGCTTAAAACAAGAGACAAAGACTTTCAAACAGGAAACAAATTATAGCAAAAACCATAAGACAATGACAGTTTCAGGATTTCCAAAGATTCTGTTATTCTGATTTTGTCGACTAGATTTTCTCCAGAAATCCAACTTGCAGTTTTGATGCATATCTGACCCGACATGTGGCCGCCCTTTATCTATTGGTCAATGTTACAGTAAAGTTTGTTGCCTGCTAGACTTAGAACTAAATCCAGCATGTCCATATTAACTTACCGTCGTTCTCAGTAGCTGACTCTCAGCGGTTATTTAAAACAAAGTATTAACAGAAACTTAGAGGTCAATAAACGGTCAAGTCTGAAAGCTGATTTCATAAACGTAATTGAAACAAATGCAACCTTGTTAAAAAGGATGAAATCAACAGTAGTGGTAATGAATATGCACATTTAGAGGAAGGGGAACTCCAAAGGTTTTACACATAACAGTCAGTTTACTCGCCATGAGGAGCACCATTCAGTGAAAACGGACGTTAACGATGTATGCCGGAGCCTCGTAAAGTCCGGAGATATAAATCTGATGATGTTATCTTGTGCTGCAAATTTAAAATGTATGACCTTTGAAGCCTGTGTTACAAGCTGGGGGCACCGAGATAGAAAAATATAAGCATGTATCAGCGAGGGGCAAACAAAAAGATAGTGTTAGTCACCGATGTAGGACTCATGTAGTTCAGAGAGTCAGGATGCAGAGCAGCGTATGTGCAGGATCTTTGTATTAGTCTTGTAGAGGCGGATTAAACAAAGCTCTTGCAACAACTGAAGTGCATTTCTCGTCTATTTTGAGCATTCAGTGATTCAGCTTTTACTTCCTGGAAATGAACGTAAAGGTCAAACTGTCTGAGGATTTAAAAAAACAACAACCTGAAGAGCTGACTTTGCATTTCCTCTGGAAATAAAAAGACAACTTTGAGTGAATTAAGGTTCTTCAAGAGCACAAGACATTGTTTCACAGCCTCTTCATGGAGTAGGAGGTTAGTTGTGATCAGAGTTTAGCAAAACTAGGTTTAAAATAAGTAAATGAAGAGTTTAATCAATATGGAGATGCTTGCTTACCCAAATTAAAATAAATACATTTGTATGCACTGTATAACTTACATTTTTTTTTAAAGACAGCTTGTTAGCCGAGCGTCACTCATAATGGCTCAGCAGAGAAACTTTAATTTCTTCTACTTGTTGGCCGAACTAATGGAGCAATATGGCCAAATGATAAAAGACACAAAGAAATAGAGACCATGGCACCATAACAGTTTCTTTGCTGAACTGGATCTTTTATATCTTTTACTTTATTGTTTTTTTTCAAAATAGACTTTATTGTCTTAACAATCGTAAAACTCAACTGGTTTGAGTGTGTTCCTTCATTTTCTTAGAGGAACTTGATTATTATTGTTCAATTTGTCTAAAAAAGGCATTTAAGAAGTTAAAACCTCCTCAAGTGTAAATTTAAAATTAATACTTGATCACAGAATTTAATTTAATCTAGATTTACAGTAAAGACTGAGCTGACATTGATAGAAATGAATCGTTGTTGGTGCAGCCCATTTATTATTAATCTAATTATTCACGGTGAGGTGTTAACTGTCTAAATCTCTTCGTTGCAGGCGGTACTTCTTAAGAGTGAAGGCCGTCCCTCCAGCTAACGTCTCGCTGGCTCGTCCTCTCTCTCTGTCTCCTCCCCCACCGTCGACCCCTCCTCCGGACTTCAGCCAATGTGTGATCGGCTCCTCGCACTTCCTGCCCCACCCCTTCCCCAACCACCGCCTCGCTAACCAACAAAACTCCGAGAACATGGCCACCGAGAAGCACAAAATGGCCGCCGCCGCCAAGGAGGTGAACCTCTGCCAGATGAGCTGCTACTCGCCCGCGTGGCAGGGCACGGGCAAAGGTCAGATCCAAGATGGCGGATACCTGAGGACCGACACGAGCTCCTTTGCGCCTGGTGGCAGGGAGATGAACGGCGGCCCAGACGGGCTGCTGCTCTGCCCGAACGGAGGGCTCTGTCACAAGGACAAACGGAGGTTCAGCAGAACGAGCGGAACGAGCAGCCGAACGAGAGCAGACGACCTCTCTGTTTAGAAAATGTAACTTCTCACACACCTGCTGAATAAACTGAGACACATTTGATGCATGAACATGTGCACATATACACATTTAAGACAGTTAGAGGAATCATCCTTCACATTTAGCAGCAACACTAACTCTCTGTTTTTCTGTTTTGTCTCGACTGCCATCAAATCTTATCTTTTACGAAAATAGTTACATTTTGTGTGCGTCCAGCAACACGTGTCCACTTTTCACTCGTTACATCCATGCAGTCTTTTCAAAATAAACTTCCGTCTTCACAAGAAACAACTCAGTTAAGTTAAGGCAACACAACTACTTGGTTAGGTTTATGAAAAGATGATTGTTTGGGTTAAAATAACTAATGAATCAACATTGACCTGGTGTTTCACACGGGGCGCGAACAGCTGTCTCCCGGATGAAAGACCATGAGTTGATGAAGCTGCAAAGATTGGGCAGAGGTGGGGAGGTGGAGGGTTGCGTAACAGCAGCATGAACATACTGAAGGTAGAGAGACAGTCATATTTAAGAGAGACAGCAGCAAGATGATAGGCTAACGATGAAATCGTTTCGTTGCGCTATTGGATAGAAGAGACCAGCGGATCTAAACAGCTGATATCATGATTGACAGCCTCAAACGATAACAGCAAGGAAACTATGAGTGAGCATGCGTGAGGAGGTGATCGGCAGATGTTTGAGAAATAAACTACAGGCAAGAGTATAGTCTTCCTGACTGAACTTGTGCTAGAGCTTCATGTGGCTGTTTGAACTTTACTTGTTAACAGATTTAAACATAACATCACAATATTTCAAGTTAGTTTATAAACTGTAATATTCAAATAAAAGTATTGAAGCAATTTAATTTATGAGCAGCAGATACAGAAATACTTTTTGACACACCAGTGAAGGACTGTAATGTCAAACGTTGAACTGTTTAGTAATGTTGAGTAGTTATTTTGATAGAAAATTTATTTTTGGGTCTAGAAACACAGATTCTCTTGCAGTGTAACTTGTTAAAAATTTCGCATTCACGATTGTTTGGCCTGCGACTCCTACATGCAAACAATTTAAAAACTTAAATTTAAAAACTTAAGGTGAGATAGAGATGAAAACTGTGCTCTAATCACATTGCACCAGATATTTCACTCAAGCCGATGGTGAACCTGCGCTGCGTTCACGTCAGATTATTTTATATTAAACATTTATATTAGATCATCAGCTGTAACGTCGATAGAAGCTGATCTCGGAGGATTGTGGTTGAAAGAGTCTAACCTGTCTTGAGCTGCAGTAGTGCCTTTTTTACTGGATACAGATGTTCATCAGTGGATGTTGATATGAAGCACAAATGCAGATTGCATCTTCACACCCGCACTTTTTAGCATTTCTTCACTTTTTAAAAGTTATGCTCAAATTTCTCTTATATGTTCAAAACTGTGTCTTTTGTTTGACTTCTTAGTCAGTTTTGAGAAATACTGGCGAGTGTATTTATGTTAATGTCTCATGATGACTATGAACATCTGGACTGAAACACAATGGACGACAATCTTTGCAATCTGAAATGTTTGTTGTGTGTTTTATTTGCAGATTGTACTGTAGTTTGACAAATTACACTGATTATACTATCAGTGATGATTTTACATTTTTGGATATTTCCAATATTGTAGTTTTGTATTTATTATTCCACTTCGATAATGTGAATGCTGTATATGTTTAAAAGGCTTTACAAAATCAGTTTGAGTCTATTTCTCTCTCTAAAAGGCTGATGAGTAAAATAAAATGCAGTGTTGTTTACATAATGGACACAATAAGAGGAACACCGTAGTCCTGGCATACTCACTCTTTTCTTTTTAATACCTGCAGCATTTATCTGTGACTCCTGCTGATTAGTATTTAACCTAATGTGACTCGGTTGTGGAGCTGCCTTGATATAAATTACTGTTGTAACTGCTTTTCACAGCAGACATTTTGACATTTTACAGTAGGACAAGCACAGAATAAGTATGACAATAATGAAGCCTCGGTTCTATTCAGGTGTCCCAGTTGTAGGAACGATACCAGCACACTGAAACTGAAGCAGCATCCATTTTATTTTTTTGTCATGTCAAAATGTTTCTTGTGGGAAAAAAAGGCCTATTGTCAATTTTGGGATGCCACATTCTCCCTCTCTCAGAATATCATATCAATATTCCCTCCGGTATTTTGATCAAGTAAGTGTGTAACAGCTACAGCTGTCAGAGACATTTAAACAACAAATAAACTCAGTATCAGAGAGTCAGTATTAAAGGATTCGGTTCAGTAATAAACACCCAGAATGTGCATGTCGTGAATTAGTCATTTGTACACTTGACACACTTAAATAACTTCTTAACATTAATCATTTGTTTGCATATATAACAGAACAGAAACTATCCAACATTGTATTCATTCAAAGAAAACACAATGTTGTGTTTAACAGTCAAAACCTCAAGTTTATCCCCAGATCTCGGTCAAGACAAAAATCAAAGTTATTGTTGCCGCCAATTTAGCGTCAACACTGTATGAGAGAGTGACATCATTTAATGATATTAATTTAAAGGAATTCATTATGTAATTTAACACTAATTTGAGGTAACAAACTAAGTGATCTGAGTTTATAATTTGTGTACATACATTATGATAAATTACATGTGATATGTGTAGTTGAGAAATGCCCAAACGATTGTTCCTGTGAAGCATCGTTATGAAAACTAGAGCCTGAAGACCCTTCATATTTCCCTCTGACCCCCTCGGTTTATTTCTAACAAGACAGTTAGACAGTTGGCAGCTGGATAGTTTGAGAAAGGGGCACTCTGGTATTTAAAAGCAAAGTTGTGCCTCATTCCCATGGCAAAGGTCCAGCTTGGACAAGGAGCTGATGGGAGAATTTCCATTCAGGTCATCTGGATGCATCAGGAATGTTTGGGAACTCTGATTGGTTTTCTGTTTTTCTTTCCCTCTCTTCCTCTCCTCTCCTCCCATCTGTGGCAGCCATGTTTACACCACGATCCTGCTGTGTGAGCGAAGCGATTCTCCACACGAGGCTGTGTGTTGAATGGTAAACCGTTATTGAATTAAACTGCCGTATATGCAGGTGTTTGATAGTGGACATCTGATGAGATCACCTGCTGACATTAACAACACATGGGGTAAAATATCAGACATACCTGGAGAATAGTTGGAGCTTTCTGTAAAATTAAAAACGAAAGAGTTGATGGCAAATAATAATGTATTCTACTATTAAGGATAAATATTCCTTATTTAAATGTTAAAAAGAAAAAGGAAGACATTGAAGCACGTAAAAACGTGACATTGAATATAACAAAGCAACAGAAATGAAAAGGAAACCATAAATGAACTACATGGAGGAGCGTTCTTTGAAAAAATTTAAAGTTACAATAGAAAAGGAAACAAACATGTTTAAAGGAAAAGTGGAAAGGAAATATGGCAAACCACTTATTTTAGTAGTTGGATCAAATGTGTTGAACAAGTATTAAATTAAATGTGTAACAAAGTTTTATCTGTGATGTATTCACTAAAAAACACAATAACACAAAAAAATGCTGTTAGTTCAAAACAATTGTGTGGCAGTGGTGCCCTCTAGTGGCTAAATATATAACTGCATGGTAAAGACGCCATCATATCTTTGACATTACTGTGGGGGGTTGTATTTTTCCAGTAGCATTATGAAAAATTTGATTGAGGTGCACCAGTTCTTCTACTGAATGAAAGTTCAGGGATTACTTTTGATTTGCCAGAATTAATGTAGCTGAATTGTCAACATGTTATTTTAACAAGCTCAACAATGAGCTGAAAGTCACTTTAAAGCTCTGTCAAGCCGAGGGGAGCTGAAGATTCTTACTAATAATTCTCTGTAGATTCAGCACTAGGAGCAACACTGTTCACATTGTCATTTTAATACGTCCTTTATTGTAAAAGTTTAAGTTTAGGGGCCAAGGACCTTCAATGACGGTCCCCACGAGTCAAGAAAGACAAACGTGTGTGTGTGTGTGTGTGTGTGTGTTTGTAGTCAAAGCAGTACTGGTCTTTCCTGTTTCAACACTGACACAAACTTTTGGTGTAAATAGTATTGTAAGACCCAAAATCCCCACATGACCTCAGATGTAAACTGAGTTCTGTGTATCACACACATGCACACACACACACACACACACACACACACCTGTTATCCACAATTCTGTACTTTGGTCACGTGTCAGCTGTATTTATATCTCAAAAGGGAGACCCTCGTTTACTTGTGTAAGTGTGTGTGTGTGTGTGTGTACCTTGTTATGTCACTCTCTTTAGATGTGACAGTGTCCTTTTAAAGTATCATGTGACATTGTTGTTTTTTTCATGTCAGAGCAAACACACACACATAACACACTTTAACTTGTGATTCACTTAAAATCTGTTGTAGAGGTCTGTTTTCCAGTCAACACATTATACTAAACACTGTAAAATAATTGGATTGTAAATGTTGCATTTTCTCCCTTGTGAGTCAAACACACACAGCTCTAAACATGAACATGTCTTATTGCATATAACTGATTTTCTAATTACATCATATGTGCTTTTGTCCTTGAACACAAAACGTTTCACAACACGTTTTATTGTGAAACACCCTCTTGGACCACCAGGGAACAATAAGTCACCTCGAGTCTGATAACCCTCCTCCTACATTTTCATTATCCACATAAAGCTTTTATTTGTTCCTCATTCTTGTGGTCTACAAAAGTACAATGCGTTTTATTTTGATAGTTTTAAACATTTTAAAGATGCTGCACCTCCCACATTCAGTCACAAGGTATATTGTTCAGGAGGGGACTGTGTTGTACAACACGGACTTAGCAAGTCTCCTCAATCAGAGGCAGCAACAACTGGAACATTTTTCATATTGAATTAAGAAAGAGTACTAATCACCTAAGCATAAAATAAAAAGATGGCTGATCACACTGCCTCATCTCTGGCGTACTCTCTTTGTTTTTACTTCTACTTCTGTATTGCATTTACGTATTTTATTGTATTATATCATTACTAGTTTGTATTGTGCTCTGATGTGTTGTACAACAGTGCTCGCTGTAGCATTGCATTGATGATATTAGGCAATCAATATGTAATAACCTGCCCAGCAACTAAGGACGAAAAGTTAGCTCTCTAGCTAAGTTACATTTACTGTAGAGACTCGTCACTACTACTTTTATTTTTATCTGCCACCTGTTGACGCCGTCTGTGAACTTAACTGCCTCTGGCTCCTCTTTCATGAGCCAGTTATGAAAACAGAGTTCTTTTGTCTTTCATTACAGAACTGTTATTGTGTAATACCACCTTTCACCACCAGGTGTCACTAACTCCCCATGAATCATTGAATCTTCCACAAAGACACTACTGAAGGAAAAAGACATTTAACAACAATTCTGAGCATCAGAGCTACTTTATCGACATTATAAACTGCAGTTAATAGCTTTCTCCTTATGAAAAACACAAGTAGAGTAAATGCAGGTATGTCATATTCAATGGTGGAAAGTAACTAAGTACATTTACCCAAGTAATGTACTTACTTATAAGTATAATTCTGACGTATACTTGGAACAAAACATTTCAGAGGAAATTAATTTACTTTTTATTCCACTTCATTTATTTAATAAATTTAGTTACTAGTTATTTAATAATACAAAATATAATCAGCCCCATATTTACCAGCTGATGCACACATTAATGTATTATAATAATCATAATCCAATAATATAATTAACATTAAACTGAAATGAGCTGCAAAATGACTTTTGATACCCTACCTATATTATATAAATACATATATTTTGATGCTGCTACTTTTGTACTTTTACATGAGTAACATTTTAAGTGCATGACTTTTTAACGTGAGTACTTCTTCTGTATGACATTAGAATGTAATTAGGAGGAACATCCTCAACAGCTGTTTATCTTAATTGTATTTTTTCCACAAACTAGAGCCTCATATCATGAGTTTACAGCCTAACAGCACAAACAGAGATCCAGACACGTCTCTGCTGTCAACTGAGCTTTGATCGGGGGGGAGACGTGGACTCAGCTGCCCTCAGATGGCTCAGTTCCTAGAAAGAATTCACGGGAAGCGAAAGGATTATATAACATGTAACACGCCCAGTGAACGACACAGGTGTGGCCCTCCAGAGTGACTGAAGTCCAACTCGAGTACACAAAATGCAGGACAAACGTGTAGTTGTAGATCTAAGATTCTCTAAACCGGAAACAATTAAGACTCCAAAGAGTTTTATCTTGTTTGAACAGTCAGAGGATCAGATTTGCTTCTCTCACATTTAAAATGCCAGACTCAGGAGATTAACAAACCTTTGTTTGTTTAAAGAAGACTTCATATTATGAATTTAATAAGAATATTCAGCATTTGTCATTTTTAAATGTGATTCAAAAACACCTGCAGAGATATATGGTCTTGTCTGAAGAGAGTAATTTAGTAAAGATAAAAGTTTAACTAGATAAATGTTTAAAAAGGGTTAAATATATTTAATTTGAGTAATTTACTATTTTATTCTTCAGTTTTCTTGTCATTCTTTCAGCTTATGCGTTTCATTGTTCCCAAATAAAAGCTTCAGTTAAACTTCAACAGCTATAGATACAACTGGAAACATAGTATTAACATCAGATTCGGAATTGTATTGTTTATCACTGCTAACACTTAAAAACCCCAAACACGTTTCAATGAGGAGACAAGCAGTCATGTGTATATTTCTGGACATTTTCTTTTAATTTAGTCTTCATCCATCCTGTCCACAACCACACAACACTATAGAATTGTTCATGTGCATACAGTATTTTGCTGGTTACATTGACAGCAAGCAGTCCCATCAAAACATTTCACAGATGTCAGATTACAGTAAAATAAGTTAAAACGATATTCTCTCAGGCCTGTGAAACCAGGTAAATAACAAAATCTTCCTTCAACTCAGATAGTTGCTCTATGTCGTACAGTAGCTCCGTACCAGAGGTCAGCTGATTTCACACTGGTGGTGGTTCTGAAGGCAGTCATATATATTTATACCCCACAATTCTTAGCTGTAAGGAGGCAGTTATCAGCAGTGTCACTCTAATTAAGAACAAACTTGTACCGAGTCTGATGAATGGAGCTCAGAGCGGCTGCTTCAGTAACACATCAGGCTCTGTTACGGGTCTTTGAACCCAACACGTTTTTCAGCATTCATGACTCAAGTGGTAGTTTCTGACCACCGACATTACGAGGACGGGCGAAAGAGAGTAGAAAAGTCACACCGTCACATTTTCTAAAGGTTAGAAACCCTGTTTCACTTTGATTTAGCGGATATTAGGTTACTTCTTTTTTTTTTAGTATTAAGTTTAAAAATGAAATTGAGGGAGAATGGCTCTGCAAGCAGGAAGTACCAGACATGTGTTGTCGTGGAAAACCAGAATGAGTGGCAGGTCAGGTGCCCTATTAAACAATGGGCTTAGTTACAGTAAAATAAAACAGACTGTAGTTTTATGTTTGTTCATTTGAACTTAAAGTGACAGTAGCCACTTTTCCAACCTTTAGACGAGATAAATTAACCTCGAGAGCAAATGACTAAACATAAAACTGCATATTTAGCATGTGTAAGTAAAAATAAAATAACGTGACATTAAATATTCTATATTTAATGACTACTTCATGATGTTGCCGATTTAAGGTAGGCAATGAGGTCCGTGCGCTCTCCCTTCTTTTTGATGCCGGCGAAGATCATTTTGGTTCCAGGAATGTACTTCTTGGGGTTCTCCAGGTACTCCATCAAGGTGTCCTCACCCCACACAATACCTGGGGAAGGACAGAGGATCGGTGATTAAAGCGGGATGAAAAAAATACTAAATCTGACCTCCAGGCTGGAGGGATAAGAGACGACGTATCAGTGGCCAAAGTTCCACCAAAAGGTAATCATTCAAAATGTTTAATCTTTAAAGAAACTGCAAAAGTTACTGGTTATGACACAATTACCCTCTGAAAACTACATTCAATTATGTATTACATTACAGTCATTTAGCAGACGCTTTTATCCAAAGCGACTTACAGTTCAGATTCTATCACATTTCTATACCATAGGCACAACTACGGGAGCAATTTTGGGGTTAAGTGTCTTGCTCAAGGAGACATCGACATGCGACTAGCAGAGTTGGAGCCGGGGATTGAACCGCCGACCCTCTGATTGAAAGACGGCCCTGCTATCCACTTAGCCACAGTCGCCCACAAGTATGCTTCATGCTTGTTGCATATCTAAAGATGTATTACTCAGACAATGATTCCTCCCACTTCACTTGATCTACATCCCGAAGGAGACGGTTATTCAGAGCCTCGTTTAACCACCAGTCGACTGACCTTTACTCTTGTTGGCGTCCGTGTACGAGAAGCCCTCGGCCTGCCCGGTCTTGCGTCCGAACAAACCCCAGAGGTTGGGGCCCACCTTGTGCTTGCCCCCCTGCTCTACTGAGTGGCACTGAGCACACTTCTGGACAAAAGCCTTCTTTCCCTTAGCGATGTCTCCCATAGTCAGCTGCAGAAAAGAGAACAAGTCAGATGCATAGTTATGACAGTGTGATACATACTAAACACTAATGTGTGACTTCAGATCCATAAATACTGTGGATCTACTAATCATAGCCTGTAGATATGGCAGGGAGCTCACTCACTGCACATGTCTGACTGGCGCCATCTTGTGAAGGTTGCTTAAGGTGACAACCTTTTTATCTGCACCTGTAGCGACGCATTCTTCACGCTGCATGCAAACAAGTTATGACTTTCCCCTGCGTGCTGGCACCCTGCCGAGGTCATTATAGTAATAGTGCAAATGGAGGTGCATAACTAGCTAATATACTTTCAATAAGCTCGACATCTGTCCACAATCAGTGGACGCTTCCAATATACAGCTATCAATACTGTTAAGAAATAAAGACTTAAATGTCACAGGAATAGACATTTATTTAAAAGGTGTGACTGTCCTCACGTGACCCGAGTTAACAGCAACGAGACTGTCATGTTAGCTGGTCGTTATCTAACGTTACATGACAGGACTGACACAGTTACATCATTTATAACTTGCTCATTATATATTCTTATGGGGCCATAGGACATAGAAGACCTGATACATTATACCTTTAAGAAGTAAAAAAAAAAGGGAACATAGAATCAGCATAAAAGCCCCAGCCTTTAGCGGCCTCGCATCCTTTCCTACAAGGACACACACCACCAAAGCAGCTTCCAAAAGCAGAGCTGCTTATGTGGTATTAACGCACACATTATATTCTACACAGCGCACAGCCCATTGTATTACGGTAAGGCTAGCTTGACCTGTGGCTACAATGCTAGTAAGGTTAGCCCCGGAGGATGTGTCCGGGTGTCAAGGATGCTTCAATGTCGACGTCTGAACATCCACCGCAGTGTTATTTGAACCGACTCCACGAGACATTAAGAACGAACTTGACTGTACACATTTCGAACAATAACCAAATCCAACATTGAATTGTCGCATTATGCTTGAATAACAGGTTGATTTACCCTTTTGTTTTACGCATAAAGCGTAACCGAGCTATTCACCAACTTTAGCGCTAACGTTAGCAACGTTAACACTAAACCGTTAGGGCTCTTTTCTTCTTCTCTTGTATCCTTTCTGTTGTGTTTGAATAATACAATCTCAAACCCGATATATATTTGATATAACTGCTCAATAAGTAACGTAGATAATTACCTTTGTATTAAAATATGCGGGGTTAAAATCACTCCGGTTCAAGTATAGAAGCTGCTTCTTCTCTCGGCCGGTTGAGTGGTTGGTTTCTGGCGGACGTAAAGAAGGTCATTTCACTTTTAGAGGCAGTGGCACCGGCTTTTGACGTCATCGTCCAAATCACGTGCCACGGACGTTTCGATCCTGACGTAGCCGACTTCATTCCGGGCTGAGTCCCATTTCTACAAATACAGGTTTCCTTCCCCAACTTCACATCTTTACACATTGATTTGAAAAATCGCTTTTGGGGACAGAAAGCTCAAAATACACACTAATAAATCAATCGTTTTTAAAAATTTTAAATATGACGTTGCAGATGGGTCGCTATTCTCGTAGGAGACAAGACGAGGGACCAAGAAGGACGTGATAAATGTAGTTTGGAACGCGTAGTCTTGTCGCATTCCCTAGCTTCCTTTTTTGAGCAAAAGGCACCTGCTGGAGTAGCCATATAAGGAGATCCATAGCCTAAAAAATAAAATGTAGTATGTACATTGATATACTATCATTATGGACAGAGTAAAGTATCTATCTAGTACATTTGAGCTATACATAACTTGTAGTTTGCCAATTATATTTGGGAATATGGGAAAATATCTTCGTGTTTTGGTTCTCTATTAGATATAAAATGTTTTAGATATCAATGTTGCTGCTTTCAGATACTATTTAAGCTATTCTAGGGTGGGTCAATTATATTAAATATGAATAATCACTAATTAAGTCATATAAAATAACCTGTAACTAACTTTTTAAAAGCGAGAAGAGACATTTCAACTAGTCAATACCACAATGACAATAATAATAGTGTAATAGTGAAGTAAACGTTTATACACACAGCACCTTCACAATGAAAGCTATAAGTAGGACGTGAAATAGGGACAACATATGGGTAGGACATATGATTAAATTAAACTAAAGGTGACCACTATGTCCTCAAGGGTAACAGCTGGAGCGAACACCTCAAATGCAACGTGACCTTTAGTGTACAAGCTGGTGTAAGAGTTCAGATTAGGTGGCAACCCAACACAAGCCTCTGACGCAATATCATCAGCTGACGACTGTGTTACGTGTTTGAGTCAATGACGTAATAGATAGATATGTAGATAGATAGGTAGGTACTTTATTAATCCCGCACGGGGAAATCTTTTTTGCTACAGCAGCATTTATGGTACAGGTAAAGAAATACAAATAAGAGAGTAAAAATATTAAATATAAAAATGCACAATATATACAATAAAATAGAATAATATTAAATTACTCAATTAAACAATAGTGGCTTAAAGAAAGCTCTCTGAGCCAGATGGTTTGTGACCATAGTTTGTAACCACAATTTATCTTTGTTACTTAATATTTGCACCCGAGATTCTCGAATGATATCGCGAGAGTTCCAGCTGCAAGGTGAGTTATGTGCAGCATCCTTTAGTAACAGAGAACAGGAGAGTGCTGTTACAACTCCCACACAGTAGGTGGCGGCATTCTCTTTTGCAATCAGCTCTACCGATAGCTTCAGAGATATGGGAATTTAAACAATTACCTTACTACACTTTGCCAAGATATGAGTAAACTCACTCATTAAGCAACCAGTGCAGTTCAAAACTAAGTATGTACGAATATGAATGTATGACATTACTACAACTATGGAGTCACGAATAAATAACGACAGTAGCCTTCTTTGGATCTCGGTCAACCTAGTTTTAACGTTACTGCTTTTCATTTGCGATTGCCACGTTTCCGGATGAAGTGGGAAGTGTCCGAGGTGCACTTGAAGGCAGCACCAACAGCTACTTCCAGCCGCACAGTTCAGCTAGAAAACAAAAAAGCAAGATGGAGGAGTACCCCACAAACACAAGCACCAACACGAAACAAACCGAAAACCTCGACGAACCACCCAACAGTCGGCTTTTCGTGGTCACAAGTCGGTCCATAACAGAGGATGAGCTTCGGGAAAGTTTCGCCGTTTACGGCGACGTCCACGGGGTTTGGGTCGTCAAAGACAAGCAGACAAAGGAGTCCAAAGGCATCGCTTATGTGAAATTCGCCAAGTCATCCCAGGCCTGCATGGCCATGGAGGACATGCACGGCAAAGTGCTGATGGAAGGGACAAAACCCGTCAAGGTAACGTTAACGGTTAGGTCGCGAGAATCAACCGTTACCGTTAAGATTATGTCAGTTGAAACGGTTGACTTAACGTCTGGTCAGTAACGTAAAACCAACGGTCGAAAACTTTTTATTTTCGTTTTAAAAACACTTTGGCCAGTGGATAGAAAATAGTTACAAAAATATAAATAACATTTAAGATAAACTATACTCGTGTATTTTTTTTTATTTTTCATGACTCAAGCCTAGCGTCTGTTTTGTGACGCATTTTTTTAGTGAAACTTAATAGTTGAGCAGGGCGTGTTTTGAGTTCAGCTCGAGGGAGAGACGACAGGAAAGGGAAACTTCCGGGTTTTTAACCAAACTCCAGAAAGTCATAAAATACACTAAACCTATATTTAGTTTTCATATATTTGTATTTTCTATTTATTATTATATTTTATGTATATATATTATTTTCTACTTTTTTGTATTTTCATATACTTGTATTTGTACAACATTTCCCATAGTCATCTTTGCCATTGTCCATGAACAATACTTTTTTAGACAAGTTTAATTACCTTTTGGACAAATTCAGTTGTACAGATCAAGCCATAAATCTTCATAATACATACATTGGAAGAATGAATGAGTAGTCTCAGTAACATCACAAAATCGTTGTTATAGAAATGGATTTTTCTGGGTAATTGTACATATTAAGTTGGAGCGGAAAGGTTTATTAGGTTGCAGTTGTCACGTGTTCTCTCTCTGGTTGGTTGTGTAGGTGTTCATCGCTCAGTCACGCTCTTCAACAAGACACCGAGACGTCGAGGATGAGGAGTTGACCAGGATCTTCGTCATGATCCCAAAATCTTTCTCGGAGGAGGACCTCAAGGACACGTTCAAAGTAACCTCTCCTGTTTCATCTTCATCTTCCTTCACCACTGCTTATATGTAAAATAAGAACAACATGTCGGGGAAATTAGATGGAGATTTTTACGTTTGATGTTTATTCCTGTGCTTAGTTAAACTGACAGACTTCATGTCTTTTTGTATCTCATTTTATCTTGATTATAACAGTAACTTTTAATTTAAGGCTCTCTGAAATAGTAAAATAACCTAGAATATCGTCTATAACCGCCATCTCGTGCCACCTTATGTGATAGGAGACGTTGAATAATGTGTCATCCGACATAACCAGTTCAGCAGGATGACTACAGATCTATTCATCATTTGCTTTGTGTCTCTCTCTCTCTCTCTCTCTCTCTCTCTCTCTCTCTCTCTCTCTCTCTCTCTTCAGGAGTACGGTGATATTGAGTATTGTGTGATCATCAAGAATAAGTCCACAGGGGAAAGTAAAGGCCTGGGCTACGTTAGATACTACAAACCCTCCCAAGCTGCCGTCGCTATCGAGAACTGTGACAAAAGTAAGATGCAATCCAAAAATACATTAATTCATGTTACACAGTCAACATTTTTTTGTGTCTTGAGAGCTGTTATTGATGATGACGGTGGTGTTATTAGCTTACAGGGCCATCCTGGCTGAACCCCGCACCAAGGCGCCAGCAACAGAAGACTACTCCGGGGGAATGTCCAGAGGCGATTACTCCGGAGGCAGCGGCGGCGGTGGTGGTGGTGGTGACTCCTCTAACCAATATGCCTTCCCTATGGGTACGCAGTTGTTTGACATCCGTATTCAGTATTTCTCGTAGTATTCATCGGGGGTTAAGTTGTCAGTTCTAAGCCTATGATCACATTATTCCACGGATCTACAGGTGGCGGTAACGCGCCCAGAAACACAGCAAAGCAGCAGGGAAGAAGACCGCTAGCAAGTAATCATAGATTTAAACAATGTGGGCTACAAATTGACACTGTTGGGGAGCCCAAGAATGAATAACATGTCACAGCCACAATACAAATTCAAGTAGCTGATGAGTTCAGGTATAAGTGAGTTATGAGTTATTTAGGGGGCTCATTGTGGCCACAGGGACATATGGGGTTTAACTAAGTAAGGAAATATAACTTTCTTTATTAATACCGACGCACTGTCATTTACAAAGTCCTGTTCCCGGTGTACTTCTGCAGCCGACCCTGGTAACTACCCGGCCATGGACTACCGCTCCACCAGCGGTGACTTCACGCGGTGCCTGATGATGTCGACGCGGGCCGCTCTGAGCCAGGAGCAGGTTTTCGCTCTCTTTGACATCATTCCTTGCATGGAATACTGTGAGCTGCAGAGAGACGCTTATGGAATGAGCAAAGGTGAGTGATGAACACAAAGTATGGGCTTTACTCACCTGGGAGCCATAATCCTGTACAGTGGTTCAAAAAGCAAAACTAAGATGTGACTCAAGAACCGAGTATCAGTTGTTGTTTATTTGCTTTCTGTAGGGCGACTATAATCAAGTGGTCTTTGATTAGTCCGTACCGTAACTTAAATACATTCCCCTGACTGGTCAAAAAGGGATTTTCTTGATTGTAATTTAAGCTCAAGACAAAAAGATCAAATTGTTTTACTGTCTTCTGTTGATGTCTTCTAGTTACTGTTATTCATTTTGATGACTCTAAACTTAAAACTCGTCCTGTTCCTCAGGTCATGCTCTGATTCGCTACGCCAATCTTGGATCAGCGGTTTATGCCAAGGAGAAGCTGAATGGCTTTGAATATCCACCCGGCAACAGACTCTCAGTCAATTTTGTTGATGACGGAGAGGACCGCAGCAGGTACACACACACACACACGCATGTATATACTTAATACACACAACAGCATACACTTACTGTGTGTCTGCAGAACAGTCCAAAGTTAAAGGAGGAATGCAGCAGAAATGCTCTTTAAAATGAATGTAGTCATTATATAATTGGAACCAAAATGCCACTGATGACTAACTGTAACCATCTCTACATGTCTTCTTGGTAACCTATCTGTTGTCACATATTCATTGGTGGATGACTGTTTCCCCTCTGGGGCACAGCTGTCTTTATATAGTAAACAACTAGGTACGTAGCCTAAGAAGTAAAAGTTGTTGGCACCACACAGTGAGGCGTGGAAGACGTCAACCATTGTGTTCACAAAATGTTGTTCAAGAAGCAGCTGGGACCGTAAGCTGGTCTGGGTTGGTGTAGTTGCTAGTTTGCGACGCAAATGTTGAGCGTTTGCGACGCAAATGTTGAGCAAAAGTACACTAAAAGATTTAAAATGACCATAAAAATAATGTATTTTGGTTACACACTAACAACTTAATCAGTATAAACCAGTGAAGATCAGCTTGGATCAGACGGTGCTCTTGTTGTTGTAGTCCTGTAGGTCGGATGGCGATGCAGTTTGTTGCTACTCAGATGATGTCTGCACCGTGGAACGGACCGTCCCCCAGCCAATCAATGAAGCCTCCTGTAAGTGCATGAAGTCAATGCCCTATTGTATCGGATAACGCTGCAATTTTATACAGTTAGGTGTAGAGAGTCTAAATATTTAAGCTGAGTCACTCATCCTGGGTGTGTTTGTGGATGTCCTCCAGAGTTTCCCCATCTCCCCAATGCTCCGGATTCAGACCGACGTCAACCTGCCGCCTCTGAAGAAGCTCGCTCCGCCCGACAGCAAGACCAAGGAGCGCTTGTTCGTCGTGTTCAGTCCGTCCCCGCTGCCCCCGGATGTGCTGGAGGACGTTTACTGGTAGGTCTCTCACTCGTACATCATACTTTATTTATAACAACACAACATTGTGTGCAATTATGCTCCAGACAATCAGCATTAACCAATGATTGGGTGTCCCTCTGTCTCTCTGTAGTCGATATGGCTCTCTTATTGAGGTCCATTTGGTTCCTGGAAGGAAGGTTGGATACATGAAGTATGCAGAGAAACAGGTGAGACTTTGAACTGTTTAAGAGTATAATTGTAGCATAGCAAGCAGGGATGGATAAATAGAGTCTTTGGGTGAGGAATAAACAGAAATAAAGAGAGGCAGACAAATGGACAAGAGGAAGTCACACGTTCACCCTGGTCTCTCCTCTCAGTGTGCGGATGACGCCATGGCAGCGCTCCACGGTCAGGTGGTCAACGGAGTGAAGATGAAGGTGATGCTGGCCGATCCTCCCAGAGAGGAATCCCACAAACGTCCTCGGAACTTCTAGGACCCACGTGACCCCCTCCCCCCCAAACGACCGGTAAGTTCTCTGCTGACAACTGAAGAATTGGGTACCAAAGTATTTCACTGTAAACGTATCCTTTTGTAACGCCTGGTGTTTGAACGCTACACATACACAGAGCAGAAAGCGCTATTCCTCTAATGTTAGTGTAATATGCTTCAGATAGACACGATACATGAGCACTTCAATCAAAGTCTCATCTAGCGAATAAAATAGTGTTGTTCACACACACACACATGCCTGTGAACACCTGTTTCTGATGAGTTGACTTGTTTCTGTCCCTGTGAATAACACTGCAGCTTCTTGTTCCCTAGGCGACTGTTGTCATGACACAATGACACCTGACCCGACCCGACCGACCGATATCGAGACCTTCTCCCGACCACTGACCCGACCTTTGACACCTGTCTGACCAGTGACCTTGCTGTGACTCGCTGATAACAGTAAACAAACTGCTGAAATGAGTCTGAATCATATGTTCATGTGTCGTCTGTGTAATCTGAGGTGAGCGTTCATTGTTTTCATTGTTTCGAGTTGCAGCTTAGTTCAGGTGATTGGCAGCATTTTTTGTCCTGAATAGATTTAAGGTGGATCTAGATAGTTGTTTTCCTCTCTCATGGTATACCCCCCCCCCCCCTCTCTCATGTTGAGCTTAGTTCAAAGGTGTTAATCAGTCTGTGAACCTTTTTTTTGTATCAATAAAAATCATTTGACCATGTTCAGCCAATCTCGTCTCTTCTTCTGTAGCTGCGTGATGAATAGTCAGTTATAGCAGTTTAAGTTATAGTTTGATCATTTATTTGAAAATATTCTATATATTTGTTTTACTTTGATTTATTGTGTGCTAGTTTTGCAGAATACAGTTTATTCTACAGTATAGTGGTTGAATAATGATTGGAAATTTGTTCAACTACACTGTCTCACCACTGGGCAACTCGCGTCAGTGGCTTTGAATCACATCCAGAAGGAGTAACTGCGTCCTGGTTTGAAGAGGCGCCAAAATGTTTTACAAATCTTATTAAGTTTATATTTTACTCTAATGGTACCCAACCTGAAATAGTGCTGTGTTTCATCAAACTACCACAAACTGACTGGAAGGAGAGTACATCTGTTGCAAAATATAAAATGAATCTGTTGTACTTGATGAACCATAACACGTTGATCTGGCCGTGGTTGGATATGTGTACATTTAAACCTGCAATGATAGATTTATTTCATCATACAAGACGCACACTGGATGTACAGTAATCTTTTATTTCTTCAGGAGGCATCATGAGAACATTATTTACATTTCTGGGTTTATGAGATCATTTCATTTCCCTGCTGGGGTTTTATTATGGTCTGGTCAACGTATTAGAAGCTCGATCTGGATCCTTCAAAAAGTTTCAAACTTATTTTGGTGTGAGAGCAGGTGAACAGATTCAGTTTCTTACAACAGAATCCCTCCTGTTCATTTCCCTGCAATGTATAACTTCAGTACTCTCAAACATACTACGATGTTTCATTTATTGAAGTCCCACCGTACACGTGTAGTGCTTTCATTTTAATGTCTCACTCTGCAAATCACTATATTCACTGTTTAACTGATTTCTTTTAGAAGTAACTTTCGAACGTAGTTCGTCGAGCAACAAAAATCGGACAAAATTCTCTTTTAATGGTAAACTCTGACGAGCCACGACCGCGTCGCCACGTGGAGCTGACCCCCGGTGTGGAGATTTGGACATGTGGACACCCGAATGGAGAAAAAGCCGAGGACGTGGTGGGATGTGAGAGGAGGCGATACAGAAAACAGAAGGCGTCAAGAGACGGGGCAGTGATGTCATGAGATAATCAGGCTTTATTTACTGGAGTCTCTGAAAGTTAAAATCATTCAAACGTCTGGTCTCTTTGTTGTTTAGCTCCATGCATCCTTCGGTCGGTCCCTTAGTCCCTTTGTCCTTTAGTCCGTCCCACCTCCTCCCCCCCCCTCTCACGAACTCCCTCTCAGTCTTCCATCGCCAGTGTGTTGAGTTCCTCGTCAAGCTCCTCCAGATCTTCGCCCGTGAACAGGTTCTCATCCACCGGTACCTCCTCGTCCTCCTCTTCCTCTTCTTCATCATCGTCCTCTCCGCTTCCATCTGCTCCCGGAAGCCCGTTGGCCTCGGTGCCACCGCAAGCTCCGTTCAGCTGCTCCTCTGTGGAGGGGCAGAGAAAGATATCTTTAATTATGCTCGTTTGTTATTTGAGTAAAAAGCACAAGTTGAACAAAATGTCGTTACAAATAGTCCTTTTTCTTTCTTACCATTGTCTGTTACCGTCGGCCGAGTCTTATTCCTCGTGGTGAAGCGGTCCGTGGATGCTACGGAGCCTGTGTTGTCGACCTCTTGTGGAACAAAACGGGATAGGTCTATGTCCTGGAACTCTGTACAATCGACCTGAAATAAAACATTGGAAATAAGGTTTCGACGGGAGCGTGATGCAGGAAAGCAGTTAAAACAAAAACGTGTAGAGAAGCGAGGCAACGCTGAGGCGGTTGAATAAATAGTGACCATGCTATTTATCTACTTAGTATAAAATAACACTGAATGTTAAGTAAGGAGAGTGTTGGTAATACACAGTGACAAGGAGTCATTTTGCCGCTGGACTTTCTTTTGTTGTGAATAGTTTGTATTAATAAGGTAACATCTGTAATAAGCTCCATAAGGATTTCTGCAGTTTTTCAGGGAGTCATTCATTTAAAAACCAGGAAATGAACTAAGGGACAAAAGGCAAAGCTGTGTTCAATCAAGTTAAGATGAATTAAAGAGAAACGTTCCCTTGTTGCCTATAACCCGACTCACAGCCTGAACCTACGACGGGGAAAACAAGAGCACAACAGGTGCAGACGATTAGCAGGCTGATTATCTGCACCAAACACTCTGCACCACCTGTAAGAAAGATCCTTGATCATTGCTTACGGATGAGGCAGAATTGTGTTGTGAAAATGTGGCCGTGTGTCTCATCTCTGAGACGTAGAAACTGTGGAGAGTGTGTTTCGCTCACATGACCGAGAAGACACCAGTGCAGGTTATTGTGCTGGGACGTCTCACTTGGAGCACAAATCATACAAAGCCAAACTAAATAAGCATCGACTCGACTGCCTGAACTTTTTCTGTGTGACTTCGTTACCCTTTCCTCGTCGTCGTCGTCTTCGTCGTCTTCGCTGACGTACTGAGTGTCTGCGGCTTCGTCGTCGTCCTCGTCAATCAAATCCGGTCGGAACTCGAACACCTCACGGCCGCTCACCTACAGATAAATGAGATTTACATTTAATCCTAAAGTACACTCATGAAGTGACCACAGACAACTTAAACCCAGACTCACCACTAGCGATTTCCCCGACTTGAAGTCAGCCTTCTTCCTCTCCATCTCCACCATGGCTTTGTCGATCTGTTAATCAAACAGCACACACAGAGAGAAACGTAAGAGAGACGTCAAACTAAACCTTCCTGCTGCCGCCCGGACAAACTGATAAACTGACAAACTGTAAAAAAAGATTTAACTTGTTCCAACCTTGTCCTGCCGTTTCCTCTTCTTCCAAGCCAGGAAAGTGTCCAGAGTGATCCGAGTCACGTTGACACCCAGAGCTGCTCGCTGCAGAGAGACAGAGAGGACAGACAGACGTCAGGACGAGGAGAGACATCAGGACGAGGAGAGACAGACAGGACGACGACAGTAGAGACAGACAGACAGGACGAGGAGAAGATAGACAGACAGGACGAGGAGAAGATAGACAGACGTCAGGACGAGGACAGTAGAGACAGACGTCAGGACGAGGACAGTAGAGACAGACGCCAGGACGAGGAGAGACAGACAGACGTCAGGACGAGGAGAGACAGACAGACGTCAGGACGAGGAGAGACAGACAGACGACAGGACGAGGAGAGACAGACAGACGACAGGACGAGGACAGTGAGACACGTCCAGGGTAACGTCGGTCACATGGAGTATTTACAGAGCTGGGGTTATTTATGTGTCGTGTTTGACCAGTGATCGTTCTCGTGGTCTTTCTAGATAGACTGCTGTTTCATTTAGCTCATCTTAAAATGGTTTCACTGTATTTATTGTAGTTTATATTTAATGTGTACACGTGACGCTCTTTGTAATGGTTTTTAAAGGTGCAATAGCAATAAAGTTTACTTAATAATTACCAGTAGTAATGGTAGTACAGCTAATGTCTGAATGCTAAGCTAACCACCACTGACTTGTTAACATCTGATTTGTTCAAGTTATTGACCCTAAACACTACTACTAGCTCCTGTCTCCAGCAGAGACATTCCATCCCTCCATCCTCACCTCGTTTTCTATCAGCTCCTCCAGCGAGATCTTCTCCTCCTCTTTCTCCTCCTTCTTCTTGTCCTTCTTCAGCACAAAGCCGGGCGGCAGAGCGTGCCGGTACATGCAGACGTCGCCCCCCGATGGACACGCCCAGAACCATCCGTACTTGTTGTTCTCTATGGCGTCCAGGAAGTGCTTACACACCTGCAGACGACACCACGGGGCAGAAGTTACACAGAGGACAGCGTTTGTAATACGAGTAAAGTTTAGGCGTCTATATTTTTAGAAAACAATTGGTCATATGATCAAATGACAATGCAGTTCCCCTCCATTCATCTTCCTCTTTCCCTGTCTTCATCTATTGTTCTTTTTTTCATCATCATCATCAGAACAGACTTACAATTTGCGTTTTGGCTTTCTTCTTCTCCGCCTCTCCGTGTTTCTTGGCGATCACCTCCTCCAGCTTCTTCTCATCCCAGTTCTCCATAGTGTCTAAACCTAAAACCACAAATCATTTAAACAAATGAAGCCTTTTTCAATAAAACCTAGAAAGTCATTCTCTGGAAGAAGACCAATACATACACATTGATTCATTACTTCACGGCCAGTGTTTTTAGTGATTAAGATATGGAAACAGATTTTCAGGTGGCTATAAAGTTCCGGGTGTTTATCTCTGCCTCTCTAACACTTCATACAACAAATTACTTTTGAGAAGAAACAGTGACGTGTCACTGTAATGTTAAAGAACAAGCCATCCCACAAACCGTCAAACTTTGTACTAGACGGACAACTTATTTAAGCTTTATCGCAGCCATTTAGGGACGATTATATCAAACATTACTAGAAACAAACCTTTATCCAGCTCGTCGTCTCTCTTGTCCACGTAGAGGCTCCTCTTCTCACATTTCCTCTCCATCGTCAAGTCATGGCTGAACTTGCACCTGTCCCCTTTAGTGCACTGGCCCTGCTTAAAGAAGGCACACAGCACCGACTTTGGATCGACGCCTGCGGAAAGCAGAGAAGATCGATTAGTATATAAAATATATAATCAGAGTTAAAGTTTAGTCTTCTGTCACTTTCACAGCGTCGTCGTTTACCTTTGGCGACTTTCTGAGCAGCGACTATGGGTTTAAACAGCTCGTTGAGTTCGTCCAGCTCCTTCTTCTTGTCAGTCTTCTTATTGGCTTTATCTCCCTCACCCTGACACACACACACACACACACAGTAGATATATTTAAAAATGAGCTCATCAATGTGACAGTTTCACGGCTGACATTTAAAATGATATGGCATCAGGAGAAAAGAGGCAGAGTGAGAAACAGGGAGACGAGAATGTTTGAGACGGTCACAGATATGAAGGGATAGAAGAAGAAATAAAACAGATAGTAAGAAGAAGAAGAATTTCCTCCTGACCGGTCTGGCACTTAGCGGTTTGACTTGCTGAGTAACGTTCTTGATGAATTTCTGCTGCTTCCCTCCTTTCTTGTTCTTCAAGCCAAATGTCTTGTCCTGGAAAATAAAAACATAAAAAACTAAACTTTTAATATCATCCCTGAAGCAAGCAGTTGTTTTCCGTTAGTACAAAACCCACAAAATGCAAAGGATGTAGCAGCACCGAACTTAAACTGTATACACTTTTTAGATGTTTTAGAACCATCGGTAAGTCTTGGTGCGTCTACGTTTCATTAAAAACATTTTAATATTTTATTTTCTCTATATCGCTCTACCCACAATCCTCTCTGATATCCACACAGATTGTGAATATAAAGTTTCATTGTTAAAAGACAGTTGACACCAAAATCAACAATGCTATAAACAAATTACATAAATAAATATATACATTTATTTTATTTTGAGGTCAAAAAGGCTCTGGTATTTCCGGGAAAAGTTGGCCATTGTAGTTGTTAAACAAACATGACTCAAACAGAGGTGACTAGTGTGTTAGACTAACATGTTAGTGGAGCCCACGTTAGTTCTCAATAGTTGCTGGACAACAAAGGAGGTCTGTGGCATAAAGACTGAGCTACATACACAGACAATACTTATTAATAACAGATCATGTTCGTTTTTATGGGATTTGTAGGCAATCAACTCTCCCCCTTTAACCATCTGACCACAGATAGAGCATCCAGTGCTCATACACAGTACCTGTTGTGTAATTAGACAGGTGATAAATAGACTTGTGGCACCTGAAATCCCCTAAAATCAAACTCAACGACACGTGACATTAACACGTAGCAGCAGCACCTATCTGTGACTGTTACAGCAGCTACAAGGCGGCTAACGCTGACAAGCCGGTACGGAAACACATAGAGAGATATCGGATACTACTTTATAGTCAGAGCTGCGACATCGACACTCACATGTGACAACACACGAGTTTAGTTTTTAAAAAAATACAAACTTTTCACCAGTTTTAACTCAAATGTGGCCCCTCGTCTCATATCCTGTGAGGCCGCGCAGCAGGCCCATCGGACCGCACTACGATCCTCGCTCGTGGAACGTTATACAAGTGGTATATATACTATACATACATATATATATTATATGGTGATTATAGTTATTGTTGGGGCAACTTAAATTAATCTGAACAACTAATGAACAGTTGGAAAACGCTGACAACTGTCAAGAGGCCGGTGTAACTTTACCAGCTACTTGCGTTAGCTTCGGTTAGCATGCTCAAGCTAACTCGTGTTATCTTCCCTTTACCTCAATTATCTTTTCCTTCTTCTTCTCTTGGGTTTTTTTACCGGCCGCCGGCTGGATGGGTTTCTTCGGAGGCATGCTGGCTCTCGGGTGTAGCTGTGTTACAAAACGCGATTATCCGTGTGGTATTTATTTTAAACGGGGGTGTTTCAGCTCCACATTTACCCGGTTGATGCTAGCGCAGCACAGCAGCGGCGTCTATAGGCCACATGTGAGTGTGTTGATGTTCTGTGGCGTCATCGCGCACCGCAAGAGGCATGATGGGAGCTGTAGTCCACAGGGGAAAAAACGGACTCGATCCATGCTGCTAACCAAAACCTTCTATAGTAGAATAATACAAGTTATGTTGCTGAATTATATCATTGATACATTGATTTAACTTTTTACTCCAACGTGGTAAAGGTGGGGATTATCTTTTAATATATATATATATATATATATATATATATATATATATATATATATATATATATATATATATATATATATATATATATATATATATATATATATATAAATAGCTTTATGCATTAATCCACTGAAATAATTCAGTCTTGTACTATCCATAATAATACATCCTTGTTTATTTACTGGAAATATTTTGTATTAGGAATCTGAATCTGCAAAGTAACTTTTAATAAAAATGATCAGATAAATGTAGTGTCGTTAAAAAGTACAATATTTGCCTCTGAAATGAATGAGTATAAAGTAGCTAAAGTACCGTAAACTTACACTTAAGTACAGTGCTTGAGTACATATACGTAGTTACTCTCCTTTATAACAAAATAAAAACGTTCCTCTTGAAATAGGCACCAGAAAACCCTGATTAATTCAGAATTTAAGTTTTATATCCACCGTACATATTTAAAAAATGTGTATACATTTTATATCACCCTGATATTACCAAAGCTAAGCCAGTATTGATATTTCTTCAGTTACCGAGCTGCTTTTTATTCTATTTTGTTTGATTTTGCAGCATTTTGTTACCTTTTTAATCTATAACCAAGTAAAAGTGTAATGTCAAAAGAGATGATTCACATTTTATAATACACTAGATATTATATTATATATACTAGACTAAAATCGTGTAGGTTCCTTTATAGTATTATAATTAAGTGGGCTGTATAGGAGAGATCATGTATATGACTGATGTACAAGAAAATGATCTCCAATATTATGTATTTTTATTTATAATATGTTTTGTGAACTCTTGCACTGGGGTTTCACTCAGGGTCCACTATCATTTTATTGCAGTGTTAGTATTCGACCACGAGGTGTCAGTGTTGCAGTATCTGCCAGTTGAGGTGAGAAGTATAAGAGAGGTACTGACTAGTGTAGTGGTCAAGAAGTACAACCAAAACCCTTACATATATTCTTAGAGAGCATAGTATTGATGTGGAAACGAAAAGAAGAAGACGTTTAGTCTGTAGAAGCAACTGGCTGATTGTCTGTTTTAGTATCATGGAATTTTGACTGAGCAGATTTAGTTTTAAGGAAGCATTAGGGAGTTATGAGTATCTTAATTTCTTGAAATGCAGTCAGAAGTGGTAAGATGATAAAATGACTACGTTTCATGAAGATTGTACTTTGCGTTAACAAGTAAAAGTTTATTTTTTTTAATTCACCCGTAGCAATTAGAACTGATTGACCCGCAGCCCCCAAATGATCAGGACGAGCAAAAATGTTGTGGCTCGAGCGTAGAGAGGCAGAACGCTTGGAAGCTGCAGATGACTGGATGAATTATTTAGGAGGAGTTTACACACAAATACAAATATGTTGCAGAACCCTGTGTGGCAGAAACTTAATGTTCCAGAGTGAGAAAAGGGTGAAATGAATAGAAACCATGAGTGGTGTACAAATAGTTGTTCTAAGCATAAAAAGAAAAAAAAAGGTTGTTAATGAGCCACCATCTGGCCAGTGGACATAAGACTGTTTTATTAGCATTTTGCCTCTATTTAACAGTTTGATTGTATAGGCTGCTGGTCAATTAAGACACCCCTGGTATGACTTTTACTGCCTGGATGAAATTGTAGACCTATCTGGAAACCTTGGCTGTGGAGGTTGTGTGGTCTCTAAGCTCAAAGGGCTTCGGAGGGGGTAATTAGGGGAAAGCAAAAGAAGAAGAAGAAGAGCAACATCCCTTTGCAACGCCACGGCTGCAGAAGAAAACCTTTTTTGTTACCAGAAGCGTGAGATCGTGTCATGGCTGCAGGGCAGAGAGCCAAACCAGCAGCGGCTTCTGATTCTAATTAAATTTCACTTAAGTTACTAATGTGATTTCATTTGGCACATTTGACATGTGTGGCCTTCATCCACATCCTGTCTTAGTTCACTGTTTAGGATGTGTGTGTGTGTGTGTGTGTGTGTGTGTGTGTGTGTGTGTGTGTGTGTGCGTGTGTGTGTGTGTGTCGTACAGCAGAGGCGTAGTCACGAGCTAAAATGGGTCACATGCTTGCTGCTCCTTTTGGGCTCTCGTTTGCTCTTGTGTGTTTTAATGAGCCCCGTTTTTTTATTTTTTTCGAGGGTAAGGGACAACATTTACTCAGTTTGGGGGCCCACCTAATGACAGTACTAGTAGAGGGCTTTAATGAGTCCCAGAGTGAGACAATGAATTTATTCTTGCAGCATCCATGGCTGCAAACGTGTCACCGAGCAATGTGTTAGCATCCTCTCTGCTCGCATGCTCTGATGCGACTTCGTGTAATTTAATCGCATGTGAAAATATGTATTTGTAACACGTTTTGTCATGCAGGGCGCCCTTTACACCTTGCAGCTCAGTTAGCTGGCAAATGCATGCGTGCATTTATGATGACCTGCATTGACACAGCTCCTGAGTGCATGGCTAAAGGCTAGATTTAGCCATGCACTTGACAACAGAGGCGGGCTTTATTGCCTCAAGCAAACTTTCTCTGTCCTACACTCCTTCTCTCCCTCTTCCTGTAAGGATCTGTGTGTGTGTGCGTGTGTGTGTGTGTGTGTGTGTGTGTGTGTGTGTGTGTGAGAGAGAGAGAAAGCAGTCTAATAAATCACTATATCTGCTGCAAGACCATTTTCTCCATAACCGCCTTCTTCATATTCATACAAACATCGATCTTTTTCTGCAGAGGGCATGCATGTTATGTACACACACACAAGCACATACACCAGCACACACATGACTGCACATGGAATCCACTGACTGCCTGCAGATGGAAAGAAAACATCTCCCGCCTAATTAGGAAAGCACAGCAGTTGATCTTCCTGTGGCATCTGAGAAAACTTGACACAGCGCAACCTATCCCAGCCCAATTCCTTTTTTTCCGAGGAAATAATCGAAAGAGTCCCGGTATGGCGTCCTCCTGCTTCCAAGGACAAACTGCAGCACCTTGTCTGCACCGCCGACTGCTGAGCAGGTCATCGGCTGTCAGCTGCTCCCCATCGAGGAGCTGCACGACACTGGGGGCTGAAAAAGGGCGGGAAAAGATTGGCTCCAACCAGGCCCACCCAGGCAACTTTATACCTGCAAAAAAGAGTGATGCTGCGTAAAGACCCAGACCTCCCATCGCCTCACCGTCTCTCTCCCGGCCCACCGCTGAGATCTCATCAGTCTGCGATGCTTCTCGCAATTATTTTGTGCCAAAAATTTGTGTCGAAATGACTCGTCTACATTTACTTTAGATGATTTTACTACATTCACCACAATGACTCCCACGGCCCCAAGAGAGCCGGTGTGAACCTGTTTTATTTAGCTTTGTTTTTTTATGTTCAGGTAATGAGCGATGAGTGTAGTGATACTGACAGCAAGAGAGCACGCTTTTCTTTTTTCTTTCATCCTAGAAGAGGGAGAATCGTATCCTTTTACTGATAACGCATCTTGTCTGCTGGATGCATTGTACTCCGCTCCCTCGGGGCTACTGTAGGTGGAGAGATTGCGGTGTATTCCTCCTGTCTTGCTGGATTCCTTTCTCCTCGTGTGTCGCTTGAATGTGCAAAATGAAGTTTTGAAAGGAGCGCTTTGCTCGATAATCCTGAGGGACTGACACCAAAACAGGATGTTTAGCCTACTGTTGATGTTTTTGATAACTGACAGATCTTGTGCTGCAGTTGTAGTCTTTTGTTATATATATATATACCATAGCTGCACTGGAAATGTCTCATATATATCCACAGTTATCCACAGAGAAACAGAGCGACAACAATAAGACTTCAAGATGTTTCAGTTGCTATTTTTAAACCATGTTAAACTGTTTTCAGGAGGATTTTTCCTTTAACAAAATTTTTCCTTTGCCCCATTATTCACTTACTGCTAAAGAAAATGTCTAGACTCCCTCTCACAACTGAATTGAGCTGTTTGTAAACCTTATTACTGTCATTCATACGTCACCAATTCATTTTGGTGGATGCACCGGCAGCACCGATGACTGTTTTTTTATTATAGTATATTCCGCAATTGACTCCCTGCAGGTTGTTTGTTTTATCCGCATAAAACTGTTGGTTGTTTTATTATGATTTTACTACTTTTATATTCCTACTACGCCTTTTTATTGTGTTTCTATTTCATTATTTTATTGTTAACTCCATCTGCAATCCATATTCATCTCATGGGACAATAAAGATTGAATTGAACTGCACACAGTCACTCAGGGAGGAATGAATTGTAATGATACACCGGCAGATAACTGGAAACGATGGGAACATTGATGAGTAAGGTCATAACGTAAGCGTTGTAAGGAAAACAATCTCACTCCAAGGTTTCGGTTTGGTAACTTCTGGGCTTTTGAACACATCATATTATCTTGAATAAACAATGAGGAGTCCTTGAAGTGCTCAGGAAAAAGTCGAAATTTGAATCTACAATTGGTCAAACTCCATCTGCTGATGAAGATCATGTAATATGACCGAAAGCTCCAGAACCACTACGAAATGGACTAAATCATACAACAATCAAAATTAACATGTTGAGCCTGCTTTTTACATTGATGTAATCAGTCACCACAAGCAGTCATTCGAAGTCGGCACAAGCATGTGAGGGTTTGTGTGCTGAACTGAAATGGAGTAGAAATCATGTCCACGTGGTCCAAACTGTTCCCAGTTGGAATAACAGCCAGGCCAATCAGAGCTAGGAGGCGGGATCTATAGAACAGGGACATCATCTTCCAGAGCCAGAGAAAAAATGGTGACCCCAGCATTCAACGCAGCTGTACTCGTTGTAAGTCTCCTAAAGATCATCATATAGGCAAAAGCTCCAGCACAGAGACTAACTGGAGCTAAACGTGCTGTTTCCAATGATGAGAATAAACTTTGAACCGCAGCCTTTTAGCCAACATGGATGAGAAGTCTGTGAAGTGCTCGGGGGGAAAATGTCTAGAATCCCACGACAGCTGTTAAAGATCACGTGACAGACAGACGGACAGAATGAACTCTTCTCAGATCAAATAAAATAAATAAAAAGATTTGCTCTCTGCTCTCACAGCGTCCGTGTCGACTGACAATAACCGGACGGACAGTCGGTCACAATTTATTGATCAGGGCAAAATAACGAACAGGAAACCTCCAAAATAAACACGTCAGACTGAATAATTAAGTGAAAACAAAATGGCAATGAAGTCTGAATATCAGCCAACAAAAAAGTATTATTAATACAATTAACATGTGATTACTTTCTTCTTATTATTTTATCAGCCTGTAGTCTGCACTATAAGAATCTCTTCCAGATGATATTATGTGTGACGGATAACTAAATGTCTTCACATTAAAAATGCATACGTTGAATGCAGCCCTCCTTCATTATTGATACCAGAAAGACACAGTTAAGGATCATGAACCAAAAACTTCTGAGCGCCTCTGTTTTGCTGATGGATTTGGCAAATGAAGTGTTGCCGCAGTAAGAACGGAGAATGTGACATAATTGTCTCTACATACACTTGTGATTCAAATCTCAGAGTGTTCATAAACAGTGTATATATATTATATATATATATATTATGAGCCCACAGATGAGGATGAAGCTCTGCACTGTTGGAGTTAAGAGTCGTGTCACGTTTGCTCTGCAAATTGTTACGATTTAAGGACTTAATAAACTATGTTTCTGAGATATTAACAGATGAATTTCAGACGATAAAGACAAATTTATCGCGGCTTGAAATGAAACCTGTAAATCAGTTTCAGATCCATGACTGAGGCTCTTGTTATTGCCAATAAAACAATACAGATGAACATTTCACCTGCTGTCATTCACAGCTTGTCGGAGCCCTGCGGGCATGCCTGCATTTTCATATGCCTTTTGGCTTTTATTAAGGCAACACGGAAAATAATTTACACACATAAACTGCTATCTCAAACTTTGAATAAATAAAGGGAATGGTCCTTTTGTGAAGTGCAGTCACGTCCTGTGTGAACGGCGGCGCAGCTCAACTCAAACTGTTTTGATTAGAGTTGAAATGAACTCTGCTTTAATGATCTGAGCGTTTCAGTTAAGATTTGCAATCAGCTAAATGGCTCAATTTAGAACAACTGAAATAAACCTAATAATTAATTTGGAAGCGTTTTTTTTTTTTAAAACTGCCAAAAGTCTAATTGTGAGAGTGGAGAAGAAGTAAATGATTAATCTGAGCAGGAGTGGAAGGAGCTTAATGTTGAATGGAAGCAAGTGATTCATTCAGAGGAGTCAGTTCGAAATGACTCTGAGCCAGTTTCATCCTGAAGTTAAAAATAGACTTTCTGTGGTTGAAGAAGATCACACACAGACAGACACACACACACACACACACACACACACACACACACACAGACAGACATGCACAGACACTTGCATGCATGTTGGTATACTGTCAATGCATGTGCACACACACATGAAGGAGAAGAAGAAGAAGAAGAAGAAGATGAAGAAGATGAAGAAGAAGATATACACGCACAAACAGGGATACAGGGACCTAAAAACTCCACAATTATATTTTTTAGATTTTCAAAACCCCCTCTAAAAAGTACACACACACGCACACACACACACACACACACACACACACTCACAGACTGTGTCACACTTTCTGTCACCAGCTCTCTTTTTTGTTCTTTCACTTGCTGACACACAAATACACACACACATGTTCTCTGACACCGTCTCACACACACACAGACACACGCACACACACACACACACACACACACACACACACACACACTCTCTCGCACTCTTGCTCATGAATTAAAGAGCAGAGCTGGTCCAGGGGGAAGAAATTATTCAGGCAGATCTGCTCTCTGACAGAGGAGTGGGAGGGAGGGAGCAGAGAAGAGGAGAGGAAAGGAGAGGAGAGGGACGAGGGGAGGAAGGTGGAAGGAAGGGGAGGAGAAGACGGGAGGGAAAAAAGTAGAGAGAGAAAAGAGGGGGGGACGAGAAGAAAAAGCCTGTTAATAAGGAATGAATTGATTTGACATAGAGAGAGGATCAAACTCCCAATGGCACCCTGTGTGTGTGTGTGTGTGTGTGTGTGTGTTTCATTTCAGTTGTGTGTCTCTCCCCACTCTTCCCCTATATGTGTGTGTGTGTGTACTTCTTCATCGATTGTGTAAGTGTAATGGATGTGGGAATGTATCAATATCTTTCGAGTGCGCATGTGTTCACAGTGTGTATCCATGTGTGTGTTTGTGTGTGTGTTTGGGTGTGTGTCGACGCCACTTTCATGTTATTGGATGACAAGCTTCTCGTCACATGTTGTAGTAAAAAAGGTGATGAAAGAGGGTTGTTTTCTGTCTGAGCTCCCTGATGAGGTGAAAATTAGAAGCAGACTTATAAACCTGCTGAAAATCCATCTAACAGTCGTGTGTTTATCAAAGCTAACTTTGCTACAACTTCTGTGCACATAACACACACACACACTCGACACTTGAGTCCTCAGCAACACAAATGTGAAGTCGATCGGATGAAACAGCTGTCCAGAAATGATTGTTTTGATAAAGAAGTACAAGGATGTTATAGTTTTTGTTTTAAATTACATCCAAATCTTATTTCTTGAACAATTTATTTGGCTTCTGAGCCAGCAGCGATGTTATTTAATTAAATTATACTGTGAAAACGTGTAAATCAACCCCAAGGTTCATAATGACTCGTTTAGGACTTGAAACACAAGGCTTAGATTTAGACTTGACGTGGGACTCACACGCTCTGTCTCACCCCTCATAACACATTTAATTCCTGTGATGATTGCGATCCACCTTGTGATGAATGCTAACACACGTTGGCACACAGAATGGTGAAAGTGTTCAGATGATTTACCTAAAAGTAGAAATAGTCCCTACAAGTCATGCATTTGAAATACTGGAAGTAAAGGCAGAAAAAAAATCGAACTAATTATACTGTTTGGTAATTCAATCAATAATAATGTATCATACTTTATAAGGCGGTCATGTATATTTATATGTGGAATTTAGTCCCTACACACACAGGTGTTTTTACTTATGTTGCCTAATTAGACCTCTCATGAAAAGTGCAGCAGGCTTTTCTGGTTATTCTGACCCACGAGTCTCTGCACAGCAGATATATGAGCTAGAGGGTTTAAAGTTCAAGGTGCAATGGCCTGACGATATAGTACGTCCCAAGTGAATGCATACTGCATGCAACAGCAAGTACTTTGTAAGGGCAGCAGCAGTACGCACTAAAAGGGAAAAGAAAAAGTAGAGCCGGCCCATTAAGGGATGTAAGCAGTTGCTTAGGGCCAAGGGACAAACCAAATAACAAAATAAATATTTGACTTGTAAAAACTTCTTTTAGAGCCGTTTCTGTGCCGAAACATAAGCTCAGAAATGGGTGAAATGGACTTTTTAGGTATAGACTGAAGCCTTTACATACATATGTATATGTATACATACATAATACATATATATATATATATGTTTGTTTGTGTGTATGTGACTCACTTTATCTTCCTTGTTGACAGTTTTTTGGTACATTTTGTAAAAAGAAAAAAATTTAAGTTTAATACATATTTATATTTGTATATATATATATATATGTATGTATGTATTCAACTTATATATATATGCATATGTATATTAAACTTATATGAGAAAGGGCTTCTCCTCTGAAGCTGTGAAACAGCGCCCCTCTGGACTGTAACCGCAGGTACATGTTAGTCTACCTGTGTGGTCAAACAGGGTACTGCTCCGCTAACGTGCAGGTGGAGTGGAGACTACCTGAGGGAAGCCAGGTGCCGTTTGAAAGTCTTTGATTAGGTAATTAAATACTATCGAACAGTCGGGACTCTGTAAAAGATATTGTGAAGTGAACTTTGAAGCCAAATACAACAAAAACGGGATAGTTAACGTCAGTTGCCATGTTTAGTGAGCTAGGTGGACACGAGGACTTGGGAATGTCATGACATAAATATTCACCACTTCACCTGCATGAAGAAAGGCCTTCAGCGTCAGATAAAGTTAGTCACAAACACTGTCTGTCTCTCTTGTCTCTGCTTTTGTCTTTTTAAACGTGGATGTGCAGATTTAACTGCTCGCTGTTTACCTAATTGTGCCTTTAATGGCTTCAGTCACCCGTTGACCATGTGTGCTTTGAGACACATTGTAGTGCAGAAGGTCTGCTGTTTGCTCGTGACAATGTTGCTTTAATTTAATATGATGATACTTTGTTGGCTATGTTTTGTACTTTAACCGTACAGATAAGAGTGTAAGTCATGTATTTGACAAACATGCACTGACATTTGAATGTTGTCCGTTTTCAAAATAAAACTCCAATCTTATTTGTATCTAATAACAAATATGTTTAGCGATTCAAAATGTGTAATGGTCCATCTCAGGCTATTTTATTATTATTTTTTAAAAAAAAAGGTTCATAGGAGTAACAGGATTGAACGTTTGAAATATTGAGCACAATATTAGTAAATACTTTAAATATAGTAGCCTCATGGCATCAATGCTAATAGCACAAGAACACCAAGCACCTTAAAGGGGTTTACATATACTATATACATAAAACGTTGAGCTTGACATTATCAGTCACACTTACAATATGATGTGGAAAAATACAGAAAAACAGAGAGAGACACAACTTTTGTTTTTCCAAATCAAAAGATGCTACTTCCTGTTGATCATGTGACTTTTAGAGGGGCCATTTCTCAGGGCAACACAACTAAAATGTATAGATATTAACTAACTTATCCAAGAAATGTATTTACTTGTCTAAATTTGAAATGGAGTTGCACAATAAGGTTTTGCTCAACGTATCGTCAAACTGCTTTAGGACAAAATGTAATGTATCATAAACTTTAATGTCCAGGGGACTGAAAAAGGCACCAATTTTGCGTAATGTCCCAGTTGTTTATCTTTTTACTCTTATCTACAGCAAGAAGATAGAAAAGAGATTTATTTCACTTAAATCATGTATCTATGATGTGCATTGTTTGTTTCTGTTTGTGCGCATAAATCCGTTGACTACAAGTCTGGATTTTTGTGATAAAATGTTCCAAAGATGTTCTGGAGCTTTCAACCATTGTGAACAGCTTCCAGTTGGGACGTCCCAAGCTGATATCAGGGCCAATCAAATGTAGTAGCTCCACCTGTTATTTCATTGTGTCAGATACATATTTAACCGGCATTCAGGTAAATATGAATATCCCATCAGACGATATTAAAGCACTCAGATTACGATTGGGGGACAAAACGTGTTTGGGACATTCGTCGCCTCCAGTGTTCCCTCAGTCTCCAGTTTCACACGTGGTGGTCCTCACAGCTGTTGCAGGTGATTTCATTCAGCAGTCTGGTCTCCATGATCCTGTCTTCAGGGTGTACAAGGACGAGGTGTTGAATGGTGTGTGGCAGGTGTTGACTTCTGTGTCGTTGTGACACTTGAGTATTTCATCACACACAGTTCAAGGATGCACACGCTCACATCTGAATTTTAAACGGGTAAAAATGACACAGTGTCCCAATTCATACTTTATTTCCTCCGATCAACTCTCTTTTTTTTTGTTGAAACTACGCCACTGCTAAAAGGAGCACTTAGTCTCACAGTTAAATTAAAAACCCTCTCTAAAAGGATCGGACTTACACTTCCCAGATATTAAAGGCACTTACGTAAACTTGCAAATGTGCTTCTCTACACACATTAATGCGTAACATAATGTAATGTGTTTCTCCTGTGCAAAGAACAGACACGGAAGCGTTTTTAAATTGTGTTAATGTTTCAGGTGTAGGTGCAAAATGCAAATGCTGCTACAAAGAGGGAAGCACTGCAGTCACTTCCGTGAATGCCCGCCCGACGTGTGTAACTGCTGCAGCTGCTAATGACTGCTGAGTGGTCTCAGTCGCCGAGTACCTCGATACGACAGCCGCGTTTGTCACCGCTAATCAGAGGTGCAACATAAAGAAAGAGATTGTCAAAATGTGATGCTGATACCTGAAGACGTGGGAAAAAAAGCTTCTCTTTCAAATAAAAGAGCGAAAATTCCCCCGTCTCGTATTCTTGACTCTCGTGACATCTACTTTCAGATATTTAAAAAAAGAAGAAGACGTGCATCTGTGTCCGTACAGACATTAATGCACAAAATGAACCACCACGGGATCAGTAGGTCAAACACCCTTCACTCCTTTGACCACATTGGAATAAAAGTCAATGCTTCATGTTTGTGAAAATCACATCCGAAGATAGCTAATCAATCACAGCACGCCGTGCCCTTTTATTTCAATAACTAATAAACACATTTCTGTCTTAATCGATCAGGACGTGGAGACACATGTTCCTTCTGTTTTCTATATCAGAGTATTGTTTATGCCATGGCAACAAAAGAAAACAAGATCATTTGTTTGGAAATCTTTTTGTCTCCCATTCAACCCAATTAGTATTTTTTCTTTACTTTCACAGTCACCATCAGCAGCATAGAGTTTCAGATCAAACGCATTTCTTCTCTCTGAGTGTTTCTTTTTTTCTTGGTTGGCATGTGATGGCTTCTTCTGTAGCTTTCAATGTCAATGTGTGCAGACTGGGGACCATTCCTCTTGAAAAGTACGACCCTGGGCACAGAGACAAACAATATTACTATCGCATTTGTGTTCAGTGTGTCCAGAAAGGTTTTTAAAATAAATGAAAGTGACTGTGGGTCCCCAGAGCAGCTATACAGCAACTGATTATTTCTAAATGCCTGCAGAGAAACATTAAATTGTCCTGCCAAAGGTAGACACAACATTAAATCCATTTTTTTTAATCTCCTCTTGCTTATGTTTCTATTTTTTTTAATAAAACCAGTTATTTTGGATTATGCTAGCAGGGTTGTTCTGGGCAGCTCCCAGAGCTTAAATCTAGAGCTGATCTGCAGCATCAATATCTGGACCAATCACTGTATATTGTAGTGATTGCTATCGGCTGAGTAAAGCCTGCCAAATCCATTTTCAGTTGTTATTGTAACCCATAGTGCCCCTAAAGAAGTACTTTATTTTTGCTCTGTTTCAACACCAGATCAGTTTCTAACCCGGAGAGCTCCCTGTGGAGATAAACAGCAGCCTGTAGTTCCAGTGAAATATCCACACTCTCCACATGCATCACTGAGCAATGCGAGCAGAGCAATTTGGGTTAAAAACAGCAACATTTTACAGGTGAACAATTCCTCTGAAGAGCTGCTCCTGGTTGAAACCTTCTTCTCATTCTGGAGAAAAGAAGAGCGCCTTCCTCAACGTTTAGAAGAGAAGCTTCAGGGAAAGACAGTACAGTATGTTTGATGAGTTAGGCCACCCTTTTTCAGCTCTTAAAACCTCTATAAATGATGCACTGGGGTAAAGCTTGCAGGCACCAGTGGTGTGTTAAATTCTGAATTCCCTTTCAGTTTATTTTTTATTTGCTCCACATAATCAGATGTCTCTGTGGCACTGTGGTGTTGGTTTGAGATGCGATTCCAATCAGATTTCTACAGACGCGTCTCTGTCCGGACGCTCCGGCTGCTCAAATCCGATTTCAAAGTGTGGAAGTGTCGAGCAGAATCAACAGTCTGTGGACAGGTGCCGAAATAAATTGTCTGCCGGCACTTTCTCTTTCTCTCTGCTTTCACTTTCTACTGCTTCTCCCAATGGCAGTGTGTGTACCAGCCTCCTCAGTCGCTTGGTTTGTCTGGTGCATTGCAGGAGTTCTGCTCCGTGATTGGACAGTGCGAGAGGACGGAAGGCTTCCTCGTTAACATGCCGCTTCACCAGCGTAGTTACGTAGTTATCGACGCCTTCGTCATTGCCGAACAAGCAACCCATGCAGATAGATTGGGGATGTTTGGACCATAGACTAAGAAGTCCAAATCTAGTGTACTCTTGCTGGTTTCTCAAGATCACCAACCCTAGCTTTAACATCAGGGGGACAATCCTGGTTATGGTTAATAATGAGGAAACATCAATTGCAGGTCTCTTACGGGACGTGAACTCTGGTTTCCTACATGCATCGTGAATCCACCACCCTAAACAGTCCAATCTTGGGCTACATGAATAGACTTGATTTGACCCGAGTAATGACCGCAATACTTACCGCAGTACTACGCTAAACACTATTTAGTTAACAAGATTTGACAGGTGAGGGGGCGTGAAGCAGGAGCCTCTTTAACACCAAGTCGCTGTGTTTTCGACTACACGGTAGTCAGAAGATTTTGGCTGAATATGACTGAGGCTTCTATGTGTTACAGCCAGCCAGTGCTTTCAGCTGACCCTCACTGATTTATCTGACAAAGACACATTTTATGGCCATTTTCCTCTTGACGGGCTGTAATTTTGAACCTCGTCCGTAACCAAGAGTGTAATTAACATGTCCGGTTTATATTGAGGATCATAAAAATAATGTCGGTTGCTCTTGTGGTATATAAAGGGGCTTTCAGATACAAAGCGGTGTCCAGTAAGATGTCGTTAAATGAAGCAAGGTACAAAGGAGAGGGCAGGAGAAAGGAAACCCTCACATTACAGTGTGTGCATAAGTTAATGTTGCAAATTGTGATAAAGTGGCGAGAAATACCTTCATATTTGGGAAGTACGAAAGTTCAGGTACATGACTGGATCTCCATGCACACCTGGTACACCTGTTAAGATGGACATTTCTCCCATCGTCTGAATCTATCTGAACATGTCGTGAATATTTATTTTTGTGCCACAGCCAGAATCCACTTGTCTTCCATTTTGTTTGGTTTGATGCTCAGTTTGGATGTTTTCTTCTTTGCTTTAAGAGAATTACTTTCTGGGTTTATATCACTTCTTTTCCTGAGAAACCTCTATTGCCAAAATCAATATCTTTAGAATAACAATGGATCAGATGACTAAATGATTAAAACTGTTATTTTTGGCTGCAGCAGGCAGCTGTTGAACTTAATGAAGCATTTAGAAGCTAAAGGGACATTTTTTCATGAACAACCAAATACCAGCGGTTTTGCCACAGTGAACGATGCAATGCGAAGCTTATCTGCCAGCGACTTCAGGATCATAGCTCTGCTGGTTTGTGTGAATACTTTGGTTGTATCGTGGCTTTGAGTCCCAGCTCTGACTGCAAGGGTTCATCTCGCGTTTGGAGCGACGCCTCTCGGTGTGATCGACACATTTTTAGGCGACCAAAAGATTATGAACTGAAAACTGACTGTGAAAGGTTTAAAGTTCAAAACGAAAACACGGACAACTAGATCGGAAAACGCTGTGTGAGCAAAAGGTAGCCCCGCCCTAAAGCATCCCCTGCTTTATGGTCTGTTTGACTCTAAATGGAGCATCATTTACTAAATGAACATCATGCTGTATTGAAGACTTGAAACTAGAGATTGAGACCATAAACTCATGTTTACAATGTTTACTGAGGTAATAAATCAAGAGAGAAGTAGAGTCATTTTCTCATAGACTTCTATGCAACCAGAGGAGTCGCCCCCTGCTGGACACTAGAGAGAATGCAGCTTTTAGACACTTCAGAGTCAGCTTCACTTTTCAGACCCGGTTGCCGCCTGATATAAACGGCTGCTCGCGTTTCTGTCCCCATCATCACCCATCTCATTACCTGCAGCATTATTCATCAATACTCCCACCTCGATACCCCACTCCCTCACCGGCAGCTCACATATACCCCCACTGGGAAGGATGGCAGCATCTGACAAGCCCTGAGTAAATGGGCACCTCGTCTTAGTGTGTGTGTGTGTGTGTATGTATGTGTGTGTGACAAGTGCTGACAGTCCAGGAGCCTGGCCTCGTACAAGGTCAGCATCTGTGAGCTTCATCAGTGTGTATGAGTGTGTGGCTACAAACAATATACCACCTGTGCCCCCCTGCCATGCCCGCACCCAGCAGATGCTCTGAAAGTCATACTCAGTCTTATATATATATATACACACACACACCTAGTCATGAATACCATGCAGAGTTATCAAAGTCAGCCGAGGTTAGTTGTGGTGTTATGAGTGTGATAAATATGATAAAATATGGACTATAAATTCAGGTCATATGGCGGGATGACAGGCCTAAAGGCTCACCGACACAACTCACTGTGGTGAGCTTTGACTTAAATGTGGATGCAAACAATGAAACACTCAATCGACTCTGGAAGTAGTAACATTGTGAAGGCCCTAAAACCTCCTAAGAGGGGACATGATTTAAACATCGAAACAAAATGTTAGGGGAAGAGCTTTCTCAACGTCCGACTGATGATGATGATTGCACTGCTTCTGCATCATGTTTTTATTCGCTACACAGACTTTAATACACCAAATGTGTCAAGTATATAGAAATATCCAAAGTAGATGTAAAGCCACGTGAAAGGAAACAAAACGTAGGCCTCTTGAAATTGTATTTCCCTGTATTTATAGATGCATTGTATGACGTCGTCGAGATTACTGACGGATCTATTCTTTAAAAAGGTCAGAATGTTAAAAACTGGAACCAAGACGTATGAATCTGTTGTTTGGAGTCAATGTGCAGGAGTTACTCTTTTTATCAAGACTCATTATTTAACAAATAAGCTAGAAAATAAAAACCACAAAAAGAGTTCAAAAGTGTTTTCCTATAATCTTCAGTTTGGGTGTTTTGAGGTGGGGTTGTACGAGGCCTTTCTTCTAGGTGTCTAAAATGAATTTATCTGCTGCCCTCGTCCACAGCAGCACATTGCTTTGCTCCTGCTGACAACGGATGAAGTACCTCATACAACCCCACTTCAAAACACACACGCTATCCCTTCTAAAACACACGAGGGTCCTCTGGTAATACTGGTCCCATGCCAATGGGGGTTAAAGGTGCATGGTGAGATTTTGCAGATTGCAACCAACTGAAACTTCTCACGTAGGAGAAGTACGGTGAAAATGCAAAGTGTTTGGTTTGTCCTTTCTGGGCTGCTGTAGAAACCTGACGGAATCCGTAAAGAGGATCTGCTCCGTATGTAGATATTAACGGCTTATAAATAAAACACAATGATTCTTATTGCCAGGTGATAAAACATACTAGTATTATGTTTAATTTCTGACAATAGATCCCCTAGATGCTACACACTTTTCCTTTTAACAGACATTTTTAACTGACAATTCCATTTCCCTCTTGATAGGATTAAACACTCTTTCCCTCTTTTTAAAAACATTACTTTGTTGTTCTGGCAGGTCAGGACACAGCCTCCTCTAACAACAAAAAACGAGACACAAATTGATTTGATTTTTATCAACACTTCTATAAAAGCGTCTGGCATGTCAAGACAAAATGTCTGAATATTAAGCGAGCCGAAAAACCAACCGAAACTCCACGGGAGGCCACACTGTGACAGCCAGAGCCAGAGGGAGGCGTTATTGTTATTGTCTCCCTTGGTGGTGACTCGCTCGCAATGTTGCTTTGCTATTAGAGAGCAGCGTAAAAACAAAATCTGATGAAATGCACATGACAGGAGGCGAAGTCTCCAACCGGAGTCAACTTTATGACCAGCGTGTGTCGTTTACCGTGACTGCATGATGTATTTGGCCTCGCTGGGAGTTTTCTAATTCCTTTCCCCATCAGTCAAAGCTGCAGAGAGCTAAATGTGAACGCTCGATAAATGGGCTGTAAATGCTGCCAGGTTCGCATTTCCAGCCTTTGTTGTTTCAAGCCTCGTTGGAGATTTACGTGTCTGAACCTCTGCATACCTGTTTTAGCCTTTTCTTTTATCACGACTGACAGCTCTGGCTCTAATGTTTATCTCCCACTCTGCGGTTTCCCATGCTGGGCGAGTGCCAGAGGTTAGTCAGCAGTTCAGACCGCCGTGACACCTAGTTTGGAATTATGGGACCCAAAAACCTCATCCGCCGATTCATCACAGTTTATCGTGTGCAGGATGCAGCATGTGTTGGGGTGGTGGGGAGCAGGCTACACCCTGGCAAGCTGTCTATGGAACGCTGTCGTTTCAGCTTCATTTTGTTAAACTGACGGTGTAATCGAATAAACATTTTTTCAGTCTCTCGTTCCAGCTTCTGAATTGTGAGGATATGATACATCTTTTTAAATCTCATGTAAAAGCAAAGTAAATATCTGCAATTTTGACATCTCTAAAGTGGACCGTCTTCACTATCTTTGGACTCTTTTTACCAAACGATTCATCGATTTATGGAGAAACAAAGCTTTAGCCAAATATTACATTTCATTTAAGTGTAATAATGTCCTCTGATGTTTGCAGAGAGGCTCTACTCTACGCTGTGGGAACCAGTGAAACTTACTTACTCCAAGTAACAGCAACCTATTTTTGCATCTGGGAAATGTGTTTTAAATCTCTGGTTTTCCTGATCGTTTCCATCATGAACTTTGTGTGTTTTCTCCGGCTAAATCGCACCAACACAGTTTGTTAAGACGTGTTTATTTCTGTTCAGAGCTTCAAACTGTGGTTGTTGGACATTTAATTAAAATCTATGAAAAGCTGGTGTTTTTAATTATCAAAATAATCTATTACGGGCTTATTCGTATGTAATCTTGGTTCAGATGGTCTTAATTTAGAGGGGGATGTCTTTAAGTGCTCACTAAGAGACCATCATGAAATTGTTTCACACAAAAGGCGAAGCAGGCGAGACTGGAAAAAAAAAAAAGAACCCGAACTAAATTAATTTTCTAACCCTGCAGACAGATTCCTCTGAATACATTGAGTAAAGTGCAGGATCATCGACAGCAAATACAAATGAATGGAGAGAAACTATGCGTTAGAAAAATGTTTATTAATATAAAGCTTGATAAACAAAGAAGAATGTGAAAGACCGTACTGTACATTCGACAAAGAAGAAGCATTTTATAAACTTTATTAACCTTGAAAAGCGCTTCAAATATCCACTGGTGGTGCTTTTTACTCTCACTCGAGTACATTTGTGATAAAATATCTTCTACTCAGTTACATCGGGCTACTTTTACTGATACCTTTAGCTTTAGATTATTAATCTATAGTGCTCACATGCATGAGATAGATATAAACTTTATTCATCCCCAGGGGAGAATTAGTTTGTAGCAGCAGCAATTTACAGAGTAAAATAAAATATAAAATATTACGTATGGAAATGCACAAGATAAATTGTCCGACAGCGAGGGATAAGATGGCCTGTACACACACACACACACACACACACACACACACACACACACACACACACGATGCAGACTTCGTCCAACTCTCTCCTTTAAGAATTCATGAAGTAAAATCTTTCAGCCAGGAGACCGCTGCCTCTTCCATATGTGAAACGAGAAGTCCACACTTATTTATTTTTCACATAAGTTGCGTAATGCAGTAACGACAATCTATTCTTAAACCTAACTCAGTAGTTTTGTTGCCTAAACCTGTTCATTTATTTGTGGGAAGCGACAGTCGTGATTAATATTTGATTCATTGTGCAGCAGTTTGTTAATTTATAGAGTCTATAGACACAACTACAGTAGTTAAAGATCAACACAACACACTGCTCTGACCTCGCCTAACGAACACACACATCACACCGTCCGTATTTATCTTGTAGTACAAACAGAGAAAGTGTTTAAATGCTGTTACTGTTTAATTTGTTTTAGAGGAGGAGGAGGAGGTTCACCTCCCCACCAGCACAAACATTCATCTGATGCACACGCTGTAGCTTTGCTATTCCGTTTTAAGCTCCCACCATCTCTTAGTTTAATCTCATGCTGACTTGACCTCCTATTAATAATTAATTTAGCCGAGAAAAAAGAAAAAAACCCGCTCAGGAGCTTAAAACTTTTACTTCCACTTCTGGTGAGGCCGAACTTAAACTTTGGATGAGCGGTATTTCTTCCTGGAGTCAGACGTGAATTCAGGGTCTCTTCCTCTTCTGCCATCTCACACTCTTTTCTTTGATTTCTCCCTCATTCATATGTTCATATGTGTCTTTATGGACCTGTTTACCACGAGCATGTCCAGGAATGCAGAAATGAATAAAGAGGACGTTTTTGGTGTCACGAGGAGGAAGATCAAAGCAACTACTGGAGCTTTGTACCTCTTAAGGAAACATTTACCATCGGTAAATCTACGAGGAATCCTCTTTTACACAGTGGTTCAAACGCTTCTAAAGAAATGAAGTTACCTGGTGCGACTCTGAGAGTGAAAATAACAACGTTCCTCAGAGACACCGATTGGATTCAAACTTGAGCGATTTTGAGTCTTAATTTAAAACAAAGATACAACTGTGAAGATTTGGAGCGCATCAATTGTATTTAGACTCAAAGCTCCGAGAGCATGTATGCATGTTCTGTTTTACTGGGTGTAGTTAAAATACAAAAATAAGAACTCGGAACACTCAGTAATCCGGATTAGATCAGGCTTTGTATCCATGTGAAGTTGAGTTTAGGCAACAAAAGCTGCTGTTGTCTTTTAGCATTACTAACGCTGTCCAGCACTCTCCAACTATTACAGAGTTTAATAATGCCTTGAACAGATATTGTAGGAAAAACAATGTTGTCACTGAAAGTATTCCACATACTGTATATCTGTTTAAACATTTCACGACTGTCATTTGAAATGTTTATTTGTCGTTTCCTCCAAAATGTATTTGCTGTCGGAAATGATAGTATATAAACTGCTAATAGTTTGAGCAAGGCACCGGACCCCCAAACTGCCCCCTGGGTGCTGTACAGTAGCTCCCCACTGCTTCTAATACGAGGATGGGTTAAATGCACAGGCTGGATTTCACCGTGTGCTGTTATATACAATTTACAACAATAAAAGTTTTACTTTTAAATATAAAATGAATGAATTCAGGGGAAGAACAAAGAGGAAAGGAGTAATTTTCACGTCAGTCAGGTTTGATTTGTGCAGTTGAGAGCGATTACATTCAAACTGAGATGTTAAGATGTTAAACGTAATGCAGACCTCCAACAGGAAACAGCGGGAGACTCAGAGTTTCTGACTGTAAGGGAATTGATGTTGGCATCTGACAGACAGCAGCAGCTTCAAGAGACTAAACACTTGAATTGATGCTCACTGTATATTCAGCTCTTTCCTCAGCAGCAAATTATGGCAAGAGGTGCCGACAGCTCTCCTCATCCCTACTGCCAAAAATGTTGAAAATGCTGACAGGTTACCGCAAACTTTATTTTCCGGTACAGATGCTGCTGCTGGTGAGTCTTTACAGTTGTTTACAAGCCTCTGGTTCGCTGGTAATTGGGCAGAACAAATGTAGAACCGAACCACACTCCAAAATGCAACCAAAAAGGTGTTTCTGCCGTAGGTGTTTGGAGGAGTGAGGTCCTCACAAAGATGTTAAAATGCAGATGCAGTTGTCATTATAAATGTTAGGAATTTGGAGTTAGAGAATTAAAAATGAAGTTTTCAATGATAAAGTGTCTTCACAGGTGCAGTGATGCAAAAAAACAACAAAAGTGCTGCATGTGTACGTGTGAGTGTTGTTGATATTTCTGTGTGTGTGTGTGTAGGTGTGTGACAGTGCAGCATATGGCTAGCCCTGCATGTAGTGAAATATTAAAAAGCAGTGTCAGCAAGAAGGGCACTGAGTGTTTGAGTGTGTGTGTGAGTGCGTTCGTGTCTTTCCCATGGGGAGTAGAAATCTGCCGGACATAGACAACTGGGAATGACAAGCTCCAACTGTGAGACACGCACACGCACACGCACACACTCTCTCTCTCTCCTCTGACTGTGCCAACTTGTCCAGTTGGCCTTATCTGCTGGTGAGAGTAAATGCCATCTCTCTCTCTCTCTCTCTCTCTCTCTCTCTCTCTCTCTCTCTCTCTCTGTCTCTGTGTGTCTGTCTCTCTCTCTCTCTCTCTCTCTCTCTCTCTCTCTCTGTCGCTGTCTCTGTGTGTCTCTCTGTCTCTGTCTTTGTCTCTGTCTCTATCTCTCACACTTTTTCGCACATGTCGAGGGCTTCATAAACACACTGCACATTGTATCAGAAAGTCTTCATCACAGTGAAACTATTCAGTGTGCATCAGGAGGAGAGAGAGAGAGAGAGAGAGAGAGAGTGTGTGTGTGTGTGTGTGTGTGTGTGTGTGTGTGTGTGTGTGTGTGAGAGAGAGAGAGAGAGGCTTTCTTTTTTTAATCATTTTTTTACCTCCCCCTCTCCTCTCTGAATCACACACTTCTGCCTTGAAGTGATATTTAAAAATCTGTTCTTACAGGATCATTTTGGGGTCAAAGGAATATTTTGTCACCATTTGGTGTCTATTTTTGGGAGATGTCATGTTCGGACTAAATTACACTCCTCTGCTCATAATGCTTGATCCATGAGGAGAGGCGAGGCCACACCTTAATGGCTTCTGTAGATTTCTTAACTTGTCCCATTCTTCTACTTCCTCTTGAGCCGTCTGTCTTTTGACTTGTGGATGCCACAGATTATGAACATCTCCTACTTCCTATATGTCGACATCTACACCTGTAGCACAACAGAGTACAATACAAATCGCACAAGATGGAGTTTAATTAAGGGGAAAACAAGCATCACTGTACTATCACTGTCTCATTGAGATCAAGATTTCCTGCGTAAGAGAAAACATGATGCAGAATAAAATAAACACCTGTGGTTAAACGCCGGAGTTATGACCTGTTTAACATCCTAAGCAGCTTATATTACATAATTAAAACTATTAATGCCAAGATTTTCTAAATCAAAGCAAATATTCAAGTAAAATACAATCATTTATTCCCTAATCTTCTGGATTGTGTGTTTTTATGCAAATAACCACTATAGATGACAAATAAAGTAAAAGAATAACATTGAGAAGTGTTGACGTGAGTTAGTCAGGAGCGTTGTGTACGAACATATAAATACACCAAAAGTTATGAACAGAATGGAAAGAGGTCGTTCTCTGGGAAACATGAACGTCCTCGGTAAATGTTTGGCCAAAATTTGATTTTAGTACTTGTGTACGAGTGGAAATTCTGGCCTGGAGGTCAAAGGTGTCACCAAAACCGTTAGGACTGATCCTCGGGGGGGACTGTGAATATTCAGAGCAAATTTAATGGCAATCTGTTGGACCCACAGCCTGACAGACGGACCAAACAACTGACAGTGACATCTGCTAGCAGGGCAGCGGAAACATGTTAAACTGGCAGAAACAGGGGCCGCTGAAAGCGAGGAGGAAATAATGTCGGAAAGCATTTATCTGTCTGTATGTTGCGGTGGAAGACGTGAAGCAATAACACTCTGTTTTGTGGAGTGGTGAGTTCTTCGACCATCCTGAATCCTCCATGGTTTGAGAGCCCCTGATCTGTAGTGGCAGGCAGAATTTGACAAGGCTTTAGCGAGCCAATTAGCTCTGCACGCTCACAGAAAAGTGAAAATGTCAGTGTGTTGTATCGATTATTTTAATAGACTTCCTGTTTTGCAGGTCTGAAAGCACTGGCAAAAACTGTAGGTTGAACCACAACCCACACATGAGTGACAGTAGAATGAATCAATCACAAGCACTAACTACGTGATAATCGATGTGTTTCGACGTGTGGACCTCATTAGTTTGTATCTCACTGTGCATCTACAGTAAGCTTGATATTTGATGGTGCTGTTTGATGTTTTGGGATCTTTATTATTTCCACTTTGGTAAAAAAAAGGCCATGAGGTTAAAAGAGTTTATTTTCAAATAGGGAAGCAGCTGTTTCAAATTTGTGTTGCCGACTGCGAACGTGTTTTAAAATGTGCATTCTCTCTACTGACCAGCAGGGGGCGACTCCTCAGGTGGCAAAAAGAAGTCTGATTGTATAGAGAGAAAGTCTATGAGAAAATGACCCTACTTGTCATTATGGTCTCAATCTTTTAGTCTTCTTCAATACTGGTTTACTGTGATTTACAGGTTACTACAAGCATCTCTGATTTTATTCCTCCATTATTCGATCGATTGTTTGGTCTGTAAAAATAGTGAGAAATGCTGCCAAAATGACCCAAAGTGACACCTTGCCAATGTTAGCTTTGTCCAACCAACAGTCCAAAGTGACACAATTAGATAATTAAGACAGATTAAGATTATCCAAATAGTTAAAAGGAAAAGCATCAAATCTTGACTTGTAAAGGTGGAACCTGTAAAAATGGGTTTTGAGAAGTGATTTGAAGGAGAATACTGATCGTCTTATCTCCTCAGACAGGTCGTTCCAAAGCCGAGGGGCGCTGATGGCAAAAGCACGGTCACCTTTTAGTTTTGAGTCTTGACTTTGTAACAGCCAGAAGTGCCTTCCTGAGGATCTGAGGCCACGAGCCGGCTCATACGCTCTCAACATTTCTTCAATATATTTTTGGGCCAGATCCAGACGTGCTTTAAAAGTGATCAATAAAATCTTGGGAGCCAATGGAGAGAAGCCAGGATTGGGGTGATAACTTAATTCTGTCTCTCTCTGTCTGTCTCTGTCTCTCTCTCTCTCTGTCTCTCTCTGTCTGTCTCTCTCTGTCTCTGTCTCTGTCTCTGTCTGTCTCTGTCTCTCTCTCTGTCTGTCTCTGTCTCTGTCTCTCTCTCCCTCCCTCCCTCTCTCAACACTCACTAACTTACAATACACTATCGGAGACCCAGGCAGACACACAGCTGACAACCTCACAGCTAATTGATGCGTTGGAGACTAGAGTTTCATAGATTTAACCTTTTTTGTGCATCATCGTTGCAGCTGGGCGACTTAAGAGGTTCAACTGACGAGAGGTTAACGTCACGTTGCTGTAGTGGTGTCCTGTTAGGTTCTATCAGAGTAGTTTTACAGGTATGAGTACATGAGCACAGTACCGGACCCGATACCAAAAGATTCACAAATCTCCCTGGAGAATTATACGGTGCGCTTCTAACTTTGGCAGATAATGGCGCGTTCGTGTGTGGTTCATCATCACTTGTGTTAAAAGCGTTAGAGGGAAACTTTAATAATTTCATGTATGAGCACTAAAACATGTCTCTGCAGGAAGTAGCAGCTGCTGAAGTCATCGTTGGGATTCTGTAAGCATAGTTTACAGACAGCAGGGGCCTCTTTTTTCTCTCTAATGGCCGCAATAACTCACACACACACACGGGGCTTAATGGCTTTTATAATGAATGGCCCAAGATAGTGGGCTAAATGGTGGTTGCCATGGTGATAGGGTCAATCGATCAGAAAGTATTGATCGGCCATCGATAAGTTCCAGACGGCAAGCTAGTGGAATAGAGAATGAGTAGGTGTGTGTGTGTGTGTGTGAAGGGGTAGGGATGAGCTGTGTGTACATGTAAGTGTGTGTTCATACTGTATGTGTGTGTGTGTGTGTGTGTGTTTTGAACAGACGTTAGACATTCCTCCGCAGCAGTTTGGATATTGCTGTAATAGATTCATGTGTCATGGCGTCACCTCCTGCACCCCGAGTCTGGCTGACGTAAACGTCTGCGCCTAGTTTAATTCGGCCCGTTGGTCACCTGGCTCGGCACCCGACGGGAGGCTGAAGCCAGAACCGGTTTCTTGAGCTTCAGAGGCCGGCGTGTGAAAAGAGGTGAAACAGTGAGATTATAGAACCCGACAAAAGAATTAATGATGTGCTAAAATGTTGCCACGGTTGCAAACTACAAATCCCAGAGCTGTCCTCGATGTTGTTGGCACTGTTTGTCTCTGCAGTGCACCAATGTTGGTTCAAAGAAAGTGTTTGTCTCTCTTTTTATAATTGTTATTACTAAATGTTTATTACTTTCTCCTTTTTGGAATAATGGTTATCGCCTTAATTCTTCAAGAGTCTTTCTGAGCTTTTTCTGAGCTTTGACAATGCGAATCAAGGCATCACGTTGTGCGGGACGGACATATACTATGTTTAAAACCACACGGAGACTCCGTAGTTCAAACTATAGACTGTTTATAAGAAGTGGACGTAGTCATCGTGATGTCACCCATTGGTTTGTGGACTGCGATTAGGCCGTCGCCATGTTGTCTTTTTTGCAACCAGTGAACTAGAAGTGACCATATTTGGACGGCGGAGGAGTGACGTAGAGGCGCCGTATACGTCTCTGGTAGAGACCTGTCAATCACAGTAGCCCCGCCCTAAAGCATCCCCTGCTTTATGGTCTGTTTGACTCTAAATGGACCATAATGTACTAAATGAACATCATGCTGTATTGAAGAAGACTTGAAACTAGAGACTGAGACCATAAACTCATGTTCACAATGTTTACTGAGGCAATAGGTTAGTTTTGGATTCTTTATATTTGACTTGAATTCAACAGGAGTAGAAGATCTGCCTCAGCCTGCTGGCAGTGATCAGCTGAGCTGCCTCTGCAGAACAATCAGCCAAATTATGTCCATGAGCACAATTACTCATTAACGGGAAAGCAGGCTCGCTTTATCTGTTTCATTTTATATTACAGCATAAAAGTTGTTGACAAAATAATGTTTACACCTCATTAAAGTGCTGTAGTCAAACCCTGAATTATCTTCTCTCCTCACTGTTGTAAACACGATGATTTCAACAGTATCTATTATTTAGTATGATAATTGTGTAGCAATGTGATGTTATTAAGTTCATTTACCATTCAATTTCTAAAATCCATAAAGTGAAGGGAACTGCTGCGTCCTTCAGCTCTATCTGTCAGTGATGGAAGTATTCACATCCTTTTCTTAAAAGTACTAATACTACGCTTGAAGTCCTGCGTTGAAAATGTTACTTTACTAAAAGTATGTAAGTATAATCAGGAAAATGTATTATAAGTGTTAAAATTGTGACTGTTATACTATTATATATTATCATATTATTTTAATTTGACTAATTGATTAATCGATGGTTTGTCTTCTATAAACTGTTGGGTAGTTTATATTATGGGTATATTTTATAAGCTATTCCTATGTCTTGATTTGCAGAGTAACTAAAGCTGAAGTAAAAAGTACAATATTTCTCTCTGAAAAGTGGCATAAAGTATCCCTCAAACTAGAGTAAATGTACTTAGTTACATGCTTCCACTATGATCTGTCTGGTGTTGTTTTGTAGTTTATGAGTTTATTTGGGTTTCACTGTGTGGTGACGGCTCCTCTCTGCTGTTTGATCCACCACTGTGGGGCAAAGACAGAGTGGAATGAAAAATAACCTCCAGTCTAAAAGAGCAGAGGAGACGTTTCACAGCGACTGCCACGTATTTAATGAGGAGCTCGAGCTGAAACAATGAGTCAATTTAAAACCATTAGTGGATTGGCAGAAAATGAATCTGAAAATAATTGAAAATCAATTGAATTCAAGCAAATAATATAAACAAAACATTGCTTTTCACTTATGAGGGTTTGCTGGTTTAGTTTTAGATTGTTGCAACAAAAAAAGAAGCTGTTTGAAGACATCAACTTGTTTTTTTAGGGACATTTTGTAGACAAAACAATGAATCAATAATGGGGAAAATAATTGGCAGATTAATCGATAATGAAAGAATACTTTTAGTCATTTACTGACTAAATTCACCTGAAGATGAGATACTGTATGTCTGGTGGATTACAACTTCAGCTAAACGATATCTCACAGCAGACAGCGCATGTTTCACTTACTGAGGTTGGATTTTTAGTCATTGGGAGGTTGAATCCACTTCTCTTTGTGACTGAAATATCTTCCAAGTTAATATAATCAAATGTAAAAATCCACACAGAGCCATTAATGTCCAAACAGCAGCTACATAGAATAAATGAGGGAATATTTCAAGGAAACCTTCATCAACACACAGACAAACTGTATCATGTGTTTCATGAAGCTCTCACTGTATTTCCACACGTGGGTGAGTGGGTGGATGTATATTAGAGCTATATCCAGCATCACCTCAGTGGCAAATTAAATGAAAAATTCCACCTCTGCATCTCTTAGTCTGTGAAATGTCAATCTGTAGAAGTTCACTGTGTTCCAGGAGTAACTCTGTCGCGCTGTAATTACCTTTTTGACGTACTTTCCCTTGAAAAAGAAAAAAACACCAGAAAGCATTCGATGAACCTTTGTGATGTCCATTGTTAGAAACATTACAAACCATTTAAAAAGCTTCATGGTGGTTCGTAGTCGGGTTCGGACTCTTGATTTAATGGTTTCCACCACTTCTTTCAGCAGTGGTTTGTAATGGTTTCCATTACAGGCTGCGTTGGTTACTAATGGTTGTGATTATTTCCAACAGATTACTACAGACGAGCCATTACGTTGTAGTTTTTCGGAACCCATCACAATTATAGATAAACCATTAAATCCAGGTTATTTCCCACCGACCTGCCTCATCTACTCCCACTTCAATTTGACATTTACAATTCACAGAGACTTTTCCTATTTATTTATTTATCACATTTCAGTTTGAAATATTTGTCCAAAAGATTGTTAATCAACTTTTTATTTTAAATTATTACTCTGTGTCACTTTATGTTTCAGACTCTTTATTTAGTTTGAATAAGACGAAGTGAACTTAAACAGATTCTCCTTTTTAAAAATTCAACTTCAGCATTTCATTCAAGCTCATTTTATTGACAAACTGTAAGTCATCGTATGATGCAGCACAAAACAAAACTTAAATAAAGGTTTACGTGTTTAAACTGGCAACTCTAACATGATAATAAATTAATAAGGGCTTATTATTTAAGTCAGTAGTGCGACTTCAAAAGAAATCCAAGTGTCTGTTAAAGTAAAGAAGTAAGTTCTGCATATTAAACGACATAGAGAAGAGAACTAATGCATCATCATTACTTTTAGAAGTTATTATGAGATGTTTTACTTCTCATCTTATTGTTGGCCATTGGTGCTTTTCATACATATATTTATGTAATATTTTTATTTATACCTATTTTTCACTACTTGTAGACGAAAGTCCTTTTATTTATTCAGCTTTGTTTTCTTTGTCCTTAGTTGTTATTTTCTATTTTTGTCTATTTTTTAACTACATTGAGAGAGATTAAAAAAAAAGGTTCACTTCCTTGTATCTGCACGCATACTTGGGCAATAAAGCTGATTCTGATTCTGACATTTAACGTGTTATAATAAAAGCACAGTTCTATTCCCTTTCCTCTAATTTGCAGATTTGTTTTTGCAGATTTTTAACCAGCTGTGCATCACTGGCACTGCAGCACATGCGGATTCAGCTAAACAGCAGCCGTGGTATGTTGTATCGGGCCGAACAACTCCCCATGAAGTTTCAGACAACCTCTCATTTTACTGCAGCAGGGTCTGACGGTCTGCTGCGCTCAGTCCTGGTTCTGGTTCCTCCGTGCCTCCCTCCCTGCAGCGGGCCCAGCGATACGGCCCGGGCCTCCAGCAGCGTGGCGTCGGTGTTGGCTCCCGTGCAGCCGGTCTCTGCTGGAGTCTGAGCTGAAGGAGTTTCTGGTGAACCTGCATGATTTTAATCCGACCGATAGCACTGATGACAAGCATTGAGAATATAGAAATAGACCATCTTGACACTGATGGTCTTGTTTACTTGCGTCGCTCACATACCAGTTAAAAGTTCCTCAAAGTAACTTGATATTTCAGCTGTTTTAGCAGCTAGCTTTGTATTTTTGTAACCTGATCCGGAGCGATAATAAAAACGCAAAGTAATTATGACGTCATAGCAGTGCTACGTGGTTATCGTATCACGGCCATGAGCCAATAAGAGCTCCCACACCCAGCTGTGACCATCAGGCTCTTCAACCCGTGGAGGTCGGTGCAGCAGAGCCTCTCCTCCACACAGGACGTAGTGTGGCCTTTAATCTAAGGGAGCGGCGGCCACACTTGGTCCTGCCCTTGACTTGTCTCTTCCTTGTCATTGCGGGGCTGTGAAACTGATCAGTCGTGTAACAGGAATTAAGTCCGTCACGGCTTTTGTCCGAGAGTCTTGGTCCCGTTCCTGCATCACTACAAAGAGGCCCTGGGCATTGATCCGTGATCGGGTTCTGCTCATCAGCTGTTTTGTTGCTGGCAGGGCAGGTTGGCAGCAGAGCAGCAGCTCATTTAATTAATGCGGATTTGACTGGTCACGCTGCTGCTGCTGCTGCAGACTCTCTGCTACCTGCTGCCCCTGAACCAAAAAAAAAAAACTTGAACCATGTCACACCACATCAAAGAGATTTTAGAATTTCTTATGTGATTAATTCGGACCTCTCTCAGAGAGGCCATTACGCAGCTCATCGTGCAGCTGGCAGGACGCTTTCGTCTTGTTCCCCGTGGCCTAAAAACCACCTTCGTCCTGTCCTTTTTGACAGCTGCCTCAGTTTTTAAGGCACTTGCACGATAATTGTCGTCTGCCACATTTTTAACGGAGACACAGACGAGCTGATGTTCAATGCGGTTGACTTGTTGCCCATCAAAGTGTCTGCTCTCGTTTGGCTCTGGCCTGCATAATCATTTGCAGCAGAATCACATTAGTACAGCGTGAGAGGAGATGTAATGGAAATAAATTAAAAGGAGGAAACAGGAAGAAGACGGAAAGAAACAGAAGAAGAAGAGAAACAAAATGATTTCTAATAGTCTGTTTAGGTAAGTTTTTAAATGTGCTTCATGAAGTAAACAAAGTGGTTCAACAGCTGCTCAGATAACTCCAGTGCTCTTTCTTTCTATACATCAACATGTTTTTCTAATACTCATAAATATTCATTAAAGTCGGCTGATGCAAACATTTCTGAATTTTTTTCTGGTGTGTAAAGTGTATGTATATATATATATGTATGTATATATATATATGTATATATATATATATATGTATATATATATATATATGTATATATATATATGTATATATATATATATATATAGATATATATATATAGATACATCTATATCTGTGTGTGCGAGCGAGCCCACACCATATTGCACGTTTGATTTAGCTATCTGCCGGCACCAGCTGTGAAACTATCAGGGATTTAAATATTTAACATCTCCAGATATCGTTTTTACAAGCTTCACTCCGTCTGTGGCTGCTGCAAAACGCTGCTATACGTTTCGTACGTGAGCTTTTTAAGGATGTGTGTTTGCAACGGTCTGCAGGTTTGTTTTTGTTTACGCCTTTACGTACGCCAGGTGTGTAGGTGTATTTACAGTATGTGTCTACGGCTTCATTTGCATGTACACCTGTGGCCAACATGATGATTAAAATAGATGTTTTCCAACAAAACACTTGGCTGAATTGGAAAAGGTTGTTTTAAAAAAAAAAAAAATCGACTTCTCAAATTTAACGTAAAGAAATATCTGAACATAATCATTGTATGAGGATACGTTGCATACAATGATATTGTAGACCAGTCTTCCAAAAGACCCACTGGTGGGTTCAGCGTCAAGATCCAACGCAAAAATCCAGAGCGCTTCTGCCCAAGTGGCAGAATATGACAACTCTAGTCCTTAATGCATCTTACATTAGTTGATTATATTTTGCATTATTCTAAAACTGAAAGAAATGTTGGTCTGAGCGAGCCGCGATGCTCTCTTGGTTGAACGGGAACAAATTCCTGGAGCCACATCATGTGGAAAACTTCAGGCAATGTAGTGTATGTTCTTTTCTACTGTACATCGATTAAGTCCATAAAAAGTGACATTTGGCCTTTGGTGTTGGTGAAGCTCTCATATATGGCAATAAAACCAGGTCAATGATGTTTTTACTTCCAAAGAAGGAGGAAATAAACGGTACAACCGAGCCTGCAAAGAGGTGAATATTACCAAGAATATATATAATCTATCAGCATATACATATTTACTGTCATTTCAGATATCTTCAGTTATTGCAGCCGGGGTTGTTTCTCTCTGTCTTAATTTCTCTCTCTCAGAATATTTTCTTTTTCCCTTTTCTCTCTCTCTTTCTATCTCTCTCTCTTCTCAACCATGAGATTACCTGAAGGGACAGTGAGCTATCAGTGCAACACAAACACACACACACACACACACACACACTGAAGAACACCCCTGAGTGCGCACACACACATGGGCGGTAATACACATGCATCCAACTCGAACAAGCACATGTACATGGGTGATGATGAAGCCGCACACACATAGAGGCAGACAGTTGTTGCCCGTCAGCAGGGACAGTTAGTTGAATAGCACTTTTAGATGGAATGGCCATTTCACAGTGTGTGTGTGTGTGTGCGCATGCCGCCACCGGGCAGAGCTTCGGGAATAAGACACTATTACCTGAGAGAGTCTATGAGAAACTCTGTAAATATTGACAGAGAGAGAGCGAGAGAGCAAGTGAGATGAGGCGTAGATATGAACCCAGAGGGGGTTGAGGATTGATAATTTAATGGTTTCACTGGGAGAGAAGATTAGATCGAGAGGAGAGAGAGCGGGGAGGAGATTGGTGGAGGAGAGGAAAGGGGTGGGATTTGAACCCTCACTGTTGCCATGGCAGCATTTTGGCTGTAAAATGAGGCAAATGTCCGCAGCTCCAAAATAAATTTGTTCAATAAAAACCAAACACTGCAGAGAGTCGCGTCGCCGTCAGCGTCGCCGCAACTTGACAGCAACGTAACGAGAGATTCTCGTAAAAAGGAAAGACCTTTAACTGAAAAAATAATTACGTTTTCTTAATTTTTAATTAGCTTTTGTTACGAGTCAACAGCTAGGAGGGGTGCTGCAGCAGGACTTCGGGGCATTCGTGGGCCGCCGTGTCTATGTGACATGTGACAAAAGAAGAAAGAATTAAATTTATTAGTTTCAATCCCACAAGGGATTCTCATCAGGCAAACGCACACGGGGAGGTCTCAGCTGTGAAATAGAAGCAGTAATTATCCTCTCGATTGAACAATTTGGAAAGAAAATGAATGTATATTATCTTATTTGATGATCTGAGTTATCTTGAATAACGGTGTGGGCAGTGTTGAAAAGAAGGCGGGTCGAAGCAGTTTTTATGGAAAGAAATGGAGTTTCTTAAATTATCAAACAAAGAGTTAGAATCATACAGGCTTCAAACAGAAAGCATCACGTCCACCGACATAAACATGTCTAAAAGTCGACCCACAGTCCACGCTCTAGTCCTTGTTAAATAAACCAGCCACCTCCTTAAATTGCTGGTAGCGGGCTATCTGCTGGTGACCTCATTGTTGTAGTTTTAGGGTGGCGGCCATCTTGGTTGTAAGTTGTTGCAGGCGCCTTGCCGGGACGTGTCTCCCCTCCACGACACACCCTGTCATGATGCCACAATATACAGTACATCTATCAGGACTCAACATGAATGCTCTATTGATCTATTTGGGCTACTATCTATTTGTTTTACATAGTTTTTGGGGGCTTTTCAATCTTGATATTGTCTGTCCGAAATATAAAGCTCAAGATAGACAGACACGGCCGAAAAACAAGCTTCTCCTCCATTTTCTACAGTGACGTCACCAGCACTTTTCTGAAAAGTGAAAAAAGACACTGGCGCTCAAAAAAAAGGTGCTATGTGGAGACGGGCCTTAACAGAGCTAACAGCATGACAAGATCTGGAACTACTAACTTTATCAGACGCGTAGTCCTATTATTTTGTTGTTATATTATATTGCAGACAGCATTTAGTCTCTACGTAGCACAGGCCTGCTGATAAAGAAGCAAACAGCTAAGGTTAATGGAGGTTCCATTGAGTTACATTATGGTGCGTTCAAGCTCCAAACAGTAAAAAAAAGCCTTTGTTCGAGAATTAGCTGCTTCTGCCTCACTTACATTAATGTTGCTTATATCTGCCTCCATACTTTTTTTACTGGCCCATTTGAGATCGACTAAAGCTTTTAAAACCATTTCACCCAGAGATTTGGCCGTGCCGAGAACACCGTGGCGCACATGTAAGGCATGTTTTATTGTTTCATTAGAGAACCAATATCTTTCACTCTCCTGCAGCTTTATAAGGAAGAATTAGCTGGTGAACATTGAGTGAAAATCACATCTGGGAAGTCCATCAGCTGTATTCTTTTAACGATTCGCATCTCAGTGCTTCTTTGCCTCCTACCAGTCAACAGGCCGGTCTGGGTGCCGTTTCACATCAGCAGCTCCTCCACTAATGAGCTGCCGCTGTGATCGTCAGCCGAAGAGGAGGCTGAGGAGAGAGCCGCAGTAACTCAGAGCTGAGTGGTCGATTTCAGAGACTCCACTCCGACACTGCAACAATATCTGAAAGGTTCAGATGAGAGGAGTTTCTTTTAATGTCGGAGACTCTCAGAGGACGTCCACTGTGATGAATCAGCTTTTTCCGCTAAAATGCTAAAATCACCACAAAATATCAGGCCGTGTTACATTTTAGGATTAGGGCTTTTTGGATCCATTAATCCGTTTTTCAAATAATCATTCAGAGCTCAAGGTGTTCTCTGGACCGATCAACAGTCCAAAAACTGAAAGATATTCAACTTGCAAAGGTTAAAAAAAAGGAGAAAAGCTTTGTTTAGTTGTTTGTATCGTAGTCATATTCCTGCCACACATATTTTTTAGTATTAATTTATTTGTGTTTGGAATGGTTTGGCAATAGTTTAGAAAATATCCTCATATATTCTCATTTGAGAAGCCAGAAAATGTTGAGCCAATTATTAACAATTCATTTTTCTCACCATCAACTAATTTATCAACAATATCCCACATGTGACTTTTAACCTTAAAATGAGCAGTTTATTTTTATATTATCTCCTTGAAATTATAATAATCAACATTGTTACTTATACCCTAACCCTTTTCCGTTAAGTTGAAGAGTGTAACAAAATACTAGTACAGTTTGATGTACTTTATTTGAGTCTTTCAACAGAATTCTTTTTTTACTCTTTACTTAATTTGACAGCAATAGTTTCGTTGCAGAACATTTTCCACACAAAACCAACGATGAGCTCATGAAATATAAATCATTTTTATAGATAGACAGTATATAAAGAAGTTAAATTTAGCCCCACCTTCGTCAATGTACACGTTAAAATACTGCTTATTGTATACTTCTACTTCTACGAGATAAATATTGTACTTTTAACTTCACTACATTTATTTAAGAGCTTTAGTTACTTTTTACTTTTTACATCCGATCGGTTTATAAAATGTGATCTTTTGTTGCAGATTAAACTACCAAAAGTATATGAAGTAGTTCAAATTAGCTCCACCTTGACAACTACAGCTTTAAAGTACCACTGACATATTAATACATCAACAACAAGAAAGGTGAACTCTGTAGAGTGCAGATCTCCTTCAGGTGTGTCTGCAGCCACCACAACTTCATCGTGTGACTGAATGAATTCAACTCACTAACCGTCGTCGTAAGGCGTCGTAAAACGCACGTCATTCGAACTCAATTGTGAGTGAATAGGCGGTGTGCATCTCTCTGTCTGTCCACGGCTTATCCCACATACTGCTGCAGAAAACGGCATAATATTCTGGGTGCACATTTAAGGCTGCATTCTCAAGGACCTCTTGTGGTTGCAGTGACTCACATTTTCTTAAAAATAACCTTTTACTTCCTGTTTGATATTGCCATTGTCTGACTGCTGACTCCTCGCTCACTGTTCTGAACAGGCTCCCAGCTATTAGGGGCTGTTAGTGATCACCACAGACTGTATATAAGAAGTAGACGTAGTCATCATGACGGCACCCATTGGTTTGTGGACGTCATGTTTTTTTATTTTGGAAATGATGATCTGAAGTTACCATATTTGGACTGGAGTGACATAGAGCTGTCGTATAAGTCTGTGGTAGCGGCAGCGACATGTCAATCACAGTAAGCCCCGCCCTAAAGCATCCCCTGCTTTATGGTCTGTTTGACTCTAAATGGACCATAATTTACTAAATGAACATCATGCTGTATTGAAGAAGACTTGAAACTAGAGATTGAGACCATAAACTCATGTTTACAATGTTTACTGAGGTAATAAATCAAGAGAGAAGTAGAGTCATTTTCTCATAGACTTCGATACAACCAGACTTATTTTCGCTCAGCTGCTGCTAAACAGGCAGACCGTTCGCCGAGTTTCATTTTGTTTTTGTCAAGTTTATATGAAGTGTCTTATACTGTGACTTTGAACCGATTGCCTGAGTAGGTTACAACAAAAATACTCCTCGACACCCAAAGTGTTCCCAAGTGTTGCTTCCTAGCAAAAGTGAAGGAAGAGTCTGTGGAATTACAAGCAGCTCCCTCGGCTTTGCATAGCTTGTTAAATATAAATACATATATTTATTTCGTGCCATCTCATTGGACATCAACTTCACGTTTAGTGAAGTATCGTAAAAAAAGAAGATATTGAAGCCCAAATATACGCTTCAAGTCGGGGCTACGCCGCGTGAGACGGAGCTGAGGCGCCTTTTCTGCACCGAGCAGACATCTACAGACTACAATGAGAGCGTATCTGTTGTGTGAGACGTGTGAGCTATAAAAAAACACAAACATCTGATATACTTCCAGTCTAGAAGGGGAGGTTAGCTTATTGTGGGTTGTTTTCATTCAATCAAACAGTGGTTGCTGCAGACTCACCTGGCAGAGATGTGCACTCTCCTGAGTTCTCCTTTCTAGGTAAAAATGTAATGCAGGACTCAAAAGAGTATTTTTCTCTGTGTATTGATTAGTAAAGGATGTGAATTCTTCTTCCTGCACTGTATCGTTTGTGACGATGACTTGGAGGAACAGAGATGCATTTTCTATGATCCAGACTTGTGTCCTTCATGTCAGATAAAAACCTACACTTATTTATGTTATTATTATTTTATCCCACAGGCCCGCTTAGCATCCTGGCCCTCAGTAGACATATCTCGGGGGTCAGACACACACACACAAACACACAAAGACGGGAATAAAAGGCGTCTCAGTGGAAGTGTGATGGAATCAACACTGTTGATTTGTCATTTGGTTGGTAGGTACACAGCAGGCGGCTGCCAAACAAGCCACTGATAACGGTTGCCATGGAAAGAGCTCTGGTTTGGTGCATTCGAGGCAGAAATCTGATGCGCTGCCACTCTGGGTCAGACTCGGGTTTTTTTTATTTCGTTCTGCAAAATTCCACCGCATGCAAAGAACGGATAAGTCCCGCTATCGGTCACCTTATTCCTCATTCTTCAGCAAAAAGTAATCGCTCTCTGTCCTCTCACTGTGTAGCAGGAGATGGTAAAATATGTGCTGTAGAATCTCCTTTGCTGTGAATCCACAACACTGCATCTTTCTGTATTTACCTTTGAAATGTTCACATTTTAGTGCACGTCTATGGTGACACGTCGATATAGAAACCAGGCTAAAAAGTGTCTTTCTTCCCCCTCAGCTTTCCTCTTCTTCTTCTCCTACTTTTCATTTTTACAGAGTTCATGGAACAAACTTCCAGAGTAGGAGTTTGAGCTTTAGCTTTGCAGCAGCAGATGAGAGCTTTTCTGCTCTTTTTGTTTTTCTTGTCACGAAAAAGGGAGACTTGCTCAAAACACAACTTGTGGCTGCATTGTTCTTTGTGCTGCGTTGAAGGCAACTGTCAGTGGAGGAGTTTAGGCCGCTGCCTGCTCTTTGATACATTTCTCTCTGAATGATTGTCGAGTGTTTCTTTCAAATGTTGAGTTAGAATAGAAACCAGATTTAAAACGGCACTCGACAGCAGCTATTTTGTTCTTTTGTCTTCTAGATTACAACCATATTCTTTGTGTTTCAGCTGCAACTAATGATTATTTTTGATAGCGATTAATCTGCTGATTGTTTTCTACAACTGTCGGTTGGACAAAACAGGCAACTGCTTGGTAATAATCTCTGGTGCTTTTACTGTCACGTTAGACTGTGAACACAATTCAGAAGCTGGATAAAAGTGATGTTTGCTTGAAAAATAAGTCGTAGTTAATTTTCTGTTGAGAACCTGATGAAGTAGTCGAATATTAATTAGTGCAACAGAGTGGTGTCTGCATTTTGGAAGTATAATATTGTATAACTTAACTATTTTATTTTATGATGATTATTATTATTATGTTGTTATTATAACTTAAAGACATATTTTAACTCTTTGTAAATTGCTAAAATAGGGTTTTGTGTCCTATACTTGTGTAGATTTTATAGAAATGACATCAAACAGCATAATTTCACCTCAGGGTGAATTCTGTAAAAGGTCATCTTTACATATATCATTTTGTTTTTATCCATCGTATTCAAACACATTAAGTCAAGTTCTGAACAATGTAGAGATTATAACAGTCACAGCTAAACTGCAGTAATTACAATGCCTGTAAATAGCTTTAAAAACAACACCACATCCCTTGTAAAGACACTACACATTATAAGATGCCATAAAAAGGAATGGCATGGCTCATTAGCATTGATTTCTGTCTGCACAGACTCCTCTCTCATCGCTGAAGTACAACATCAGTGTGAGAACACGAGGGAGCGAGTAGTCCGGGTTAAAGGCACCGAGGCGCTGCACGACAGCCAGCACAGACGGGGAGACGTGCAACAGCATGAACATATATATATATATATATATATATCTATATATATATATATATATATATATAGATATATATATATATCTATATATATATATCTATATATATATAGATATATATATCTGTGCGCAACAATTAGCAACACTTAAACTTAGCCATATTGTCGCCATGACAACACTGGGACAATGTCGGTCAGGGTTCAGACAAACAGAAGGACGACGGTAGGGGGAAACGGAAAAGGAGAGAAGGAGTCACGGGAGGAGAGAGGAGACAGATGGATCTGAGGGAGAGGGAGAAGAGGAGTCATCGGATTCGTTTGGAAGGAAAATTGTCGGCAAGAGTCTTGATTCACTGTAGAACTAGAAGGGCGCTCAGAGGGCGCAGACCTCCGCCTGTGCTCCAACATTTTAATGGGTTCATCCTTGGCCCTTGCTGCCCCTCTACACCAAGTTTCATGCAGATTGGGCCTGCAGTTTTTCCATAATCCTGCTGACAAACAGACAAACAAACCCAACATCGCCTCCTTGGTGGAGGTAATTACAGGTATTTTCTTTGAGGATATTGTAAAAAATAGGAGATAAACACAAAAGCTATAAGATCTGATCGACGTCTAACTATAAATAGCATTTTACATAAATGATTGAGAGTAATTATATATTCGCTCAGTAATTATTTCAGCATAATAAAGCAGGGATCTATACGAGCATCCAGCGCAAAGGGAGCAATACTAAACAGAGTGAGTGTCCAGTTTTGAATATCGCTGATGAAAGCATAAAGCTGCACAAACTTCTCCAAGTAAGTTGTAAGAGTTTTACAGAGCTTTATACATAATTCCTGAGGCTGTAAAATGGCACAGTGAGCAAGCGCCGGGGTAATACGAGGTTGTGCACACGGTGTTAAGGCAAAGTGAGACTCTGCAATTACTGCCTCAATAGCGCGGAACAGCAGGGGAGCTCTGCCGCAGGGGGTGGACACAATAACACGAATACCCGTTCATTCTATAATGCAACAATGCGACAGCTGTGCAGCAAAGCCAATACTAAGAGCCTGTATTGTTCAGGTTTGGTTGAGTCTGTGTCACAGAGGTGATGGTGGCTGTACAGCTGTTGTTATATTGTAACACGCACACTGCATCAAGATGTAAACCTCTAACGCACCAGGAACTAGTCTGGGAGCCTTTATCGAGTGAAGGCGGAGTGTTTGTTTCATGTGCTGCGGTGCAACAGATGAAGGGAATAAACAGGCATGTGCATTAAAGGAGGCGTCCAGCCTGTTGCCTTTTAAGGCTGCAGTTAAAAAAGAGAGCTGGACTGTAACCCACGGGTCAGATTTTACCAGCGCAAACCCTTTTTATGTTTGTGCATCAAATGTCCTTTTGATGAGCGGCTTCTGTTTACATGTTATATAACTTATTTTTATTTGTAAATAATGATATACATCTTCATTTAATAAGTCAGTAGTAAATGGTGATTATTTAGAAATGTAGTCTGAATACAAATACGTTTTCTGTAATTAATAACATAATCCTTTTGGATTACTTAAAAAGCAAACATTAAAAATGATAGATGCAGACACAAAAACTTCAGTTTCACAAATATTATTTTTCTCTTAAGAGATCTCAATGCAATTAAAATGCAATTACGGTTGGATTTAATGGAACAAGCTACAGCTGTACTCTGTGTATTCAACAGGTGGGATGCCCTTTCTTCGGTGTAAGTCTTTTTAAAGGCCACATGGAGGACTTTGCTCTTGAAACACGAGAGGTGCACTCACTCAAAATGTTCATCCTCCATTTTAAATGTAAATAAAATTCAGAAATGCACTCAAAAAAAGTGCACTGAAATGATTGTTAGGTGCGGCCACTTCAATCAAAATAACTCGGCATGAAGTTGACGGAACTCAAAATGTTGCAGATTTAAATATCTCTTGGCTCCAGGTTTACCTGTTTTGGTGAATCTTCTTATCCTCCAAGTAATACATCTCAACAACTAGCGGAGTGGAGCAGCCACCTCACCCGAGTCATTACTGCAGCCATTTTATTCATTGAGTTGTCATCCAGTGTGTTCACGCCTGAGTGCGACTCCTGTGCCCTGTGGGCCACTATAAGGTGAATAGTGGGAGCCTCTGCTTATGGATAAGGTGATTCTTTGCTGGGCGGTCAGGGTGAGGGCAAAATAAAGGTTTGTTTTAATAAGAAGCGAGCATGCTGCCCCGAAGAAACTACAGATGGTAGAGAGCAGACCTTTGACAGAAAGAAATACAGATCTTCACAACCGCAGAGAAAAGTTGGAAGATGAACTGATTGTGGACGGACCAAACCTCTTTCCTAATGCCTTCCAAAATGTTTTCAGTAATAGAAAAAAAGGTTTAAACATCTTCCACATTTAGAAAAAGTTGAGATTTTGTGCTGGACACCAGGTGCCAATGAGGAAGTGTTTTAAGCCTGCATTCTGTCTAATGACCACCAGGGGGCGACTCCTCTGGTTGTATAGAAGTCTATGAGAAAATGACTCTACTTCTCTCTTGATTTATTACCTCAGTAAACATTGTAAACATGAGTTTATGGTCTTAATCTCTAGTTTCAAGTCTTCTTCAATACAGCATGATGTTCATTTAGTACATTATGGTCCATTTAGAGTCAAACAGACTCAAAAGCAGGGTATGATTTAGGGCGGGGCTTACTGTGATTGACAGGTCGCTACCAGAGCTGTATGCGGCATCCCTACGTCACTCCTCCGCAGTTCAAATATGGTCACTTCCGTTCACTGGTTGCAAAAAAGCCAAGATGGCGACGGCCGTAATCTAAGATGGCGACGACCAAAACGCCGAACTCGAGGCTTCAAAACAGCAGTGAACAAACCAATGGTCACGATGACTACGTCCACTTCTTATATACAGTCTGTGCTTGTCACACCTACCTGTTCAAGCCCACTCATGGAGATGACCAACATCCCACGGAAAATCTGGTGAAATAAATGAAATTCATTTTTTTTTGCATAATACAATTAACAGTGGGAGCTGTCAGCCAGTTGTATGGGAGGTAAAGACTGAGTCCAGATCCTGTGGAGGTGTGCTGGGCTCTGGAGTTTGAGCAGAGTGACAGAAAGGAACAGCACATTGTGTTCCTCGCTATAGTTCCTACACTCAAAGCAACACAATGTTTCTTTCACTCTTCAATTGGCTCCCATTACCGACCTCCTGACAGTGAAAACACCGGCTGTCTGCTACCATAAATCACTGCCTGTTTGTGTTATGGGATGCCTGCGCTTGCAAGAGCTAAATTCAGAAGTGCACCGTAGACGAACTCAAAGGGAAGTTGTACTTCAATGAAAACACAACTTCCCAAATGTGCAAAAAGAGGAGAGGGGAGTAGCTACAGAGGGTTTATTAAAGGATGAGTAGATGTTTATGTTTACGGCTCAGGTTTGCCGGCGATACCAGTGTATTATGATTTTGTGTTTTCCGTGATTAATGTGATGCAATTTAGGAGTTTTGAAGTGTTTGCCGTGTTTTTAATTGCCCTTTATGTAACTTCCCAGTACATCAAAGCACATGTATAGCGCTTTCTATTTCCTCCCTTCCCTGTTTTTGAAAACCAGAAGCCAAGTGTGAATGTTTGGTGCTAAATATTACGAGCAAATCAAGGATAACAAAGTCTGCTTACTTAAATCTAAAGCAGCGTAGGATCATGGGAGTTGTTGTCGGTCTCCTCTTCAAAACAAACAAATCTGGAGATTTTAACCGGTAAAACACTGAATAAAGCTGCATCACGTTAGAAATCAGTGTTTCTCCTATGCTGTCCGGTGGATTCAGGACGGCCCGGAACTGCTGCTGACGTTACTCTTTCATCCTGAAAAGACCAAGATTTAAAAAGTGTATCGCAAAAATGTGGCCTAAAACTGGATAAAAAGCATTTTTATGATGTCAATTTAAAATGGCTTCTGGCAGACAACCGCGAGGCTGACCAGACGGCATCCTCTATGAAAAGTAAAGCCATTGTGTAAAGCTGCATTCTCTCTAGTGTCCACCAGGGGGCGACTCCTCTGGTTGTATAGAAGTCTATGAGAAAATGACTCTACTTCTCTCTTGATTTATTACCTCAGTAAACATTGTAAACATGAGTTTATGGTCTCAATCTCTAGTTTAAAGTCTTCTTCTATACAGCATGATGTTCATTTAGTAAGTTATGGTTCCATCCAATGTACCCTTTCATTATATTATCAAGCAATTATTACTGATACATTTACATGTACACAATAGCTGGTTGAGGCGGAGCTTATTTTAACTACTTTATTTACTTTTGATGAGTTAGAATTATGATACATCACATTTCATATCCTGGTCATGTGATCACTTTTGTCTTAAGCGTTCAGTCAGGTACAAAGTACAATATCTGCTTCTTAATTAAATATCTGAATCTCAAGCGCTCGTTATTATTCAACTCGCACATCTCTTACACCTTGAATCCTCAATTAATGCTTTCTATTTAAATGAAATAAGGTCACTTCCTTTATTCACCAAACAAGCTCTAGTTAAGAGTAACTGCTGCTGATGAGGAAAACTAAAAGTAGTAAAGACTGCAATGAACTCCCTCAAATAAATCACCAGTTACTAGTTTTGATGAAAATGCTTCTTTCAATATGTACTGAAGTAAGCGGGAAGAGTAGCTGAAACAATTATTTGACAATCGATTAATCATTGAAGCGGCTTCTTAATTGAAGAAAAATAAACTTCAAAACAATCTTTGAGGCACAGGGCCCTGACATGTTAATTTAGCAATCAGTTGAATTACTGTACTTGTATCTGGCTCTTCAGCTGCTGGATCTTCCACCTCCTTCACCAGCGGGTCTCTAACTGTGTCCGCTTGCCGCTGGGCGGGTCGTGTGCGGCTGCGGGTTCACTGGAGCTTGTTTGATTCAAAGGGCTGCCAGCTGCTGCTGCTTGAAACCAGCTTGATGAGAGCGCTGAGGGCGAACCGTCCGGTAAACAAACCTTAAAGCGCAAACAACGAGCCCAAAGAGGCTCAAAAGTCAAATGGAGCTGCCGGTTCTCCCCTTTCAACACTACACAGTCATCATGTATAAAGAATATCGTAATAGTTGAGATTATCGGAGGTTGAACTTCCACATAATTTGTGTTGACACTGTACTTTACATTATTTGACCTCCTGTTGGCCTTTCCTCAGAACACGGACTTAACTTTGCTGCTGAATGTGTGTTACAAAATGTGTGTCTGTCTAAAGTGGCTGGCAGCCTTTGTCCCTCAGCACTCAGACTTCCTGATTGCTGTTATTTGGTCAGCCATGGCACCCGCTCGCTGCAATTTAAACGACGCAAGAGGTTGTGTGTGTGTGTGTGTGAGGAGGAGAGAAAGAAAGAAGAAGAGTGAGGAGGGAAAGAAGTGGAGAAGAGGGTGGCAATTTGGAGTAAGCACAAGTGTGTGTCTCCAAATGTGTGTGTGAGTGTGTAGATGGTTCAAGCAGCAATTTGGAGTAAGCAAGTGTGTGCATGCCCGTGTGTGTGCGCGTGTGTGTTTGTGTGTGTCGACAGCTCCAGCAGCTTTTCGAGTGGCTACTTTGATGTCTGACCCACTTTGGCTGTTGCTGAGTATAAAGCTATTTATTTAGTTTCGTGTGTGTGTGTGTGTGTGTGTGTGTGTGTGTGTGTGTGTAAAGCTATTTATCTGGCAGTGGACTGGGAGAGTTGTGCTGCGTGTGCTGTTGGACCCGTCAGCGTCTGCTGGTGGAGACAGCAGAACATCTCCTCCTCCTCCTCCTCCATCTTGGCCATTTTCTTCTTCTTCCTCCAGCTCCTTCCTCCCCCCTGTCACAGCGCTCTCCTCCTCCTCCTCCTCCTCCTCTTAATGTAACGTCGTCTCCTCTTCATGCCTCACTGTACTCCGTTCTTCCATCTTCCTCGTGCCATTAACTCGCTCTGATATAGTGCTTAGTTGCAGCTCTGATTGGCTGAATCTTGTTAGAATCTTTTGCAAAGTACCAGATAAATCTTTTTTCTCTTTTTCCTCCTACCAGACTTCACCACGAGGTCGGTTGTGACCAGAAATAAACGGGTTTAGAAGTGCGATCGCTGATAGAAAAGACAAGTTCTCTAATCCGAGGCTTACGTGGACCAAGAAGTGAAAATAAATAAGACAGATGAAACTGTCTGCACGTCAAGGCTTTTTCAATCATCAAATTTAATGTAGTAGCTTTTACTGTATCTAAAGTGTTCAATTGAATCTCATTGTGCTTTTAATACGTATTATTTAAAGGATGAGGCTCACATTATCCTCTTCTTTTCTCATTGTCAACTACGGCTGCACGATTATGGCTAAAATAATAATCACCATTATTCCGATCAATACTGCGATCACTTTTATTTATCACAATTATTCATTGATTTTAGGAGCAAAATATTGTTTTATTGCACTTTAACGTTTAAATCAATAGAGCACTGCTTTCACTCTCACGTTACTGCTAATTAACAAATGTTTGCATCCAAATAAGATTTAGAATAAGGTTCCTCTTCACCTGAATTCGGTGCGTTTTCATTCTGCTCTCTGTTAAAATGAGTAATATACAGTTTATTACTCTTCTACTCTGGACTGCAGCTGCAACATTCAGGCAAGTGCATCACAGGTTGCTGCTGTCGGGTGCATGCGCAGCAACATGACTGCTCTCCAAAAGTGAAGCCAAAATATTTGGGTTGCCGCCTGTTGGCTGGATGTTAGTTTAGGAAATGCTTGACTGGATATCACAGGCGGCAACCGCCGGTTCTTAGATAAGTGAAGCCAATGTGGAAGTGTCTTAGAACCTGCATTCTCTCTAGTGTCCATCAGGGGGCGACTCCTCTGGTTGTATAGACGTCTATGAGAAAATGACTCTACTTCTCTCTTGATTTATTACCTCAGTAAACATTGTAAACATGAGTTTATGGTCTCACTCTCTAGTTTCAAGTCTTCTTCAATACAGCATGATGTTCATTTAGTAACTTATGGTCCATTTAGAGTCAAACAAAACCCAAATACTTCCTGTCTTCTCTCCCCTGTCTGTGGCAAAGCCAAACCCAAAATAATCTTCAGCTCACAAATATATAGTTTTTGTTTTAAATTCCCCAATACAGCTGGACTCATGTAGTTAGCAATTGTTACTCAAACTGGAGTAAATAAAGCATTTTCAGCTGCGGATTAATCCACATTTGGATCTCTAGTGTATTTCAGGCAGCAGGACGGAGTGTGTGGGATTGAGTCAAAATCAACTACAGAGTGTGTGTGTGTGTGTGTGTGTGTGTGTGTGTGTGTGTTCATGGTAATGAAGGAATATGTCACCCAGTGCAACAGTGTGACTCACTAATGTGTTTCCGGGGAACAATGGAGCTCCGTGGCACGGAGGAATTTGACAGCATTGACAAAACTTGTTAATGGGATCAATTCATTTGAGTTTTTTGTCTTTTTTTCGTGGGATTCATTGGCAATAAAAAGTCTTTAAAACGTTTGTGAGCAGATGTCACTGGTTTGTTCCCAGTGCAGTTTCAGGAATTCTCCACAAAGTAGCGTCCCGTGAAAAAGAGCAAAGTGAGGCAGTAAGTGAATAATATGACAAAAAACTCAATTTGTATTGGAAACAGAAAAAAATTACAGTTGTTAAAGGCATGAAAATAAGATTTCAGGACTCAAACATATGCTTAATGATAAATAATATTAAAAAAAAATTCTGTTGCCAATTCCTGTGTATGTTTTTACGTATAACCTGTCTAATTAGTGAGTCTATTTGTCTATTTTTACATTTCATATGGACATTTACATTTACATTTCCCTCGTGGGTGTTGTCTGGAGTTCCCAGACATCTTGTTTTTTTCGTGCGTCCAGAGCTGTGACGTCTCTCTCTCAGTCGACCTCAGTAGAAGTGCTCTTTTCTTCTCTTTGTATGTTCCACCTCGATTATTATCGCAGGTCATGCTGACTTTACTGGGGAGTAAAGGAGGTATTTTTAAGCGCTGAAGCGAATCTTAGATGTGTGGACGTAAATCACGACATCAGCAACTAACATCACTCTCTTTTCAACGTCAGAAAATAGTGAAATCAAAATTTTCCTCAGATTTGTCTTCAGATTTGCTTGTTTTGTTCGATGAACAGTCAAAACCCAAAGATATTCATTTAACAAGGATGAAAACGGAGGAAAGAGAAGTTGAAACCAGTGACTTTTCATCATATTTCTTGAGAAATGACACAGATGATGAATAATTTATCAAAAAACAAATGCAAATGAATTATCTGTTGATCATTTACCAATTATTTCAGTTCCAAAAGCATTAAATGGGACGCACTATTCTGTGTGAATGTGTATTTATTAATCGTCAGCGAGTCGGTGGAAGTTAGACGACTTCACCCCTCGGTTGAGGAGGAGGAGGAGGAAGACTCGTACGAGCTTCACCTTTTTGATTTCAAACGAAAACTTCCCTGACAGTGGAAACCTTCTCGGCATGCGTTTGGATTTAAGTCAGGTCACTGGAGTTGAAGGTAAATACACACTTTGATCCACCAGCTCAGCCGCCACACTTTGACAATTTCACTGTCAGACCTCTGACTGTATGTACTGCCGTCTGCTTCATGTTCGCTTCTTCATGTCGGGAGAAGCATACTCCTCTCATTTTTCATGCAGTCGGTACTTTCAGATCACGCTGCGGCTCCTCACCTCTGTCTATCACGGCTGTTTTATTAGTCAACAAAAGCAAAAAGTGTCATTCTTAACTTTATCGCTTATAATACTGAGGCCCTTTTCTATTACACTGGTGTGAAGACTTTTATAGGCGCAAGAAGCCACTCCACAACTTGCTTTACAATCAGCAAACAGGATTTTAAACAGACAAAAGACTTTTCTTCTGAAATCTCTGTGGCTTACTCTTTAATTTTCTGCTCCTCCAGTCTCCCCTCGTCTTTCTCTTCCCCCTCACGTCTCCCTCCTGCTCTCCTCGTCGCTGTGTTTTTGATGTAATTGTGGAGGAGGTGGTGGCGTGCCAAGAGTCCAGAGAGCAAAACCCTCTCATCAGTGATGTCAGCAGCTGACATTTTGCCGCGCTGCGCCACAGACGCTCAAAAAAACAACCGACCGACTTTGTGGACTCGTGTAATTGTTTGAGCTCCTGACACACAGATCGCATTCATTTCAGCACAGCAAGAAAAAGGCAGGAAGGCGTAAAAATAACTTCTCTATACCGACCCTGTTGTTCCTTTTCTTCTCTGTTAATGTGACGATGCGTGAAGCGGTGAAAGCTCTCGAGAGGCGAGATGTGAAGCCTGGCAACATGCTGGCTTTTTTATTTTATTTTTTCTTAAACAAAGGCTGTAACGCAGAGATGCTCAATAAATGTAACTCGTTCTTCTCTGTAATAAGTGAGACCTTCCATCAAGCAGTTTAGCTCCAATCAACGGTGCGAGCGGAGATCTTCCTTTTGGCGTATTAACATTTAAATTAACATTCATGCGGTCACAGGTGTGCGTTTATTGGGTGTTTAACAGCGGCTTTGGCTGAGCCAATCGGAGGCGAGGACAAGGAGTATCCATTTTATAAGTCATCATTAACATCGCATAGCGGGACAGATGTCACACTCGCTGATGCTTCTGGGGAGCACAAATCTATTCCTGACTATCCAAGATGTCATCTCAATTATTTTTGTTGAATACCAAAAGGACAAACGCAGTTTCACCAGAACTGTGAAATCACCTCCCAATCTGTTTTTGTTGTGGTTGTCTGGAGGCGGGAAAAGCTGATGAACAGCCGTTAAATGAGAGACGGAGCTCAGCACCGTCATCTGTACGGCTTTAGCTCGGATGTCACAGTTCAATCACTATGGATTACTGCTTCGAGAGTGGCTTTCTGCCAAAACAGCCCCTGTGTGGATTTGCGGATGTGTCCGTCATATTTTTTTTTATATACAGAGAAGGTTTTCTGGCTGTATAACTTTAATGGTTAAACCCACGGAGCATTACTTTCCATTAAGCTGAGTTGAGGGCAGAAAAGTCCCTCTACATGTTGTGTGTTAGCTCGCCAATGAGTGAAAGATCATGTTTACGAGGGACCAACGGAGGGAAAGGAAGTCTCAAAGGGTGACGGCGAAAACATTTTTTTTTGGCTTTTTCAAGATTAAAGATTAAAGATGGCAAACTGACTTTGAGGTGCAGTGGCCAGAAAAAAACATTAGCATTGTATGTTTCTGTAAACCACGGGATGCGTTAAATGTCAACGTTACAAAACCAAAAATACTTTCATAAATATATCAGCCTTGCAGCACGCTTGCAGAAATGTGCATGACACGTGGTTAATGTTATGAAACGATTGGTTGGGTTCAGGCAACAAAACTACTTGGTTTAGGTAAGAAAAAACACAATGGTTTGTGTTAAAAAAATAAAACAATAGTAATTAAATAACAACCGCCTTTAGCGGACTTTCTTAAAGTAACATAACATAAGCGTAGTTAGCGTCTCGTCTTGTAAAATCAACATTTACTTTTAGTTTCACACGGGACATGAACAGCTGTGAAAGTCCTGTGTTTGTTTGACCCCTCGTCAGATGGATTTTTCCTTGTTGTACAAGTTATCATAACACATAACTTAATAGCGGTCACCTGATATACTACGTCACTTGTTCTGCGTGTTGTTCGTTGCACTGCCTCACTTGATCTGACCGAATTTTAAAAAACATCCACATTCAACGTATCTGCGGTTTACAGAAACGTACAAAACCAACATTTTTCTCCTGGCGACTAGGCTGTGGAGTAATGACAAAGTCTTTTATTTTGGTAAAATACTTTACCAGCAAAGGGGAAGGAAGAATTCCCATAAGTAGTGCACTTCACATTTTACTTCAGTAAAAGTACAGAAGTATTATCAGTAGAATGTAGAACGGTCAACATGGAGCTATTTTTAACTACTAATTACTTACCAATTAACTACTGATAGCCGACCCTCGTTCACTGATCATTAACTTTTAACCAACAAGATTAGTTCTTGCATGCGGTGCTGTGGTTAAAGTGCCTAACGAGCCACCCAGCTGCAACAACAACCCGACAAACAGGCTAAATCATTTATCATCATTTATCACCTGCTGCAGTCTATGAGCAAAACAGGCAGCCGAGTCTCCAGTTCACCCATCTGGTGGAGTAAGCATCTTACAACTACAAACTTTAGTGAAGTACAAGTATAACGTATCAGAAAATAGACGTACTTAAGTAAAGTATAACTACCTCAAAATGTACCTGAGTAAATGTACTTTCACCACAGATAAAACACAAGGTTGATGCAAATGTGCAGCCATCTTTCTTCAGTTATTGATGAGAAGAAATAATGTCCAGGAAGTCCGGCTTGAGTAACAGATCTGATAGTTTAAAAACAAAATACTTTATCTCAACGATCACTTGATAAAACACTCGTGTTAAAAAGACATTCATCAGGAATGTGCCGCTGCACATATTCTATCGGCCGACACAGTGTGTGCTGCCGGATGATGACGCATCGGGTTTGTGGCAGAAATTGACTTATTTTTCCTGGAGGACTCTGCGTCTACCTTTCGCCAGAGTTGTCAGCATCAGGACCACCGCTGTGTCAAAGCAGTAGTCGCTTTGAGATGAGTGAGGTGATTTTTCAAGCAGGGCAGATGTCTGAAGAATTTATTAACCATCCAGAAAATAATAATTACATGAATTAATACAGTGATCAGTATCATTAGAGTCCCTTAACAGCATCAGGAAAAACCATTGAGGGAAAGCCAGGTGTTGTGCCTTTAACTGTTGCCCTGGTTTATATCTTACGGTCATATGGACGGATGCTTCATTTTCTAAGTTTAATCTGTCCAAGTATAAGATGAGTATTTAGTCAGGCATGTAAATATCAAATACTAAAAGATGTGAAGACATTCTTGTCCTTTCAACTTTTTTGAACATGTAGTATTTTTAAAACCTTTTTTGTAATCTTGTTAAGAACACGGACCCTTTACTTTAAGCTGCGATGAGGAACTGAAATTATGTTTTGATTTTGGCGGTCCCTGTGGACAAAAGCGGTAGTGTTTCTGAGCACCATGAGTCCCTTTAGAAAACCTCTCATTTTACTGCAGCAGGGTCTGACAAATACAATAATTAGATAAAGTAAAAGTGTCCCAACAACGGCGGGGACCGGCAGAAGCTCTGCTCCTGGCAGGAGGAGGAGACACTGCTGCCGGGAGCAGAGCTCTCCTCCTCCCGCCGGAGCTCCGAGTGCAGGTCGAAGGCTGCAGCGAAGCCGGATCTGGGTCTGTCCACGGCGGGCTGGCTGCTGATGGAGTTTTTCTAGTGAACCTGCATGATTTCATCTGATTTTCAGGCAATCTGACCCGGTGATACCGATGACCAGCATTAAGAATAACTACATAGAAAAAAGACAATCTTCTCTCTGATGGTCTCGTTTACTGATGGAGCTCATATAGAGGCTGCAGAATCACGTTGAGACTGTTTCATAACCAGATAAAAGTTCCTGACAGTAACTTTAAATAGAAGTAGAAATGCCATGTTCTAAAAATAGTAATAAAGACGGAAGAGGAGAATTTCTAACATTATTTGTAAGAGCATTTTTTTAATGTTGTAGTTCCTCAATGTGGAGCCATTTTTACATACTTTGTATACTACTTAGATTAGTAGGCCTAGTCTAGTTCTGCATCATATGTTTTTACATGTAACAAGTAATTAACTAGAACTGTCAGATAAATGTAGTCGCTCTGAAATGTAGTGTAGAAGTATAAAGTAGCATACAATGGAAATGTATGCAAGTATATGCAAGTATGTCGTTTCACTCCCCTACCGCTCATCATGTTGTAAATCTGTGACTTCCAGTCGTGCCACATTCCCCAAAACCCAGCAAATAAAATTGTAAAGGAAATTGTCATATGAAATACCAACCCTTATTACAGTAAATAACGATCCTTTATAAAAAAAAAATAAAAAAAAAAAAAAAGGCTGCTGTTAAAATAAAGATGTCCAGGTTCCAAGGCTGCTTCATCCGTCTGAAGTTCTCAGTGTGGCACACACAGTTTTTAGTTAAATTGATAGTGACAGAATGCAGAGACAAGAAAATCGCTGCCAGCACTTAAGAGCCACAACAGTAAGTGAGAGACTCTGACTGCGAGATGAGAGCACTGACTATGTTTCCTCCGAGCCGGTGTTACAAAGTCCTCGAGCTGAAGTAATTTAGGAGATTGACAATCAGCACATTAATGTCACATCAGGTGAAAACCTTTCTGACGGATCAGCTTCACTGAACCGACATGCAGCTCTCAGCTCTGGCCGGTTCATCCACTCAGCTCATGAACCGTAATCACTCCACCGCTGCCGGCCGCCGTCAAACGGCCACCTGCACTGACGGAGCTGGCAGCAGCTCAGCAAACCGGAGCCAGGAAGTGCATCAGCATTTTCATCGCTGAAGTTTGATTAAAACGCACGCCTTTCTTTTTATTCTTTTTTTTTAAACTTTAGTCCATGTCGTTGCAGTCCATGAGATCCTCATTTCACGGCTGTGAGTCGGCAGCAAAAACAAAGAAGCATCAGTTTCACAGGTGAAACGTGACACTTGACAGATGAATATTGATGCTTGAAGTTGTTGACTTCTAAAGCGATGCAATAACACCTGGAAGGTGATTAAGCTTTTGTTAGATCCTCTCAAACAGCTCGAAACACGCCTAAAATAGCTTGATACTTCATGACTTTCCCCTAATTTTGTTAGACTTTCTCACAGATGCAAGTCTGTTACAGAAAAGCAGTCATCACTTCTGTAAACAAAGCTGAGGTTAAATGGATTTTCATACGCTCTGATTGGTTGACGGTATTTTTAAGGCAGGACTACTTCTCCAAAATCACAAATATCTTTAGTGCTCTCACTGTTATTATTGGTAAGATTTAATTAAAATAGTTTGTACAGTGAGAAGTAATATCACATACTGTACATTTATTTGTGTTTGCATGACTTGAATGACCAATATGTTCTTGCATAGCCTTTATGGTCATTTCTATATATGTTTAGTTCATTGTGGCATATGCAAGGCTCGCCACCTCAATAAGTCTCTTCATACAAGGTCAGAAGAAAATTATTATTATTATTTACACGCGCAGCATTGGAGTTTTTTGGGATCCCAAACACTGAGGAAGTAAAGCAAAAAAAGGGTTAAAATATTATATCTTTAAAAGACAAACATCCGAGATGGAAGCTAAGCTAACCCAGCTAGGACCTCAGGCTACTTCACCAACCAATCGTCTCCTGGCTGATGTTTGGTCCCAGGAAGATTCAGGCTAAGCGACGCGAGGTCGGTGAATGTTGTGTCGAGCTGCACTTGACGGGAGGAGGCGGACTCTGTTCATGTCAATGATGCGTTGGTGCTCAAACACAGTCAAAGTTAATGGACGGTGTTTCCCTGATGTTGAATTTTTTACGTTAAGATATTGCCCAGAGAATTGTTTTGTTGCCGCTGTTTGCAATCCTCCGAATCACACTGGACCTCTCTCCATTCATAAAGAACACCCGATGTTAGGAACATATTAATGTCTGATCTTAAAGTAATCAGACCAACCTTTTGTTGAATGTTATTCCTTGAGAAATACATTCTGTACATCGACTCACTGAAAACCCAACCTGCTTGTTTCTTCCTCAGTCAAATCGTATTGGTCGATCGTGGCCAAATAAAGATCCTGCTATCAATTTGTCTTTTTTTTTTTTCTTGGACTGCAGCTCAGAGTCAAATCAATCGCAACCCCAGAAACTCTGATTTTGAACGGGAGCCCGGCTGTGTAACGTTTTTTGGCGGTCAGGGATTCTCAAGAAGACTCGGTTATCGAGCACAGGCGCTGCTTCCTCCCCTCCTCCGTTGCGTTTTCATCACACCATCGGCTGTAAAGTCGCTTAAGCTCGCACGCGATGCCGCAGTAATTGGGCTGATTGCAGATGATGAATCACTCTACAAAGCGATGCGGCGGAAGCGCAGCGAGAGAGGACTTCAATGCCAAATAACCTTTTTGTTTCACCTGAACAGAAAGCAACAACAGAAAGAAGCGTAGACTCCGGGCCAGAAGTGAGACGCAATCGTAAATGAGCAGAAAAGTGGAGAGGCTGAAAAAAACTTTTTGAGTTCCTCAGCACTAAAACATTGTCAGCTTTGAAATCGTGTTGACAGCGTGGTGGAAAAAAGGCCCATCAGAGATTCCACTGACTCAGACGACTAGGCCTACAACATGTCTGACTCTGGCAGCCGTGACCCATTTCTGCGCAGCAGCAGGGGTGATCAAAAATGTTAGAACAAATGTTATTGCTTTCTGCTGCTTCCCTGCGGTTATCGGGGCTTTCTGAGTTTTGACTTCCTGCGAGAGGAAATGTTCGCCCGTCCCACACAGCCATTACCAGCATGCGTCGGTGCACCGCACGCAGCCCGAGTTAATGCCTCAAGGATCCACCACTTCCCTGAAGTTAATGTAGTGATGCCACAATGGGATGATACTACAAGTAAAAGTCCTGCATTGACATTTCTTACTTGGTAACAGTGTGCAAATGTTTTCAGTAAAAAATGCACTTTAGTTTCCTCAAATCCTCAAAAATTGAAGAAAATGACATGATGAAGCATGAACATCTCCAAAGCTGGAGATAAAATATTTAAGAGCCAACAAAAGAGGGATTACGTGCTCCTTTACTGGCTGAGAAAAGAATCTCTCCAGCAGTCAAAAGTCATCGAGCTGAAGGAAGCACGTTATCATTGAATAAATGATTTTAGCTGAATGTAAAATCTGAATCTACATTTCTAAATGTAGCACAGAGATAAAAAGTATTTTTCCAACAAATGCCTCAATATTAAGTTCAGTGGAATTTTTTTTCATACGAAAACATTTTAAAACTACGGTAGGATAACATTAATTACATTTATTTTTATTTTGTTTGTATTCCATCTCGCGGTAACCCGTCTGCTTTCCGACTGGCTACTTGAGGCTGTAGTTGCGTGCGCTTTGAAATCATGACGGGAAAAAGAAAAGTCCATTTTCTCTAAATGAAAAGCACCTGTGGTTGAAGCCGCAGCTCGTCCAGTGGATTGATAATGTCTGGTCACCTAATGCCCCTAAAGTGAAACCAAACCTCAACCGGCTCCGCTCGGACCATGCAGACCTGCCTGCCTTTTACTTTATATTCATCTCATACATTATACTGCTGCTACTACTGCTAATTATCTGCATTGTCATCTCCGCTGTATAACCTTTTTGGTCTTGTTCAGCGGCCCTTTAGCTCCAGCCCTCTCGGATCACTTCTGGTTCCAAAAACCAAGATGGCGACGGCCACAATGCCGAACTCGAGGCTTCAAAACAGTCCTCAAACCCGCACACAAACCAATGGGTGACCTCCACATCCACCTCTTTACAGTGATATGATTTTTTTTTAATTTCAACTCAGTTTCAACCCTCTAATCGGAAAATCGGCAGCTCCTCCAGTCCGCATGTCGAATCGTCGCTGGGCAAGATACTGAGCCCCAAATTGCTCCGTGTGTGTGAGAAAATGAGCATTTAAATTAGACTGATTAGACTGGACTATTAGCAGGTGGCCCTTTGTATGGCAGCCTCTGCCGTCAGTGTATGAATGTGTGTAAACGTATGTGAATGTGTGTGAACGGGTGAATGTTGACGTGTGGGGTAGAAGCCCTTTGAGTGAGCGGAGGACTAGGCAGACGCTCTATAAATTCACGTCCGTTTACCATAAAAAAATATTGATTTATGCAACTTTAACAACTAATGACGGTATTAAAATCCCAAATATTGATTCAGAACATGAAGTGCGGACTAATAGTCTGTGTCCTTACAGCGTCTTTTTCTAGGCAGAAATGTTTCTATGACAACAATAACTTGTCATCACATCAGCACTCTCGGCGTCGTCGTATGTTAGACCAGCATCACCCCGTTGCTTTTAAATATCCATCTTTTTGTTTGCACAAAGACAAAAACTGAATAGTCTGAAATATTCCCTCACAACCACTGTAGTGTTTGAGTGAATGTGCCAGCTTCCCTTTGTGTTTTACTTCAAGCTTTCACACACAAACATATCCGTCTGAAGTAGGGCTGCACAATTATTCAAAATTTTATCGAAATGGCATTATGGCCTCTTGCAGTTTTCAAATGACAGGAGGCGCACTATTTGTAAACGGTGAAATGTGTTTCATAATGTCATCATTGTGAAGCTACACATCATATTTTACAGACTTCAGAAAACATCTTTGTTCCATACAGATCCAAATCATTTAAATGTTTTTTCAATGAAAATGAGAATAATTATGTATAAATTATCATTCCCTGTAATACCACAAATCATATCCCAATTAGATAATTCTTTTCAGAATCATTCAGGCCTAATCTGAAGACGCTGAAAAGCTTGAAAACAGAAATCATTATGAAGTTTCCCGACTGAGCTAAACCGAAAACCATCTTTCTGTCTTTCATCGTTCATCCTCTGGATCGCATCTCGCTGTCACCGTCTGCCCCGAATCCATAAACCAAAGGAAGCGAGCTAACGTTTCTCTGTGATTTTTAACAAGTCCGTGATGATGTTCAAACATCGTTCAACGTGTCTGATTTACTGTCTGCACTTTCACTTCTCAGCTGTTGCGTCTGATTACATTACAGAGAGCAGCATGAAATGTTCCTGTCGATTTAACAACTAAATAATGCTCATCGTGGTTTAAAAAGGAGATGAATGACTCTCAAAGCTATAAGATATGTTGTCGTCTGTATAAAGTCAACTTGTTATGAAGATTTAATGAGTGCAGACGTTTTACAAATAGATCAGCCGACTGGATGGCGTTGTTTCAAACATGCGTCTTGATTTTTTGACTTGAATGCAAAAATCCAGGAAGAATAAAAAAAATCAGACCGGCAGGCCTTACATAATTGTTTATTTAATTTTAAGGCCCATTCGTTAAAGGATGTTGTCTTATTTGTCCGGCTGGTCTCATCCAGCATTCGTAGCTATACCTACGAAAAATATAATGCGTAGATATCCCTCAAAATACACGTGTACGTTATCCAGATAATCATGAACAAGCAAATATAAAGACAGCAAAAACACACACAGGGATGGAGGGGAGGTGGATAAGTTAAACAACCCCCCCCCCACCTTTCAACCAAGAGACCGCTGTTAGTTCTCCGCGTGAAACGAGAAGTCAACGTTGATTTATTTGTCACGTAACTTGCGAACTTCACTAACGGCACCCACGTGGTTGTTTTAACCCAAAATGACAATCTTTTGCTGAACCTAATCAAGTAGTTTTGTTGCCTGAACCTAACTAAGTTGATTCCTATGGAAACGAAAGTTTATTTTGAAAAGACTTTATGCATGTAACAAACTGAAATTGACACGTGTTGTTGGACTTTAGTAGAAAAACGCATGAAAAATGAGGAGCAACTTTACGTAAGATATTATATGAAGAGTTGCATGAGGATACTTTGCATTTGTTGGAAACGCAACATTGAAATAGCAATTTTGATTGTGAACATTAAGAAACCTGAAAGACTTCTTGGCATGTTGACTTTTATGTTGTTTACGAGAACTTGAAACTTAACGGAAGAATCTTGACTTAAATTTGTCTCGATTGGATTTGAAACTTGCCCCATGATTCCTTCATCATGGCCCAAATTTTCATTGGACGCTGTTGTTGCTGCGTCGGTGGAATATCTTTAGACACCAAAACACTGCACTAGTTGTGTACTTCGTTGTGACAATCAGGATGCAACACTTTTTTTTCACTTTTGTTGCAGCAAAGGTTGAGTATTGTTCAACTTTTTTTTTTTCCCAACAAACTTGGTGTGAGCGGAGTCGTGTGCATCTGCACTCCCACTGAGCCAATGCAGCAGTCACATGCAAATGAATGAGGGGGCTGTTTGTCTGAATGCAGCCTTAAAGTAACAAACAAACAAGCAGCTTTTCAGAGTAAAACAAATGAAGACGCACGCTAAACAATGTGTTACAATACATAAAACAAAAACAGGACTGTGTACAAAATATATCCAAGGGAGCAGAAATAAGTAGTATATTAATAAGTACTCTGATTCGTTTGCATATAAATCTGGTTTAATGCTGAGAAATAAGCATCTAATCAGTTTTGTTTTTAAATAAATACATAATATTCTGTCTATAATGAAATTTTTTTATTTTGAGTTAAAGTGTTAGTGATTATAACTTCTGCCATCTCCTAATTAAGTATTTATACAGGCCACCAGCAATACTCCTCTCCGTCTGTCTACGTTCAAGCTCCTCTGATACATAAATCATCGCAAAGTTATTTTTGTATGAAAATATTATAAATCTTTCAACATATTTTGGTTTCTCGTCAAACCCAACGAGACTAACAGATTAACGGCTGTGTGTCTGAAGAGCTTTGTGTCTTTGCCCTCCGATGACGTACACAATAAGACACTTCTGTGGGTTTTAACTCGCCGTTGAGTAGTTTCCGTGGTCGAAGCAAAAAGGAAGCAAACCGTAATGTGCCGAGGAATCTATTAACTCATTCACCGTAAAGTGCCTGAGTGAACCGAGACGCCCATCAACCTTTCTGGAAAGCCTGGGGAGAAAAGAAAGAGAATCACAAAGACCGTAAGAAGCTGAGTTCAGGGCCGCACACACACACACACACACACACACACACACACACACACACACGCTTTGAAACTAATTCCATAAAGTCAAGTTTTAATGTTGGTCTGGTTTTTAAAGGTCACTGAAGCAAATTACTGAGAACCACTGAACTTGACTTGTCACACTCACTGCATTTGTTGCTTTCGTACTCTAAAGACACACACACTTACACGCACACACAGACAGATGGAAATAGTGTACACATGTAAGACACACACACACACACACACACACACACACACACACTCTCTCTCTCTCTCTCAAACAGCCCCAGGTGTTGAACATGTTGAGTTTTGACGCTATTTTAGTCATTGAACATGATGGTCCCAGCTGTCAGAGGGCCTCCTGGAGGCACACACACACACACATACACACACACACACACACACATACACTCACAGGTCTCAGTCCCAAAGCATCTGATCAACTGAGGGAGTGTGTGTGAATTCACTGGCGTCTTTTTTCACCCCCCTAGGTTTATAATCTGTTTTATGTTTTCGTGTTGTCCGTCCGTCCGTACATAAAATATCAAGGTCCCTGTGACCTCATCAAACATGTATTTGGTCATTTATATTGGAATATTATTGGAATTAATTTGCTAGTTATGACAATCTCACACAAAGTCTAATAGGATATGTGGATCTCAAGTGAACCGCTATGGCGTCCCGATAGAAAACTTTAGTGATGATGCTACATTGTGAAGAAGAAATCTGTGTTGAAACCAGCCGGAGGAGAGCTAGCTAGCGTTAGCAGCCGATAGGCAGCAGCACGGTCCTGCTCGGCTAAATAACGGAGCTAACAGCTAACGCACGGAGGTCGCATCGAGTTACATTATGATGCGTTCAAGCTCTTTTCAGTAAACATTAGTGTTGGGTGAAAGTGAATTATAACGTTATCATGATGTGTTCAAACGTAATCTTGTAAAAAGAAAAATAGGCAAATAATCAAGGATATTAAATTTAAGAAAAGTGTCTGTTGTAAGGAGTGTCTGTTGAAGTATCTCGGGTTCATTGTTTCATTTTTTACCATGGTATTGAATTGTGTATCAATTATGGTGGAATAACACTGGTATTGATGTAGACTGCTATATTTGTTATCGTGACATCTTTAATAGGATAAACTGATGACAGTTTGGACAGACATGGATGTAAAATGCTACTTGACTGGTTGGCGAAGGCATAAAACTATGAGGCGGTGATTCTGGTCTTCAGTTTGAAAAGTGATGACAATATTCTCTGAACGAGCTCCAAACTCTTTATTTTACACACACGGGAAGTTACAGGTATGTGGTGATTCACACATTTGTCTGCTGATAATTGACTTTTTTACGAAAGTAATTTTCAGTTTTGTTTCTCAGTAAAAGAACAAAACAGTGACAACGAGACTCTGATATCAAGTCTACTGATTTATTTCCATTTTCAGAGTAATTTGTTTTGATGGATTTACTAGATATTTTATATTTGCACGGATAATATCTGTGGATACAATTCTGTTTAACTACACCACAAAATGTAGCCAAATATTAATTTATCAGGATCTCAAGACATTTCTTAGACAAAACTGGAAACTGCAGATCTTCTAAACCCATCCATTGATTATCAGGACTTTAAAGAACTTCTGTACAACAGCTGAACAAATGAAGTGTGTCACTAAAATAGCATCATGATACAAAAAACTGTGCCTCATTCAACTGAGGTCTCTACAAAAATACATCTAATAACAGCTTTTTTTCTTCTCTAATTTACAGTTATATCACAATAATAAATGAAAACGACGTTCATAGAGAACATATGGTTTCAAACCCCTCGTGGGACGGAGCTACGGGGAGAGAACAAGTTGCCACGTGAGCGCTGTCACACCAGCTAAATAGGATTCTGGTGTTTCTTTTCTTTCTTTCACTCTGAGCTGTGAGTAGAAGACGTCACAGGTTTCATGTCGCTACCTGTTCATAAACACCACAGCTGAAAGCAACTGAAAACTGTGATGCTGTAAAAAGTGTGTGTCCAGGCGGCTGGGATCAATACGACCAACCGCGTTTTACTTGTGCACGCCTGAAAGTCTGAGTGAGAGCGAGGACGGCGATCCGCCCACAAAATCTGCTCCTTGTCGTTTAATTTTCATGCAAATTTGCATTTGTTTGTTTGTCATTGCTGCCTGCGCAGGAATAATCTGTAGTCGCTGAGATGGTTAGGCGCTGCCAGTTATGCCCCAAAGCCATCGCAGCCAGATGTTCATCTTCAGAGGAGCGAGAGAGAATAACAATGTGTTATAAGTGTGGGAGTTACTCTGCACTCCCCTTGTCGTTACTACATGCATTTACATCTCTGAAAGTCTTCAGCGTCACGCAGGCTCTCTGGATGTTTTGTTAATTGCGAGGTAATCCTGCTGCACTCAATGACACAAAGTGAGACTCAGAAGAGGAGAATGTGGAGAAAGAAGAAGTGTGAATCCACACTTACTCACATGTGGCTTTTGTCCTAATACCTTAGCTTTTAAAAGGAAAAGAAATCCACCCTGAGGGGCCGCGAGGAGAACACGCTTTGAACCTCCTGCATATGAATGAAAGAATGCGACTGAATTCGTGAAGCGCTGAGATTTGCTTCTGTGTTATTTTGTCGCGAGACACTGTGTGAAAAAAAGAAATTTAAATCACCTGTCAACCTGCAACAAAAGCGAGCGATGAACGACAACCGGTAGATGTTTGTTTTGTGATTACCTGACAATCAAATCCTCCCATCTTCCTCATCTCTGCGTGTGCCTCTCACAGGGACACGGCCCTGTTGAAGCCGGGTGTGACGCTGAATCACTCTCTCTTTCTCTCTCTCTGTGTGTGTTTTATTTTGGCCTTTTGTTTCCTTGCATGAGTCACTAAATGTAAAGTTATCCACCACACTTGGAATATTTTTAGTGCAGGCTGCAAATCGGGCGAGATGGCAGAAAATCAACAGTCTAAAACGTCAGGAGTAAAGGTCAGACGCTGGAGTCAGTCCCTCAAAATCAAAGAGCAAAGGCTTTATTTCAAACTTAACATTTCGCTCCGACGTTCAGCTCTCACACAGGGAGAAATACACTTCAGAAGAGGCTGAGAGACAATTTATACACCAATGACAGCATCAGTAGGCCTGTATGCAGCAGAAACACACAGGCTGCACCCCATTTCTTATGCTACAGACTAATACAGCATGTTCTACTTTTTATGTACTTTATAATAACAGAAAATGACACAAGAGTTGCCCCATTGGACGTCAATCAAACTGCCACTTTAAAATGCCAGCGAGGATTTATTTTTCGTTATTTTTCTCAATTGTTCCTGAAGCATTTCATTTTTTCCAGCTGTGAGCAGCTTCTCGATTTCCTTGCAGTGCGGTGTCCATCATCAGTGCACCAAGAACCAACTTGATTTAATCACCTTGTTACTGTGAAGAATGGCTATTCTGTAGTTTGAGCTTTATTTAAGCTATACGGTTGAATGTGCTGTTCAGAGACGTTTGTTGACAAAATGATTGTTTTTTTCTTTGTTAAAATGATGAGGCACTAGAAGTAGATATATTCATTTTTAATAATCATTTTGGACATGAAACCCCAGGGTCTTGTTTTAACTGTTTTTCGACACCCTCTATTCCTGACCGGGGCTAGCAAAACAGAGCCTATAGCTTCACGTGTCATGCAGGAGTTCAGCTCTTAATAACCTCCAGCTGAGAGCATGGAGTTCACATCTGTCTAGAAAGTCACTCAGGGGAAAAGTAGGAAAATCACCAACTGAAGTAGAAACTCTCAGGGGAGAAAAATGTAAATCTCAACAAGAAAAGAAATCCTGCATTTATTATCACAGATTGAAGATATCTGCAGACGGAATTTGCCCCTTAAAAGTCTCAAACCAGTTTTTTTTCAACGTGCGTTGAAACCGAGCAAATCATTGGTTTAAAAGATGCTAAACAGGAGCGTCGACTGATTTTCTGCAGAGGGAAAACGAGCCCAGCTGTGTATCCCCGCCACGATTCCACTAGCTGCACACCTGAGGCTCATTTCCAGCAGGATTGCAACTGATGAAGATAATTAGCCATCTTTTTTTTCACACATGTGAATCAGCGCTTTGAGTGTTTGGACGGGGTGATGAGGTTGCCGGCGGTTTGGCTTTAAGAAACAACGCCTTTTGTTTTTCTACTTAATTCTTAACCCTCGCATTTCATCCCGGCCTCGAGTATGCAGGTAATGACGCATGCAAGCTGCTCTCACCCAGCTGACAACTGGTTCATTGAGAAAATGGGAGAATGTACCTTTAATTTGTCTATTTCTTAGCTTCTCTTTTTAATATGATTTTTAGAACAACACCTGTAAGGGCAGGACTGCAGGATGGGGCGGGGGATACAGAGACGGGTGGTGACTCTGCATGGGATGGAACGCCGTCGCTAAGGGATAAGGACCGGAGGCATCCAGGAAAGGGATGGGGGAGGAGGAGTAGAAAGAGGGATGAAGAGGGGGAGGAGGTGGTGGTGGAGGAGTGAGAGGGGAGAAAGAGGGGAGGAGATGTGGGTATGAGTGCATGGGGAGGTGCGACGGATGCGGGAGGAGGGAGAGGTGCTGGATGATGGTGTGACGGAAGGAGAAGGAGGACGAGGAGGAAGGCGGGAGGAGGAGGGGAGCGTGGAGGGGGATGCACTGCGTGGGGAGGGCGCGGGGGAAACGAGGCCTTTTCTCTGCGTAGAGGTGTTCGAACTCTACCTCCTTCCTTCTCTCCATGTCCTCCCTTTCCTTTCTCCTCACCCACTCCTTCTCCCACTCTGCCCGCTTCTCCTTGAGCTTCTTCCTCTCCGCCTGCCTCTCCTCCTCCTCCCTCCTCTCCCTCTCGGCATCCCCCCGCTCCACAAGTGCGCTCACGAGTGCGACACCGGCTCCGTTTCCATCAACAACAACAACATCTGCACAGCGATTGCAATCAGCGACATGATTACTGTTAAGACAATCACGCTGACCACCGTCAATATCATCACAGCCGTCTCCATGTCCCTGATCAATACCGCTGCAGCTTTTGGAATCAATTGAATCAGAGTGGTTGCTTTCGTGTCGAATGTGATGCTGCGGTTTGGTTTCACCCTCCTCACTGACCTTACTTTTGATATTCGCTTGGTTATGATCACACTTGTGACGTGTGTCATCGGTTCTACGTCCGCTACACTCGGAGCTCTGAGCTGCAGTTTGCACACAAAGATCACCCGTTTGATCTTTGTGAGCGGACGTGCTTTCGCTCTGCGGCTGCCTGTTTTCACATTGACAGTGGTCAGCATGCACATCATCAGCGGTGCTACAGGTAAACAAGTCCACGGGTGTGTTCACGGTGTCGCAGGTAGGTCCGTCACTCTTGTCGGCTGAGCCGAGTTTGTCCAGGTGATCGGCAGGACGGTCCTCGTCTTTGTCCGTCTCGCTGCGACTCAGTTTGTGATTGTCACTAGTAGAGTCCTCGTGGTTTTCGTCCCTGTTGCACTTTTCCTCACACTGATCGTGGTTACAGGTGTGAGAGTCGCTGAAAGGTTTCTCAGTCCAGCACTTCCTCTTTCCCTCGCTTACGGAGGCATTGCTGTTGCCGTCATGGCAGCCGCAGTAGTTATTCGGTTTGTCAGTGGCGTTACAGCCAAATGTTCCCTCACTCTTATTATTCGTTTTATGACACAGACTGAGTTTTGTCCTGCAAAGAAAATGGCAGTCAGTGTTTTCCTCTGGACTGCACATGCAGCTGTCCAGAAGTGTCCCAGTCTTGTTGGCTTTGGGTTTTGTGAGGACCTCGTCTACACCGAGGTCAGGGGTCAACCCAACACAAGCTCCCTCCTGCCTCAAAGCACAAGCGACTCTCCTCGTTTGTCTCCTTCCCCTCTTCCGTTTCTTCCTCGGTGTTTCCCCGGCCTCGAACGAGTCCGTCTTCCTCTTGTTGGCGGCTGCTGCTCCCTCCGACACCACCTCCTTTGTAATCACATGGCCAGCGAGGGTTGTGTCGGCGCGGGCTGATCCGATTCTCGGTTGTGCTTCTGCCTGTCGTGCGGAGCAGCGTGGGGTCGAGCCCGAGGCGGCACGTCCGTGTCCTGCAGGTATTGTTTGTCTTTGACCACACGCTGTTCCTCTGAAGGGAGCGGGGATGAGGCTAATCGCCGGATCGCACGCTGTTTCCCCGCGCGGCGCGGGAACAAGACGAATTTGCGCCTCACGGCGGGGAAAAGAATCGCCGCTAATCACCAGGTTACACGCGTTTTCCTGAACAGCTCTTATCTCCGTCTTCCTCGGATTCCTCTGCCCCTCATCTCTCTGCCCTTCCTGCTTCCCCGCTTGTGTATTTTTGTGCTTCTCCCCCGTCTCTCCATCATTCTGAGCAGGGTCGGGCGTAATTGCGGGACAGCATGGGGCTGTCCCCGGCTCTGTAACAGACCCGGGGACGGGGCTAATCACTGAGTTGCATGCTGCACCCCTACAGAGGAGCTTTCTGAGCCCCCGGCCCCACCCGGAGGCTGATTGCTGGGATTGATGCTGTCTGGCCTCCCTGTTCACCTGCAGACACAGCTGGTTACATCGATTACACCGATTCACAGGAAGATTACTTAATAGCTCTCCTCTCTTCTCGTCATTTCTACCTGCCCTCTCTCGCTCCGTCTGATCCCCTCTTATCCCTCTCTCTTCCCCCCTCATCCTCTTTTCTCTCCCTCCCACCAGCCGATGCGCTGCGAGATTACTTAATAGCGCCTTTTCCCTCCTCTCCTCTTTTTCGGCGCCCTCTCTCCTCAACCTCTCGTCTCCTCTCCCTTCAAACATCTGATTCTCAGTACTTATTATCCTCCTTCCAGTGTCTTTCCTGTTTGTCTCTTCTCCTCTTTTCCTCCTCCCCCTCTTCCTCATTCCTCTCCTCACCCCTCCCCTCCTCTTCCTCCTCCTCCTCCCGCCTGGTTTCTGAAGGCCCGGCGTCGGTGCGAGGTGGCATTCTGCTGAGACGGGAACGAATTTTAAAGCGCTTTCATCACGGCAACCGCAGCGGTCCGGAGCTGCGTCGCCGCCGCTACAATGGGCTACAAGTTCCATAGGATTTCCTGCCTGTCCTCCTTCATCCTCTTCTTCCCTTTCATCTATCTTCACCTCCCTTCCTCCCTCCATAACTTCCTGCCTCTGTTGGCAGCCGGGTTGTTTGATCACAGACCGCTTTATTCTCTCCCTCCCTTCCTCCAGCCCTCCTTTCTTTTCCTCGCCCCCTTCCTTGGCCCTGTTATGCGCTCTGAAGTCGTACAGCAGAGGGTTGATGCTGAAGGAGATGGAGGGCGATGTCTTGGTGTAGCTGACCATCTCCGAGGGCCAGAGAAGAACCCGGCTGCCATCTCGGCTCAGGACGCGACAAAACGGCTCTTTGGGACGATTCGGAGGCAAAGAAGTTGATTCTTTAGGCACGTTTGACGGACAAGAGTTTGATTCTTTGGGATGTGTTTGGATTAAAGACTCTTTGGTCTCATTTAAAACACCAGGAGTTGTTTTTTCAGGCTGATTTGTAGTGGGACAAAGCAGATCTTTTGATTCTGGAGTAGGGGTTATCTCATCGTCATGGGTGTCAGCCTCATTGTCTCTGCGTACTGAATCTTTAGCCACAACTGTGCTTACACTGTCAGAAATCTGTCCCAGTGTCCCACTGTTTAAATAAAGATGAGCTCCAGTCCCACTTTCACTGCCGACTTGGGCTCCAGTCCCATTGTCATTACATAAGGAGAGCTGGGCTCCATTCCCACTGATCACAGAGCTCTCAATTCTGATCACATTGCGATTACATAAAGAAACCCGGGCTCCAGTCCCAGAGAGTCCTCCAGTTCCCCTCTCAGTAGACATATTGGCTCCAGCCTCAGAGTGCTGGATTGCAGTTTTAAGGTCCACACTGCACTGGTTTCCAGTGTCCAAGTGACCCGCACCTGCAACATCCACGTCTGCAGATACTGGAGATCTGAGCTGCTGATCCGCGACTTTCTCTCCCAGGTCTTTGACTCTTTCCTGCGCCGTCGCACCGTCTTGCTTCCCCGACAAACCGGAGCCCCGCCCGGCTTGGATGAAGACAGCGGCCGATTGGTGGAGGAGGACGCAGCTCCTTTTGGGCAGCGAGAAGGACACGGGGCGGACTCTGCTACGCATGGACTGGACGTTTGGTCCACACGCCGCTCTGTTGATGCTGATGTCGGGGGCGGTGGTTTTGTTTAAAATGGAGCCATTAGTGGCGGTGTTCGTGGTAGTTGTGTTATCGGGAGTAATGGGGTGGCTTGAATAATTATGAGCCCATGGGATCTTGTTAAAGTGGCTGTTTTTCGTTGAAATTGTGTTGTTGGCGGTCAGGTCATTGTAGTCCATTTGAGTCTCGTTGAGGACGCGGGGTTCAGCAGCAGGAGTCGTCGCGCTGTTGGAGTCCATCGGGTCGAACGCCCACGGTGTGTCGCCCAGGAGTCTGGTTTCCAGTGCCGGGTCGAGGGGAAGGAAGGGCTGGCTCAGCGGGGTTTGAGGCTCTGTACATGGAGGGGAGAGCGGAAAGGATTAGAACAGCTGACAGTGGTTACATTTACATGCAAAACATAACAGGATTATCTGCCTAACCTGACTCTAAAGAAAGGAGTAGGAAGGGATACATGTAGAAGAATAGCATTCATTATGAAGCCTTCCCATACAGTAAGCTCCTTATGCATTTATTCAGTGCTCTGGCTCCTCAGCGGTACTTCTTTTGTTGCTTTAACACATCAGAATGTGATAAATGGGTGTAGGATGGACTTAAAGAAAAACATAAGCACAGAGATGAATGTGTGGCTCACTTAGAAATGGGGGGGAGGGGATTAGATTAAGGGTTTTGTTCCAACATGTAATTTCCATTTGTTTATACCCACTTTGGAGCACAACATGCTGTCCATACATCAGTGTGGCACATGATTCAGGCAAATTATTTCTTGCATGAAGGTTTTGAGATGACTCGTGGCTTTAAAAGTAATCCATAATGTGCCTTCCACTCACACCAGAAACCTCTTTTGTTAAACATTCGAGACATTTCAGAAGGGAAGCTGCCGAATGAATTATTACTCCTCCGATACTAAATGTATTTTCACATTTAGCACTCCGAGAGGGTCGACTTTAAATGCAGTTGTCGAACTTTTCCGTCGGTTTTAACTTTAAAATGAGAAAAGAAAACTTTACTGAATATGCAACTGATGTGTTTTCTGAAAAGACAGGGTGACAATTGATTGTTTCTTCGAAGCCACAGGAATGCTGCTGCCAAATTTGATGTTCATGCTCTCTTTATTACAAAAAAATGAATCTCGCACTCTAAAATCCACTCGAGATGGACTGCGGGGAGATGATATCACCTCCTGAATCAGAACAAATTCAGACTGAATGACACATTTAGCTGGAAAATATTGCTCCAATCTCATTCTTCAGTGTTTTCGAGAGGTGTTGTTAATTCAACTTCATGGTCATTTTGAAGGCTGTATTTTGTGGTGCTGTTGAATAGATTTATGCTACACTGAGAGGTGTTTTCTAATAACTTCACCACCATTGATGAATGGTTAACACTGACTGCATTAGTTGTACTTGGGTGCAGTTTTCTTTTGCATAAAGTTAGTTGGAAAAGTAATTTATCACGAAATAAAGAAGGTGAACCAGTTAAAGTGATGTGCTTTTTGAGCTCTGCAGCAGTAAATGTGAATCGTCTGAGGAAGTTAACATAGATTGTTTTCTAAGATGCGGACAAAGTCGTCGTGACGTCACCCATTTGTTTGTGGACTGCCTCTTTTTGAAGCCGTTCGGCGTTTTGGCTGTCGGCATCTCTGCTTTTTGCCAAGACCACTACCAGTGAACGGAAGTTACAGTATTTAAACTCTGGAGGAGTGATGTAGAGATGCTGTATATGGCTCTGGTAGAGGCAGCAATCACAAAGTAGCCCCGCCCTAAAGCATCCCCTGCTTTATGGTCTGTTTGACTCTAAATGGACCATCATTTACAAAATGAACATCATGCTGTATGGAAGAAGACTTGAAACTAGAGATTGAGACCATAAACCCATGTTTACAATGTTTACTGAGGTAATAAATCAAGAGAGAAGTAGAGTCATTTTCTCATAGACTTCTATACAACCAGAGGAGTCGCCCCCTAATGGTCAGTAGAGAGAATGCAGCTTTAAGACACTTCTGCATTAGCTTCACTCTTTGGTTGTAGCCGGATCTTGAACCATTGGTCACTAGCTGGGTAATAACAGTTTAGCTTGATTTTAGTTAATGCAAAGTAAAGGAAGTCTTTATACCACCACAGCCATTAGCCTATAGAGGCTAATCTGTAGCTACATCCAAAACCTTTTAACACACAACCAGAAGTCGCCTCTTAAATTCAAAGGAATGTGTTTGTCACATCCACTCTTCTCTCATGATTGGCTGCATCTCTTTTCTGGAGCAGTTTACACTCCAGCAGAGCTAATGTTACATAATTTGGGGTTGTGTGACTCAACTAATACGATGACTTCCTTTATTCTCTAACTCTATATCCACTTAAAGGTCAGCACTGTCGAGACGGTTTGCAATTGGTCAACGGCAGGAATTGTTTTGTGACAAAGTTCCTGAGTGTCCGAGCCCCTGGAGCGATGTTTCATTGTATTAATTGTTCCACTTGTTATGTTGTTCAGCACTTCGTCTCCTCAGCCGACACATTTTACATTTCAGAGCAGTTAATTTCCTTTCTAAAGGCTGCTGTCGATAAAGATATGTCGAGATCACACTCTGTTTAATTCCTCAATATCAAGAGCGATGTCTCCATCACCAAAACCAAACACATAGTCATAAACTATTTAAGCAGTCGACTACATGCCTTTTATGCCAATAAGAGTTCTTACTTGTTCCCAGTGAGGCGCTGCTATTATGGACGTCGCCCCAGTTTTGCACAAATTCCAGTCCGGTCTGGTTTGCTGGTTCGACCGCCACTGTGGTGGACCGGAACATGGGACCAGAACCTGGAGCACTGAGGAGAGGGCAGGAGGAAAGAATTAAAGGAGAGGAAAGGTTAAAAGGAAAGAAATGAAAAGATGAAGAGAGGATGACAGTAAAGAGGAGAGGACGAGAGGAAAGGGGACAAATAAAAAGGAAAGGAAAAAGGATTTTGAGGATGAAAGGAAAGAGAAAAGGAAATTAATGGAAAAGAGAAGCGAGGAGAAAAGAAATGAGGAAACGATAAAGAAAAGGGGAGTAGAGGAGATAATTGAGAGAAATAAATAAAGGGGAGAGGAAACAAATGAATTAAAAGGACAAGAGGAAAGTGAAGATAAAAGGAAACAAATACAAAGGAAAGGACGATGGAAAGGATGTTGAGGAAACGAGAGGACAAGTGATGCGGAGAGGAGAGGATTAAAGGGTGAGTGAAGGAATAAAGTGGAAGAGGAGGATGAAAGGCAACAAATGAAAAAGAAGAGAGGAAAGAAATGAGAGGAAACGATAAAATGAAAGGGAGGTAGAGGAGAGGATTGTGAGTAAATGAAACAAATTGGGAGAGGAAACAAATGGAAGGAAGAGAATGAGAAGTGAGAAAAGGACGAGTGGAAAGGAATGAAGGAGAAGAGGAGAGGGTGAACAGGAACGAATGAAAAGGGGAGGAAAGAGAATGGAGAACAGGAAAGGAAAAAAGGACAAGAGGAAATGAGGAGTTAGGAGACAAATGATTAGGAGATTTAGAGGAAAGGAAGATGGGAGAAAAGGATAAGTGGAAAGGAGATGAGAGGGCAAACAGTAACAAATGAAAAGGAGACGAAAGGAAAGAAATAAAGAGCAGAGGACAAAAGTGAAGGATGAAAGAGGAGAAAGGAAAGGAAAGGAGGAGAGTAACATGAAAGCGGACAAACAGAGGAGAGGTTCAGGGAGGAGGAAAGCAACAAAGAATGAATAGAAAGGAGGAGAGAAAAGGATGAACGGGAGGAGGGAAGGAAAGGATAGAATAACAAGGAGAGGATGAAAGGAGGGAAGGGGAGAGAAAAGTAACCAATGAAAAGGAGAGTAGAGGTAAGGAAGTCAACAAGGAGACAGGCGAGGAGGAGAGGAAGAGCAGAGCTGAAATCCAGCTGAAAATCAATTTGGCCACGCTTCTCTCTCTCTCTCTCTCTCTCTCTCTCTCTCTCTCTCTCTCTCTCTCTCTCCTTTGTGCCAGCAGCCATACTGCATTGTTGCACATCTGCAGTGACAGCCGATACTCTCTCTGTGCTGGTGGGCTTTGGGACAGCGTGATTGGTCAGAAACACTAACGCTGATTATCCCCGTCAAGCAGAGCCAAGATGCATTTTATTTGTTGCTGTGCCAATGCCTGCTGTAACCAGGGAGCTAGTTAGTGATCTCTTCTTCTTCTCCTCCCGTAATTTATTTTTACTCGTATCAGTCAGCACATGAAGCGTTTTCAAACACACGTAGGCCCACATTTGGCTCGACGGTCAACAAGTACATTAAGATTCTAACTTTCATGCGTTGGATTTAAAAGTCCCGGATGTTTTTTGATCCCGTCTGCAGGGACTATTTTCTGGCGGAGACCTACGTTCTTTCTATTTATTTTTTTCTTCTCCGCGTGGGCGTCTTCAGGTTGTGCCTCGCAGCTCCGACTCTCAAATTTTGCGTTCGTGTGCTTCTCGTTTGTATATTTTTTTTGAGAAAAAACTAAATTCTCTGTTTGGTAGCTCTCCAGATGAACTTTCATCACATCGTGTTTCCAGCAAGAAGGCCGCCAAAATCCTCTGTTTCCAAACCTCTGTGTTTGTTTATCATTTGCCTTACAGGTGTTTTATTTTTATTATTTTTTTAAGACAGAACAGCGCTCTTGAAAAAGTCCCGTGAACACACAGAGAGTTGATCTTTCAGTAGCAAGAACATACAGCTGGAAAGCAAACACAAGAGTAAAAGATCATAATGCACTGACTTAATAAAGTATGTTATGCTCTAAAATCAATAGGCCTTTTGACATCTCACGACAGGAAAAACACAGATATAAATAGTCAAATTAAATATGGCCGAATTCCATTTAGCTGCTTGAGTTTCAGGTCCCTGGGGTGCTTTTCCTCGGATGAGCTTAAGCTGCTAAATGAGAAATACATATAGCGTCTATCTTAACCGACATAAGTCGCTTCAAACCGTGTGGCAGATGTGGAGGTGAAGCCTTTAAGCACCTCTGTTTTCTCACTCTAAGCTCCTCCTGAAGCTCCTCGAGGTGCATTCAAGGGATTGGAAGATTCTCCATAATGATGAGGGGGGGATAAGTTAGCATAATGAAAAAGCACCCTTGGTGTTGTGAATGTCGGCTTATTTTCTCAACAGAGACAACATTAACGTTATCAACCCGTACGGTTCTTACATGACAAAATGTCTGCTGAGGAAAAGAGATCTCCGGCACAACTGCACCGACTTTCATGCATGAATGCGTCTGAAAAGGTCAAAACTACAGCAACACTTAGTCGTGGTACGAGAAGCTAATTTATCGTGAGGATGACTGTAATGAGATCCTTAACTTGTATTTTAGCTTTTCTTTGGTCTCAACCGACTCCTGAGTAAAGTATCTGACTCTTCATGCTCCGCTATCTTAACCAGCTGGTTCCTAAATGTGTTTGTTAGTTGTTTTTGGTGCTGAGCTCGGCAGCTTTTAAATGCTGAAAAACAACTGCTTGCTGCTGCTGGAAACAGGTTTAAAGAGAGTGATAACACACCATGGAAGTTAAGGGCCATAAAACTAAACAAGAAAGAAAACAAGATGCTGAAAAACTAACGACGCTAAATGTTGATATAAAAAGTTTCCTGAGATACTGAGTCTAAATCAATGAAAGGTCATTGAGGAAAGAAAGTTAACGTAGAATTATTTGTCCTCATATTCCACATTATCCTGACTTAATGCACTTTGGTTTATTTTTTAGAGTCGGGTGGTCGTGTCGAGGTGCCCGTCACTCACCACTCTCCCGTCCTCCTCTCCTCATGCTTGCGGAGCCTCCTGAGCGCTCTCTCCTCCCTCCTCTCCTCCCTGCGTCTCCTCTGCGTCCTGCAGGCCAGCGCTCTGTAAAACTCCCTCTGCTTCAGCTCCTTGAGGCGCTGGAGGACAAGCACATGGATATATTATACTATTAACATGAGTAGTAGTGGTAGTGGAAATAGTGGTGACAGTTTTTATTCCAACAGGAAAGATTAAGAAGTAAAATTGTCAAAAATACGTTGATCATGCAGCATTTAGTTTGTGTGTGTGAGAGTTTGTCTGTCCATGCAATTCTTTATCTGCTCTGTGTGAAAGTACAACAATGTGTGTGTGTGTGTGTGTGCCAGTTATGTGTATGTGTGCTTACTAAGTCAGCCAGTGTCAGCTTTACTACAGTCCAGACCAGCTTAATTCAATTACTGAGCTCTGTCTGCAAGCTGTCTGCAAGCCGGAGATACTGATACTGTGTGTGTGTGTCACATATAATAATAATAATATACCGGTGGGTTCATATCACAGACAGACAGATGACAACAGACAGACAGACAGCGAGGCGAGCAGAGAAACCGACAAATAGATAAACAGACCGAAATAGACAGAGAGATAAAACACAGACAGACAGACACATGAAGCATTTTCTTTTAGTTTTTTTAAAGCTTGCAGTGTAGCTTCAGCATTTCTTAGAAGGTGTACATACAGTGTGAGGGGCGGACGGGGAAATGACAAGAAAACTTTACTAACAGACTGGAATCCAACGCAGAAACAAGAGAATCTTAAAAACCCTAAACTATCTGATTCAACACCACCAGTAAGTTTAGCAGGTAATTGTTTTTTGCTAAACTAACACTGATATAATTAGTGAGTTACTACCTGAGTACTAATACCACATAAATACCTCACTTTGAACAATATAAGCATGGTTTTCTACAAAATGTGTTTTTCGTCAAACAGAAAAATACAAACTTTGATGTTCAATTCAAATTAAAAATGTTGAATCTTGCAATCATACAAGAACAATAATCTAAAATTGACATTTTTTTTTTACTTGAATAAGTGAAAACAAGTAAACAAGACTATTTATCTAACTTTCTCTACTTTAAAGTTTCAGGACTTGATTGAGCCAAAAAGGAATGAATTTCCAAGTGTCAAGTGAGAAGTTTAAGATTATTATATCATTGTGTGCTGAACTTAGTAATTGATTGATTGTGCAAAACAATGTGGAAGGTAGTGTTGAGTCTAATTGCTGATCATTATACAGCTGAAAATACAGGTTTTCACCACATTTGACAAAATGGAATGGAATCAGGGAAAATGTATTTTTATTTAGGTCTGATGATTTGTCAGGACTATAAAGCAGTTTTTAATAATCTTCGTGGAAGTTATAGCCGAAAATAGATGATGAAACTCCTTTAACGATCTGTCTATGTCATTAGCATATTGATACCTGCTTCACCGCTCATCACACCCATCGATGAAAAGAACCAACGGTCGTCATTACGCGCAACCGTTACGTACGACTGTGTCTATTCACAGCACCGATTCCACTCATTTATCACATTCATCTGGCATGCAGTTAACACATCAATCATAGTTTAGCTTTGAGTGAAAATTCTTCACCGCTTCACCGCTGTTTTGGAGAAAGGAAATATTGAGAGAGACACACAAACCAGCTTTAAAGTGATGTATTTTCTTTTTTTAACTGATGTTGTGGGTTGGATCTAATTCATGTCGTTCGTGTGCATTTTCGAAAAAGTAACTGATGAATATTTGGACTTTAAAGTGTGATAATGTGATTTGGTGTGGTCTAAATAAGGACATTAGTTTGGTTGCACGCTTCAGTAACTTGCAAAATAGTACAAAAAACCCAACATGAATAAGATGAGATTGTGGATCCTGCCTTAGAAAACGTGTGTTATGATATTTTTGCCATATCGTCGTCAGCTCTTACATAAAACAGTCCTTTTAGTTTAAGGACGGTGAGACTTGAATTTAGAATGAACGACGACTTCCTTCACAGTTCATCATAAGTGGATATAAACGGTCTTCTTTAACCTCAGAGTCCTTGTTTCAGATTCAGAGTGAACTTGAACACTGAACTAACACAACAATGTGTCACTTTCCTGCTGCAGATCTCACTGTTTAAATGAAATATTCAATTAGAAAAGCACACAGCCTCTTTAAGCAAAAATAATGTAGGATAATCCAGCTGTTTCTTTCTTTTTCTCAGTCTCCAGCAGCACATGAAGTGCCTGTGACGTAGCCTCTCTGCAAACCACTTAATTTCCAAAAGAAGACCGTGACCGAACGTGGACCGAAAGGCGGGCAGCTCAGCTCTGTGTGTGTGTGTGTGTGTGTGTGTGTGTGTGTGTGTGTGTGTGCAGGCTGGAGAATATTACTGCTAGAAAATCCATTTCCTGCAAGTGTTGCAGTCTCGAACAATATGCCCTAAATGCTCTGCATCCTCAAGTAAACCTAATAACTCTGACACGCAGCTAACTGTGAAAAATCTTATGCCTCTTTCATCGCTCGCGAGTGAACAAATGGTAATTGCAGCAAATACATTCCTCCCAGCACCTATAATTTTGTAAACACCCAAACAGCTGCAAGTTCTTCGTCCACATCCCACCATGGAGGAAAGAAAAACTGTGTTCACATCACACTGAAAACATACAAATGACGAGAGAAGAAATATCACAAAATCATGACAAATCCTTCTACTTTGTAGGCCTGGTGCATTATTGATAACATGTGTGTTATAATGTAATCAGCCAACATGTACTATTGATTTTAACCCAGAGGGATGCCCTAGATAACCATCATTCATATTTTTTGTATTGATTTTTTTTTTCGGAAGAGAATAAAAGATTGACTTATTCTAGGATTCAATTAAAGCTACACGTTCTGGAAAGAGTTCCCTCAAGCTCAAAGGCAGAGGGAGAGAAATGTTCATAATGATCTTTGGTAGCACTTAAACATTACAGCTCAGTAATAACACAGTAATAGTGGGGTAATAGTTTGACAAGGTTATAATTACTATGTAACTACCAAAGTAATGACAAGGTTATAGCTTGGTATTAACAATGGGTATATCATGTTAGACTGAAGTGTATTTAACAGGGTAACAAGGGGCCCAGAACAACACATTTTAAGATAGCAATGATGAAAAACTATTTAGTAATAGTATGGTAACATTTTGGGGACACCATGGTAGCCTGCTAACAATATAATAGTTGTATTAGTTCAATATTTGGGTCAATAAATGGTAATACAGTATGGTGACATTAATGAAGTAATAACCTGATAGTATTGAGGTAATCTAGGTTGATGTTTTCACAATATTAAAGGCTACTATCGGCGTAATAACTTTCAAAATCACATGACAATTCTTGGAAGTCAAAATTGGTAACTACCATGTTACAATGCTGAAATTCATCCCCTATATGTTCCAAACATTCTGTTTTACTTCAAGGTAATTCTGTACAAACGATTTGTTTAATGCTGAGACTTGTTCCCTGGAAACACTTGTTTATGTGTAATAACCATGAATCAACTACCTATTACCTTCTAATGTATATTATTAGCATGTTATTACCGAGCTAGTAACGTGCTTCCAGACCTTTTATTTTTACAAGATATTGAGCGAGACATTAATAAAACATAGATTGTCTATATAAACCTCTTTTATTTATGATTTTAAAAAGTGATAAATCAATATATGATTGTAACAATATACCTAAAGATGTAGAAGGGATAGTTAGTTACCATGTTATATAACTATGTGTCTTACTTGTATTTGGTAGATAATCATAGCTTAAGTTTTGGGGGATGTAAACAGGAAGTGTAATGGTGATATGGATTCAGTTTGTTGGCTTTGGGCTACAACTTGAGCCCTGTTTCTTAAGCTAATATCTGTTTACATTTTGGCAACTTTTAAAGCTTGCTGTATTAGTTCTGCGGTTATAAGGAGCGTCTTTATTTTCTCAGCGGATTTATCGACATTAAGGAAATCAAGTCGCACTGAATCTAAAAGCTTTACGCGACATAAAATCAATCGGTAGAAAGTTTGTAGCCAAACCGGTCATAAGAGCCGATATTGTTCCGTGTTTGCGTGATTTCGTCGACCGCAGTGTGTGTGTAACAGAAACCGGAGCAGAGTGCTCGTGGAGGCTCAGGGATGTAATGAATCCGTGACCTTGGTCGGGAGGGTTTAAGGTGCCGCGTGGGGGATAAACCAGACCTCTGGGTGCCTTGTTAAGGCGGCGTGACTCACCTGCTTGTGGTGGTGGTCGTGGGAGTTGATGTGGTTGTCGTACTGTTGGTGTCTCACGTACTGCTTATCGCAAAGCTCGCAGTAGAAGCTGGAGTCCCCTTCCTCCTATACACAGAGAGAGAGAGAAGAAGAAAGGAAGAGGAAGACGTTAAATAGGTAATCTCACTCCCGTGTATTGACCGTCTTTGTGGTGATCTTGAGAATCATTGTACCATTAACAAGATGTATGGCTTCATCATTTTCAACCAGAATTTTTTTTTAAGAAGCAGATTTGTTTTATCCAAGATCTTATGTCCTTAAGCAGACAGAGGTTTTTGTTTTCTGCTACTAAAAGGTAAGAAATCAATGATTAAGTATAAAAGAACTAACTAAAGGTGGAACTACAGAGAAGTTGCTTTGCCAATCATCCACTTTTCTCTTATTTAACTTAAACCATTTAGCTCTGAGGATTCAAGGTGCAACTCTTCTGCTGACACTGCCCTCCATATTTTACCCCTAAAATCAATGAACGCTCATGATAAATATTCGTGATCTCAATATTGATCCGAATAATAGTGATTGTCATTTTTCAATGGTGCAGCCTCACACTGTGAGGAAACACTAGAACACAGTGGATGTGCTTGACATGAACCAGGCTTTCTTTGTTTTATTTTAACCTGGCAACAAATCCTGATACAAAGGTTTGTATGTCTTACGAAAAGTTACTCCAATAGACTGTATATTAGTCATTGTGACGTCACTCATAGGTTTACATCACTGCTGTTTTGAAGCCTCGAGTTCGGCCATTCCGTTTGTCCGTCGCCATCTTGGCTTTTTTTGCAACCAGAGAACAGAAGTGACCATATTTGGACGGAGGAGTGACGTAGAGACGCTGTATACGGCTTAATTAGCGACCTGTCAATCACAGTAGCCCCGCCCTAAAGCATCCCCTGCTTTATGGTCTATTTGACTCTAAATGGACCATCATTTACTAAATGAACATCATGCTGTATTAAAGAAGTCTTGAAACTAGAGATTGAGACCATAAACTCATGTTTACAATGTTTACTGAGGTAATAAATCAAGAGAGAAGTAGAGTCATTTTCTCATAGACTTCTATACAACCAGAGGAGTCGCCCCCTGATGGTCAGTAGAGAGAATGCAAGTTTTAAGACCCGGAGGATACCGCCTGGTTACTCCTCATTTTTTACGAAAGCCAGCAACACGTGTCAATTTCTGCTGGTTGCATACGGTCTTTTCAAAATAAATTGCCATCTTCACAGGAAACAACTTAGTTAGGTTTTGACAACAAAACGACTTTGTTAGGTTACATGACGAATAAATTATAATTCGTTAACGTCTTATTTTAAAGTTCTCCTCGTGTGAAACATGGAGAACGAACAGCGGTCTCCTGGCTGAAAGATCTCCGTTGGTTGGACCCATCCAACTCCTCTCCCCTCACACCCTGTGTGTGTTTTTGAGGTCTTTATACTTCCTCGTTCATGATATCGTGGCTAACGTACAAAATAAATTAGCGGGAAATCTACGAATTACGGCACATTATTTCTCACAGGTTTTACTACGAACGGTGGCTGAGAGCAGCCTGTACTATTAAACCTACACTGAATGAGATGCTAACGCTAGCAGCGGATGAATAATCTGTTTGATCCATTCATCACTTCCTTTGCTCTTGTGTAAATTTGAACCATGACTTCAGACTCTTTTAAGTTGGTCGTAAAAGCGAAATGAAAACAGAAGTGTGTACGTGTGTTTGTGTGGGTGTGTATATAATACCATAGTGTATATGTGGGAGTGGTGAGTTACAGTCGGAGCCGGTATCGGTTGTAAAATGCATTTATGGGGAATACATATTCATCATTCTCAAGCTTTTAATTTGTTACCTGTCATATGGAGTGTGTGTGTGTGTGTGTTCCCATAGAGCTTGTCATATGGAGTGATGCTGTCTCTATTGCTTCCGATGGCTAATGGGCCCTTCAATCACAACTATTGATCAGCAATCTGAGTGTCTGAGGGAACACACACACACACACACACACACATCGATACACAAACAAACACACACATTTCTACGTACCCACATACATCCATAGCTTTTAATACATGTATTACAGCAGTGTATCTTAAACCCACACAGACATTCACAGACGAAGTAATGCAGGATTTCACTTCTACACACACACACACACTCATGCACACACACACACACCATTCCCATTAATGGAGGATTGATTTATCTTTAAAAGTAGGGAACATTCAATCTGTGACACGACCTTCAGTGGAGATCTGGCCGCTCTGTGTGTGTGTGTGTGTGCGTGCGTGTGCGTGCGTGCAGCTTGCATAAATTGGACATTTTCAACTTTCTTGTCTCTAAAAAATAAAAGTCACATTTCGAGAAGCTCCATTAGAAGAGAAACGGAGGGACAGATAGAGAATGAAAGACATTAAAAACCGAGCGAGTCAGACTGAGAACGTGACGGAGGACAGATGGAGACGAACAGAACGACAGTGACAAAAGCAGAGGGGAAGCGCAGACGACCTCGTTCAATCCCTCGCGGTAACAGAACAGCCGCCATCCCCGGCCATTACCGCAGGGATCTCCTGCTTCAGTCAGCATTAGCTCGCCAGACAAGTGATTACTGCAGCTACCGTAATTCCATTAAGTAACGAATTTATGTTACATTATTCTATTACGGAACGAAACATTACATTTGCATTATTTAATCAAAGACGGCATTGGTTTGCATTATGTCATTAAAGATGTCGTTGGGTTGCATTAGCCCTGCTGAAGATGGGTTTTGATGTCCATTAAACATGACGTGCTGGATAGCTTGGAAATCGCTGCTCAGTAAAGTCAAATTAAACACACAGTTTAGAAGCTTTTTGGTGCACTACATGGCAACAAAACAGACGATGTGTTGTCTCGTTGCCATGTGAAAATATTCATTTATTGTTTTTTACTTAAACTGAGGGAGAGTTTTGGGAAAAAGAGTTTGGGAAATAGCCTGACCCATAGTGAGAATGAAGTTTTCATAAACCCCACAGGAGAAAACGCTGGTTGTGAGGCAGAAAACAAAGCTCCCTGAAAGCCAGACGGCTTCTTGTAAGCTCAGAGTTTATTCTAGAAAAAACAGCTGCTTAGAAGCAACTGAGCCAGATCAGCTACGTGTTGAAAAACTTAAAACACAAACACATTTTAGAAAATGTGTTTCGTCTTCACTTCAATGTCCTGAAACTTTGGGAACAACCATTTAAACTACTGATGTTAAAAACCTGTGAAACTAACATTAGAGTACGTTAGCACATCGGTAACTAGCGTTAGCACGTGTATGCTACGCTAAACAACATTTTTACACATTTTTGATGATTGTAACAGTGAATAAAGAGCACTTTCACGCTGTGCTCTGTAGCTTTAGCTTCTATCTTTATCTTTTTAACCTTTTTTCACTGCTGAATCAGTTTGACATCCTGGATTCATCCCTCAAACATCATTTCAGTTGTTTTTGTTGTTATTTTTCGGCTCGTCAGTCGTCTGTGAAGCACTTTGAACTGCACTAACCTGTATGAAAGGCGCTATACAAATACAGTTTGATTGATCGAAGAAAAGAACAACTTGTTTTAGGCAACTTCGCATGACATTTACTCTTTTTTTTAGCTTATTAAGAGTACAATGAAAGAAGTAAAAAATAGATAGTAAGCTGGTTAAACTACAGCAACACTTGTAGTAACTAACTAATTAAGCTATAGGTTGAAACAGTTGTGGGACACTTACATATAATTTAAACCTCAATAAATGACAATAGTACTCACTCTTGTAATTTAACAAGTTTTGATTTCTAAGGGGCAGAAAAAAACTTTGTCACAGAATCAGATTCCTGACATTTCATCACCCAATGAAGTTTCTGTCTGCTTCATCGAAGTTCAATACTCTCTCTCCTTTGAGCTCCGGTTTAATCTGCACCAAAAACATCTGTCTCTTTAAGCGGGTAGATGTTCCTCTTTTTTTTCCTCACCAGCCACTTGTGGACTTCTGGTCTCTCCGTCGTTTTTTTGATGCAGGCAGTTAGCGAACACTCGGCCCGTCTGATTTAGTTTGCTGCTGCAGCTACGAGAGGCTAACATGAGCTGTTGTGTCTTGTCGATTAACACACAATTATCTGAACCGGGTGTCTCATTCTGACTTTTACTTGAGACTGAAGAAATAAAACGGAATATTAAAAAAAAGCATCAACGTATGTACACGTTAGGATGTTTCGCTCAACTCAGCATCTTGAAATGTTTTACTTTTGCTGAAACAAAGCTGTCGACTGTAACTAATTTGATTTTGGATGTCTTATAAATGGCTTGATAAGTCTGAAGTGTGAAGACTTGTGAAGTGAAGCTCCTCTGCGGCTTTTTTTTCTTCTTTTTCTCCAGCCTCTCACGCTCGCCGAGCAGCTCCTGTAAATGACTTTCTTACTGACAGATCTCTTTTTCTCCGTCTCCCTGAGGGTTATGTTCTTTCTCCAAGCTTGTACTTTCTTAACACTAATGACTAACCGCAGCCAGCATGTAGATAGACAGTTTTATTATATCAAGTTTTGGGGGTCAAGTTAGGTCATTGCTAATCTTTTACAAAAGAGAAAAAATGGACGCGGCCTTTACGTTGATCACTTTGTGTCCCTGTAGTTTGGCAGATTCATCCTCGTGTTGCTTTAAAAAACTAATGACGAGGTCACAACCTTGTCTGAAGCCTGCTGTGATAACAGTGGACGGGTGGAACTGTAAATATCAGTCTGATTGTGGTGTTTTTGTAATCTGCTGAAGGCATTTGATCCAGTGGGAGAAAAAAAACGTCTTTATACCAGCCAGGGGATCATGCGATCATTTGAGTGTGCATCTCTGTGTCTGTCCTCGGCTAATCCCGCAAACTGCATTACATTTTGGGTTGCATGCTCAAGGACCTCTGCTGGTTGCACTGACTCACCCAAAAACTCTTTTTATTTCCTGTTTTTTACTGACTTCATTGACCGCCTGCTCACTCACGACTCTTAACCGGCCCCAAGCAGTGGTACCCCAGCTGAGTGCATCCCCGACCCTCCATCAGCTACTCAGCGTCTAGAGACACATGTTTGCTTGTGTGTTGGCTAACCACTAGCTGAGCTACCAGCACACTCACTGCTGTGCTTCGCCGCAACTCAGCAGCTGCTAATTGCTTATTTTAGGTACAAAACGATTTTTTACTGCGCAAGAATGTCATATTTTCCACCGATAATCAACTTGGGACTATAAGGAGCTATTGTTCTGGAGCCTTCTTTTTCCTTCTATATATTACATTCTGTCGTTATTTTCTGTGTGTTTTATTGTTTCGTTTCATTGCCTTTATTATTGCTTTTTTTAAATGATAAATCCCATCTAGAAACAAAAAACTTCTGGGACAATAAAGGTTTAAATTAAAAGGGAAATGAAGTGAAAAGAAATGAAATGAGTGGGTGTTTGTGTGCACATACACACAGTGTATATATATATATACACAGTGTGTGTGTGTGTGTTGGCCAGCATGCTCAATACAATCAGAATAAATGCTTTCTTCTAATTGAAAGGTAAAGAAAAAAAGTGCTCGACCTTCCCACCGCCTCCATTTTACCAAATGCACCACTCAACTCTAATTGAAGGGACTATTGTGTTATATTGTATTATATTACATTATGTTATATTGTATTATATTATATTATATTAGTGGACTGTTCTGGTCTTCTAGAGGGAAAGAAGAGTTTATTAATCTGTTGTGAAGACATCCAGACTTCCACATTATAGCAGACCAGCAAACCTCCTGCTCTGTCGTTTAATTTGGACTCAAACCTGTCTTTGGCCAAAGCAGATGTAAAACATCTTCAGTTTGAAGGCAAAGAACAAGTTTCAATTAATGTTCTCTGTGGGTATAAATAATGAGTACTTTGTGAGGTCTGTTAGTTTTCGCAAATGCATTGTCTCTTGTTCAATTAGATGTAGGTCGAGAACAGAGTGACCCTTTTTCCTCTCAGCCGAACAGGCGGACTTAAACATTCATTATATCAGAGTTGAGATTCTTTAGAAACACATAATACACTTATAATAGCAAAAAGTCGATGAAAAAAGGGCAGAGCTTTTCAGAATTTCAACCTCATCGGTCAATCATGCTCATGATGTTCTGTTCATCATTACAGGTAAGTGAGCTTATTTAAAGAAGCTGATGATGAAGGAGCTACACAGAGAGTTTGGCTGCTTTTATAGTCTTTGCCTCCGGGGAGTCGCACTCCGGGCTTACTCAGCTTTTGGAGTTGCTGCATTACAGTTAGCCAAAACAACTTTCTAGTTTGTACGCGGCGCAGGGGACCTCCTGAATCACTTCACATTTCATAAAATGTTGTCAGAGTCTGAGCATGCTGGTGGAGCCCTAGTTGTGCGTCGAGGGACTGCAAAAATGAGAGGCAGAGGCTCGGGCAGCAGCAGCTCTAGCCGGGACTATAAAGGCTGAGCGCCTTGAGCCGACTGGATGTATCTCTGCTGCAGCTGCCCACCGCTGCTGCGGCGATGTTTTTCTCTGGACTTTCTTTCGTTGTTGATGAATTATTCTGCTGACACCAGCACTGAAGGAGTGTGTGTGACAGCAGGGGTCTTAAAATGTTCTCAAAGCAAACTATAAGAAACAAGCAATATAGATAGAAGCTAGAGAGCTTTTATCAGCATCAAATAACTAACTTATCAACGACCCAGTGAGCGTGATTTACAGGACCTCAAGGTGAAAACTGGATCAAATTTGGTTTCAGAGTTTTTTGATGTCTCGGTTGCATAAATCTCCAGAAGAGGAGAGACGAAGTGTGCGCACATCCAGGCAAAGATACTTCACTTAAAAATACTTAACTGCAGGGCGCTGAGGGAAGATCTTACAGATTGAAAGGTTGCCTCAAAAAGTTACATGAATCCACAGCATTGCAATGAACTGCGTTTCATTTTGAAGCAGGTTCTAACGACTCATTTGAATATCGTCCTCGGAATGTTGTTGAAACAACGATTATATGTAATATAGACATTTTAAAAACCTAATCAAAAATTTCACCCAGTTTTACCTGAGATGTCTTTGTGTCCTTCGACATGCAAATCAACAGAACCACGTTCATGGGTGCAGTATGTTTGTAGATGGCTGGAAGTGTAAGAATATATTATTTACTGCTGTTCTGATTGCTGTATGTTGCTAGCGTTGCCTAACATAATCATTACCTCGTAGCAGCGCTAAATGTGTGTTCATTTGCTTGCCTCTTTCCATTCTCACTGGTTGTTGTGTATTGTTGAAATTGCAATAATTATTGTTATTTCTTTATATTTGTCAGTCAGGTGGAACAGCATGCCTTCTGCAGGCATAAGATACAGCAAAGTAAACATCCTTCGGTCTGAGGGTTATCTCTCTCTCACCATATTGAGCAGCCTGTGAGTGAGAAAACATTCATGTCAGCTTCATCTACGTAAGAACAACTAGCGAATGCACAAACCTTTTCAAATATGTAACACGGTGAATGTATCTAATTTAGGTTTGACTATGAATCTAGCAGCAGGTTTAAACATCTAGAAAACATCGGTGATCGTTCCGAAGTCATAACTGATGTGTTTTCGTTGAAGTTTATAAAGGTTGCCGGTGTGGTTATTTATTTCACTCACCACCAGCACAGACATGACATAAACACAATTAGCTTGATGACACGACAGCAAAGAAGCACATTTACATTTGTGCAAAAACATTGCTGAAAATGATACCACTCTTAAAAATTTCCATGGAAACTAGGAAAGATGTTTTGATCCCGCATAATTTGTCCCAGTGAGCTAAAGTCCGGCATCAAAGATGCAAAAAAACAGAGCAATGTTTTACATGAAAAAAGGGTGAAGAACAAGCGCTGTGTTTCTCTCGCTCTGTGGTCGGGCGGCTCGTGACTTTAAAGACGCCGCCGCTGGATGCAGAGTCTCAAACACAAGGGAAGATGTTGCGTGTGAATGTGGGCTGCAGTCTAAAGTCGTGAGAGATCAAACATATGGCAGCGCGTCTGGATTATTATCCGTAATGCAGAATTTTACGCATATTTGACAAAGAGGGCGAGGATTTGGAACGGGGCTAAAAAACAAGTTTAAACTGATGCTCCTGACTACCATTTACAAAAGCACATCCAAAGAGCGGCTTATGTAACGCAGATGATGAATTTAGAGTTTACTGTTAAAGTCCAACTCTTTGCCACCAGGCTTGAACATCCAAAAATTGAGGATTAACAGGCAAATATATCATTGCTAAAGGTGGCTTTGCAAATAATGTTTTTTTCTCCGCAATAAGACTTTTCAGGCTTTTTTCCTACAGTGGTTTCGACGTTTATTTCACTGCTGTCCTCTGGTTCAGCGTTTTGTCCTTTCTGTGCCTGGTTAATTAGAACAAGTTAACCTAATTATCTTAATGGGACATTACGTGATTTTGAACTTTGACTGACCTATGTCAGGAACCAGTTAATTGCTGCAACATCAACAGATCTGTGGCAGCCAGTAATGGACAGCAACGTGTCACTAACCAATAATTGGATGAATAGCAGGTCGAAGGACGTCTAGCTCAAAACTTGGCTTTTGACCAGCAAATCAACAAATCAGTGTTCACTGGGAGGTTTGCTTGTGTCTTTTTAATCATCATACAAAGAGATAAATGATACAATACAAGGTAGGCTTACTGTGTTGACACGTTTGTGTGCAGCAAACAGCTCCTTATTTTTTAGGTTGGGTCTTTTCGACTACTCTGTTCAGTATAAATGTGTTTGTCAGAACAAAGAAAAGTGAACGGACAATTATAGATCCTTTTCAGAGGACCTGAACTCTGTGAATGTTCCAGTTTCTTGGAAGAACAGGTTAACTCCACACACGCACACACAAAAATGTATGCTGGAAATATGTTACGCAATATTATTTTCATTTGCATCACTTTGATGCACTGCGTTATTTAACGTAATGGTTTTTTATGTAACCTTTATTATACGTAACTTTAAATTACGTTGTTACGCTTGTTATGTAAGAAAGTCCGTGCTGTTGCTATTTATTAAGGGTCCGTCCATTGTTACGTTACATTGTTACTTAACGGTATGCTGTTACGTTACAGTTCTTGCGTTACAGTTCTTGCGTTACAGTTCTTACCATGATCTTGTTTTCTAATCTTGACAAGTAGTTTTGTTGCCTAAACTTAACCACAACTCACAACGTGGTTGTTAACCACGTGTCATTGGGCTTTTCTGCACGCGTAATACGAGGCAGATATGTAACATGTTTATGAAATAAATTTTTGTTTCAGAAACGTCCACACTAAATGGATCCGTTGTCTTGCTGGTGACTTGGTTGACCATATACTCGTACCCGTCAAATGCATTTTCACTACTGTATTTCCTCGGCAGACTTTGTCCCGCCTCTTCTGAAAATTATATGTAAAACATCTCAGCAGATATGTTAATGTATCTTACATCTTCACCATCAGATTGTTCCAAACATTAGTGCCCATTTTTCAGCTTTGTGCTGTTTTTTTTCCTATTATTTCTGGCTGAGATCTCCATGAAACATCCTTCCTCCTTGGCTGGTCAGCTGTGCAGCACCCAGTGAATTCATTTCTAGAAGCCAATTTGATTTTGTTCCTGCCAAATTATTTTTTGGATCACAAAAATCTCATCGAACACAGGTGGGCTACCTTCCAAAGCGGCTAGTAGACCCGACAGACTTCAAAGTCAAAATGAGCGCACATACACACACACACATGCATGTGCACAGCCTGCCACCCACACTCACACACACACGCACAGAAAGTCTCTCTCCGTGTCTTGATGGCGAATATTTCATGGCTCATTTGTCTGAGTGTGTGAACAACAGAAAGCGAGAGACACTGAGAGATAAAAAACTAATGATAGCGATAGGAAGAGAGAGGATGAATAATAGAAAGAAAAGATGAGAGGGAGCGCGAATAATAAAAGAGAAGATGAGACAGTAGAGGGAGAATGGGTGTTGAAGTAATGATGCAGGGATAACAGCCTCCTTATTGTCTCTGCATCCTTCTGTGTGTCTCCTATCTCTGTCTTATTCCCCTTATGTCTCTACTACTCTTTGCCTCTCGATATCTCCGTCTTTCTACGTTTGTCTCTCTCATCTTTCAAGTCATTTCATCATCAGCCACACAGCAGAGACAAGGCCAAGTCAGAAAATCACTCCAAGACTCTTTTTTTTTTTTTTTCCTCTTCTCACTTGAGCCGAGACCGCAAAGGATCTCTTGGTGGTTCACATCCATGGAAGGATTACTGAACAGCTCTACTGAAGATAAAACAGCCACAACATGTTCATAAAGAGACGCAAAAACGTCCATAAAGAGACGCAAAGCAGGCGCAAAAATATTTAAAATTAATACAAAGAAACACAAGATGTTCACAATGAGATGCAAAACAAGGTCAAAGAGACACATAATGGCCACAATGAGACCCAAAACCCCTTCAGAGACTCAAAACAACCACAAAGAGATGCAAAATGGTTACAAAGAGACACAAGACGACTACAGTGAGCACAATGACATATCAAATAGAAATGCAAATCGTCTACAAAGAGATGCCAAACAACCACACCGTTGGTGACAACGGTGCAAAATGACTACTAAGAGACACAAAACGACTACAAAAAGATGAAAGATTGTCACAAAAAAACACAAGATGGTTGCAAAATGATGCAAAACAGCTACAAAGAGACACAAGATGACTACACAGTGAAGTAAATGACTACAAAGAGACACAAAACAACCACAAAGAGTTGCAAAATGAGAGGCTGACTCTTAACAGCAGGGCTTCCTTTTACACTTTAAATTAACATGCAGCTCATATCCAGGTGGATCGGAAAGGAATTACTGCCACACTGCTGTTACACCTACTATTAAATAATTAATCTCAAATATATCACAGTAAAACGCACAGGTGTCTTCCCGCCAGCACCTTTCTCTCACAGCTAATTTAAAATGGCTGGATTCGTGCGTTTGAATCGTCCTCTCCAGGGAGGTCCTTAGGCTGCGTGTTACATTTCTTTAACTTTTGAAACTAGCCTTAATTAACACCCCACAGGCATCAGCTGCCGCTCTTCTTCAGAAGGCTCCTATTCAAACGGCGACCACATGTTTTCATTTTATAGTTCTGGTAGATTTAATTATTCAATTGCAAATAAGCAAACACGAAATATTAAATAAGAGAAGCTCTTACGGAGGAAATTAGGCTAAAGAACAAGTTCCTTTGATAGGACTGTGACATCCCCGAATCATGACTCCTTTCTTCTCTGTCTCTCCATCTGACCCTCCCCTTCCTCCTCCTCCTCCTCCTCCGCTCTCTCATTATGTGCTGCTTTAATTAGCCCGTCTGATCCAGCAACTGGACTTCAGAGAGAAAAGCAAGAGAGGAAGATGGAGAGATAGAGACGGGATGGAGGAGGGAAAAATAGAGAGATAAAGGAGGAGTTGACAGTGTACTTTGTGGATTAATTAGGCTTTCCCTCACACTTGTATTAAATATATGTAGATGGAAGGGTGTGAACTAAAATGATCTTGATATAAAATTATAATTCTTTACCCATTTTGCTTACTTTGCCATCTTTTGTCTTGTATTAATTACATTAACCATGTCATTAAATTGACCGTCAAGCTATATATTATAAATCACAAGTATCAAATATTGCTTCAGGGTTTTTTTTCTCACTTTTAAGAATTAAAGTTTGCAGGTGAAGTTCAGTTGTTGATTAGTTGATCAATGGAAAATTATAAATTTCAACTAATCATTTTAATTAAATGTAGTAGTAAGTAAAAAAGTCAAACATTATCTGACTTGTTCTGCTTTTCTGTTTGACTTTGTGGAGGAATTTAATCAAAAAATTTAATCAAAAAATATTTGATTAGTTGAGAAAATAACCGGCAGATGAGTTAATAAAAAACAATCCTGATAAAAAATAGTGCATATCTGCTGCTGGTCTGAAAATATTTGCATCAGCCTTCTGACACCATATTGGTTAAACTTTATTGTGTGTGTTATTCTCAGTAAGCTCCCACACAAGCCACCGGCCCGAATACCACGTTGTGTTTAATGCCAACTACGTTTTTACTTCTTATACGGTAGACATGCTCGTTTATCCATCCTGTACAAAGCTTTCCAAACTATTTAATTCATGATGTTCTGCCTGTGGTCTTTGTCAGCTGTTTGTTGTGTGCAGGATTTGTTGGTAGAGCAGCTAAAACGACCTGATCCCTCACTGGCTTCCTAACTCTTGCTTCCTCTTATCACATATATCTATGAGTTGCAAAGTGTTCAACTAAAGTTTTTTAATTGTCTTTAGCGGCCCGAAGAAGTAAAATCATCCAGTATTTCACAATAATTGGCAAATTAATATAATGATATACAGAACAAGCCTATAGATCATGCATTTGGGCATGTAGAGAAAAGATGAGCAGAGTGCGTCTGCTTTGTGTGTCAACACACACAAAGCAGATTAATGGGTTTTTTCCTGCATCTGGCAGCCTCTAAAAACACTGCAGCCATTGTGCATAAACAAGCAAATATGAACAATGCAATTTTACAAAATTAAATAATTAAAATATGAACAAACCATTCACAACAATTGAACTCTTTTGACCCGCTTTAGCCAGCAAATCTTCCCTCTGGTCCACATATAGATATAGAGAGATATATTTCTGTCATTAGTCTTTTGCTTCTTTGCCTCGGGACAGACGACTTTTAAAATAGCTTTTTAAATTTTGTTCTGAAGGCTGAACCCGTGCTCTGCTGCCGCACTGGAGACTGGAATTACCAGCACCACTTCAGCCAACATTTTCAGGAACATTTCTCCCAGGGAAGTGATCAGAAGTCTGCAAGACTCTCTGACCGTGGGATTTACCATTCCGCGCTCCTCCTGCGGTTGCTTCGGCACCACTCTGTGACCCGTAGTGGTCACAGAGTGGTGCTCTAATGCCTCCAGTTTGTAGCTCTTAACAGGCTGGTCTCATCCAGCATTTGTAGCAAAAGCTAAGAGAAACAATGCGCTGTAATTCGAAGATATACCACGAAATTGTTTCGCCTGTTATCCACATAATCTTAAACGAGGACGGATATAAAAAACGCTAAATCACACACCGTGCGGCCGGGAGGGGAGCAGTTCGTTCCCCGTGTGAAACAAGGTCAATGTTGATGTTTTCGTCTCCTCACTTGCGTACTTCAACAACGCCACTTCCGTAGTTATTTTAACTCAAACAACGATCTTTTCCGAAACCTAACTAAGTAGTTGTGTTGCCTCAACCTAACTGAGTTTCCTGTGAAGAGGGAAGTTTATTTTGTAAATACTGTATTCATGTAACGAGCGGACATTGACGCGTGTTACTTGACTTTTGTAGGAAAACGCACAAAAAATGAGGAGTAACTTTATGTAGGATATCATACGAACTGTTGTATGAGGCACTGGTACCAAGCCATATTAAACAACTCTGTGCTTCTGTTTCTGGATCCATATAAAACAAGCGCTCCCGTTTGATTGTCGTTCACACTGCGTCAAGTGGATGTATATAATTGAGCTTTTCTCAACTTTCCCCTGTTGGGCGGCGCCTGGCCGCCTGGTCCCCACAGACTCTGATGCACTCTTTCATGCAAGCTCTTCTCTAATGCATGGTAGACTTTTCATGAATCTCGCCCCTTTAAGAAGTCGCACCAAATCTGCGACAACGGGATGAAAATGAGACGGGCATATTGACATTAATATTGCATCGCTTTCAAGAGTGTTTGCCATGCTGTTTCGTGAACACGACCCACATTCCAGCCAAACAGTCTAATCCTATGAATAAACATTGTTCGAATTAAAACACATGCACATGCACAGTGAATGTTGTCCTGAGTGTTTACAGGAAAGCCTTCGCCACTAAGGCTTCAGCACAGCACTCATCTCTCTCGATTACAGTTATTTCATGTTAGAGTTGGACTGATCATGCACGATATATAAGGGAGGCAATTGAGTTGTGTTTTAAATGTAGAGAGAGGCCGAGCATCACCTTTCCATCTCTAAATTCATGAGAGAGCCAGCCGGTGGGCTCCGCTGTTCGCCCTCCACCTCCACTTTACAGTCGATATTAAAGGCTTTTATCCTGCAGGACTACAGGACCTGGAAATCATAGAGAAGCGCAATGATTGAAGATGCAGATTAAAATGCATTTGAGTGGCGGCTTTGATAAAATGCTGCCAGTGCCTTTGTCTTCTAAAAAACATTTCAAGTGTGGTGGGTGAGGACCTTGGCACACCGTGGGAACACCGGTGCCGAGTGGATGCGCCATTGGAGTGTGTGTGTGTGTGTGTGTGTGTGTGTGTGTGTGTGTGTGATGTAGCAGGGATGTATCTGCAGCCAGAGGGCCAGATGGAGACAAATGGATGATCTTTCAAGACAACAGCCCTCCAACTAACACAACAGACACTCTCACTAATCACACTCACACACCCCACATCCACACACTCTACACACAATATACACACTCATACACTTACAGTGCAGTACATATATAGAGATACATCAACACACAACCGAGTCTGACTTGATAGCTTTGCCTCATTTTCTAACGAACATTGTGTTTCGTGCATTCATACAATCCTCCTGATTTCTTTAGGTACGAGTGGTTTAGGTGAATTTGTGGTATTCACCAATTTTCTCTCAGGTACTAACATTATCCACAAGTGCTCCAGACCTGTCATTGGGGTCGGCGATGTGGTAAAAATAACATAACGCAAGTTTTTTTTCAGGCAGGGTCACGATCCACGATCTTATTACGAATCTCCTCTGGTTGTATAGAAGTCTATGAGAAAATGACTCTACTTCTCTCTTGATTTATTCCCTCAGTAAACATTGTACACGAGTTTATGGTCTCAATCTCTAGTTTCAAGTCTTCTTCAATACAGCATGATGTTCATTTAGTAAATTATGGTCCATTTAGAGTCAAACAGACCATAAAGCAGGGTATGCTTTAGGGCGGGGCTACTGTGATTGACAGGTCACTTACCAGAGACATATACGGTGTCTCTACGTCACTCCTCTGCATTTCAAATATGGTAACTACCGTTTATCGGTTGAAAAAAAACCAACATGGCGACGGCCGTAATCCAAGATGGTGAAATCGCCAAACTCCAGGCTTCATAACGGCAGTCCACAAACCGATGGGTAGTGACGTTACTACTCCACTGCTGTTTTAATCCTCACTTCAGTGAGTCTGTGACTTGACGTAAGTCAGTTTGGGTTATATGGAAATTTTAGCAATGGCACAAAGAAAATGGCCGCCACTCTGACCATCCTGCTCCATTGATTTGAATGGGAATTTCCATTCTACTCCTTATTCTGTTTCTGTTGATCTGTATAAAGGTAAACATAATACTTTCGCCTTAAACATATTTTGTTGATGCAGTAAACAGTTGCGCACAGTACATGTAAATTAAAGGCTATAAAGATTACATAAAGACGGCCCTGCACACATTCACAAACAACTTAACGTTCCACCATATGGCAACCAGACTCCACGCTGCCATCTTATATCTCTAATGTGAGGAATAAGCTGCTGATGAACTGCCCAACATGTCAGGATTCCTCCGTGGTTGTATGGATTTCTGGGAACCTGCAGCGTGACCAAGAATAATGATTTCGGATCGCCACTTCAAGTGCAGGATCTGGACAGGTTAGCGCTGCTTGTAGTTGCAGCACCCTGAATTTAACCTCGCCGCTGCCTCCCCGACCCCCCCCAATCCCCCCCTGCTTCCATTTCCTCCAGTCGACGTCCGCCTGACCTGCCGGAGCAAAGACAGCGTGACCAGGAAGAGGCTTAGTTTCACTTACTACCCCTGCCCTTTCCTGGCACTTTTAAGAAAGTGACTTTTCGTTGAACCTGAACTCTCCCTCATTGCGTTCAGGGAGTTTACCTCCAGCGAGGCCGCAACACAAATACACACTTACGTATAGACGTGTGCACGTACACACACACACACACACATTGTCGGGGCAGATACACCAATCAGCCTTTGACTCTGTATCAGAGTCGGACACACATCCACGGGCTTAGTTAGGATTAGACCACACACACACACTGCAGATATCCAATCGCATCCACACACACAAACAGATGCTCGTTTTGCACACACGTCCACTGTCATGCTGCCTCACACACACACACACACAGAGAGGCACAGTGTTTCTCATTATCATGCATAGTGGTAGTGGTTGCATTGATTTCCACTCTGTCTTAAATTTACCCCACACAGAACGTGTGTGTGTGTGTGTGTGTGTGTGGTCAGCTTGGCAGAGCTTCTCCAGGCTGAGTGAAGATTATGGCTCAGAGATTTTTCACTTCTCCTCCTTTATTTTTTCTCCCTCCTTCCCTGCTCTTTCACTCCCCCTCTCACTCTTACTCCCTCGCCTCTTGTCTCTTTATTGCCGTTCACTCAATCAATCTCTAACTTTCCTCCCAAAAAAAGAAAAGTGCCGCGAAGGAATTTTCTAAGAGGCAACTAGAGGGTCTGAGAGGAAGAGATAGAAACAGACGGATAGAAAGGGATCGGGATGAATAGATGGAGAGTCCAAGGAGGAGCATGGAGGGGAAAACAGAGGAGGGATGGAGGAAGAAATGGGGATAAAAAAAGAGTAAAAATCAGGTGGGTAAATAATGACCAGACAATGAGAGAGACTGAAGGAAGGAAGGATAGACGGAGGTGACAAAATCTGTGGCAAAAATCCACCGGAAAAAGTGAACTGATGAATGAAACTGTTAAAAAGCACACTGACGCCCAGCTTCTCCGATGAGAAAATGCAGCTGGAAGCCTCTTTCTCGTTCAGCCGAGATCTCTCAAGCATTATTGCGATATTATGGGGTGTCTTAACCGCGGGCATTGCTCCATTCTAATTAACTACCTCACAGCGTGTATATCGGGCTCCTCAGACATTTAGTTAATGGTTTGGAGCAAGGCATGAGCAATCCAATACTGCAATTAGAAAGGTTTACTAACTTCCTGCAAGAGATACCTGCAACATAATTACTTAAAGCCTAAACCCATAATGGCAAGACACATTTCTTTCTTTTTTTAGAGACAGATTTAGTTAATGAATTTCAGAGTAGAATAAAAGCAGTAAATCCGATGATTCACTGTCGGCCGAGCCGGCTTGGGTTGTAGAATTTAAAGCGTATATTCAAGCATTTGAGTTGTGAATAATAAATGAAATGCAGACAATGTGGTGCAGATTTGCATTTACACACATTGGGCTGGACTGTCAATCAACAGTGTTTCCCTTAAATATAACCAATGCACTGTTCTGTTGTTGAATTAAAGAGAAACAGCAACTATTCAAACACTTTTTATAGTAGAATTGAATCAGTTGTGAATCTGAACCCACTGATTCTCAAAATGTGCACTCAGTAGAGTACCAGGTGTGTCTGCACGCGTTTTTCACAGAATGTCTCGCGCAGCCCTCTCATTTTGATCTATGAAGTGAAACTGCATGACTTTCACTGTGTAACGCTCGATTATCAACTCGCGGGTCCAGCTTCAGACATGAGCGTGCATCGATCTTCTCATCTTTGTCTTGGGAAGAACCAGTTTATTTCTCGAAAAGTAGAACTATTGCTTAGAAAATCCCCTCCAATTATGTATTTAAAACACTCTGATTGGAATATTTAATTGTGCCTTAGATTCCTTGTTTGTTTGTTTTTTCACAAATAAATACTCAATTATAATTATCAAAATGACCATGACTCCTTCTCCCTCATTAAAAAAAATGAATGCATGAATATGCAAATCTCAAGTCTATTTCTCAGTTTACGTGAACTAAAGGGGTCACGTTTCCATATCTCACCTCATAAAGACGACTTCTGTGACCGATGACGTCACACGTGTTCCTCCCAAGGGAGACCGGCAAATAAACAAAAGAAGAAGAATCGTGGTTCATCCAATTCACAATTCCCATGTTGCGCACGCCTCTCCCTCCAGGAGCTCTCACAAACTCTGCGTTTGTTTTTAATACTTTTCAGCGCAAGTTGCACTGCACAGTGCATGTAAACAGTGCAAGCTGCTGGTTTCCGTCCATGTTTGTTTTGGTACAAGAATACACAGAAATTGGCATTCTCGTGGGATTTGCAGGGTCGTCTTACTCCAGAACGCTGGTTCAGTGTGTTGTCTAGTGTATTATGTATGTATTAGTGTATCTATGCTGCTTCCTGACTGTCAAAGACCAACAAAAAAATATGCAACTTTGTGGAAAAAAATCTGTGTTTTTCATTCCATCCATATCCGCAAAAGAAAGAAGGCAGCAAGTATAAGTCGATCAGAGGCAGAGTAGGGCGGGTCTTTGTGGAAGGCGGGTCGGGGTAAAAATCAATCAAACTACCGTAAGTGCAACTGCCAATGACTGTGAAATAGGTCATTTGGCAAGTGGATTTCCTAAAAACTCTCTATTGCTAGTGTACCACTGGTTAAGCTGTCAATCAATCAATCAATAATGTCTTATTTATATGGCACCTTCCAAACAAATGCAATTCGAAGTGCTTTACAAATGATTGATACGAAAAGCAAGAAGAAAATAGAATACACTGAATAAATTGATAAAAAAGTGAAATTAGAGTGAAATAAAATATGTATAAATACTAAAACCATAGCATAAAAACACAAAACACTGACGGAGTGAAAAGTTGTTTTTTTTGTTTCTGTTTAAAAATATTTATATTTTCAGTTACTCTCAGATCCTCTAAAAATAAGCTGTAATGACTACTGCGTGCCACCTCTGAACTATTTGAACCCAACCGGTTCTAAAAAGTGAAGTCAATGCTGAAGTGCCTTAAAGGTGCATTCTCTCTACTGTCCACCAGGGGGCGACTCCTCTGGTTGTATAGACGTCTATGAGAAAAATGACTCTACTTCTCTCTTGATTTATTACTTCAGTAAACATTGTAACCATGAGTTTATGGTCTCAATCTCTAGTTTCAAGTCTTCTTCAATACAGCATGATGTTCATTTACTAAATTATGGTCCATTTAGAGTCAAACAGACCATAAAGCAGGGTATGCGTCAGGGCGGGGCTACACGGTGATTGACAGGTCACTATCAGAGTTGATTGCGGCGCCTCTACGTCACTCCTCCCCAGTCCAAATATGGTCACTTCCACTCGCTGGTTGCAAAAAGCCCAAATGGTGAGGGCCGAAATCCAAGATGGCGACGGCCAAAACGCCGAACTCGAGGCTTCAAAACCTCAATCCACAAACCAGTATGTGATGGTCAAACATCCAAGTGAAGTTACAATAAGCAAAAACGCATTTTCTGAGAAGTCAGACAGCAGCGATAGACGGACCAACACATTGTTGGTTTTAATCATTTCATGGTATTAAACATCCTTTTTACACATAGAAGTGAAGCTTTGTGCTGCAGGTGTTTCATCACCAACACATTGAGTTTATTTGCTCACACATCAAATCCCCCAGGCTACTTACTTTTCCTATAATGTGTTGCGCTCTACATGAAGTTGCTCCCAGCATGAGGAAATCACACAGCATAACCGAGTTGAACTGACAAATGCAAAGTACAACCTTGCTGCGCCCGACCTCGATCCCTCTTGTCTCCCGACTGCACCAGCCATAACTAATTTTCTCCCCCCTCTCACCTAATCCCTATACATCTCCTTTCATTCTCTCGCCCTCTATCACTCATTTCTCCCGTATCTTCCTCCATGGTCTCACTTTCTCTCCTTTATTTTTCTCTCTTTCCCCTCCCATCCGTCTCCCGCCTCTCCGCCTCCCTCTCTACTCCCATTTGTCCGCCGTCTTCATATCTATCTCTCTCTCTGTCAGGGGTAGAGGAGGCAGAGTATCATTTTGAGAAGATAGCTTTCCCAACACATGCCGATGCACACACACACACACACACACTCAAGTTAGCTCCAGCTATCCATTGTTTGGTGTGCAGCTGCTAAACTAGATGTTATAAAGTGCAACTGGTGCTCTGTTTGGGGGAGAGCTGGAGAAGAGAGAGTAATGGAAAAAGGAGAGTAGGAGGTGGAGAGAGAAAAAATGGGGAGAGAGAGAGAGAGAGAGAGAGAGAGAGAGAGAGAGAGAGAGAGAGAGACGAGGCGGGGGAGATGGAAACAGGAATGAAACACAAGAAAAAGCGAGGCGGAGAACGGGGGGGAAGCAATCCTGTTGGCGCTGATAGATTTCTGGGAGAACAATGTTATCTCTGTCTCCCCTCTCCACACACACACACACACTCACACACACACAGATGCACATCTTGTAATAGAGGGAGCTAACAAATCTTTGTGGAGAAGTACATGTATCCGCAGCCTTTTATTTTACAACCAAGAAACGCTCCAAAGGCGGCGGCGGGCGCAGTAGACTCACAAAGAAGTCGAAAACCGGGCCAGAAATAGAAGCACGGTCGAACCCATCGGCGCATACAAATCTTTGTGTGCGTGTGTGCGTGCGTGTGTGTACCCGCTGTGGCTTCTCGGTTTATTTACATTCCGCGCTGCATGGGGCCGTGTGGTGGGGAATGAGGTAAACCGAGGGGCAGCCGGAAATAGCGGTGACAGGTGACGGTGACAGGTGACGTTCAAGCTGCGGCGAGGTGAGTGAAGAAGACGTCTGAGGGAAGTATCGAACGATGTGTCATCATGATATGTGATCGGTGGAGTTGACCACGAGGCGTTTGGAGCCTCCACTGCGCCGTTGGAATATCAAACACTGGAAAGTTTGCACAAATGAGTCACTAGAAACTGAATTTGAATTATTTTACATTTTAACTTTAACAATTGCATAAAAAAAAACTGAATTTGAATTCATTCAGTTTACAAATTCAGTTTACAGTGGCCGTGGTTACACGAGTCTTTTCAGTGCAACTTTGTCTCTTGTGTCCACATATGTATGTGTCCACACTTGACGCTTCAATGCGACCTGCCTGATCGGATTTATTTTGTGGTCAAAGGAGCGGCTGTAAAACGACATCTCATCTCGTATTAGTTCTTCACAATAAAAGCCCCTGCTTATTTTTGCTGCTTTCTCTTCTTCCCGGCAGTGTTAATAGACTTGTTTCATTGAAGAATAGCCGCAAACAAAGCTCAGCTAATTCAGTGATATACAAATTTTCTATCCTACAAATATTTCACAGTAAAATTCCCCTGTTATTTAAAAGCTTTTATTATGAAGCAGCACAAGCAGGAACCCCCCACGTGGGAGGAAGATGATGAAGCCCTACGTTTGATAAATTGTACGGATCGTGCCCACTTCCTGTCTAGACCTCACTGAGATCTGAACTCAATGCGAGTCAGTCCACCTCGGCATGTGGTCTGGCTGATCGGATTTTCGAAATGTGAACGAGATTCGATCTTGGAGCGTACAGACTTTACAGATGACAAAATGCATTGAAGAGAAAAGTGTAACCACGACATGAGGCACACATCCTGTCGTTAAAAAGACTAAACAAGTGCAGATTCACAGAACTTTGGTCCGTGCACGTTTCGATAGTTTGTTTATTGGATTAAATCCAAAATGGCAGAAACGCTGCCGCCGGTCGCAACCCGCTGTGACTCCCGGCACAGCGTTCTCTCACTTCTGCCACTTTGGATTTAATCCAATAAACAAACTGTTGGGAGTCCTTTGAATCTGCACTCGATTGCTCTTCCTCAACCGCCGGAGTGTTTGTCTCAGCGGACTGAATTTGAGTTGTGAGAACTGAATGTGGAAAAATACAGAGAGCTGAATTAACCAGTTAGGATCAAACACAGTTTCAGTTTCACAATGTTGCATTCAGTTTCAACTTTAATAAAATTCAGTTTCAACGTAATATATTCGAGCGATCAAATATAAATGACTGAAATTCCGTTTCTAGTTACATATTTCCGCCTTTACTATTCTCGCTCCCTCGAGGAGAACGGCAACTTGGATTCATAACAGTTGTGATGGATTTAAAAGGAAACCAAGAGTCGTGGCTAAAAAAGCAACAAAACGTCCAAAGAAACTTCACAAATTACTCCTGCAGGATGTTCCACTTCTCTGTGGTTCATTTATATATTCAATATTCTTCAAACAATTGTTGCTTTTTGCCAGTAAATTTGCTGCTTGTGACAGCATTTTCAACAATGAGGAGTAGACACAGACATGGTGAGAAACTACAATAATGAATGTATTTGTACCATAATTTAGCTCTATTTTTTTTTTTACAATTTACAATCAACAAACCCCAAATCTGAGATCATTTCAGTTTAGTTTCAGTTATTCTGCGTCAAAAGTGAAATGGGAAGGAGCAAATATGGATTATTCAGCCTGAATATTTATTGCACTGTAACAACAGTGTGTCAGTAATGTGTTATGGAAACGTGACCCCGGATTTACCGGAGAATCCAATCTCCGATTTCAACAAACGTTGATGTTGGGAAACAGTTTTCTCTGCTGTAGTTTATGATACAAGAATGCAAAAGGCCAACCTGCTCACACTCTGTGATGTGCAGTGTGTATTGTAGATTGTGTGATAGACGCTGCCCTGTTGTTGGATCCTATTTCTGTCAACTGTGAACCCATGAATGCATTATCATATCTTTGGCACAGAGTAATAAACTGCGGGTTTGCAGCAGTCTGGATTTATGTGTATGATGATTTTCCCTGAAATACATTAATACTGGAGCCTAGAGATGCTGATACTGAGCATACACATGAAAGGTAGTAGAAGGGGTCTTGTATTGTAACAGCTGTGAATCCAAACTGACTACAGCTGTTAGTCCAGCATGAATGAGATAATTATCAGAAAAAGGAGTGTGAAAATGTCTAAAAAGTGTGAAAAATGTCAGAAAAATATGTGAAAACTATCAGAAAAAAGTCTGATTAATGTGGTGACTATTTCATTCTAAAAAGAAAGATTTTCGCTGGGTTACCGAGTCAGTTCGAATATAATAATATCACCTCACACTGCAGGAAGCACCTGGCTGGGTTCAAACCTGCAGCCTTTACTGTCTGCAGTTCTGTCCAAACACTCGAGTCCAAATACATCCGAGTCAGGGGAAGAGGAAAACTCTAAATCGTTCATTAAGCACGAACGTGTTTGTTTGTTCCTGTGACAGAACCGAGGACGGTGGACCAAGAAGTCAAACTGAGCTGAAAAGAAAGACAGTCCAACTCCTTGTTGCATACAAATGCCTCAATTCTTATTATTCACTTGTTTGCACTCTCTTCTGCAAAGACTAAAGAGATAACTGTGGACCAAGCACACTAACATTTGCAGGTCAAAAGGGCTAAATTCTTTAAAACAAAACAACTCAACTCTTCTCACTTTTTAACCAAATTTAGCTCAGATTTAACCTTGATGTCTAGACATCGTTTGACCAGCAAACCGTGTTCATTGGGTTTTAGGGAAGCAGGGAATATCAGTGACAAAGACGCTCAACGGTTCTGTGGTTGAGAGAGCGACGAAGGCAGCCGAGCGAGTTTGAGGTTATGAAGACGACATCTGATCTGCAGAGTCGACCACGAGGCATCGAACCAGACGGCCGGAAACGGAGACGCTGCTTATTTTTCCACATTGCAACACAACGCAATCATGTGGCATTTTACACTTCGGCCTCAAAGTGGCGGCTGGTGTGTGAAACATTCGATGAACACTCGACGCACTCGCAGCTACACACAAAGCCAATTTTTTTTAATAAATGTGGCCTTTTGTCTGTGTGAACCTGTCAAAATTAGATTAGTTTTCCACAGCAAGAATGGCCTTTACACATATACAAACACACTAAGAAACACGTAGACAGCTGGGCGTACACACACACACACACTCAGGGATAGACTCAGCTTCCTGTGTGTGAGGCCAATTCATTTTGCCACAAGTGGTCCCAGATTGGATCTGCTCAGAGTCCCATTACGACTCACCTTGGTTAACCTTAAACTGCCCCACTCCAACCTCCCCAAACACACACACTTACACATGCACGCATACACACAGACTAACACGCCCTCAAAACTATACTAAGTCACACACACACACACATGCAGGTAGCCTCACCGAGACACAGGTCAGGTCATCAGGAACGAGTGCAGACACACACGTTATTGATTGTGTGTAACGTTATCTAGATGGGATCATCTCTATTGATTTAGAAAGAGGGGTCACTCTGATCAATGCTATCTGTTCGTCTGCCGTGTCATTAGAGCAGAGCCTGAGTGCCAAAATATCGGACCATCTTTCTTTTCCTCTTAGAAAAGGCCACCGATGCGGGAGAAGGAAAATCGCCCGTTTTTTGATCTCGGGTATCAACAAAGCGGCCGACGCTGCCGACGTGCCCCGGAGCAAGGGCATCGATGTGTCATCTGTGTCTTACGTGGTCCGCTCTGCTCGGAGGACGTTGTACAGTGGCGTTCATTCATTTCTGTTTGTTTTAGCGTCCGGTCTGATTCTGTATTTCAATAGATTATGATTATTTAACTCATCTTTGTTATTGTTTCAGTCGAGGTTCGTGTCTATTCTATTAAAAAAATGTTTCCTATGTGAAAAAACTAAATCTGTCTACTTTTGTATGTGAAAAAAACCCCACAGAATATTTATTATTCATATGCCATATGATAACCTAAAAGTAAATCAGTGTACCTTTACATCAAACTAAACAAATATTATACATAGTTCACAGGAATTGACATAAATGCATTGAAACAACACGATGATGCTTAACTTTAGTGTAAAAATTCTTCAATCCTGACAATAAATGATCAGATGGCGAGATGAGACGGGGACTCGTGGTATTAACATGTTAATGAAAGTGTAAATTCTAACTCTTTGCTTTTTATTGTGCAAAAGACTACAGAGGAAAAAGAAGTGAGGGCTCAAAGCAGCATCGCGTTTACACTCATGTTTGTTGTCCTGCAGCTCCACCGGCCTGATTCAAGATACGATCACAATACTTTTCGATAAAAAGAAAACATATTAATACTGCAGGTGTAAAAAGGTAACGTCTGAAGATACAGATCTACAGATAGAGAATCCTGGGTGCTCTTCCATCTTTGTTCTTTTGCTTCAGACCTTCAGAGTAAAAGTCATTTTTTCTCGTCCTCACTGCTTCAAACGACGGTTGGGACGTGGTGTTTGGGGTAAAGTTAAAGAATGACATTCGAGTAAAGGGTGAGGAGGAGGTGGGTTTATCGGTACAGGGGGACAGTTGGAGTCCGTACAAGTATGGATGTAAAAATGTGTGTGTGTCCCTCGGGCTGCTGTGACCAGATGTGTCCCTTTTGCTCATCAGGTTTTGCACCACTGCTCCTTAAACCTCATCACACACACACACGCACACACACACACACACACACACAACCACAGATGTTTGTATTATTAAATTCATAAAGTAGATTAGTTAAAACCTAAAAGACTTTCCGTGGACGTTTAAGAAGGTGACAGCCAGAAACATCTAATGACTCAATCAGGATTTTGTTTGAAGCTTATTTGATTGTCTGTCAGTTAAATATAATCTTTTTCATTCGTTCAGTTACAGTTTCAGTCGTTTCAGCTTGACTACTTGTTTCTACTAATTTTATTTTACAATGACGGGACAAGGGATGTGCGTGATTAGTCGACTAGTCAAAAAGAAGTTTGACTTCCGTGTATAAAATTCTGATAAAATTACGCAGATCTTCCAGTGATCTTCTGCATCCATCGGCCCACAGAGCAAGTGGCGCACTAGCGTTTCCTTTAGCCCCGCCTCCCAGGATTCTCAGGCTCAAAATAAATCTTTTTATAAAACTTTGCTATTTAAGTGTTGATTGACTTACCTCAAAGAAAAATAATTGTGATTGTTGATTTTCAGAAGTCTCTTTTTCCAATGAAAGTCTATGGGAAAAAGTATTTTTGGGCCCGATGGCATCATGTGACGAACCCGGATGTTATAATTCCACCGTTTGACCGCTATGTAAAATGAGCTTCAAAGCCCGGTGCTCTTCTTAGTGTCTTGGGTTAAACGTATTGTTATTGTACATATTTAAATGACATATTGACATTCATGCTGTCTCAGCTGTTGCCGCCGGCACTGCTGTGTTCTCCCGTTCCTCGCCTGCCTCCACCTCCTTTTTCCAAAACAGCAGCTGGGTTCAGCAGTCGGCCTGGTTCTCTCCTGATCGACTGGATTGACCAGCAGCTGGCTAGCACGTATGCTACAGACTAAAGCTAGCGGCCTAGCGTGCTATGAATCAACAAAGCGAGCTCACGCCGGCAAGCTCATTGGATCAAAATTGGACATTAAGATACTAAAACCATGACTCTTTTTAAAACATAGTCCATGTGGCATTCCTAACTGTGCAGCAGACACTGGGGACTTTGATTTCAGTAGCATTTAAAGTATGATTTGGTAAATAAAACATTTGATGAATAATTTCAAATGGCAATGTTTAACCTAATGTTTAACTTTTGCGCAATTTTGCCCATTTTTTTCTTACTTTTGTCGACTAGTTAAATCGTAAATTTCAGTTCAAACGTCATGGAAATTAGAAGTAACGTCAGACTGGATGCTCGCTCGCTGACCTCCGGCTGTCTTTGGTCTGAAATGTTTCCTCGAGTAGCGACAAAACGTGTTTACGGATTTATCTCATTTCCCTTGTGGCTGTGAGGACACCAGGTTCACACGATGACAGGAGTGAATGCTCTCCCTGTTCACGAACACAGTCCCACTTTATCTCTCTATCTATCTCCTTCACACACACACACACACACACACACACTGCAGAGTCGCCTCCAGTCAAGCGTGTCTTATTGGCCTTCTGTTTGACTTCCTATTCAGCTCAGTGTGTGTGTCAGTGTGTGAGTGTGAGGGTGTGAGAGATCCAGATGGAGATGGTTTTATAATCACGGGACAGTTGTTGTTTTTATTATTATTTTATCGTTGTTTTTACTGCTCACTAAACTGAGAATGAAGAGAGGAGAGGAGGTGAGGAAAGCAGAGGAAGAAGATTAGAGCGAGGAAACGAAGAAAGACAAGTAGGAAGTGAGGGGACAAAGGTGTTGTTGAAACAAAAAAGATGGAGAGAAATACAAATAAAGAGAGACGAGGAGAACAAACAGGAGAGAAATGACTGTGTTGAGAGGAGCAACAAATGAGGAAGAGAAGGAAAGAGAGGAGGGAAGATCTTTTTAAAACAAGGAAAGGAGAGGGGAGGAGAGAAGACGGATGAGAGGAGCAACACATTTATGAAAGGAGAGGGGGAGGAGTGATAGAAGGAGGAAAAACAACATTACTAATGAAGGGAAGGGAATGAAAGACAGGGGAGAGAAGTTGACAAAAGAAGAAAGGGGAGAGAAGAGTGAAGGATAAATAACAAAGAAGACAGAGCACGAGAGAAATGAAAGGAAGAAGAAAGGACATGAAAGCAAGGTTGCAAAAAAGCTTTTTAAAACTAGGAGAGGAGACAAAGGTAACAAAGAGAAGGAGGAGAGAAGAGCAGATAAGAGGAGCAGCAAATATTGATGAGAGGGGAGGAGAGCTCGAAAACGAGGATGCCAGAGTCTCGATGAAATGAGGAGAAATAAAGAGGAAATATATAAAGGTAAAGGAAGGAGGAGAGAAATAAAAATAGGAAAAGATGAGTAGCAAGGAAGGTTGCAAAGGGCTTGTTGAAACAAGGAGAAATGGAGTTAAAGGAAAGGAAACAGAAAACGGGAGAAAGAGGAAATGAAGAGGGGGGGGGGTAAATAAATTGGGGAAAAAGGTGGAGGAGAGAAGTGATGGAGGGAGGAGAAACTGAGGAGAAGAGGAGCAGGTCAAAGGATACTTCCAGATAAAGAAAGAGGGGCGAAATAGAGGAAGAATAAAGGATGGAGAGATGGAGACAATAAAAAGAAAGTAAGCGAAGGGAGACAAAGGAAAAAGAGGATCGGTGAGGAGGAAGGAGAAAAAGAATGTAAGGAGCAGAGAAGTGAAGGAAAGGAGACAAGAAAAATGAGGAAATGAGGCACAATGGAAAACGTCTTGTTGAAAGAAGTATCGGGGAAGAGAACAGAGAGACAATGGAGGGAGGAAAAGTGAGAAGAAATGGATGGATGGCTCTTAAAACACAGGAGACCTCTGTTCGTTGAAATAAAATTTCAAACATGACTGCGATCGTTCCTAGACCTTAACCACTTGTTTGTTGAGCTTCTTTCACACATAGTTCCCTGTAACTTACTGGGATAACCTTTCAAAACTATTCACACATGCTCTTCATTCATCCGTCTGGAGCCTTTTCACACTTGTTATGGCAAATAAATGGTTTAAAGGGACAGTCAGGCAGCTGCAACACTTATGGATGCCAACCGTCATAAAACTAAACAGAAGAAGAAGAACATGGGCAAGGCTGGATGGATATATGTAATCCACATAATCATGAACCAGGAAGTGCAAAGACAGCAAAAATCCACAAACAAAAACAGTCTTTCCTCCAGGAGACAGCTGTTCGTGTCCCGCGTGAGACCAAAGCTAAACATTGACTTTAAGCTCGTTACGCAACGTTGCATCACAAAGTCTGCTGAGGACGGTTGTTATTTATTAACGCTAGTTACGGTTCTCACATTACGTTATTGTTTTAACACAAACCATGATCTTTTTTCTGACTTTAACCAAGTAGTTTTTTTGTCTTAATCATTTAACAACGTGTCATTGTGCGTTTTCTGCAAGCGTGAAACAAGGCTGAAACACATCATGAAACATATGTTTGGGTCAGAAACACAGACGTCTCGAGGTTTGCAGAAAGGTACCGTGCCAACATTTTATCTGCCGACTGGGTTGGAAATGTTCCCAAACAGTTGTAACGACTACAATGAAGGTCCTCCAACCTTAACAGAGTATGCGGAGGAGTGACGTAGAGACGCCATATACGTCTCTGGTAGAGACCTGTCAATCACAGTAGCCCCGCCCTAAAGCATCCCCTGCTTTATGGTCTGTTTGACTCTAAATGGACCATAATTTTCTAAATGAACATCATGCTGTAGTGAAGAAGACTTGAAACTAGAGATTGAGACCATAAACTCATGTTTACAATGTTTACTGAGGTAATAAATCAAGAGAGAAGTAGAGTCATTTTCTCATAGACTTCTATACAACCAGAGGAGTCGCCCCCTGATGGCCAGAAGAGAGAGTGCACGTTTTGAGACACTTCCGGATCGGCTTCATTCGGCAGAACCAGGGGTTGCCGCCTTGTCGCAGTACATACAAAAACAATACATGTATGGACCTGGAAATGAGCATGTTTCCTTTAAAACGTGTAAACATAGAAGAGGAAAACAAGATTGCAAATGTTAAGATGCCAGGAAAGGACGAGGAGAGGAAAAAAACACGAGTGAAGTTTCAAATGTCTTTTTCAGAGAAGATGATTGCAGATGAAAAGGGAAAAAACTTCATCTCAGCGTTTATTTTTCTTACTTTTCTCCATCTGTTTCTGTCACTTTCTCCCTTCCTGACTCTTTATCTCTCCCTCTCTTCTCTCTCTCTCCGTCCCTCCCACCACATTCGCAGGGTTCATCCAAGTCGCGTTAACGCCCACTCACCTCCAACATGCTACCTCAGTTTCCATGGTAATCGAGTAGCGACCGTGCTACATAAATATATACTTTAACATTCAGCGCTTCACAACTCATTAAGACCGTCCTCGGATGAGAGGTTCATCTCTCAGGGTGTTGTTCTTCTTAAAGGGCCACAACAATTACATTTAAATCTTTTTATTTTTTGTGAAGAAAGAGAAGCACGGAGAGCTCATGAACCTGTGAGGATGTATGAGCATGTAAAAATAAAAAATAAAAAGCTGGAGCCGCTCTACCGAAGCGTGACATGATGGTAAATGTGACCCAGGGGGAGATTTCATGAGTACAAGAGAACATTTTCTAGTTCACGACTCGTGAGAGAGTCAGAACAAAGCTTATTTGGGTATAAAAGCTCCGACGTTGCGTTCACAAAATTAGTCTTAGCATTCATCAGTGTGTGAGGTATCCCTAACCTATGTGATATTAACCCTTTCAGACTCGTTTCTCTGTGGGAAAGCGCTGTAAAGTTTTGTTCAGTATAGGTCAACATATTGTGGTTCCCTTCGCTCGTATTTTACTTCTGCTCCACCGGCTCCTGTATCTCAATGACTTTTCACATAAATGTTTTTATAGATTTTGTCTGAGAAGCCTTTATTCATGAAGGTCCTCTAAATGGATTAACATTTAACTTATCCTCACTTCTCAGCAGATGCACTCTACTGCTCCATCTTCACGGAATAATGAGGAGTATTATTCATCCTCGGTGGACATTAGTTATCTTTTTATCATTCTTGACTATTTTATTTCATCCTTGGATGTTTTTAGCTTCTTTTATCACTGCTTTGACCTATTTCTACCTTTTTTTTTTGTTTGGTTGTATTTATTATTGGTATCTCCTCGTGGTGCCTCCTGTCAGGAGATAATGCGTTTTTGTGTGTATCTGTCTGTCTGTCCACGACTAATCTCGCATACTACTGGACCCATGAGCCTGATATTTTCTGTGCTCATTTCTGACTGTATGCTCCAAGACCTCTCGTAGTTCTGCTTATTCAGATTTTAGAAAAACCTCTTATTTACTGTTTTGTACCGTTATTGACTGCTAACTCCTCACTCCTCTTAACGGGCCAGGAGGTGCCGCGAGTGATCAACAACTGCTTCAGTATCAAAAGGCATTTCCGCCAATCGGCTGGACTTAAAACAAGCCTTACTTTGTGTGCAAAAAAAAGATAACATCCGTAGAAATGTCTGCAGAAAAAAGCATCTGCAGAAAATCATTCCATACCCGATATTTTATGATCGAATAAAGTTAGGCAAGCGTGTTCCTGGAGGTTTCTGCCTGTATTCTCTGTTAAATGAATATATACTGCTGTTGTCCTCCTGATCGTCTATGCTGTCTATTCTGTACACACGACATCTATCACACATCTGTCCGTCCACGGAGACGGATCCTTCTCTTCCTAATGTTTCTTCCATTTTGTTCCTTGTTAAAGTATTTGTTTTTTGGGGGGACAGTGATATTCTGTGACACCATCGCATGTCATGAGTCTCAGCGGTTTGCTTGTTACACGTATGCAGAGAGTTTCAGACATAGCTTGAGGATTTTATAGAGATGAAATTAGATCCATGAAGATTTAATGGAGCAGAAGCTTGTGGATTTTGCAAAACATGTTTGTTTTCTCCACGACCACAGAGCAGCTCATTAGGTCTTTATGGTGATTTGCAAGCTTAAAGATCTAGGTGTCTAATAAAGAAATGTAAATTTGGCTTGGTTTAAAAGTTTGTTTTAGTCTTCTAGCTTACATAAAACATGTGGAAGCCATGTTTTTTTATGTTTATTCCTTTACATAATCCTCATTTTGAGGTAATTGTAAAGAGATGTATGTAAGGATGTTAATGTATTCAGGTTATGGGGTCTCAAATTTGTTGTGCATGCTTGTGTTGTGCACAGCCCCGTGCCTGTTTCATGTGCCTGTACTTGTGTTTTTCTGTACTTTCTGTGGACATGTTTGGTTTATTTTTAGTGGGAAGGAAGAAATTTACTCTGCAATAGTGCAATTATTGAGCTGTAGTTCTATAAGTGGAGTCCCTCAGTGGCTCTTTAAGTGTAGAAAATAGGCTAGTCGGTACAGAGGTTTTTCTCTTGCATTTCAATACGTGATCACATAACTCGTTCTACATATTCTAGGCATATTCTTTATGCAAAAGCCTCATGGATGTGGGATGAAAGTGAAATCCTTTTTGAAGAACACGGTACTCCTCTTCTCCCGTTTACTCAGATTAGATCAGTCTTTGCAAATCTTCAACTTCTGGTTGTTTCACGAAGATTCTCTGTTGTTCATAATCAGCATGCTGTGCTCTAAAATCCTGTTTTTATTCAGTAGGTATTAACATTTCCCTTCGTTCGTGATCAGTAATGTTTAAGGAAGATGTGATGGTTCTTATATTTTCACTGATCTGCCCCTTGTCTCCAGGTGGTTTAGGACTAAATCTGATAAATCACGAATAATTGTATTGTTTTCATATATCTGTGATGTACTATATGCATATATACCATTTAGATTTGACCCTTTATTTCTTTTTCTCAGTTGTTTTTTTGCTTAATTCCTAATGTTTATCTGTTATACACTAAACCTTTTTTAGCTCGGTATTGAGAGAAACCTTGGGTCAACAAAACATCAAACATTTGTTTCATTGATATTTAAAATCTCTGTTACAGGGGAGTCCTGTTCAAGACGGCAGCATGAACACTTTCACTTATAAAGGACGAACAGCAGACTTAAAAGAAAACAACAAATCATTAGGAAAAGAACGTGAACGCTGTGTCGTCCAGTAACAAGACATATTCAGAGTTCAAATAATATTTAAAGCCGGTTTAAAAAGTTGTGCATGCTTATAGAATAATCCAGTTTAAAATAACTGTAGCCTCAAAGCAAGATGAAGGTCCAAAAACTTTAAAAGCACTTTCACCAATGACGGAGCAGGTTCGAGGAATGACGTCTATAATGTGTCTGCATGATCGAAGGCTGCAGCTATACTGAGAAGGCTGTTCATGTAATATGGCCTTTTACAGGAAAATGCTCCATTCTGTTTGTATTCGTCAGACAAAACAACTTCTTCATAAGAACTGAAATGATGTGTGTGAATCAGAGACGACTCGTAACGCAGCATGATGTACCGGATGTAACATTTTCAAAGAGGATGAACTTCGATCTTGAGAAGCACGTTGTTTAACTTTAACAGCATTAAGTGTCATTTCATTCATAGATTCTCTGAAATCGAAACAAAGGATTTCGCTTCGCCAATAGATTGTTTTGTATAGTTTTCAGTTACAAATGACGTATTTTCTCATTTAATTAGGAGGACTTGTTGACTAATTCATCATCTATCTGAAATATGTGTGTTGAATGAATCTGGAACTGAAATAAGATCAAAGAAAACCAAACGATTCATGGAGTCTGATGTAAATGTTAACGTGTCGACAGAACCCGAGTTTGAAAGTATTCAGGAGATTTTTTTAAGCTTTGAAACTTCACAATGTCCCACATGATCACACACACACACAAAACCACAACTTGTTGGTTCAGCAAAGTAGTCAGACTGTGTCAGAAATTCACACACACACACACACACACACACACACACACTGCCGTGTCACGAAAACAGACTCATGCATGGAGAAGAAAAGTTGTGCACACACACACACGCTTGCACTCTATCTGTCCCTTTGGAGCAGATGGCTCCACAGTCATAGCTGATGTTTCACACATCAATGAAGCACACCATGTACTCACAATCACTGAACACACACTCACACTCATGCCATGTAAGTCACGATCACTGAATGCACACACACACACACACACACACTCATGCCATGTAAGTCACAATCACTGCACACACAGAGAAACATGCTTGCACACGCACACATGGGTAACCGCACAAGCCCAGACGGACCGGCTGCTACTGCTGAACACACACTCAGTCAGTGATGCACACACACACACACACTCGTGCATGTACAGTCACTTAGTCACACACATGCACAAATGCACACACATGCACCAAGTGTCCTCATCAGCGCTAATTTATGGAGTGAGGAGCCATGTTGTTGACGACTTAGCCACACACACTCTCTCTCTCTCTCTCTCACACACACACACACACAACTACACGCACACACACAACAGGTTTAAAGCATTAACGGCTCAGAGGCAGTAGGTTATCGTGTAGTATTGTCATGGGTGTTGTTAGGCCTCATGTCAAATAGCCGATAGCGCCTAGTGAGAATATTGCACCATAACCCTGCAGCTCAAGGACATTATTGCCTTTACAAGAGCGTCAGCAGCACCTGTGGTTTTAATTGAAAGCACTCAACACTAAATACAAACCTCAGCTGAAGAGAATAAGCCAGACCACAGTTAACTAGTCCCTTCTTTTACTGCAGGAGATGGATTTTTTTTTTTTTGTCCAAAACAAATGGCAACACTAAAGACATCCGGCGCGGGAAGCCTCCAAAACAAATTAAAGAAAATATTACTTTCCGGGGGAAAATCACCTTGCTCATAAGGAATTTCCACTTTTTGTGCCAAGTAGGGTGTATAAAAATCAACCTTATTTAACTCCCCGGAATCAATGTTTCTACAGCAACACAACTCTGGCCTGGCTGGTATCGGGAGAGGTGTGAAAACATTCCCCGACAGCTGGTGGGCCATCATGATTTAATGTCACCGCGGAGACGCTGGGAACTACGTGATTTATAAAAACACACATATAAACGCAAACCAGAGACATGATCGCACATAAGATGGAGAGCGGAGGATGCGCGTTGTTGAATGGTTTTTAAATGTTTTTAATAAATTGAGACTTTGGACCACCCAGTGAGACGAGACGAGCCGACAGCAGGAATAGTAACGCAGGGAGAGACGCGGGCGACGTGTCCCAAATATCTTTGGCACGCTCAAGCAATTCAATTACAGAAAAGAAGAAAAAAACATTTGATTGATGGAGTTTATTTTAAGGAGGGGAGAGAAGAGGGTGATATCAACAAGCAGTGTGAGATCTGTTTGCTCTCTGCAGCAGCTAAACGCTCACCTGTCGAAACAACAGAGTCAAACATTTCAGGAAATGAGAATTGAGCCTGAAACGCAGTTACGACACGAAAAAAAGATTTTGTTATAAGACATTGTCTTTTCAGGCATTGAAGATGCAGTCAGTTAAAACAGTTTTTGTGCACTCAAATAAAAAAAAATGACAAGGAAATAAAGTGTGTTAATACTTGCAGTGACACAAAAGTGATAAATATAGATAGCTATATCATTCACTTACTTTATCATCTCAGACTTTTTGAATATATATGACTGGAGAAAGGTGGTGCCATTGCTTTTAAAGGTGAAGAATTGCCTTTGAAGCTCAGTTCATTTTCCTGTTTTTAAGGAATAAGAAGTCCTTAATTGATCCTTCTCTAAGCCCCGCCCCTTGCTGCTGCGCCATCGAGCTGTCAGAGCTACGTCACCGTGAAACCGTGGAGGCTAAAGTCTACAGATCACAGTGTGAAAGTGAACTACTTCCAACCTCTCCGGGTAACGAGTATCACTACAACACGACGTTTAACCGTGACGAGCTCCAAATCCACTCAACCAGCCTGAACATGAAGAAACTTTAAAACGATTGCATTTGAATATTTAAGATCATTGTCAAAACGCTTCTGCTCTGCATCATCACGCTCGTCACACAGCACGATGGGCGTGTTAATTTGCTAAATGTCACCATGTTGTAGTACACCTGTATACAAGCATCTGTATCTGTGATGTTTCTCTCCTCCTTTATTCAAGTGCTTCCTTTTAATTCGCTGTATATTTACAATGTTTTAAATCTTAGTTGATCCTTTCAAAGTTGGCTTATGTTTTAGTTACAGGTTCACACCAAACCATGCTGCTGTGTTTTAAAGAATTTGAACATATTCTCCATTCATTCCAACACAATATGAAACTTTGCCTTTTAATTTAATTATTTTTTGGTTAAATGTACCTCTATATTTTTACCATTTATGCGTTACGTCAAAGGGTTTTTCATTTGTTCAGCACCTGCTTTTGTCCAGAGTGACTTCAAATAAGTTCAACCCAAAATTCAACCCTCGCAGAAAAAAAACGAGTCATTAAAACCTGGAGTGTATCCTTCCCACACGCACAATTAATATGTTCAGTGAAAGTTTTCCCATCCATCTCCATTTAAAGCCCATTACCAACCAATGATTTAATAATGGCTGCCTGGAACATAAAATAAATAACCCCCCTTGTGTTTATGTGATTTCTAATTCCTAGTAAAGTTCTTTAAAGTGTATTTAAGGTAAGATGTTGCTCATGATTGAGAAAAAAGAAAAAGTTCTTTGCATGAACATAAAACTGAACTTGAGTCACTGGAGTTGAAAGAGAACTGTAGACACTCATCCATCCCACAGATCTCCACACCCTCGTACACTTTACTCTATTTTGGCTCCAGACTCGGCTGTTTCTGCTCACGTCTCTCTCATGCAATGATCTCTCTCTCTCTCTCATTCCCCATGCACGGAGCATGTTATTTGAATTTTTAAGACGCGATGGTTTCGTGCAATTTCGTCAGCGCTAAAAAACTCGGAGATAAAATTAGCTCGGGTGTTTGAGGATCCAAGGTGACTGGTGATAGTCTTGTGTGGTTGTTGGCTAATTAAATCTCTTGATATGGCTTTCTATTCTTGGATTGGGTGACGCACAGAGTTGAAGACGTGCCTTTGAAAACGCCTGTGTTTCCTTGAGTGGGTAATTACAGAACATGTATTTATGGTATCGTGTTAGCGGCGGAAAACTTTAACGTATGTTTCATTTAACGAGTTTGAAGGCTGTAACTTGTTAAAGGTGCGATAATGGCTTCATTAGTTTGTCATCTACTTTGTGAGGCATTAAGAGGACAATGTCTATATTCAACTTTCCCTTTGACGGTCTTTAATGAGGATGTTGGATTCAACTATTGAGTGTGAGTTTGAAAGAACATATCTAAACAACAGAGAAGGCATTCAAGACTTTTCTGGGCTACTGTAGAAACATGGCCGACTCTGTTCATACAAACGTCTCATTCTAAGGTAACGAAAACACAACAATTCTCAATTTCAGGTGATTGAGCACTAAAGGAAACAATATTGATGATATCATATCCCATGTCTGCTAATAGATCCCCTTAAATGCTGCAACACTGTTCCTGTAATTTCTCAGCATTGTTACGTCAAAAGAGCCTTTAAACCACAGACTGTATATAAGAAGTGGAGTAGCCATCGTGACGTCACCCATTGGTTTGTGGACTTACGTTATGAAACCTTGAGTTCGGCATTTTGATTGTTGCCATATAAGTGGCCATATTTGGACGGTGGAGGAGTGACGTAGAGACGCCGTATATGTCTCTGGTAGCGGCAGCGACCTGTCAATCACAGTAAGCCCCGCCCTAAAGCATACTCTGCTTTATGGTCTATTTAGACTCTAAATGGACCATAATTTACTAAATGAACATCATGCTGTATTGAAGAAGACTTGAAACTAGAGATTGAGACCATAAACCCATGTTTACAATGTTTACTGAGGTAATAAATCAAGAGAGAAGTAGAGTCATTTTCTCATAGACTTCTATACAACCAGAGGAGTCGCCCCCTGCTGGTCAGTAGAGAAAATGCAGGTTTTAGACGCTTCCTCACGCTTCAGAACCGGAGGTTGCCGCCTGCTTTAAACAAACTCCAAACCTCCATACGTCACATTTTCATGATTTAATAACTGTAGAAATAGAAACCAAATAGTAATCTCACACTCAGTAATCACATTACTGTTATAGCTTCCAAACGTTGCTGCTTTACTGCCCCGTATGTTGGGTTTATTTTAACCATGACCACGATCGTTCCCTGACATTAACCAAGTGGTTGTTATTGTAACCATGTTGAAGAGTAATTATATGCACATCACGTAGGTGCAAGGCTATCATAAATATATATACTGTATATATATATATAAATACATGAATAGTTATATTTTCTTTCACAGACTTGTAAAAATGTAGCGGTGGTTTCTCCTACAAAATTACATTATTTTCTCCCGGATTACGGTCACAGTTTAAAACACGTGATCATTGTCGTAAACAAAACTAAACTAAATGACTTGTTTATGATTAGGCAACACAACTAGTTTGTTATGTTTGGTAAAAACACAACATCCTGTGTTTCTTTGACCCCACAGGGTTACAAACAAACACAATCTTGGAGAAAATCTGTTTCACTCAAACGTAATTGACAGTTTCGTTGTAAAGGAACGTCATCATTTACGGACCGAGAGCTGTCAGCCAAACAAATGCACCCAAAACATGAACTCAGGTCGGGATTCTTTCAGCTGCCGCCTTTCTCCCGACTTTGTTTTTGTGGAAGTGTCCGCACTCTCCAGTCCATAAAGATATGATCCAGGACCTTTTATTAACACCGATAAGAGCCACACGTTTTGTGCTCCATCAGTCTCATGAGAAAGCTGCAATGTGCCCAAAGGCTTGAAAACACTTCTTGCAGGTGTCAGCACCTCCAGCCACCAGACTACAGTATGAGATATAGCCTGTTCTCATAATACCAGTATTTTATAATATATCCATGCTTTTTGTTGTTGTTGCTATTTTAATAACGACACAAAATCAAACAGCACTAACGGCTGCGGCTGCAGAGCACTTCAGTGCAGCTGCAGGCTCTATTGTGTCCTTCTAGTTAATTGCAGACCAAATCCGATGCATTGCTGATATCACTCTCACAGACCTACAGCCCCGTCATCTCACTGCGACGTGCCGTCGTAATGTATGATCTATGGCCCTTGTTAAAAGTATTGACATGAGTAAAAGTGAAATATGATCTGACGGTGATATCGCTCGAGGCAAAAGTGGCCACACGCTGAAAGAGAGAACAAAGACAACATGCAGCCTGCGTTAAAATTATTTTAATTTATTCTTAATGATGATTACATGACGCTAATTATGGTTATTCTTGCTAAAACAGGCTTTAGAGAGATTAAAGTTGGTATTTGAAATAAAAAGCTATGATGACAATGAGTCAATGTGATTTAATTTCTTGTAAAGAAACAAGGAGTAGCTGCTGCTTTATGTGTAATGAGCCTACTGTAGCGCTGCCCTTACACAACCTCTTGACGTCTCATCTGATGTCTCTCTTTGAAGCCTGTAGGAATCTGTTTTTTTTTTAAGTAAAGAAGCCTAAAGAAGCCTCTGACTCATCTGGCCGCCTCAAATCTTCCCACACAGCTCCAGGACGGCACGAGTTAATGCTCTCAACTCATTTTCATGATGATTTTAATCAAACAAGTTTAGGGTTTTAATTTGTCACCAAAGTAAAACAAAATTATAATACACCAGTATTTTGACTTCAAGAAGTGCCTAATCAGATGGCTTTTTTCTTATTATATTTAGCAGCTCATTAAAATTTGTTGACAAGGACGACTTGTGAATAGATTAGTTTAAAATATACCAACAACAATGTGCTTAAAACTGAGGGAACATGTGGCTCCCGCATGTGTTTGAGAGAGTTTGTGTGTGTCATGTCAAACTAAAGGATGGATGTAAAGAGGAAATAAAGAAAACGCTCCTGACTTCTCGCTGACATCAAACATCGAACACTTAAAAGGAGCCAGAGGAGCTTTTAGTGTAAGAGGAGGGGACCCCACCCCCATCTGCAGCTTTCTGCCTCCAATACCAAGTCAATTAACCTAATGGAAGTGGCAATTAATTAACTCAGCAAACACAGTGATTAAGGAGCTGCCAATCAACGGAGTGGGAGTGGTTTAAGTCATGCGGATTTAGAAGTAATGACTTTCTGGCTTTTCATGAATGCAGGAAATTTAAAAATACACACACATGCACTCTGCATTAAAGTGGATTCATGTTCTGTTAAATGCAGGTAGATTCAAATGTAGTTCAAAGATCTGACTCCCTGAAGACAGTCCCAAACTTTTCAAAATAAGAGCACTTCAAATTTGCTCTTTTTGTTTTTGTTCCCAGGAGCCGAAGCGTCGGGGCCCTTACCATGTTTCTCTGTCCGTTGGTTCCTATTGGTCCTCTGAACACCCCCTTGATGCTCCTCAGCTGTCCGTCACGCAGGTGGGTGGAACTGATCACAATGTAGTAGCACGCCATTGCATTTCACTGGGTTTCGTGGACTTAAATGTCTATCTGGACTTTTGAAGAAAAGAAAGAAAGTCTGCTTCCTCTTCCTTCTTCTTCTTTCTGGCTCAAGTCTCTCCGGCTCTCCTCATCGTTGTCTCTCCTCCTCTTGTTTTATAAAGTAGAGGAGGGACAGAAGAAATAAGAAAAGGAGGAGTTTCTCCCCTCCTCCCCTCCACCACTGCTCTGATTTATTCCCTCTCTTCTCTAAGTTTTTGAATGTTTGACTCTTCCTTCTCTCCCCTTAGCTTCTGTCTCTTTTTAAATATTTCACCCTCTTTCCGCTCTCATCTTCTTGTCGTTGTCTAACTGCTTTTTTAAATTATTTTCTCAAAAAGAAAAGAAAAAAATCTTGCCTCCCTCTTGGTCTCCCTTTTAAATATTTCTCCCCTTAAGTCTTTTTCTCTCCATATGTTTTGCTCCCATCTTTCATTCATCAATCTTTCCTTGTCATTGACTCCCTCCCTCCCTCCCTCTTCCCTCTCTCTCTCTCTCTCTCTCTCTCTCTCTCTCTCTCTCTCTCTCTCTCTCTATCTCTCTCCCTCTTTCTTGCTGAGTCGAAATTTCTTCCCGAAATCTCAGCCTCTCATTGATCAGTCTTGCAGTTCCTCTTAACTATCTCCCGTCCGCTGCCTCACTCTCCACACTCCGCAACCTCTCCACAACCCTCCCTCTTCTTTGTCTCTGTATCTCCCCTAAGTGTAAGGGAGGGATACTTTTTGTTTTTTTAATTCTTCCCCCTTTTCTCTCACTCTCTCCCCGTCTCCTCTGCCTTTGTTCCTCTCCTCGTCTCTGTTGTTTCCTCTCCTTGTTAGTGTGAAGAAGAAGAAGAAGAAGTACTCAGTCTTCTCCTCCTCTCTGTCAGAGCCGGCGTGCAGCTTCCTCCTCAGATGCTCCGCTCGTCTCCTCGGCTGCGCTGCATGTGTCCTCTCTCCTGCCTCCTCCTCTCTGCTGATCTCTTGCTCCGTGGCCAGCAGAGTGGTTTGCTCCTCAGTTACCCGCGGTTACCATCTGCCCTTTTAACGCATGGAGTGCTGACGCTTGCTCTCTCCTCCCTCCCTCCCTCCCTCCCTCTCCATCCCTCCCTCCCTCTCCCTCTGTCCATCTCTCTCTCTCTCTCTCTCTCTCTCTCTCTCTCTTTCTCTCTCTGCCTCTTGCTGTCTTTCTTCTCTCTTTAATCATCTCCCTCTCTCCCTTCCTTCCCTCCTTTTTCCTCTCGAGCCGAAGGAGACAAGCTCCACCTACTGGTGAGCAGGAAGCCTGCAGAGAGGAGAGAGGGGGGAGTAAAGGTGGAAAGGGAGTTCTTTAATACCACCCATCTGTGGAAAAAAACTGTGTTTTATCAGGCTTTACATGGAAATTAAATTAAATGGGATTATACAACCACGGAGCTGCTGGTGATTTAGTGTCTTGCTCAAGGGCACTTCAGCTATGTCAGTTTAAATCTGGCTCTCCTGCTGTCATGATGGTCTTTAACTCGAGAAGAAGAAAACACAAATACTAAACAGAGTCAAATGGAATATATGGAGGCTCATTGATGCCAAGAAAAAAAGAGTGAGGCATGAAAACTAAATACTAGAAATACTCGCAGTAAGTCAAACTTAGTATTGATTTAGTAATTTAATAATTTCATGCCCTTTTTTTGACAATTAAAAATTAAAACTGTCGTCATGGGAAAACAACAAAAGCACAAAACAACCTGTTATTACTTTCTTTACAACAAAGCGTGTGACTTTCACTTTCCTAAACGTAACCACATCATTGGCAGATCAAAAGTCATATCAACTCAGTACATGTATAACTTATCTTCTCACTTAACTTACTACACTTTCACAACAACAAATCTACCTTTTCATGCACACTATTGTATCAGCGTAATCTAAACAGTTTATTCCATTTGGATATTCCCTGTTGTATTCCCAATTTTCCAGTTAAAACATGTGGAATATGTCGATATTATTCTGGTTTTAGGAGCGTTCTTTGTACATGTATACAGCACATTCTGAATATGTGTTTGAGTTTTTTTTATGACCCACGGCCTCTCGCCTGTTTGACGGGTACAACCACGGGAGCAACATGACTGCAGTTGGAAATGGAGGAAAATGTACTTTATGTAAATCAGTGTTTCCCAAACTTCTTATTCTGGGAACCAATTTTCTTTTTTTAAATGTCAAACCATGAGAGGAGGGAATTTGCGCGTAAATGAACATTTCTGACAACTAACTTATATCATCTTGAACAGATAAACCCGCCATGTAGAAGAGATATAAGTTTGTTTTTTACGTGTTGTTGAAAACATGTGCAGACGTTAAATACTTTATAAATGAAACCAAATAAAAGCTTTTAGGCGGAGTTAACAGGTTATCTCATTGTTGTCATTTCCTCTAATCAGTAAAATGTACACTAGCCGTTCATATTAGATTCAATGTTGTAAGTCGGCTACAATTATCAGATAAGTACGAACATTCAGGCTCCCCCATGTGGCCTGAAGGTGAACTGCAGATATACATTTTAAATAAAAGATTATGGAAGAAATTCTGCTTATTTATTTGGCGACCCAAATAAAATCTCCTGTGACCGAGTATTTGGGAATTTAAAGGACATGTAGCTGAGGAACGAACGTCATGGTGGTGTTTTACGTTATCGGAGAACAAGTCTGCATGTCAACGTGGGAAATATTCATTTGCATTAGTCATGGAAGCAGCTTAGAAGGAATATTTTTCTTTCTCGGAATAAGAACAAAAAAACTAATATTTTGTGCACGTAAACGTCGTCTCAGTCACTTTTTGAGGAGGAGCTTCTCACTCTGGAATCACTGTTGTCAGCTCAGCTGTGACCACATGAACCTGATCCACATAAGACCATGATGAGATAACTCTGTGTTCAAATAGGTTCCCGCTGAGCTGTGAGTCGACGTAACAGCTCGAGCCACAGATTGAACATACTCAGTCAGTCAGAATCAAACATTATGAATTGAGACGCTTGGCTGAGAAACAAAGCACATAACCAGTGACTCCTAATCTTTGAACCGAACCGAAGGGAAACAATTCCAAAATCGGCAAAGTGATTTGTAATTTCCACCTCTACAAGCAACACAAGTGGTTTGCAAGGAAATACCCAGCGGTAACCCAATTATCTCAGCTAAATGCTTTGACGTGAATGTGAAGAGAGACAGAGGGAACAAAAGAAAACGTCCATTACAATCATGCATCGCAATAGAAAAGCTGCATTTTCATATAAAAAGATCAGTATGTCAAAGAGGAACCTGGAAGTAACTCTGCAAAAGGCAACTGCTCATCATTCTGAAATCAAGTTTTATATGTTATACTCAAAGTAGTTTGAATAATGTGGTATCTGACCGACTGATTGAGACAGATTCGTCGTGATAAAAGATCGGAGCAGAGCCGGAGGAGCTTCTGTAGTTCAGGTCACTGTGTTCAGCAGCAGATCTAAGCGGAGCTCCGGAGATATAAAGCAACATGTAATGCTTTTAAAAACTAATAAAATAATACGTTCTCTGCAGGAGGCCAGTAAGTAGAGGGGAGACACTGTGTCGGCTCTGCGCCAGTAAAACGCTGACTCACAGAGAATCAAAAATATCAAGATGGTAAGAAATAAAGTCTCCAGGTCCCTAAACTAGAGAGGACATTTTGGGTGAGTCAAGTATTCCAGACGATTTACTTTTCAGCTCAAAAGCTAAATGTGACGAGTTGTTCTACCTTAGTTTATGTATTTATATCATTGCCCTGCAGCTTTTTGTCCTCTGAGGATGAAAACGCAGGAATTGGAAGCAAATTTCTCCAAGAAAAGGAGGTTTCTCTTTTGTTTTTTTTCATCCTTATTTAGCTCCGTACACATCTAATATTCTCTTATCTCCTTCTTATCAATCCTGCCTCAGCATGTAATCCAGTTTGGTCGCTATATTTCTCTTCTGGAAATGTTGATCTGAGCGCTCTGATTTAATCAGAACAATCATAAGTTTATTCCAGCAAAACTGGATTGAACTTTCCCTTGCAGAAAAGTTTGGATGTCTGAATATTAAAAGACTCGCAGTGTATCTTGAAGGTGTGTTTTCAGGCATTGAGGACTTTTCTCTATTTCCAAATTCCCCACTAAAATAAGCAATACAGATGAATTATGGATGTGTGCCTTGTATAGAATTTATTAAAGCTCATGTGCTCGTTCCATCTTATTGGCTACTCAAAATTCAGAACAAGCAAAACAAAACATTTGGATCTTAATTGTGTACATGACAACAACAAGAAATAAAGCAAGTCTTCACACCTTAAAGCAGTGATTCTCAAAGTGAGGTTCGGGGACCCCCAGGGGTGCAACAAACTGTTCCTGCTGCTGCTTAGCTTGGCTTATTAGCCAGTTAGCTAGCTAGCGAGCATGACTAATAAGTCCACATCGTTAAGCATACAACAGTTTGTATAAAATCTTACCAAAAGGTACTCCTCATTTTTCATGCGTTTTCATATGAAAGCCAGCAACACGTGTCAATTTCCAGTCGTTACATTCATACAATCTTTTCAAAATAAACATCCATCTTCACAGGAAACAACAGTTTTAGGTTTAGGCAACAAAACAACTTAGGTTTAGGAAAAGATCTTAGTTTGGGTCAAGATAACTACAGAAGGGACGTTTCTGAAGTTACGTGATAAGAAACGTGGGGAACAAACAGCGATCTCATTGCTGAAAGAACGGAGTTTGTTGGACTCATCCACCTCCCCTGCTGTCCGCTTTGTGTGGGCTTTTGTGGTCTTTGTACTTCCTCGTTCACGATTACGTGGATAACATACAAAAACATTTTGTGGGATATCTACAAATTAAGGCCTATTGCTTTACGAATGCTGGATGAGACAAGCCTGCGTCAAGTGACGCTTCGCGCAAACTAGGTAAATTGAGAAAATATGCCGATAGTTTGAGTTTGGATCTATTAAGAACAGCGACGGGAGACCAACGTGTGTCAAGTGTGTTCAGGTGCCAGCAAACGAAGCAATGAAGTCAACCAAGCTAAAGTGACATCTGACGACAAAAAGCCCGAAACATCAGGGCAAAACAAAATGGTATATTTACATGATTCACATTAAATTGTGTTTCTGTTTATCATTCTCAACAAGGTCTGAAGTATTTAGGTTTAAAGGTTTTAGAATACTATTCGCTCCAATGGCATCTAAGAATACAAATACATGCATATAATAAATATATACCTTAATCAGTGTTTTGATTATGACGGGGTCCTTGATTGTCTCCCCTGTAAGGGGTCCCTGGCCCCAAAACGTTTCACAACTCTCGGCACCCCACATACGAACTGACCAGGATGTCTTATTTTCATGTGTATTGGTAGTCTTCTCCAGATACCAGATACACGTACACAAGCACAGAACAAGTGAGTTTGTCCCGATATGTCGCCTTTAAAGTCAAACACTTTGGTCATATTGTTTAAGGCCTTCCAACAAATTACTCACTTCTCCCTCTCCTGAAGACTGCCCCCCCAAGTCATAATCAATCGCTTCAGGAAGTCAGATGATGTTATTAGATGGAGAGAAAGTGGAGAGGGAGACTGACAGTCAACATTGGTTTCTTTTAACCACGTGTTTATTATTTTAACCATGAAGACAAAATGTCCCTTAAACTTAGCAAAGTAGTCATTTTAACTCAAACCACGATGTTTCCCTAAAAGTAATCGACCTAAACAAACTTGAACCATCATCATCATCATCACGAAATACGACTTTGGAAGGCAAACATGAATGATGTCATTCTGCTGTCATGCGTCGTTCTAAAGGGCAGTTACTAACAATGTCTTTGTTGTTCATTTTGGAAGATAGGGTGCTTTTCTAATATGTTTTCTTCTGGCCTGTTTGAAGATAGGGTGCTTTTCTAATATGTTTTCTTCTGGCCTGTTTGCTCTTGATTTATTTGCTAATTTAAGCACAGCGTGTCTTTGCTCACAGCTACAACCACAAAGGCTTTGAGTTCATACAAGCCACATCCAGAGATAAAGAGAAGCAATTTCACATGAAGACTTTCTGAGCTTAATGACAAAAACCTGCAATATTAAATGCTGGAGAAATCTGAATAAATCCTAAATTAATAATATCAATACGGTTTGCAAAGTTAAAAAACAGATGAACAGATGATCAGATGAACTTAACACCAGAAAGTTTCAGGTTTGGTTAATTAAATTCCTGTGTGTTTAATTTCTCTACTTTTAATGTAGTGTTGATGGTGGGATCACACAGTAATTGAGAGATTGTCCTCATGTACGTATCATCAATTATTCAATTCACAGATAGCTGTGTGTATATAGGTGTCCTCACTTTTACCTGAAGAAGACCATCTGTGGCTAAAGCCAGCCGTGTGTACTGTGTCTATTTTTAAAATTATCTTCATGCAGATTGTTCCGCAAAAAGATAAAATCTTAATGTGCACGTGCCTCTTGGTGATTGCACATCACTGCCGGACCTCGTTAAGTAAAAGTGGACCCAACAACCCTTAGCAAGGAGGACGACCTGCAACGCTTCACTGCACAAACACTCTTTCTGTTAAAGTGCACAGACATTAATTGTAGGTTTGTTTTTACTATTATTATATCATCCAACCACGGTTGATTTCTGGTGGCCCAGCAGAAAGCGCACACATATTACGCCTCCATTCTTAAATCTCCATCTCAAACACCCGCTGCATGTAGACCTGAAGGTGTTACACTGAGATTCCATTCAGAAAGAAACAAAACAAACCCTTTGATGTGTTTCCCACTGAATCACTCTGAATTACGACATTTGCATCTGTGTTGGCTTCGAGGAGGAATTTCCTCAACAGGAAATTGTCAAAAAAACTCCCTCCCCCCCCCCCCCCCCAGAGCCTCTCTCTGGTTTAGTGACCGAATATTGTTGTTGAGCTTTGAGAAAATAAAGTACACAGTAAGAGGCTTATCTGATGAATTTCCTTCTACTTTCGGTACCATGATCCAACACTGCAATAAGCTTAAAGCCCTCCCATCGGCTCCACCAGATTAATTTTACATGAATACAAATCTAACTTTATACTCCCCGGTCAATTCTTCTGGTGCTTTATGCATTAGTTTATACTGTATGTATGAATCAGTTTGTTTTTATTTGTCATAAATAAACCACACAGGGTGGGACACCAGGGGAAAATATACATGTACACGTACAGTATAGTTTCCTCTTCTGAACGCTTACTGTACATAAGTTCTGTGTGGATATACAATGCAATAGCAAGATAAAGGGGCACACGGATATACATGTTGGGAAGATAAGAGGGAAATCTGGGAAATCTGTACTGTAATAATATCGTGTGTTAGATGAATGCCTGGTTTATTTAATAACATATCACACCCGCGGGAAAAACAACAACAGAATTAATGCTAATGTTCCCTTATCTACACATTAATGTGGAGGAAAAACACAAATGTTTTATTGCAGTTCCTTGGTGAGCAGATGTATTAAACAGTTTAGGAGTGGATGGTTGTGGAAGTGTAGCCACAGATGGATGACAAATTATCAACAGACATTTTAGGCAAAAACGTTGTTTTTCATGCACTTTTTGCATTTTGCTTCCATAACTTGTCTTCTTTCAGACTACAGGAAAGAAAACATCCAAAATACACATTTAACTGTTTTATTTTACTACTTTGTCTATTTGCTTCAGTCGATTTCTCTTAGCCTTAGTTTGCATATTTAAACATAACATTTCACAGAAGATAATTGGCTAAATGTAATTAATCAACTGGTGAAGTTTCATGGTGATATCTATTAGTTCATTTTTTACCCTATTCACCTGTAGAGTCTTCAAAATGTCTGTAATTTTACAAAACATCTCTTTAAAGGCCATTTTCTCTAAATGAGTTTGTTCTCAGACTCTGATCCAGAAATCTCCACTTCAGCAGCTCTTACATTCACCAAACGTTACAGTTTCATTCCTCTCTATATTCTGAAGGATGTTACTGAGGGGTTTGTTCATATATCATTCAAAGCCTGATTTATGTAACATTTTATTAATAAAATATGCCGAAAATTAATTCTGACGGTATGTTCTGATTTATGGAGTGATACAAAGAGATGTCCTAACTTCACTCTGTAAAACCTTCTGACTACATCAAGATGAATCAAGAATTTTGAACCTGGCTTTTCAGATTTATGTTCCCGAAATGTATGCAAATTAGCACATATTCAATAAGATAATGCCTTTATTTGTATATTTAAACATACAGTTTCAGAAAACTTGTAATACAACATGTACAACATGTGTTGTCACCCATCACTATATTTGCCGTCTCAAAATTGATGCTGTCAGTTTCATAATTTTTATGTTTTTCACAAATCCAAAGAAAGACACGATTTAATTGTGTAAATATTTAGTAATGTCACCTTTGGACGGACGCACGGACAGAATACCAGGAAGCTGACACACGTGTGCAGAAACATACTCTGTAAAAGGAACTTCCCCTCATCAAATACCTCTTACACAACACTCATGTATGATTCACATGTGATAATGTGCACTTTTCTAAATGCAGATGGCATGCACTCAGCCGTGCTTACATGCGCTCATAATGTTAAGAAATGCACATAAGAAACTGTGCAAGCAGACAGAAGCGAAATATTTACATTATTATTATCCTCCATTGTTTGCTTCTGCAGTTCATCACATCTAATCAAAGCCAACAGGCGAGATAACACTGTGCTGCTTTAGGGGAAATTATTCAACATCCTGTATGTAACCCACCTCTCGCTGTCTGTTAATATTCTCACATCGAGTTTATTCTCAGACTGAGATGGTGGTCGGACCCCTTGAGACCCTGCAGATGGGACAGCTTGTGCCATACTGTGGGCCGTCACATCCAGACGGTAAAATGTCACAAAAATGTCAGGGGGAACCCAGTTGGCTTCATAGCAGATACTCTTCAGCGATACACCATTGAACAGCACCAAAGAAAAGGCCAACACTCAAGTGCTGTCACAGCCTGCATACTGGCACTGTCGCCATCAGTTACACACTGGTTCAATATTTTATTTGCCTGTTTTTCAATTTAAGTCTATAACAAGCAGAGTTGTGCATTCATCGGCCAGCAGTGAGCATGTATTGGGGGAAAAACGAAGCCGTGGGCTCCAAGTATTTACTTATTAACAGTGACAGACAGAGGCCGGCTCTGTTTGAAGGCGTCTTAAATAATCTATGACCTTTATGGGACTAGTAGGAATTGCAACCAATTTGGCAAAACTTATCCCCTCCTCCAAGTCTTTGGCACAGAACCAACCTCCACCTCTCCGCTTCCCCTGAGCAAAAGAGCGACTGACACAAACTGCCAAGCTGCATTTTTCAAAAAAAGGGGACAAATAGGCTCCCAAATGAGAGCAAGAATGCAGCACAAATGTCTCTTTTGAAGAAGTAATACATCAGGATGCAATAATGATAATGCTCGTACAGTTGTCGCCTGTAGCTGTGTCCCAAATCCATACTGCGTAGTAATTATAAACTGTATATATTACGTGCTACTCTTCATGGTATACACTGTTTTAGCAGTAAGTATAGAAAATCAGTTTGTAGCCTATCACATTTTTTAGCATACTTTACCATTTAACACAAACAGAAAATGATACATGTAATACACTGCCAATTCTCATCACCGTTGATTGATGCTTTGGCTTTGCAGCGTTGCTTTGAGTATAAGCAAACATTCACACAATGCGAATACTAACATGCTGATGTTTAGCAGACTGTTTACCATGTTCACCATCTTAGTTTAGCTCTAAACACAGAGCAGAGCTGAGGCTGGTGGGGCTGATATTAGTTTTGCTGAAAATATAAACAAATTCATAATTTGACCTGATGGCTGGATGAAAAGTGATAATTACCAACGTTATTACAATTCGTCCAGAGGGAAACATGAAGACTTTAATAGCCATCTATCTGATAGTTGTGAAACCATAGACTGTATATTCTGAAGACTTGAGTTCGCCATCTTGTTTTTGTGACATGAAGTACTGAATGCTTTTTAGGCGACCAAACTTTTACTATTAACTTCCATGAACTAAAACCCCCACTGTGACAGGGTTAAAGCTCTAAGACGACAACTCCCAGACCAGAGACACCGTGGTAGCGACCTGTCAATCACAGTAAGCCCCGCCCTAAAGCATACTCTACTACTTTTGGTCTGTTTGGCTCTAAATGGACCATAATTTACTAAATGAACATCATGCTGTATTGAAGAAGACTTGAAACTAGAGATTGAGACCATAAACTCATGTTTACAATGTTTACTGAGGTAATAAATCAAGAGAGAAGTAGAGTCATTTTCTCATAGACTTCTATACAACCAGAGGAGTCGCCCCCTGATGGACATTAGAGAGAATGCAGCTTTAAGACACTTTTCAGAACCGGAGGTTGCCGCCTGGGTGAAACATTTCACTCAAAACCACAGATGTGAACTTCATGGTGGTGCTAGAGATAAAGTTGATATAATCCATAATCCAGTCTAGACCAAATTGATTTCCCGACTTTAGTGCTACTTTAGGTGTTCTTACACTCTAATTTAAAACTTCAGCGAGAAAACAGTTTTTAAAACCGACAAATCTCAGCAGCTGGTGAAGTAATCCCACCGTCAGTATTAATATTCATAACCGCAGTTCAATTATGGTCATTTTGTGCTTTGGGGCAGTAAACGTGATGTTAATTTTCTTTCACTGTAACAATGCAGATTGCAGTGTGAAATCCAGGGCATGTACTTTCAGATTTTCTTTCTTACAAATCCAGAACGTGGGCTAATGTATTTAGGTCACATTTTCAACACAGCTAAGTGTGCCGAATATTTCCTCTTCTATGGATTGGACTGTTAACTCCAGCACCCAGGACAATTATGAGTATAATAACAATCAGTAAATGCTCTCAGCTGGGTGAACAACAAACACACATCTGCCCTATAGACTTATTTCCATTTAAACAGTGAAGATGAGGAAATGATACCTTTGTGTGCTGTGAGTTTGCAGCGTTAGGAGCTCGTCCCAGCGGTATATGTTGATTAGCATGTGAGCCAAATGGATTCGCCCCCATTATCTAACAAGCTAATTACGAGCTAATTATTTCAAGGGAGCGCGGTTAGCGCATCAACTCTGCAAAGTTGTGAAATTGAGAGAGACAATGCAGCAGTGAGGGTAATCATTATAATTGAGAGTGTATCTGCTCGTGTAGTTGAGAAAGAAATCAAGTTGAACCTCAGGAAAAAGTGGTACGTCTTTAATTACAACACAATCTATACTGCAAAGAAAACAAGTGTCTCCAAAATGAACAAATCAAATAGGAAATCAGTTTCTTTTTTTACTGCGGGATAAAAACACAGTTTTTCACGTACTGTTTTTAGACAAATGAGACACTCAACACATGCGTACAAATTGGGCAATACCTCAAATATACGTATGGCACCCAATGAAGTTTTGACCTTACGTTGAATGCGAATACTTTATCACATTATTTAATGTTTAGCGAGACATTCAAACCATTTTTGATGAGATTGTTCCATTGACATTTTCATTATTAAAACAGAAAACATCAGGACAATTTTCAAAATAAAATCACAGGTAAGAGAAAAGCCCTTCAGCTTTTTAACACTGAATTGTGCGTGTTTTAAAAAAAAAATCTTTTAAGGCTTCTTTTGAAGTTGAAGAATACATTTATAGTTCCTTAAAGCTACACTAATCAATATTGTTTTATTGACAATGGATCGCTGTGTCAACTGTGACAACCCACCACGAATAATTATCACCAAATCTGCTGTTCCCCTTTAAGCGTCTTTTAGCTCATTGTTTTGGTTTTGCAACTTTCCTGTTTTGGTTCTCTCTTACAGCTGTTGTTAAAAAAAACCTCTAAAAACCAACTGTACACTTCCTGCTCAGCATTAAACGGCAGATGAACACAGTTTCAGACTAGCTGGTGAACATAGTGGAGCATTTAGCTGCTAAAGATCAAGATAATTCCTTCAGGAGTTGGTGGAGACCAAAAACGGAACTAAAAAAGAGAGTGAATATTGAACTTGCATGAGTAAATAAGTTGACCATATGATCTTAAAGGGTCGATGATGATGATATATGTGTTGTATGTAAAGCTTGTTTCTGCTGCTTGAATGCAGCTTTAAGGTTTGTAGCTCTGTAGTTGCTGGTAGAAGCCGGGGTTTGGGCGAATTGAGGGCCTCGCCATCTTCACCTGACTGTACGCATCGTCAAACGCCAGCCCCTCCCTCAACATCAGGTAGCCAATGACGATGGAGGTAGAGCGTGATACGCCCGCGTTACAGTGGACCAGCACGACTCCGTCCTGTGGACAGAGAAAGAGAGTGTGACACAACAGAGACGATATATATACAGTATATACAAGAGAACTGGTCTTTAGTTACAACTGCCACATGTCACGTGGTCTGAGAAGAATCTAAGAAACATGGATTGTTCTGTTTGCTGGAGTTACTAAAACATATTCCTCTGCACCTCTGTGATTTTTGCTCAAAGCCACGATACAACACAGGCAAATGGAATTCAATTTGTTTAAAGAGTGACATTTAAACATCCAGCTCTGTTGTATTGGAGATATTTCAGAAGTTTCAGACTGTAATACTTAAAAACATCAGCGCGTTAAAACCAAAATCACCTTTTTTTAAAAATGAGAAACATGTTGAAATATCAGCTTGAAGAGTCATTTCACGGCATCTCTTAGGCCCTGTCCACATTACTCCGTTTCTCCTTGGATGCAGATTTGTCAAATAGAAACGATCTCCGTCCACACGGGAGTTTCAGCATCATTCTCGAGTTGATCTGCGTCCACACGGCAGCCTTCGAAGGCGGACAGCACGTGACCATTAACGTACACTGGGCATGCGCGTGACGGTGTAAACAGGAAGTGGATTGCTTGCTTAGTTTAAAAAAAAAAGAAATACGACAGAGTAATAAAGTAGTCTTTAATAATGAAAGGTTGTATTTGATACTTAAGATCTTCCTCTAAAATCTCCCTCTATAAACTCAAACAGACACAGTTCGTGGAAAGTTTTAGAAGTTTTATTTTTCAGATGTAGTTACAGCGCTGCGGGTCTATCTCTCTCTCCAAATTTACTTTAACATCAACACTTACACATAAACATTTACTAGATTATGGGTCCATCAATGTGGTCAACACACGTCTCTCACTCGTTTCCTCCGTGTTGTTGATGTCTTTTCTCACTAGTAGCTCTGAACATCATGTCCGACTAGCTAGCTTCTAAGCTAATTTTAACATTACCGCCAATGGAGAAATGCTAACCGCGATTAGCATTTAATACAACACAAATGTTATACTAAACACGCGAATAGAATATATCTACGTACATCTTTTCATGCTTCATAAAGACATACTTACAGACTAAGGTCTCTCAAGGCTACCAAACGGAAGAAGTAAAACGTTAGTGCAGCGTGTCTTCTCATTAGAATCTAAAAACAACGAGCTGCTCCATAGGGCTGATGCTGGTCACGCCGCTCGCTAATCACTCCAATAACAGCTGCTTCCTCCACAGAAATGCAGACTTTTACTGCACAACAGCTGCTAGCTGCTGCTAGCTGTTGTGTTAGCAGCAACATCATGTAGCTGTTGTGCTAGCAGCAACGCTTGCAATTAGTTATCCATGTTGAAATGAATCGCTGGTAGCCCAGTTTGTTTTCTTCCGGGTACGGGTCACGTGATAGTGAGTGTGACGAATCAGGGACGGAGACGTCATGGTTGCCAAGAACCAATCCAGTAGCGAACACGGGTGTGGGCGTAATTTTTTCTAAGCACATCCGTATCCCACCGTCCACACGCAAACGCAACCCCGGAGTTCTCAAACACCTCCAACCTCGGCGGAGTTTTCAGATTCCTCCGTTTAGGGTGCTCCAAAACTCCGGCGTAGTGTGGGCGCTCAGCGTAAACGTAGCAAATACGGAGTAAAAACGGAGTAATGTGGACAGGGCCTTAATTTCTGACTTTCCAACACCTCTGAAAGCAGCATTAGTCAGACGCATGTAGAGCAAAGTCAGACGGAATAAATCTGCGTCAGTGGTTTTCTGCGTGTCAAAAATTTGCGGTATGATTAATATTAATGTTAATGTAATTATTTTACCGCCTAAAGTGCCGGTCTGGAAATGAATTTTTTAAAATTCCAGCCACATCTTGAGACAATGCGTGCAGGCCCACGGCTCAGAACCGAAGCTCAGCATATTGACACATTTGTCTCTTCTGTTCAGCGTGGAGCCTCCCATCACAGAACGAAAGTCTCTCTTCTGTCTGAGAGGGAGCCGCAGAACAGAAACCGGAGGCACTTTTTTATTTTTTTATTTTATATGTCAATTAATACCCACTGAGGGACAGGATATTTAAATGAGCTGTGGCTTCACACGCGTGCTGTGCTTTTGGTTGCTGTAATTGACATGTTATCCCGGTTATCACTCCACTTTCATTTCAAAATGTGACCCAATCACACAGCTCCTCTGGGTGAAATACAATCAAATGAAGCAGGACACGCAGGGAGAAGGAATGACATCGGTCTTTAATAAGTTTCTATCAATCAAAGAGGGTTTCTCTGCTGCTTTATATTATTTGTGCTGGTGTCTGCAGTCACATATCAGCTCTTGTTTTCCTTCCTTTAGAAAAAAAAACAGAAAACTTCTGCAGAACAAACCGAAAATTGCCCGAGCAAGATAATCCATCACAGCGAACACGGAGACTTAATTTGGTTTTGTCGAAGTTTCTTGTTTTGCTGTTATTTCATTGCGCTCGAGCTGAGTGTTTTCATATCAGTGCTCACATCACATTATGTTCTGCTTACGGTCAATCTCCAGACACACACACAGAGGAAATAATGCTCTGCCTGGAAATAATCCCTTAAAAAGTATTACATGCTGCACAGGAAGCGACCAAGGGGGAAAAAAGTGTGAGCGTAAATGTTGACTTTCTGCATTAAATGACCCCAGCATGGTCTTTTATTAGGTATTCCGACCACCCGCCTCTCCTTTGTGCTGAGTTACTGATAACTGACTGCTGCAGATGTATGTTAATGCGTCGCAGTGAGGAAGCAGAATAGCTGTGTGTGCACACTGACATGTTAAATTAGCCGGCTGATATAAAAGACGGCATTTTTAGGCTACATGAGCCGTCTGAGAAAATAAACGTATTTTAATGCATTTTTTAATCTGGTAAAACCATTAAACAGTGTGTGTGTGTGTGTGTGTGTGTGTGTGTGTGTCTGCATCTGTCAGTGATAAAAGATGACTCAGTAGAAGTTTAAAGTATTTGTACTTTGCTCGGTTATTTCAATTTCACACCACATTATACTTCTCTCCTCCACTAGATTTCAGGAAGAAATACTTTTTACTCCTCTATGTTTATCTGTTGGCTGTGTTTACTAGATATTAACATTTTAAAAACCTATAGCGGGTATATTGAATATTATTTTGTGTAGTTAATATACACAACAGTATATAGAATACTTAAAATGAGTTCCAGCTCAACAAACTACATTAAAATGCTGTTTTAAAAAGAATGAGAATCAAAAGGTATTTATCAGAAACATGTTTAATAATCAATGTTTATTAATAACGGTACATAAACACATAAACCTGAAAGAGGCCAATACTTTAAATTAAGTTATATTTTGATGATAATACTGATCATTCTTCTGTATTTTGACTCAAATAAAGAAATAGTTTGATTTGTTTTCTTGCAGAGTGAGATAAGATATGATAAGATATTATTAATACCGAAGGAGATTCTTGTGCCAGCGGAAAATAAAACAATAGAGTCAAAATATGATAAAGTATATAAGAAGTAATACAAACACCAGTGCAAAAAAGAGAATAGGAATAAGAGATAAGATACATTTAAAAGTTATATTGCGCATAATATTGAGATGAGAAGATTGATCACTTTCATGTGTTTGTGGTAAATCTGAAGCTAACTTAGCTTAGCACAAAGACTGGAAACAGGGGGGAACAGCTAGCCTGACCTCTGAAGCTCACTCAATAATACGTTGCATTTGTGTAAAAATGACCTGTGATAGTTCTACGGGAAGTTATAGGTCAAACATTTCTTTAAAGCAGTAAACATGTTTAATCTGAGACTTGTACTCGTAAAGTCTGATTGTACATGAATGTGTGTACCTTTTCTCGTGCCCCATCTATGAAGGAGCTGCATTCCCCGAGATACGAAGTGATGTCCGTGTCTGGGAGGTCCAGGATCTGGAGCGTCTTATAAACCAACTGATCTGGGAACAGGTTGGTGACTCCGTAGGCCACGTTTAACACATAAGACACCTGACAGGGGAGAAAGAGACACCAAATGACCCCCCCGAGCATTGACTAGTCTAATAGACTGTCTTGGGCGAGAGATATATTCTGTCAGCCATATTGATGACATGACGCAACCTGAACGTTGACTGAGCGAGAGGGCAGGAAGACGGAGCAAGACGAGGGTCGACGCAGAGAGATGAAGAGGCAGACATGAAAGAAGACAGATGGCTCCAATTGGTTCTGCAGTATCTGTCTTCTCTCGCTTAAATTAGCTTACCTCAGAGGACTGACTTCTCTCCTCTACATCTGCTATTACACTGCTTGTAACATCTAACATCCTCTTTTTTCACAAGTTAAAGAGATATTCCAGATGTTTCTAATTGACAACAAATCCCATGAAAAGACCAAAAGTAATAATAGAGTTGTTTAAAAACATTTACGTCTTCAGTAGAAACCAACGACTGAGAGACAGACTAACATTGTTGTTGTTTTCTTGGTCTTTTCATGGGATTTGTTGACAATAGAATTATAGAATAATGGCTGCCTTTCCCTTTAATACGAACACAGGATTGTATATTTCATCACTAAATTTGTGTGTTTACATGCACTAATGATCGGGCTTTGGAAAATCCTGGTTATATGTTGATGTATTCATTTATAATGAATTTATTATAAGTAGTTTGAATATTCTCTTCGATGAACAGACCCCAGAAAAACAGTATTTTCATCCGTTGTCCATGGCCAGATGTTAAAGGTGCAATAACGGGATCGGAAAGCATTTTGATTGCCTCTTAACGGCTCTCAACATGGCGACGGCTCAGCAGGGGGGCTCGCAGCTAACGGAGCTTACAGCGCTAACAGTGCAAGCTACGGCTGTCAGCGCTAACGTTGTTAACCTGAGGGGGAACTGGAGGGTGGGCGCTACGCTAACGTGACAACGCTAACGGTTGGGACGGCGTTAACAGCTTAAACCGGCGCATGAGAGCAGTGCAGAGCCGTGAGCTAACCAGCGGAGCACGCTCACGTGCACTAAAGACACGCCCGACTATGTCAACAAAGCAAGGAGCAGCTCTGGTAAACAACAACACACAGAGGGAAAGTGACTTCATTCTCTGCTCAGGTAGACATTACTCCTCTATATCTTTACATAGATAATAGTTATTTGCTGCTATATTAATGCTATTATTGTATAATGCATCGTAAAAAATACAACCTAAAAATCTCATAAAACATTATAAATACTTAGATATATAGCATATCCAGGTCTGATCATTCTCTGCCTCTGCCATGTTCGCAGGTCCGTTCTCAAATCGAGTTATGTAGCAAAAATAATTAGATGGATGATGTAATTTGCGTCCGCCTGCTGAAATAAAAGTGATTTTCTGACTTCTGTTATGCAGATGGCACCATTTTTTTTTCATCCATAACTAAAGAGTTGATGGAGAAGCTAAATCCAGCAGAGCGGCAAATGCAGTAAAGTTTAGGCAGCCAGAAATCTGAACTGTTGAGGTAACTGATTTGGTGGATGTGCAGTCAAAGACAAACTCAGACACCTGGACAGTGTTAGAATCACTGGAACAGGGAGATAAACAACCAGGTTTCTCTACCTTCTATTATAACCCACATATGATAAAGCCATAGACTATATGAGAAGTGGACGTAGTCATCGTGACGTCACCCATTGTTGTTTTTTGCAGCCAATGAACAGAAGTTACCATATTTGGAATGCGGAGGAGTGACCTAATGATGCTGGATATGTCTCTGGTAGCAACCTGTCAATCACCTTGTAGCCCCGCCGAAAAGCATACTCTGCTTTATGGTCTGTTTGACTCTAAATGGAGCATCATTTACTAAATGAACATCATGCTGTATTGAAGAAGACTTGAAACTAGAGATTGAGACCATAAACTCATGTTTACAATGTTTACTGAGGTAATAAATCAAGAGAGAAGTAGAGTCATTTTCTCATAGACTTCTATACAACCAGAGGAGTCGCCCCCTGGTGGTCAGTAGAGAGAATGCAAGTTTTAAGACACAGGCGGCAAGACACAGGTTGCCGCCTGGATAAAACCAAGACTCAAAATGATTCATCACTTTCCTGTCTTGAATAGAGATTTGATTTATTCACAAACTAACGCTTCGACTCACAATGTTAAAGTCTTTGTATTGAGACACCAGTGAATGTTTATTAAACTGCTAAGAACAGATCCTTTTCTAAATCATCCTTTTGAGCCCACTGCCGTGTCTGAGCTTCAATATCTATCTGAGGAAGAAAACCATTTTCTGCTTTTTTGTTTATCAGGCAGTCAAGGTTCTCATCCCAGAAACAGGAAGCGAAAGGTATTTGTAACCTCCCCAATTCATCATCCCGAGACTGCACAGCCAGCAATCTGTGCTCGCGCCCGGGAGCGGCCACTGCAGAGAGGAGTAGTCACATTCCTGTGACGTGAAGACGTACTGTAATCATTTACTCCCTCTACTGAGCTGAACCGTCACTGCACCGAGTCCCGAGGCCCCTCTGGCTATCGGCCCGGCTGCTGCCGACCCCGCGGGGACGGCGCGCACACCTCTAATCTCATGTCACTACGATCACAACAAGGCAAGGGCACGGCCGCTCCATCGATCGCTCTGTACTGACCTTATATCTCTGCAGGGTGTCAATGTCGTGGGCTGCATCCTGAGAGGCTGGAAAAGGCAGAAACAACTTGATGAGGAGACAACAGACCAGAGGGCATGCCTCTGCTTAGCTATTTAAAAAAATTAAATAAAATGCTTCCTGCAGGCTGACATTAATTGCTCGGTTATAAAATGATCAAATGCTGCATGAATATTTTATCTGCATCTCCGTTTGAGAGAAACAAAATGTTCCGCTTAATTCGGCTGTACAGTTCTATCAGCGTTATGATGATGATACAGCTGGTTTTGTTAAAACTGTAAACATTGATTCATCTTTTAAGTCGTTTATCAAACAGAAGTGCAGAACGTTGGCTGGTTGCAGCTTCTAAAATGTGATGATTTGTTTTTCTGTCTGTGTGTGGAGACAGCCGGAGGCATTGTGTGTGTCCCATTGTCGTGAACAAGATATCTCGGCAACGGATGAAGGCAATTTCTTCAAATTTGGCACCAACGTCAACCTGGACTCAGGGATGGACTGGTGAGATTTTGGAAGTGAAATGGTAACGGTCACTATGACCTCACTTGTGTCCCGTATCTCATGAACACCTGGAGATGTTGGGAGGATAAATGTCACCGTGACTCAAGACTTAAGCTGCTAATTATGACAATTTAACACGAATGTCTAAAAGGATAGAATTAGGAAGCGATGACATTTTAGACAGAGATGTTTGTTTGTTTTTTAAATAATTTTCAGTTGAATATCTTGGGGTTTCAGGCTGTTGGTTGAAAAAAAAAAACTTGATTGTGTATATATCCCCTAATATTTGGGACATTTAAAAGGGATTTTTCTGTATTATTTTACTTTTTATAGACAATTAAGCTTAATCAGAAATACAATCAAAGGATAATGGAAATATTTCTTATCCCTGTAGCCTTATTCCTCATAATATAAACAAGGGAACAGTGGAGGGATGTACTCTACTGTACTAAAGTACACTTTTTGTCATACTTGTACTTTACATGAGTATTTACTCTTCATGCTACTTTATACTTTTATTCCACTACCTTTATGTGACAGCTTTAGTTATCTACCCAGTAGTAGTAAGTATTCTGCATAGTAAGTATTGAAACTTTAATTAAATTTAGTTGACAATACTTCTGTACTTTTACTTGAGTATCATTTTATATTCAGGACTTTTACTTGTAAAGGATAATTTATAACTTTGGTGTTTCTTTTACTTCAGTAAAGGATCTGAGCAGTTCTGCCAAGAAACAACAGTGTCTTACATAGAAAGCAATGAAACCTCACATGAATACAGAGTTGTTAAAAACAACAGTCAATTCAGGGGTGTAAAGCAAATGCTGCAGGATATCAGCAGCTTTATCGTTAAGTAGGAAAACAGAAAACAGCGGGGAGAAAAGATATCAGTCAGCGGAAACCAACGTTAAAAGGGCTTACAGCTACAGAAATAAAAAGACGGGCATATATATGATTTGTTGAGGAGCACTCGGCTTAAAAGCTGCTGAAATAAAAACATCCAATACTATCTACAGCTGCAGAAAAGGAAGTTTAGGATTTTCATGACAACAGCGAGAATGACAAATGCAGCAGAGGACGCAGGTCAGAGACTAATGGAGGAAAAAACGTGACGCAAAGCCGACCTGGACGTCTGTTTCGGCTGAGAAAGAGCACATAATCATTGGAGGAGACAGTTAAAACAGAACGAGGAACAGTCTCTTTCAATTGGTCCAATGGCTCTTCATGAGTAGCAGGAGCTGGGTAATTACATGAAAGAGACATATGGGCAGGAAACAGAGTGGATACTCTGCAGCAGCTCACTCGCCTTCAAAGTAGCAATATTTGCAGTCTTTGCGGTGGCCAATCCACTTTCACATAATGCCAGATTCGTGGCGTTGAGAAGTAAATCTAAATCCAAAGGATAGAGTGTCTTTGGAAATAAGCCAGCTCCGGTCCATATGCTTCATCAGTGTAGGAGGAACAGATTTAAACTGACACATCTGTGGAAAGATGCAGGAATGCCAGGATTTCTACAGCATTTTTTAAATACAAGTGCGACATGGGACCCAAATTTAATCTGCCACACAACGGAGGACAGATCTCAGTCACGTTGAATAGCAAATGTTTTTAAAAGTTTCTTTAAATTATATATTTAGAAATAAAAAATATACTTTACTTGCTCGACAAAAGCCTGTCTCTACATTGATCTATCTTGTATGTTAGAATCACGTATCGGCCATGTCCAACAAATACATATAAATATAAATAAAATTGTATTTCAATGTTTTGGGATATTTAAGTTTTTAGATGAGGTATTTAAATGTTCTGTTCTCGGTTCGGACAAGACTTTTCTTCATGTTATCTTTATTTATTTTGTATTCATTCAAAAATGTTCTTGTGGAGAGTGAGAGCTGAGGGTGCACAGAGTATATACATGTGTATATATATATATACTGTATATATACCTGCCAAGTGTAATGAAATCTCCATTGTCAAAGTGTCGGAAACCCACAATGACAAAGAGGCATTTTAACATCAGAGACAACCTGTCAAACGTTCAACAAGGTGCCTGATCCTGTAACAGCTACGTGAACAGTGTGACGCTGTTAGCAGTGACCCGCTGTACAGCAGAGAGTCACCTCTATTGAGCCCAACAGATGTAATATTCTATTGATCCCTGCAGAGAAATTCTCCTGTAGTGAGGTCGTGGCACAGGCGTGAGCTACAGAAGTGAACGGCCCCACAGAGCTGTGAGGGGATTCAATTTCGGGCTCAAGGACACTTCAGCAGGACGGACACATGCTGACGTGTGCCGGTACCTGCGTCGTCCGGCTGAAAGGGAGGTCACCAAGCTCCCATAAGTCACAATGAATGACTTTAATTTATTCCTTATTAGGGTTTTATTTATTTATTATGAGAGGACTGGAATACTGAAGTGACTGAGACACTATGAAAATAGTGGTGTGGTAGTACTAGTAGCAGCTAGTGGTACTTTTGGACTTGTATTTCCACTGAAATATTATTTAATCATGATTACATTATTCAAGTAATCTTTCTTTACCCTAATAAAAGCTGGTATAGTTAGTAACAGTCAGTAATTGTAAGAGCAACATGTTTTATTTACTGTTTTGGTTTTTTGGTTTTATTTGATTTGTTTTATTCGTTTAGGATTTCTTAATATTTTCTTTTTTCAATATCCAATTATAATGTCTGAATATACATTGAAAGTGAATTGCTCTTTGAAAAGGCGTAGTGTACTTATAACATTACGCTGTTGTATTTTCATTATATCTGTGGCATAAAATGGTCTTAAAATGAGAATAATATTGTTTATTGCAATTAATTCTGGGAGAATTGTATCCAATATTATCCACTAAAAGTAGTTATTGTGACAGGCCTATAGTGGACACCTTTTGGTGCATGATTTGAAAAATAAACTACTTACTTTACTTAATATTTGTAGTAGTAGTACTAATATTTGCAGTGATAGGAGTTTTAGTTGAAATAGTAGTTGCAAAGCTAGCAGCAGTGGTAGAAATAGCAGGTTATTTAAAGTAGTAGTTGTGGATCCAGGAGAAGTAGTAGTAGCTGCAGCAGATACAGGTAATGGTTGTAACAGTGGTAGTAGATAGGAGTAATAGTAGTAAATATAGTAGTAGTTATGTAGTGAGTGTAGCAGCAGTAGTAACAATAACTAAATGTGTAAATAATGGTAGAAATATACTGGTTAAGGACTCTATGGTAAATAAATGTTAAAAACAATAGTATTCTAGCACTCGTAGTAGTAGAAGTATTACTAGTATATATTACCCAGCAGTAGGAAGGGTCTGACGACACCAACTTGAAGGTCCAGACTTTTATCTTCGACAAATCCACATCCACCTTCCTCCTCCAGCTCTTCTACCTCTCCTCCATCACCCCTCCTCTCCAGCAGCCTCCTGCCCATCACAGTGGTGACGTGCGTGCACTGTTTCTTCAGGCGGCCTTGGGAGAAGCCTTGGATCTCCCGAGACAGCGAATGCATCACACCAGGGGTTTAAACAGGACTCAGCTGAAAACAAACAGAAGACTAGTAGGTTAAATAGAGGAAGATGATTTGTTTACATCCAGTAGTGTAGAGGTAAATCAAATGGTGGGAAGTTATTCAGTGGAACAATCTTTTTTTAAAGAATAGTATCCTTTAACTGTGTTAGTTTGTCAGTGGATTTACAGTTATAGTTAATATGACACCATAAAATAAGATAAGATAATCCTTTATTAGTCCCGCAGCGGGGAAATTTACAGGATTACAGCAGGATAGTGATTAGTGCAAACAAGAGACAGTAAAAACAAGTATTATAAATAAGTAAATAAGTAATAAAACAGTTAAGAATATTAAATAAGTAAAACATCCACAATAACAAATATAAAATATTATATATAAGCTGACCAAAAGTGTGTAACCATAACTTTTTGGTGCCTTTTTTCACTCTCAGCAGTTAATCCATGTACTGAATGTGAAATGTAGTCATTTAGGTATATAGTGTCTGCAGATGATGTCTGATTCAGAACAAAATCACGGAGCTTTTTCCATTTCCTGCTTCGTCCACCCACCTGGTCTAAATGCACTGAGTTCAACCAACAAAATAAAATCCCGCAGAAAGTTAAATCATCGCTTATTGCAGCTGCAGTATTTAAAGTATTATATAAATCGTGTGTTTTACACAGCGAGTATAGCGAGCACGTTGAAGCTTTGACACAAAACTGACAGCTGAGTCGGAAGTTGCGTCAACAATGTGATGCGTTCAGGGTTCACAGAAAAATGGGGCGAACTGCTGCACTGGGATTTGTGCTCAGGGTGTGGCTAATAATGCTGTGAATTTTGTTTATTTACTAACAAACCCACCTCTCTCTGTATATCTATAGATGTGTCTGTCATTTATACTACTTTAAAAAAATAAATAAAAAAATACTACTTTAGTTTAGCAGAATAGACTTTGGCATAATTCAACTTTTGCTAACTTGAAATGCCGATAACATTTAAAAACAGATAGCAAAATATGCAATTTGACGTAAAAGCATCCCTTACAAAAACACAGTTGGCAAATATATTTGTAAGTTTCACACAAAACACAAACAAACATAAGACACAGTTATTACTGAAAGTAGCTTAATATTATATTGTTCTCACTAGTAGCCTTACAGTAATATGGTATTTATATTGTAGTATTTTCACCATCATTATAATTTTAATATAATATACATATATATGTATGTGATTCTAATATGGGCCATTTGGCATAATGAGTTCTTTTACTTTTGGTATTTTAAGTATATTTTAAAGTATTTCTACGCTATAGTATGGATACTTCCTATTTAAATAAAATATCTGAGTATTTCTCCCACCACTGCTTTTTTGGGCAGTTTGTTTTAATATGTATTAGTTCACATTAGTGAATAAGTAGTCTTTATACACAATATGTATATCAGTAAAGGAACAGTATACAGACGTATCAGCAGTGGTGGAAGAAGTATTCATATATTTCACTCAAGTGAAAGTATAAATACCACAATTTGATAATAATCTGTTATAATCAGTTTTACTAATTTTAAGGTAGTGAAATGTACTATTACCGAGGGCCCCTGAACGCACCACAAGAGCCAGCCTCATTGTGAAAACCAGGACAACTCCTCATCATCCCTGTGACCGAGAGAGAAAAAATAAAAAAATAAATAGAAACACAGGGAGACGGTGGGGTGGAGTACAGGAAGCTGCTGAAACATGGGAGAAATCTAACATCGGCACAAACCACACAGCTTCCTTCTTTCTTTCTTCCCATCACTAAAACCAGAGGCTGCAGGAAGATTTGTGATATTTTTTTCCTTCTTCTTCTCGGATTGAATTGGTAGATTTAACGAGAAGATGTCGCGCGGAGTGATCCAGCCCAGCCAGCAGAAGCTGGCAGAAAAGCTCACCATCCTCAACGACAGAGGCATCGGGATGTTGACCCGTGTTTACAATATAAAGAAGGTCCGCACACACACACACACACGTGCACTTAAATCCTCATTAAACCATATATATTCATGATATGGACTTTTACTCAAAACGAGTGTCAATATTAACGTTGGGAGACAGTATGAATGCTTGATTAGCTAGCACTGACCGTTGCTCAATTGGTTTAATGTAGCACTGCTATTTTTGTGTATTAGCCACTGTTAATATGTCATTTTCCAAACAGGTTAATATGCGGCAATAGACACGTATTATCCCAAGTGTGTCCCTTTAGCATCCCTGGAAGCTAAAGCACTGCTAGCACACAAGCTATCGCGTTAGCTTGCGGTAAAGTGGCCCCGTTTCGTTTTTACGATATAAACAGATTTTTTTAGTTGGATTAAAAGACACGTGCAGACTTACTGTGGATAGTATATTAAATTACAATCGGGTGAATTAAAACAGAAACTGTTAAAATTAAGCTCCACCGAGGTGATATTGGTATAAAAAAAAAACTCCAGGCCTTGCAGTAGTGGTTAAAGCTAGCTAACGTCGGCTGGTAATGGCCGCGGCTGCTAGCTAAGGTAACCACCGCTAAGCTAACGTTAGCAATCGGGCGTCGTCTCTGCTCCACCAAAACACGAAGCACACCAAAACACAGCTGCAGTCTGATGCCAACATGTATTAGGATTATTAAAAGCCAGTTCTTTACACCTTTACGTTGCAGTGGTTTTTTTACCAAAGCTACATTTAGCTATTGGCTAAATTAATTGTAAGAAAATGAAGCTAAAGTAACAGCCAACGGCTGCTTTTAATGTCAGTTAAGCTCATTAATTCGATTAACGTTGATTATTTAAGTGATGTTAGCTGTTTAAAAAAAAAAAATATATATATATATATATATATATAAACATCTGAGTCCAGTATGATGACTACAAATAATTCAGTCTATTATATTAAAATATAACAAAAACCCTTTTTGCTCAATTTCTGTGTAATCCATTATGAACTTCTGACTTAATTAACAGATACAGTAATTGTTTCAGCTCAAATACACATATAGCCCCTCTCAGTGATATAAACATGACAGTATACACTGTTACAGTGCAATAGACACAGTGATATAAACTATAACATGTCTAATTAATGCCACAGAGTCTTAATTGTGTTGCTGGAGTATAACACCAGTGGTTTGTGTGTGGGAGGATAGTGGGTCGGTTTGTGTGTTTCGAGCCTTTGTGCCTGGGTATGTGTGATGAATAAAACAAGACGAGAGAGAGGGAAAGAGGTCAAATATAGTATATATATTAAATATAAATATAGTGTATAGTATAACACCAGTGGTTTGTGTGTGGGAGGATAGTGGGTCTAAACTTTTTACTTCACATGGTGAACACGTGTGTTTTTATTCTCTGTGTAAGTTATATCAGCAGTCAAGACACAATCGTAGAGATTTTGCTACTGATTACTCTTCTTAGTACGCCCTTCCTTTCCTCCCTCCTTCCTTCCTTTCTTTTTTCTTTTGGTCTGTCCCATCATCTTCATATCTCTCCTGATCTGCCTCACCATAAGGCTTCTGAATATTTCCACCCTTAAAATGCTGTTCATGTGTTCTTTATTCCTTATTTCACCATGTGATATGAGAAAAAAAACTCTCCAAACATCCAATAACGACCTCATCCCAAAGCTAGAAACGAAAGAACCGGGACAGTAATCTGTGATACAATCAGTGGGCTCATTCTGCTAACCTCAATAGCAATTTAGAGACCGGTTTAATCTTTTTTTTATTTCTAAATTTCTTTACAGAAATTCCCTCACAAAGTGCCTCTAATTTAACACCAGCAGATCATCTTAAATGTTTCCAAATGAATACACAGGAGACTTGGTCTTGTTTCTACCTTTGGGAGACAGTAATTCATGCTCACTAACGGTAATATTACCATCTAAGATCACAGCAATGCTCTTTTCCATTTTAAGCATATTCACTAACTACACGCCATTGACTGTCTGCAGAAATAAAATATATTTTCACCTCAATTAATCTTGGCCGAGTGGCATTAAAGTTTTTTTGTTTGCTGTGCTTATCATTCAGCCAGTGGACCTTCTAACATCATATTTTGTCTTGCACACAACACTTAGAGTATTTAAGTTCAAATACATTTGATCATAGCTATATTAATTATATTTGTATTGGTAGATTACCAGTCGGTTTATATAACAGATGTATTGGTAGTATATTGCCTTTTCCCCCTCTCTAAGTCCAGCTAGTTCAGTCTCCACAGTTTTCCTGTAGATTGTTTAGTTTTTTAAAAGATGAAGTGGTTTGTGTGAGATCAGGACTTTCTTCTTCTACTGGCTGTGTGGTGCCAACACTTTCTTCTTCTTCATGCTGCACACTCACAGCAGCTGTTTTCTGATCAACAAAATCTTCTTTTTGTTGCCCAGAATACAGTAATAAGCGTAGCTACGGTGGCTCAGAGGGGACAGAAGCTGCAGTCAAACATGAATAATTGCCTTTCTGGGGAAAGATAATTCCAGGTTGACATTTAATGAAGGGCCCCCCTGAGTACTGGGGGCATGTTTACCACACATTTCTCATTTCAACGGTATTTTATGAGCTGTTGAGGGCAAATTGCCCGAGACCTCCCGTAAATTTCTCATTAATCAAAAATGGCTTTGTTCCCCTGGGACGATACAGTACAAACAGAGTTGTATCAGACTGTTGGCTCATTTTAATATTTCTATTTATTCTATTTGATGTGAAGAGACAAACATTGGGAGTGACCTGGGTAACAAACGAGCCAAACATGCAGACTCTTGTCCCTCCATTGACATTACTGCACACCTGTGGTTTACATCTAAATGTGTGCCGAGGGAATCCCGTTTCTCCTGCAGTGTGACTCTGCATAAACACAGAGGGATCTCTTGTTATGTAATGCATACTATTAGAAATACACGAGCAAGTTGGTTTAAAGCAGAGCCGGTTAAATACTGACAAAAGTCTACATTGAATATGTTGCAGAAAGGGATCAAATGAGAGTCAATATGAGTGTTAATAACTCACCCATTCTGTCTCGCTGACCTTTTTCCTTTAACTGTTCTTGTTCCTCTTTTTCTTCTACTTCCCAAGAAGAAACCTCGACAACAGATAAGAAAACGGACCGATCCACGACGTGTAGTTACGCTTCATTAGAATCCCCGAGAGTTAAACTGGTAACAAACCAGAGCAACAGAAGTGGGGACGCACCAATATGATTTTTCTCCTCTGATTCTATACCTGAACCTTTAGTGCCAATTTGATAGCTGTCATATAAAAAACTAACAGTGGAATCACAGAGTTTCTTAATGACATTATTACAGAAGTTGTATTTAATGTGGATCAATACCTGATGCAGTCCACTGAATGCAGCGCATGAGGGAAGTCAAACGTTACTTTCACTTATTGAAAATGAAATATAACGCTTAGTCAAGCTGAACAAGAAATAATTCAACAACAGCCGTAATAAAGAGAGAGACAGACAGAGCGAGAGACTGTGTTAAACGACATGTAAACAAACCACCAATCAGCTGTGCGCTCCAGATCAGACTGGAGACGTAATCACTTAAAAAGATGAGCGCGTTGTACTTTCTATCTTCCGGAGTTTGTACTTTTTTAAACAGGAAACACGTGTTTTGTATTGTGATATTTTCTGGAAATGACGTACGATATAGCCAACAGCAAGTAGGACAATTTAAGGTGATCTCCCTCCAGACAGCTGCCACCTCAGTTATGTTTTTGTTGTGAAGTGAGGAGTTATCTTTACGATAACTCCTCACTTCAACTTCATGAATCAGCCGTTCCTCATCCACTGCAGGCTTTTAAAGCGAGCAACAGGAATAAATAGAAATAGAAATATATCATAGAAATATATGTACAAATAGTTCAGACCTTTGTGTTTTTATGAATGAATATTCAATATTATTTTTGGCAGCCTTGACGTATATTTATCTATAATACCTGCCTGGTAGATGTATGGGTCTAGCTCTACATAGATCTACATTGTGAACCATCTAACACTTCAGCTGTCAACACCAGTTTAACTATGTTCCCCCAAAACCCAACAACACTTTTCTTTTTCTTGACCCACGTGTTCGCCCCGACGTCACTTCACATGTTGTCAAATCGTGCCGCTCCACCACCAGCCGACTCAACCTAGCTTCAACCAAACGCCTCTAAAAGTGCTCCTGGACACACGGCAGAAACAAGTGGCTCATGCTGCTGTGTGTCCACATAATAACTGTGAACACGATCACGCGTTCATCACCAGCGATGGAGCGATGAGGGAACCCTGCTTTGTCAGTTACTAAGCAACAGACATGGAAATGTGGAGCAAATATTGCAGCCAGTAAAAAAAAAAAAAAATACTTTGTCTTCATCACCGCTCTGTATTCAAGACAGCCATATTATTTCAGCCTTAAAATGGATGTGTAGGTAGGATTACTACACTCTGTGTTACTTTAAAACATGCATGTGTGTGTGTGTGTGTGTGTGTGTGTGTGTGTGTGTGTGTGTGTGTGTAGACCAGTGATCCAGCAGTGTGTCTGGGTGGGCTCTTTGTTTTTTGATTTCTTCTCTTCTTCTCTCCGTTCCAATGCTTCCCCCCTCTCCTATGCAGCAAGGACAAGTTTGGAAGGTTTGCAAAGTTTATCACCTTCCACTGATGAAACCCCACCTCCTTCACCCTTCCTCACCTCCTTCCCTTCCTCCTCCTCCCCCCTCCCTCTTCCTCCTCCTCCTGCTCCTGGCTACCTGTACTAATCTGTTGGTCCTCTCCGTTGTGCCTCACTCCTCTTCATGTCTGATTCTGTAATGCTGAGAGTAAAGCCGGGCTCCATTCACTGTCAGTCGTACAAACCCTCAATGGAGATCCATCTGCTTGTGATTCAGCATTCACATGCACATTGTTTATTGTTTGGGGGGGAAAAAAGCTAGACAATTAGATTTGGGAATACCAGAAACAATTGAATATTACATTTAAATGTGCCTATTTGATCCACAGTAACTTAGCCTGAGCGACTACAGTGTGTCTCAAAGCCCCTAGAGTTAGTAGTGATAGTGTGGAAAATATTTATCAAAGAAATATATGTTTTGATGAGCGATAGAAATGATAGATATCATCTGTTTGTACTGTTGATTAGAATCCACCAGCTAATCGTCACTTATCGTCCTGTTATCGTCCGATTGTGAAGAAAGTCTACTTCATAAATTAAGTGATTTTGCAGCAGTGATGGAAGAAGTATTGAGATACTTAAATAAAGTAACAATACCACAGTGTAAAAGTACTCTGTTACGCCTGCACTTAAGTACAAAAGTATTCGCAATACAACCTACTTAAAGAGCCAAAAGTACTCATTATGCAGAATAGCCAATTTCATTTTATTATTCTAATATCATTATTGGTGCTTTTATGTTTAAATCACTATAATGCTGAAGTCGGTAAAGGTGGCGCTAATTTTAATGACTTGATGTACTGCTGGGTAGCTTAACGTACAATAATAAATTAGAATTTATGATTTTAATTGTTATCTATTTTGTATTAATAACCTAAACCTGTAGAGTATTTAGAAACTTAAGCTGTCAGAGAAATGCCTCCAATATATAGAAGTATAAAGTCGCAGAAAATGGAAAAACTCAAGTACGTCAAAATTGTATTTATTCGATTTTTATATTTTTTATATTCATATTATACTTTTTACTTTAAGTACTTAAGTAACTGTACTTCTTGTGCATTCCACCACTTTGGCCGTTGATTTATCGCTTCACATTAATGCATCATGCCAACCAGCTCTCTCGGTTTGATCCTAAAAAGTTATTTTCAAAAAGTGCAATAACGCTGACAACCGCTGGAGGATGAGTGAAGATCAGCCTCCTCGTCCAGGCAGCCGGCCAGCTGTGAGCCCGGTGTAGCGGCTCTCTAGTGGCTCTCTGCTCATCACAAGAAACCATCCATTCTGTGGAGCTCTTTCTTTCTCTCTTTGCCGCAGTTAATCCCTCCTTTTAAGGAAGGAGAGAGCTCATCTAATGTGAGGAATGACAGACAGAAACTAATTCATCTCAGCGAGGACGCGTACGTGTTTGTATCCCGTGGTTTTACGGAGACTCTGAAGGAACGCTATAACGGTGCCACGGGGGTGTTGAATTATTCCAGAGTAATTAGCGGCCGTGATTAGTTTTCAGATGGAGGTTTCTCCGGCACGGTGCTGTCTAGTCCAGAGTCCCTCTGCCATATGTTACCGTGTGGGGACCCTTCTTTAGAGAAGCTCGGCTGTTAATTGGTACCCGGAGTGGAGAAACGATGGAGGAGAGACGGAGGTCTGTTCTGGTATCCAGGCAATCCAGCACTTCTGATTCTTGGCTTATTCCCATGCCCCGTCCCTCCATTCACCTCCATCCTTTCATCAGCCCTCCCCCCCACCCCCACACACCCCACCCCAAAACCCAGCCAGCCAGCTTAATGCAGCAGCCACCAGCAGCACTAATGGACGGTGCCAGAGAGAATGATTGTTAAATCTACATGCTTTTGTTCTGTGACGCTACGCAGCTACACGGCCACTTCTGTCCTTTCTTAAAGTAAAATAATTAATAGTAGAGGAGTAAGTAGTTTAAGCTAAAAGATGCTGCAGTGGTGTGGCTACATCTACAGAAAGAGAAGCTAGGTCTGTAGCGTATGCTAGTGTAGTAGAAAACACGGTCCTGCATGTTTTAGCCCATTAATTACAACTCATGTGTAACGTATTCTGCATTACTGCCAACCATTACCCAAAGCAAGGCATTGAATGTTTGTCAATGTGTGTTTCCCTTTATCTCTCTGTCGGTCATGTCACTGAACTAGTCTTTATTCTTTGTGGCTTTCAAGTGATTGTGGGACTTTCTGACATCTAATCAAACCAGGTGGTTAGAACAATGTGATTTGGGTAGTTTCTTGGCTGTTGGTAGCTTGACCACAAGTCTGGGATGTCGGAGCTTCCTACGATCATTTGAACGCACCATCAAGTACGTAAGTAAATCGGCAAAGTTCATTCAGAGCATAAGCATCAATAAATGAATGCAGAGAGCAGACGTTAAACAAATAAAAGCACAAATCATCAGTGTAGACCTGAGGGAGTTTTCAGACTCTACGCTTTAAGTTTGGGCTAAAACATGTAAATCACACGTGTAGTCCTTTATAGTCAGGATACCAAATGTTGTGTAATAACCGCACAGTGTTTCTTTACTCTGCAGTTCCCCGGCGTGAGTCAAAGGGTAATAACGACATTGTTCGATGTAGAGAGCAGTCTGTTGTGTGTAGGGTGAGGCTAGTGGTGTGTTGTCATCAGAAGAACAAGGCTCGTGCTTTTTGCATGGATTAAACGGTCGCATCTTGATTCCTTGCTTCTCATTTTAACGTACAGTTAAAATCCAGTCTGGCCTCTCGCACACCTGAACAGAACTCCTTTGGCCGGTTGCTGAAACTCTGATCGGGTGTGAGAGAAGCGAGCGCAAGGAAAACAAGCTGAGGCTGAAGGTCCGGTCTGTGTCCGTGATGGGTATTGATGTCATGTTGGTGTTGTATGTGTTTCTGTGTCAAACACCCCCCCCCTCCCTAAGTGTCCAAGTGTTTAGTGTGTGAAACCCTGCAGTGGTGGGTGCGTTTAAGAGCCAACTTCACAAGAAGCCAGCATGCCCGTTTCTGGTGTTTTTAGCGCGTGAATTAGCTTCAGCTAACGGACTAAACAGACCACCTGAGCTGTTTTTTGGCTAAGCATCGAGCATGATACGTATTTAGTTAGTTTTGTCGGCTGGGTAGACTATCTTTTCTTAAATTTTTTTGTTACCTCTCAGGATAATTTACCCATTTTCCCCCTGCACCATTTTGCATCCCGTGTAGAATTATACCAGATGCAAAGTGGCATCTTTAACTTGCATTTAAACCAGCGAAATCCTCAGTAGGGGCTCTGGTGTGATTGTGCAGTAGTCGCAGCTAATCTGTACGTTAAAAGGATGCTAAAAGTTTTAGTCCTCAGTGGCAGAAAGGCTATTTGTAACGCTGATCTCTGTGAGTTGAAGGTTTCCAACCTTTCCAGTTGTCAGCAGTGTGGTGCCTTTAACTCGGGACCACAGCTCAAAATGTGACTCGTATATAATCTCGTATAATTACGTATAAAACATATCACAATAACGTAAGAATCCCAACTGCTACACGTCCGTTGGCCCCCTGTGCTCGTGTGAACCAGCATGTGCTGCTGCTGTTTCCTGCTTTCATTTTGTACTGGCTGTCCATGCAAACTGAAATCCAGGTCTGTGGTTGTGGTGTCGGTTCATTAGCTGTGACGTGTTATATAGCGGGTAGAAACATTTATAGCATAGCGTCTCGTGTTTGGTAACTTTTTATGCCCTTTTTGTAAATGTGTGCTTCCACTTTCTAGACTTAAACCACGAGGAAGTGAATCCTCAGGAGGGTCAAAGGCACTGACCTCTTCTAGGATTGTTCCTCCAACAAACTCTTTGTTTATGGCACATGCATGCACCACATGTTCCTCGCCCTTCACTACTACACTACCCATAATGCATGAGTGCTGCTGCTTCCTGCCAGAGTCGGGGCTGTCGGTCAGACGCCGACTAAGACGAGTAGATGAGAGTAATTAAGAAGAAAGAGGCAGATCTGTGGGTGTAGTGAAACGATAAAAACAGGGCTTTCTCTCTGTCTCTTTCTCTGTACTTAAGTTCTCTCCCTTTTTCTTTTTCCATTTTTTTCCCCCCTCTTCTGTTTCATTCAACCCCTTCTTCATCTTACCCGTCCATCACTCTGCCCGTCATGCAGTGGTACTAACCAGTGATGGCTCAGAGACTCTTCAGTCTCACTACTGGGACTCTCTCAGCGGTTCTCATCCTCTCCGTGTTGTGGAGAACGTCTGGCGAAGCGTAAAATGAGGATAAATTATTAGATGCTGAAATGTATTACTCCTAACTGGAGGCGATTACGATGAGGGCCAGCAGATACAACATGTAGAATAAGTATTACCTGTATTTAAACGATAATTTCACTATCTATGCTCAGCTACCTGACGTCTCTCCACAGCTCCTCAGGTGAGAACCTCTGATCAGTTCAGGCTGGTTTATCCAAACATGAAAACCACAGACTTCCAAACTTCATTCAACTTTGGAATCTCCTTGTTGTCGTGCATCTAAATGGCAAATGTGACTTTCAAAGGACACTTGCATTCAAGTTTGTGCGTGTGTTTCGTTTTCATGTTTTGAATACGGTCCGGAGAAACGTCACTAAATGTGAAAGTGGTGTCAATGTATTCATCCACCTGAACACCTTTCTCACATCCTGGACCAGATAAACCAGTTTTCACTGTGAGCACTCAATGTTTCCTCAGTGATGACCACACATCTAACATGCCTGACCGTGAGGAAGGAAAATGTTAGATTAATAGAAATAAACATGTTGAGATATAGAGTACAGGTGTTTTTAGTAACAGCTGTGTACTCACCGTGGTTTGTGTTTAGTTTCTCCTCACCTCCTCCTTTCCTCTCCTTTCCAGGCGTGTGGCGACCCCAAGGCTAAGCCCTCCTATCTCGTTGATAAGAACTTGGAGTCTGCGGTTAAATTTATTGTCAGGAAGTTCCCCGCTGTGGAGACACGGAACAATAACGTAAGTGCGCCTGCATGTATGTGTTTCTGCGTTGAATGTCTAGACTGAAAGGTTTATTTTTCTGCACGTAGAACTTTGGAAAATTGTCGCTTTTTGAGTGGAAAATGTAAAATCAACAGCAGCAATTATTAATCACAATTATCATATTCAGAATACAGTGTGTAGTCGTAGATATACGTCACTGTTTGATAGTTTCGCACCTGTACAACAAGACTGTTCAATACAGTCTCCTGTGTGTGCGTGTGTGTGTGCGTGTGCGTGTGTGTTCAGGTGTGTTGCGTGAACTTAACCGAGTCATTGCTCATCAAATGTTTCTTTCAGCTTTACTTGTTAGCTTAGCTCTTAGCTTCTGGCCTCTATGTGTTTATGTCAAACTGTCATTTAGCAAACAGCTGTGTGTGTATGAGAGTGTGTTTGTAGCTAACTGCTTTATTCAGTATAACTGTGCAAATATTGTCTCTTACGTTGTTTTCTGCTTTGTTTCTGTGTTTGTTTGTGTTTTGCATGCTAAACTTGGCTTAATCCGGACTTGTGCTTTTTGGTAAGTTTTTGTATCTAAGTTTCTGTAATGTTTGTATTTTAGTTCACGTACTTAAGTTTTTTTTGTACCTGTTTTTAAAGCTATTTTGGATTGTTTGTTGTTTGCGTTGCTCTACTTTCCCTCCTCTCTGCTGGCAGCGCTTTGACTTTCCATCCTTCATCCACTGAGTGACTGTGCGGCTGGTTAACTACCTGGTTAACCACCTGGTTAACTCTCTGGTTAACTGCCTGGTTAATTATCTGGTTAACTACCTGGTTAATTATCTGGTTAACTCTCTGGTTAACTACCTGGTTAACTCTCTGGTTAACTACCTAGTTAATTCTCTGGTTAACTACCTGGCTAATTATCTGGTTAATTACCTGGTTAACTACCTGGTTAACTATCTGGTTAACTCTCTGGTTAACTGCCTGGTTAACTACCTAGTTAATTCTCTGGTTAACTACCTGGTTAACTCTCTGGTTAACTGCCTGGTTAATTATCTGGTTAACTACCTGGTTAATTATCTGGTTAACTCTCTGGTTAACTACCTAGTTAATTATCTGGTTAACTACCTGGTTAACTCTCTGGTTAACTCTCTGGTTAATTATCTGGTTAATTATCTGGTTAATTATCTGGTTAACTCTCTGGTTAACTCTCTGGTTAACTGCCTGGTTAACTGCCTGGTTAACTCTCTGGTTAACTCTGGTTAATTACCTGGTTAACTCTCTGGTTAACTGCCTGGTTAACTCTCTGGTTAACTACCTGGTTAACTGCCTGGTTAGCTGTTAGTTGGTTAGAGGGCTTGAGGACCGACTGGCTGCACTAAGGAGTGTTACAGAGCAGATATACTGATTTATTGTGTCTGTCAGTTTGCTGTGTTTCCCAGTTAATTATTATTTTTAAGATTTAAGAATAATACCTTTTTAAAGTTGTCTTTACTTGACTTTGGGTCGAGTAACAGTGTTTATACCTCCTTGGTGCAGCCGCAGTGATGCACTCTCTTCAGTGTGCGTTCTGTCATGTAAATAGAAAACACTCGCTAAACTCACTGCTTTTTACACTTGAGTTTACATTCCAGCTTGTTAAAAGATTGACGTGAGAATCTTTTAAATGCTGAGTTCATAGTCATTGTGTCCACAGACGACATCCAGAAGCTCAGAAGAAGGTTTTGTGTTTTGGTGCTTTCGATAACTGACTTCCTGTTTCTCTTCTGTCTTTAAAACGCATTCAAGGGTGGATCGTCTGGCTTTGCTTTGATAGACACATTTTACTTTGGTCCAACACGGAGCGTATTCAGGAGTATGTCTCCTGTATTCAAGTGAAGGAAATGTTCGACCAAAGTAAAATGACTTCACGCACATTTATAATCTCTCTTTGTATCTATTTATCTGTGTCTCTCTGTTTGATTCATGAAATAAAAGCTGGAGTTTTAGCTCCAATGTCACTAAATTATTCAGCAGCTGTTTCTAATTTATATCAGTTTGCTGTTAAATTTAGTCAAAATGAAGAGAAACTGTAATTAATTTGAACAAGATTCGATAAACTGTGTTGATCCCCGAAGGGAAACTCGGTAATTAGATGTATTAGAGAGAGGGAGGTTAGAACAAAGTAATAAATTCAGATATTAGCACTTAAAAAAAGTGAAATCTGGAGAAAAACAATTAACAGAATTGAGTTAAACTCGGTCGGTATTTTTAGGAGGAATAAAAGCTTTTAGTTGGTAAATGTGATACACAACTCATATTGTTGATTATTTAGTTAATAATTGTAACATCTACAACAACTTTAAAGGTACATAAAATACAAGAAGTCATACAGAGAGATGCAGTAAATGATAACAGATAGGTTTATATATATGTATAACATTTTATGTAACGTGTTTACAGCAACAGCTGGCTCAGCTGCAGAAGGAAAAGTCAGAGATTCTGAAGAACCTGGCGCTCTACTACTTTACCTTCGTAGATGTCATGGAATTCAAGGTAAGAAACATTAGACACTGTTCACAGGTTACTGTGGAGGGTCATCTGGTGTTAGTGATTCTAACGATACTTAAACTCACTCCTTCATCAACAGGACCACGTGTGTGAGCTGCTGAACACCATCGACGCCTGCCAGGTCTTCTTTGACATTGTAAGTAAATAAAGGTTTCTCATTCTCTTCCTATTTATGTTGGCTACATGTACCCAATGCTTATCAAACTGTTGCTCCCAGTGTTATTGTCTCAGCTGAACAGATGATTGTTATTAAGAAAAATGCCCCTTTTGTGTCGTTGTTCCCTGTCAGACGGTGAACTTTGACCTGACCAAGAACTACCTGGACCTGGTGGTGACGTACACGACTCTGATGACGATACTGTCTCGCATAGAGGAGAGGAAAGCCATCATCGGACTGTACAACTACGCCCACGAGATGACGCACGGCGCCAGGTGATGCAAAGAAAACGCACTTTAATACAGACTCGTTAACGGTTCATGGTCTCTATGCTAACCGTGTGTGTGTGTGTGTCGTAGTGACCGGGAGTACCCACGGTTGGGCCAGATGATCGTGGATTACGAGAACCCTTTGAAGAAGTTGATGGAGGAGTTTGTTCCTCATGGAAAGGTAAAGAGAACCTGACTCTCTTATTAAGCTGCCAGGTAATCGTTAAACGTTTACAGTGTGATAGACTTCATCTTGTTTTTACAATGTCACAGTTTCCACAGCTCCTCTAGTGCCACATTTAGATCAGTCGGAGCGAAACAAGTTCCTGCAGCTGAAGTATCGACTTAATTAAAAAATACAGTAATGTGGTGAAAGACTGATGCAATACTTGTTGATTAACTGAGGTGCAAGAAAGCTCACTGTACACTTTTTCTTCTTCGTTCCCTCATGTCTCCCCCTCTTCCTCCCGTCTCCCCCTCTTCCTCCCGTCTCTCCCTCTTCGTCCCGTCTCCCCCTCTTCCTCCCCGTCTCCCCCTCTTCCTCCCGTCTCCCCCTCTTCCTCCCGTCTCTCCCTCTTCGTCCCGTCTCCCCCTCTTCCTCCCCGTCTCCCCCTCTTCCTCCCGTCTCTCCCTCTTCGTCCCGCCTCTCCTCCAGTCCCTGTCTGATGCACTGATCAGCCTCCAGATGGTGTATCCCAGGAGGAATCTGTCCGCTGACCAGTGGAGGAACGCCCAGCTGCTCTCTCTCATCTCTGCTCCCTCCACCATGCTCAACCCTGCACAGTCAGACACGGTTAGCATCACGACCGCTGCACCAAAAAGGCTAAACTTCCAACTATTCCAAGGGGAATATTTAAAACAATATTTAGTAATGAAGAATTAAAACATAGAGCTTGAGTCTGAGCCTTTAGTCCATTCACCTGTATGTGCTCCACACTCTCTCGTCTTTAGATGCCGTGTGAATACCTGTCACTGGACGCCATGGAGAAGTGGATTGTTTGTAAGTGAAACGGTTTCCTGTTCCATCCACATAACATGTTTTTTGTTTTGGCTTCTGGATCGTCACGTATTCCCGTCTGTGTTCTCCCTCCAGTTGGCTTCATCCTGTGTCATGCGGTGCTGAACAGCGACGCTGCGGCGTTGTCTTTGTGGAAGCTGGCTCTGCAGAGCTCCACCTGCCTCTGTCTGTTCAGGGACGAGGTGTTCCACGTCCACAAGGCTGCAGAGGACCTGTTCGTGAACATCAGAGGGTACGAGCGTCTGTGTGCGTGTGGACACACAACCGTTTTTAAAAGATTTAAAGTTTAAATACATCTAAAATCAACAAATGATAGTTAGAGCATTCATGCCTTTTGCACTACATAAAAAATGTATTTCAATACTTTATAATATGTATTAATATTAATGGTTTATTTACTGTGAGTTACATAACTTTATAGCTGAGGTTGTACAGATTTTAGGGATATGAAGCATTTGAAGATACTTAGTTTCTTTATTAGTTTCATACATTTGTCAGTTGAATATGTTTTGATTTTTGGACTGTCGGGTCGACAAAACAAGGAATTTGAAGTTGTTTTCCGACCGCCTGACATGAGACCATAATCTCAAATGGCAGAAAATCACATCACCGACGTGTTTACAGTATTATACTAACACTCTGTGAATCGTTGCTCTTTTAACTCTCTTCACACATCCTCTCTGCTTGTGTTTTTTTCCAGGTACAACAAACGCATCAATGACATCAGAGAGTGCAAAGAACAGGCCCTGTCTCATGCGTACGTACATCGTGTTTCTACTAATCTCTTCTTCTTCGCATCCCAACTGGGGTTTTCATCCAACCTTTGCTTTTTGTTCCTCACAAACACAAAACATATTTCACATTTTAGGATTTATTTCACTTCCCAGATTCTCTGTTTTATTGATTTAACCATAATTTCAGCTCTGCTTTAGTCTCTCTCTCTGTCTCTTTCTCTCTCTTTCTCTCTCTCTCTCTCTTTCTCTCTCTCTGGGAGTCTCACACAGAAGCTTCCCCTTCTTCCTCTCTTCATCCCTTATTGAGTTTTTTTATCCTCCCTTCTTTGTCTCATCTCTGCTTTTATCCTCATCCTCGTTCTTGTGCCATCGCTGTCGTCTACGTACTTTTGTCCTCTTGCAGGATTGTCCTGAAAGTGTCAAAATACCATTTAATCATGACGACTGTGCTCTGACTTCCTCTGTCTGCTCTGTGTCTCTGCAGAGGCTCGATGCACAGAGAGAGACGCAAGTTCCTCCGATCGGCTCTGAAGGAGTTGGCCACTGTTTTAGCCGATCAACCTGGACTACTAGGTCCTAAGGTAACACAAAATACCACCTTAAACAGCAAAATACTACCTTTAAATATCCCTAGATTCAGTTTTAGTAGTAGATGAACACTACTAAATGACCTGGATAGACAGATTTTTACCACCTTAAAAGAACCCTGTATGTTCCTCTGGCAGATGGAGACCCTCATAAATGTAAAACAGAATATATTAGATGAACATATTGCGTGTTTCGTTCAGAGACTGTGAGAAAGTGTTCGCTACCAACTGCTCTTGGTAATTTATCTTAGAATTATTTATCTGACATTTCCATTTCCCTTAAAAAAATCTAAATATTGCTCTACTTTCCCTCCATATTTATCTCCATTTCCTCCTCCTTCGTTCCCGCTAGGCGTTGTTCGTGTTCATGGCGCTGTCGTTTGCACGTGACGAGATCATCTGGCTGCTTCGACACGCAGACAACATCCAGAAGAAAAGCACAGATGACTTCATAGACAAGTACGCAGACACGCACGCACGCACACACACACACACACACACACACCTGTTCACACCTTACACACAACCATAACATCCTTAACTTAAATCTGTTGATGTGTGTGTGTTGTTACAGACACATAGCAGAGCTGATCTTCTACATGGAGGAGCTCAGAGCTCACGTCAGGAAGTACGGCCCGGTGATGCAGCGATACTACGTCCAGTACCTGTCCGGCTTTGATGCCGTGGTGCTGAATGAACTGGTGCAGGTATGAACGTGTGCACGCTCTCAATGCACACATGAAGTGTACTCTTAGACAAAATCTAGAGGCAGGACAGGGTGCAGGGTTTCCACAATACAACTTCAGTGGCCACCATGTTGAATTTTTTGCAACCGATAAATGGAAGTTACCGTATTTGGAATGACGTAGAGACGCCGTATACTGCTCTTTAGGGGAGCGACCTGTCAATCACAGTAAGCCCCGCCCTAAAGCATCCCCTGCTTTATGGTCTGTCTGACTCTAAATGGACCTTAATTTACTAAATGAACATCATGCTGTATCGAAGAAGACTTGAAACTAGAGATTGAGACCATAAACTCATGTTTACAATGTTTACTGAGGTAATAAATCAAGAGAGAAGTAGAGTCATTTTCTCATAGACTTCTATACAACCAGAGGAGTCGCCCCCTGATGGCCACTAGAGAGAATGCAGCTTTAAGACACGTCCCTATTGGCTTCACTCTGCAGAACCGGAGGTTGCCGCCTCTTTTTCCCTTTGCATGCAGATACAACGTAACATTTTGGGCCTCAGTTAAGAAAGACTGTCTTTTAGAAGGTTTTTCCACGCTGCACTTGTCTTTCTAACCGGTTTTCTGTCTTTCTCTGATAGAACCTGTCTGTGTGTCCAGAGGACGAGTCTATAATCATGTCTTCATTTGTCAACACTATGACTTCTCTCAGTGTCAAACAAGGTGAACCATTACTTCTTCTAAGCTGGAAAAAAAAGAGGAGAAGTAGCGTCATTGTAGAAGTGGAAGTATTGATAGTAGTAAAGCTGGTAGTTAAAGTAATTTAGCAAGTGCTTGTACTACAGGTACTAGGCTATAAATGTGTGAAATTTTAATCAATCTCTGTCACAAGAGTTTCCTTTGAGACTGATAAAGTGTAATCTTGTCTGTTGTGCTCTAGTGGAGGATGGAGAGGTGTTTGACTTCAGAGGACTGAGGCTGGACTGGTTCAGACTGCAGGTGTGCAAACAAATCTAAAGCTTTAGTTCTTTATCTAATACTAGGGGAATGTTCAGGACTACTGAACACAGTCTGCATGTTTCACTCAATGTTTTTAAATATTGCTACTGTGTGGAATGGAGTGTAAATGGAAAGAACGGCACAACAAAAGTACCAAAAACATCTCTAATATTTAGAATACTTCTCCCCTCTGTAGGCCTACACCAGCGTCTCTAAAGCCAGTCTTGGTATCGCCGATCACAAGGAGCTCGGCAAAATGATGAACACCATCATCTTCCACACAAAGATGGTGGACTCTCTGGTGGAGATGCTGGTGGAGACGTCGGACCTGTCTATTTTCTGGTGAGATGCACACCCTTGGTATGCATTTGATGTTGATAAAGTATGTGTTAGTCCCGTATTTAATCTTCTCCTGTGTGTTTGTGTCTGTGGTAGTAGCTTCTACAGCCGTGCGTTTGAAAAGATGTTCCAGCAGTGTTTGGAGCTTCCCTCCCAGAGCCGACACTCCATCTGCTTCCCTCTGCTCTGCACACACTTCATGTCCTGTACACATGAGCTCTGCCCTGAGGAGGTAAGCACACACACACACACACACACACACACGTATAGATACGCTCTCTAACCCTCCGTCTAGACCGCAAGCAAGTCAGACGCTATTTTTCACTTGCAGGTCTCACGTAACGGATACGCTCTCTTTTTAAATCTTTATTTAAATGTCTTTATTTACGCTTCGTCTATTTTTCCTACAATACACACAAATGCGGCGGTGATGCCCAATAAAGCACTTTCTTTACTACAATTAACTACATGTTTTAAGGGTTTTATCATTTGAATTGTTAAACTTCTAACATATCTTAATTATCTGACCTTATCCTTTGATTGTATGGTTTTTGATGGCATGTTTTCTCTTTTATTGCCGTTTGGTTATTGATTCAATTACAGCTCAGAAACGGAGCCGTTACTGTGAAATAATGTTACGTTGATATTTAACAATAAAGACGTTTCTTTCCTCCTCCACAGCGGCACCACATCGGGGATCGAAGCCTGTCGTTGTGCAACATGTTTCTGGATGAAATGGCCAAACAGGCCAGAAACCTGATCACTGACATCTGCACCGAACAATGTACACTCAGCGACCAGGTGGGAACACACACACACACACACACACACACAGGCAGCCAATTTAGAGGAATACTTTGACATTTTAGGAAATGCAATCATTTGCTTTCTTGCAGGGAGCTGGATGAGGAGATCGATGCCTCTCGGTTGTATCGATCTTCTCTTCTAACGCTCCGCGTTTGTACCGATTATCACAAAGAAGAGCAAACTCAAAGGTGTCTTAAAGTGCCAATGCACTCACAAAGTCCTTAAAAGTTTTCTTATGCTAACAAACTTTCTAATGTCACAAGATTTGGCAGAAACAACTTTCCATTTGCATAATATTACATGCTGTCACATTAATGTGTTGAGGCCTTTGTTGATGCTTGTAGTTAAAAGCCTCTTAAATTGATCTCTATCAGTCTGCTAGCTCCACTTCTTACTAAGAACATCAGCCAGGCCGTGAATGATCGGTCTTTCTCCATCTGTCTTCCCTTCCCTCGATCTCTTGTTTATCCCTTCCCGTCTTCTTTTCTTTCTCTCTCTCTCCACCGTCTGGCTAATCTTCTTCTACTCTTCCATCTCTAGCTGCTTCCCAAGCACTGTGCGAAAACCATCAGCCAGGCGGTGAACAAGAAGAGCAAGAAGGCGACGGGGAAGAAGGGCGAGCCGGAGAGAGAGAAACCGGGCGTGGAGAGCATGAGGAAGAACAGACTACTGGTCACCAAGTTAGTCCCAATACGCAAACTTTCTCCTCTTTGATGCATTATATGCCTATTTGTTGCTGTAAAGACACAGATTATCGTATTTTACTGAGTTAATCTTGACCTTCTTTCTTCCCCCCTCCACAGTCTGGATAAACTCCACACAGCACTTTCTGAACTCTGCTTCTCCATCAACTATGTTCCCAACCTGGCGGTCTGGGAGCACACGTTCACACCGAGAGAGTACCTCACCTCGCACCTGGAGATCCGATTCACCAAGTAAGCTCAAACACACGCAGATCAAACACGCAGAGTTACTGTCGGAGCTTATTTCTGTCCCATTCAGACACAAAGATCCCTTTAGTCAATAAGAAACTTAGACTAAGAGCCCCAGTTGCTGAGCTTTTTTATCTACCTTTTAAGTTAATTAACTTCTAGACATTTGGCCTTCGATGAATCGAAAAAGCAACAATTTCTAGATCATCATCACTACAAACGGCAGTAAGTTTGGTGTCGGTGATTAAAAGGGAAATACAAGAGAGCATCTGCAAAAGATTCACAACACCAAAGAAGAAGAGTTTAGTTTTACTTGCTTATGTCAACAGAGTCTCACTGTGCATTTAAATAGAGTTTATCCTCTGCAGGATGTCAGCGCTGCAGTTTGTGAGGCTTTAAATGTGCTTTTACTAAACGTCCATCGTAACGTCCGTCTCCAGGTCCATAGTGGGGATGACTATGTACAACCAGGCTACCCAGGAGATAGCCAAGCCCAGCGAGCTGCTGACCAGCGTGCGGGCCTACATGACGGTGCTTCAGTCCATAGAGAACTACGTCACCATCGACATCACCCGGGTGTTCAACAACGTCCTCCTGCAGCAGACGCAGCACCTGGACAGCCACGGGGAGCCCACCATCACCAGTCTGTACACCAACTGGTACGTTTACAGGAGCCGTCGCGTACTGTCGAGTCTCAAGCAATACGTGTTGGAAACTCTTTTCATCACAAACACCGATAAAACTAATTCCTCATTTGTATTACTGGACAGAAGGAGATCATTTGTATTGTGATACAAAATACTGTCACAGCACAAACAACTAAATACCAGATTTTGCTTTCTTGGGCACAGAAAATGTAGGAATGTTTTTTCATTTACTGTTAAATTTCCAAACTGTGTTTTTCTTGTGTGTGTGTGTGTGTGTGTGTGTGTGTGTGTGTGTGTGTGTGTGTGTGTGTGTGTGTGTGTGTGTGTGTGTGTGTGTGTGTGTGTGTGTGTGTGTGTGTGTGTGTGTGTGTGTGTGTGTGTGTGTGTGTGTGTGTGTGTGTGTGTGTGTGTGTGTGTGTGTGTGTGTGTGTGTGTGTGTGTGTGTGTGTGTGTGTAGGTACCTGGAGACGTTGCTCCGTCAGGTCAGCAACGGACACATCGCCTACTTCCCCGCCATGAAGGCCTTCGTCAACCTGCCCACGGAGAACGAACTGACTTTCAACGCTGAGGAATACTCCGACATCTCCGGTACTGACCCGCACACACACGGCCTCATATGCACACTTTTATATTGTTGAAAGTTATAGTTAAAGACTCTGTTGACTTGTGTTTTGTAGTGATTTTTTGTATTTGTTTTGTGTTGTTTTCACAGAGATGCGTTCGCTGTCTGAGCTGTTGGGGCCGTACGGTATGAAGTTCCTCAGCGAGAGTCTGATGTGGCACATCTCATCACAGGTCGCTGAGCTGAAGGTGTGTTTACACAATCACGTAGACATACGCATACATACAACATAAAAGAGGTTTGTACGTCTTTGTTTTATTGTATTTTTACTGCTTTTGATAAATGCTGAGCTACTGTCTGATCTGGTTCTACGGACACTTTCTGGTAACTTTTATTTATCAGGAATAAATAATAATAATCAGAACTCTAATATGAGGAATAAAGGCCTCAACACTAAGATGAACATCTTTAAAATATGAAAATGAAAAGGATAATCTGACTGTATAAACATAAAGTTAAAAATGATTTTTGAGTTTATTGCTAACTGTGTTTGTCTCCATGTAGAAACTGGTGGTAGAAAACATGGAGGTGTTGACCCAGATGAGGACGAGCTTTGACAAACCAGAACACATGGCCGCCCTCTTCAAGAAACTCACCTGTAAGCGCACACACGCGCACACACACACACACACACACACACACACACACACACACCGGCTGCTGTCCTGACTTGTTTCATGTCTGTGTGAAGCGTCCCAGCATTGATTTGTTCACACTTGTTGTAATATTAATAGTTGGTGGTTAAGCAGACTTCACTGAAAGACGAGTAGAAGTCAATGCAGACACTCTGCAGACAACGGCACAACAAAAGCCTCATAAAAACATAATAAAACTTTATTTGCTTGTGAATGAAAGCAGCAAATGAAGGATGAATTTCCTGTTGGATGGTTTGATATTTACTGTTGTTGTGTGTTTGTAGCTGTGGACAGTGTGTTGAAGAGAATGACCATCATCGGAGTCATCTTGTCCTTCCGCTCCCTGGCTCAGGAGGCCCTCAGAGATGTAAGACACACACACACACACACACACACACACACCACATTGGTATGATTGATGGTCACACTAAGTCCCGTAGATGGATACAGTTGAACTTCTAGTTCTTGGACATAAAAGCACCGTAAATGTGACATTGTTGATTCTTTTTTAATATCTCTTCCCGGACCGTCTCTCTCCAGGTGCTCTCCTGTCACATTCCCTTCCTGGTCAGTTCAGTGGAGGATTTCAAGGACCACATCCCCAGAGAGACGGACATGAAGGTGAAACACGCTCCCACACACATAAAAATAGAGTAACCTCTTCACCCGATGTCAGTGTAGACTCCACGTTCTCTCTCTCTCTCCTCATGCGTATGTATGACTCTCTGGTCTGGTTCCAGGTGGCCATGAATGTCTACGAGCTGTCGTCAGCAGCAGGTCTGCCCTGTGAGATCGACCCGGCTCTGGTGGTGGCTCTGTCCTCGCAGAAAAGTGGTGAGACGCGCATGCAGAAAGGTGATCTGAATGTGGAGTGCGCGTCTGGAGCTCCTTTCATCTTTCATATTAATCTGATGGCAGTTTAACGTCCGTCTCGTGTTCTGAATGAGCACCTGGTCACTAGATTCCATGTCTGAAAGGAGGTTGCTTGCTTGTGTCTGTGCAGAGAACATCAGTCCAGAGGAGGAGTATAAGATCGCCTGTCTGCTGATGGTGTTTGTGGCCGTTTCTTTGCCGACGCTGGCCAGCAACGTGATGTCACAGTACAGCCCCGCCATAGAAGGTAATCCAACATGCGGTGCTATTTTCTGGTATTCACAGATTATATTTTTCAGACCTTAAACTATAATACAATGTCAAACTACATCATGTTTTGGGCCACACATTTAGCAATAACGTAATAACTTGTGATAATGAATAAAGAAAATAACGAGCTCTTTATCCGGAGCTTGACAGCAGTGCAGGAGGATATAGCACACATTGTAGGAAACATAATTTACTGCATCAGTGGCATGAGACTGTTCTGTATGCAAATGAGATCGACCTCATGGCCTCAGCTTGATTCATTTGTGTGCACAAGAGCTCCATCATCATCTTCATTATGTACGTTTTATAAATTGTTGTATTATAAATACATTTTTAAAGGTCAGTTTACCTATTATGACTCGTTTAACCTCATTTGTTGCATGTAAAAAACGATTTATTGAGTTAAATAAACCTGCAATAGAGCCACAGCGCTGAAGTTAAATGAGGCTTTCTGTTCAGGTATCGGAGAGATTTGTCACTCAAGGATGAATTATTAAGACGTCGCTTCTTAACAACCTTGAAATGAGAGGCGCCGTTGTTAATAAGGGACATTTGAAAAGGATAATGAGTTGTAATGGGCTTCACCGTTGTTAGTATGCAGACCGCATATCGGCCACCGATTGGTTTTCCAGCAGCGCGTCTCGAAACACGGCGCCGGTGCAGCCACACTCGCTGTGTGAACTTACAATTACACACTTTTATATTCACATTTATGCATCTCACACACACACACACTTAATTTGCATGAAATACAAAATAAGGAAATCCATATTTTCCCCGCTTAAATTGGTACTTCCAGGTTTTTTATTGTGGAGAGTCTCTCTGCTGTGGAGGTCTTAAAGAGCCCCACGTGTCCGAATTTAAAGCAGAGTTAATTGATTATCAAATACAGATGATGTGTTCTTGATCGCTCACTAACGGCGTGTGCTTGCTGCCCCCTACAGGCCACTGTAATAACATCCACTGCCTGGCCAAGGCCATCAACCAGATCGCTGCTGCTCTCTTCACCATCCACAAGGGGAGCATAGAGGACCGCCTGAAAGAGTTCCTGGCTGTAAGATCAACAGACCTCAGCTTTTGTAACGCATGCTTATGTTCTTATTAAAAATGGCAGTTTTTAGGGGGGTACGTGACCACAAAGACACCATTCTGATCCCAGATGGGGGCGATTTGTTGCATGTCACTGTAGCAGCTGGTTTAAAAAAGATGCCAGGATGTATCGGATATGCTGCTGCTACGTTAATGTTATAATCAAGTCACACCCTTTTTAAAATTACATTTGCATAAAGGTAGTTGATATTAACACGCAATCATTTTATGCAGACATTTTAGAAATGTATAAAACATGTGTCTGTGTCTGTGTAGCTGGCTTCATCCAGCCTGTTGAAGATCGGACAGGAGACGGACAAGATGACGACGCGTAACAGAGAATCTGTCTACCTGCTGCTGGACATGGTGAGAGAGAGAGAGAGACAGCGAGAGAGAGAGAGAGACTGAGAGTGTTTTCACACCTGTAGTTTATTTCTTCAGTGGACTACATTTACATTGTTGCTTAATAACGTTGATGACGTGGAAGAGTGACCCAACATGGTTCTGCCACTGATGCATCAGGAGTTATTCATATTTCTGTTATCTAAAAGTCTGTGTGTTGTGTTTCAGATTGTGCAGGAGTCTCCCTTCCTGACCATGGACCTGCTGGAGTCCTGTTTCCCTTACGTCCTGCTGAGAAACGCCTACCACGCCGTGTACAAACAGAGCATCAGTGCTAACGCGTAGACGCTCACTAAACGCACAGCGAAGGCCTAACCGTGCCGTCTACCGTCAGAGCGTCAGAGCTCGTATTTAGACGCACACACGGCAACAAATACACACTAACGGCATACACTAAATACACACTAAACACACTAAACTATGCCTACAATGCCTCAATGTTAATATTCCGACAATACAAAAAGCATCCGCGTGTGACATGTACACTAAAATGTTGACACACTAAACAAGTTCTCTCTAAATACAGAACCAATACACTATAAACACCAAAACAACACAGAAAAACTCCCACAATTCAGTGCACAAAGACGAGGAGAAGACACTGACATTACGAAATGAACAAAAACACACACTAGCTGGATGAAGTCGGGGGATCAGTGTCTTTATTTTAATCATTGTACTTTTTCATTGACGTTGCCAGGGACCACAGCAACACGTAATATACCATATGTTTGGTTGGTATAAAAGAACAAAAATATAAATATATAGTATATATATAGTTGACACTAAAATATTTTTTCTTCTTCTTTTTTTCTTCTTTTTCAATGAAAGATTTGAGCTTTTTAGTGTCCAGCTGACAAACTTCTATGTGGTGATGGATTTGGATGCTTACTTTGGGAATGCAAACGATGTGATGTGGACTTTTATTTTGTTGCTTTTGCGGAGGAAGAGTTCCTGTGTTGATAATGAAAGACGTGTTGCTTGTTAATGTAAGTTTACATACTTCTCTACACACACTGACAGACATCCTAAGCAGATAAACTACAAACTAACACTTCATAGTGAACACACACACACACACACTCTTGTATAACATGGTGATGTTTTTCTTTCTTTCTTTTTTCAAGCTAGTCGTAACTTGAACTTTTTGTGGGTAAAGATATAATATCTGTATTCTACTTTGATGTGAACTGAACTCGTCTTTTTTTAATGTTTTTGTTATTTTCACGATGACGACTATTTTGCCAAATGTGTTGACACTAAAAGTTGTGAATCAGGGCTTGGAAGTGGTGGAGTGTTTGGGTATTAATGGGTGAAAAATAAATGCCATATTTAAGTGTCGGGGGCGGTTTGGACGATGAGACGGTCTGCAGGCAGCTTGGTTAACAGAACGGGGGGGGGCGGGCGTCACACAAGAACTTCTTCAGCGGGAACAAACTTTAAAAACAAAACACAAAAAAAGTACTGCGGTAATACTACGGTTTATACACGGAGCAGCCAGAAAACCTTCAGTTTGCTGCAAATATTCCTCACAGCTGTTGTTAGTCAACTCTCTGATTAAGTAAAGGTCCAGTAGGTGCTACTCTTTTCTTTTTTGTAAAGTAGAAATGAACAGCGATGATAATTTATAAGTTCTCTTTCAGAATGATTTCTGCAACTTCTGGCTTCTGAAAAGAGGAAGACATTCTGCTTTTCTGTGTTTTTTAATTTTTACATTTGCAGTCTTGTAGTGCTGGCTACCAACAGGCCCTACTGAACCAGCCGTGGGGGCGGGGGATAGTGCCTTGCTCAAAGGCACCTTAACAGCAGCTGTTGAAGGTCCACCACCTCGTATTTAACTTTCATAGGAGCAATTCAATTAACCAATTCCTCCACAGCGAAACAAGTAAAATCCTAATTGATCTCAGACCTGTGAAAGTCTACAAAAAAACCTGGAGCTGCAATAAGACAATAAAATAAATGTACATATAAATACTCTTGGTGATGTTTTCACTGGATTTGTGGTCGATGGGCATCCTTCAATAAACTTTCCGTATTAGCAGTTACGTTTTCGCAATGGTTGTACGGGACCCTTTTAGGACAGGCGGGTGACTTTTACAAAGTGCGGTCTGCTTTATATATATTTTGTTTTTGTCAATCAAGTCATTGCAAGGGCTACGTAATGAGACACACACACCATGCTCCCGTTATGCCAGCCCTCTGCTAATGTATCTCAAACACCAGCTTCTGTCTGAAGCGCTCGTACTGCATACTATTCAGGACTATACGCTCCGGCTGTTAACATCTGGAAGCAGCGGTTACAGTATGTAGCAGGGATACACTAAAACGACGTGTCTGCACTTTACAGTAGATCACAAGTCTTATTTCTGCCGTGTATTGTAGTCTGTAGTTTGCATTATAAGTGTGTGAGGACAGATCCATGGAAACATTCTGCCATTTGATGTGGAATGATTGTTTTTCTTTCTAACCTTTTTTTTTTTGTGTGTGTCCCTGATTTCCTCCGTGTAACTTAAATTAATGAATAAAAACTTAAACTTTAGGGCTGTGTCAGACCTGAGCTGTGAGTGTGACGGTGGTTCGTGCATGTGGCCTCGGCTGAGATGTGAGGTGAGAACATGGTAAGTGGCAACACTTAATAAAAAGATAATGATTGTAAGTAGTGCCATCGGTTTAACCCTGTTGGATCCTGTATCTCAACAGACTGCTTACATTGTCATATTAGTCACTTAAAACAGGGTTTCCAAGTGTGCTTCAAAACCTGGAAAACAGTTGATCAATTTTCCAGTCAAAAGAAAACGCGTGTGAGAGAAATGTCCTGGAAAATCTTGTTTTACTGGAAAATTATTTCAACTTTGTCCTAGTTTCCTCTAACTATAGGCCATCTATCTATCAGTGTTCTCTGAAATCGTATAGCATTGCCATCTGAAAGAGCTAATTTATGCTCAGGATCATATTATACGTTCAATTAGTAGTCTGTAGAGGTATTTAGGCTGCTATATTATTCTATAATACATTTTTCTTAATTTCTAAACACGTAAGAGAGGATTTCATATACAAGTTATTGCCATAGATTGCCCGTCTTTTAGTCAAACTTACACAGATAGGAGAATATTAGTTTATTGTGCGATCTGTGTCTGTCATACCAGCTACATCATCACTAAATATGTCCTGGAACATGATCTCTAAAAGAAAGTGGGACTATTCCAGCACAAAACCTTAGTCTTATAGACCAAATTTAAGATCCTGTTGATTTTGTAAACTAATTAAATCTGTCAACACTCTTAATTGATAAAAGCTACAGGATGAATAGTGAAATCCAACACTCCTTGCTTGTAATATTACATTTCAACTGTGCATTACTTCATTATCAACTATTTCATTTTAGGCTTTACACAAAATCGTTTGTTCCCCTGGCATCTGTCGCTGAAATGTTCTTACTATGTCGGAGAGAATTATTAAACACTACAGTGTCCTACAGAAGCCACCAGGGGGGACCACAACAAAACTAATACCATAATCATAATGGAAGGACGGAGAAGTTGTCGTAATCTTAGGACATTGCAATAGCACACATTTTATACCCTATTATCTGTTATGTATAGAAATCAATGCTGACATTTTATTGCTGTTATTGTGACAAACAGGATTACATACTGCATATACAGAGGAACAGAAGATGAAAGAACAAATCATTGATTCAACAAAAAATTGTTTGAAGTAATCTGATTCCAAATTAATGTTTATTTAAAAAATGAGTCAAAACCTGTGCTGGTCAACTGTAAACTGATATTTCACTTGGCATCTGTAAAAGTTGTGAAACCCAAATTTATCGATATAACTGACTTTTTTTCACAGCAGACATTTACGTTATTTATTGCATTACTTATTTTTTTTTAATAAGTATATTGTAGGAGTTAACTGTTGTGTCAACTGCCTGCAAATTCCTGATCACAGAGTGGACGTTTATGAAAATTTGGGGAGGGAAACAACCTTGAAAATACCTGCGATATTTCTTCAGTCACGTATGTAGTTAGCAAGCTAGCATTTAGTTAGTTCAGAAACAAATGTTAAACTGTTTTTTAACAGTTTTTTTCTATTTCTAATTTAGTTTAGAGTAAACTGACACTTAATGCTGACAATGAAGTAGCTATATCTATAACTGTAGTAACTAACTAGCACGTGTGGTTAACCATTGCTAGCTAGCTATCCTGGCTAAACTGTAGTAGCTAGCTAGCAGAACAAATATAAAATTAAACTTTCAGATTCGGTGCGTGTATTTTGAAATGATAATGACGTCAAAGTTCGTTAGCTCGCAGCATTAAAACAAGTTAATCCAGGGTTCACGAGTTTCCCGCCAAAAGTGTTAAAATGGCGGCTGTTTGAGGTTAACTGTTGGGATTATGCTTTCACCATATTCATAAACTCAAAACGGGGCAAATAAAGGTACATTTAAATGTTGATGAGCATGATATTCGGGGTTAGACATCAGTAGAGTCGTGTTGAAGTGAATGTGCTAAGTCAGCTGTTTCCTGTCCTAGAGTGAAGCCGGTTTGACTCTAACTAAACGTTAGCGGTTTTGTCCATGAACACTCCCGCTGATCGATGTCTGGTTCTTGTAGGTGCTACACTCAAGATGGACGCCAGAGGCCGTCGGTTTGTCCAGATCGGCGAAGATCGGCCGCCACTTTTGTGCTGAGATTTCTTTCCTGAATCAGTCGTCCTGAAGGTTGGCTTCCTCCTCGTCTTCCTCGGGTACAGCACTTTTCAGCTTCCCTACACACACAGATGGGACTAAAATGAATGAATGGATTAATGATTATATATATATAGATATCTATAATAAAGCCCTATAATCAAGCCCTTTATATCTTAATGGTTGTCCCAATGCTACTAATCCACCCTTGTTTGTGTTACATTGTTTAGGTAACCATCAGACTTTTACGACAATTAACATGATTCCTACATGTTCTCTTCTCTTTTATTATTTGTACGCTACTTTAACTATAGGTCCACATTCTTCGACGTAGAAACTGAGTCCACACATCAAAATGTTCAACACAATAAGGAGATGATTTCTATTCCCTTTTGTGTCCGTTGCCTTAATACTTTCCATGAATATATTCAACATATTCCAGGAAACTTTCCCACATTTAAATGAATGTTCTTCTTGCTTATTATTCTTCTGCAGCTCCACATTATTCAAAGTAGAAACTTCATTCAAACAGCCAAATCTTCAACACATTTAGGACGCTGTTGCTGTTAGATGTAGTGTTCATATCTTTAATACTTTTACGAAATATTCAACGTTTTCCTGGAAGTCAAATAAATGGACGCAATGTTCAGTGTGTGACATCGTTGTTCTTTAAAATGTCTCTTTACTCCCAGTTTTCACTTCTCATACATAATTTTTTTCATTAAAATGTAGAAACATGTGCTCTTTCAAACAATGTAACTATTGAAACAAACAGATTTACATATGTTACTCATCCAACTGCCCAACTTTCAGGCCCAAAACAGGAAAAAGGGACTTTTCCCCCAAATTTAAAAACACATTTTTACAATATAAAAACCATAGAGTAATATGCTAGACTTTGAGTGTTGCCTCTCAGCTTAATCTCTATTAAATAAACTGTCAGGCACAGCAGTCGCTCAGCAGTCATTTCTTCAGAAATTGTCTTCTGACATTTTCACTTTGTTCCGTAGAAGCGTAAAGACCACCATGTACGTGAAGCAAACCCCCCAAATACTACAAAACTCTTTGTGCTTTAGCTTAAAAATAGATGATTTAAAACCATCTATTAAAATAAAGAATACTCAGACATTCGGTAAATGTTTCAATATAATACATCTTTATTCACAGCCATTTCTGCACAAGCAAAACCTCACCAACGTCACCGACAGTAATTTAAGTTTTAAATTGATTTGGTTACGTTGAACTAAAATCTCTTAAGTGTGCGTGAAAGAGAAAGAGAGTGAGAGTGAGGAGCACACAGTGTTTATGTGAAGCGGTGTGTTAGTGGGATCAGATGAAGAGCAGCGAGGAAGAGGTGGTTATTTGAAAGACAAACGTGGACTAAAGGTGGCTATCGGGAGACGGAGTCGGGGCTGGACGCTTCCTGTTTGTGGTCACATGACAAGTCTGAGAAAGAGGGGGGGGGGTGTAGAAGAGGAGGGAAAATTAAATCATGCAAAAGCCACAAGAGAGGGAGGAGAGAGAGATGTTAGTGATGTTAGTAGTCAAGAGGTTTACAGAATATAGACTGTTATTATGGAGATGTGGACATATTAGTAAGACTGCGTGTGTGTGTGTGTGTGTGTGTGTGTGTGTCAGTGTTTGTTTTTCCGAAATTATTAAGTTTTCAAATTGTAATACTATATTTTTTGGTTTCATCTACTTTAACTCGTATTGTTGAACAAACTTAAAGCTGCATTCATCAATTTTTGGTGACTAGCGGGCAGAAAATAACAAACAACAAAACAAACAAGCAGACAGACTAATAACGTTAACGTATTAGCTACATTTTTACACATCCACTAAATACAGAGCAGCATTATGAATCATTTTGTGGTATTAAGTTCAATATTTACCCTTATTCTAGCTGTGTTTTCATCCCCTGAGAGACATATTTGTCTCTGAAGCTGCTAGTTGTCTTAACTTTGTCTGTGGTTCGTTGCTGGGCAGGTAGAGGACAGAGTGTTTATCAGCGCTCTGCACGTGTTGATAAGAGCAGCTCAGACTTAACACTAACTAAAAGAGCTGCAGACTTTTACAAGCAACGTGTTGAAATAATAAAAAATGTTGATTGATTCAGTTTTAAGCTGTTTGTATATAAGGCAAGGGGCAAACTTCATGTGACAAAATGAAATCTAACTTGACCAAAAAACTCCCAAAATCTCTGTTTTGTGTCGGCTCTATCAAATACTAGTAATAATAGTAATAATAGTAGTACTACTTTTTAAGTATTTTTTAATAATTAAGAAAAACAAATTGTACTTTTTGGATAACTACGTTTTAATTACATGTTCGCACTGTTTAAGTGTGTACTTAAAAACCGGTTTACCCCCTGAACTGTTGCTCTCTGCCATTCCTCTTTCCTGATTGGCTAACAGCAGACCCGCCTCATTCCCATTGGCTTCCTCTGGCCCGTTGTGATTGGCCCACAGGGAGGCAGTGGCATAGAGCTGTGCTGTGATTGGGCTCAGCTGGCTGTCTGTGTCACAGAGCCCCGCCACCAGAAGGTGCTGCTCCACCCCCAGTTGAAGCTCTGAGGAGAGAAGAGCACCCCTAGTGGAGAGACGCTTCAACTACACACACGAGTCGCAACTGAGTGGGAAAAAGCACAAAATAACTAAAATTATAACTTAAAAATTAAACTGACAAAAAACAAATAAAAATCCAACAGAAGAGTAGCAAAACAAGTCAGTAGCTTTCCCTGACATCTTGTATGGAACATAAATATCTGTCGCTGGGGAAATTTCCCTCATTCGTAGATGTTTTGGGAACAACAATGCAATTCTTTAAGGTAGTATTTTTCTTGGAGCTACTGCAAGTCTACTACTTCCTCTTATATTGAGTTTAATATGTAGACGCTGCTTCATGAGCCCGCAGAGATTAAATATTTACATAAATGCTACCAAAATGTGCTCAAAAAAATAAATAATTAAAGGCTTTTATGAGTTTAAATAAAAACAGCTTTTTGCGCTTGACATAATAATAAAAAAAACAGTGTGAGAATAAAACCTAATTCGATTATTAAATAAAACATGTTTTTTTCTGGTCATGCGGTATATAAATGTAAGCATTTGGTGCATTGGCAGTTACTCATGAGGCTATTAGCTAACTGGCCTACACACACACACACACACACACACACACACACACACACACTCAGACGGGATCAATAAAAGAAAAGCTTTCACCGTCTCCACTTCCTGGAACTCCGCGCTGCACTCACTGGTAGAGAGCTCTACACACACACACACACACTTATACACACCTCGTTTTTTCCTCCTTTCTTTAACCCTCTTAACCTGGAACTTTTCCTAGAAACTCATTAATGCAGAGTTCTCCGTCTCACGTTCATATTTGAAGTCGAAACACACACGGTGTGGTGATAATGAACGCCTCTCTAAACTGTTGTAGCAGCGCTGCTTCCTCTGAACCCCATGTGACAGTTTTATGAATTATTCAGTTCAGGCGATGATAACAAAATGACAACAACAAAGTATTTTAGAGATAGAAGCCATCAGACGCTCTGTTGCACAAACTGTGGATGATCTATATCTATATATACGCTGTATAACTTACATATCCTGCTCTCCCAAAAGTCAACAAACGAAACACACACTTCTACTACCAATGAAATAATAACTCACAAACAGTAAATATTAGTAATCAACTCGTCTTCATAGCATAAAACCGTGTTATCAGACACACTGCACACAGAAACATGCACACACCGCTTTACCATTCACTCTATATGATATCATTGGTTTTAAGAAATATTCATGAGGCGGTCTGTGAGTAAATTCACATAAATGGACGTAAATGGGATAAATTCCCAGGACATTTACTCTGAAAAGAGATGTCAAACTGTTTCAAATGTCATTTTTCAAAGCTGTGAGCACCACAAACTACATTCCATTGACCTCCATTGTTTTTGGGTGAAGGCTGATATCCTAGAATTTAAAGAATTTAAATTTAAATGAAAGAAAATGTGTTTTTTGTTCCCTAATATGCCCAGGGTCGGGTAGTAATCAGTAATCGGTTATCAGCTCAAATATTTGTGGCTGTGTCCATTTTCTTTTAGTATGAAGTGCAATATTTTCAAGGTTTGATTGTGATGTGAACTATTCAGATTAGATTCCATTTTTTCTTACTAATTACAAAAATCTCCGTGTAATTTGTGTCCAGTAACTGACTAAATTTAAAAGAAATCAAACCCAATCTCGACTGTGACACAGAACCAGAACGAGCCCACGAGCCACCGAACTAAACCAAACCATCAGAAGTCACCGTCGCCCTCCAGCTGAACCTACACGTCTCGGACAAATACTGAAGAAAACAGAACAGAACGTGGGGGTTAAACCCCAGAAATAGCTTCAGATAACACGGAGAAAGACAAACAAAGTGTAATTAAACAAAACAAACAGAACTTCCACGCAAAAAAAAGCAAACACACATGTGGACACAGCTGCAACACAACCACCAGTTCATGACAATAAAGACTTTGAAGAACATTACGGGGCAGCAGACTGAAGGATTCTGTAGGATTCACGGCTCTGAACGGAGAACAGACGTTCACACACTGAATGACAAAGCAGCGGTGAGGAACTCCCCGGTTCTCGTCTTTACTCTCGTGTTTAACATTCACTGAGTGACGTCAAGATGCTGATTGTCGGGTCGGTCACGCCGTGAATCAACTTTGACGGATTCTAATTTCTGAAGGACAAAAGATGCTTCTGTTGCTAATGAGCCAGAATGAATAGATATTTAGCGTGAAAGACGTACACATTTTAAAAAAGGACCAACAGTGAACTTTCCACAGACGTTTACTGTCACTTCTGCGTTATTTGATGCAAACGTTCTCGTCTCACTTTTCACATTTTGACCGTTAAACCAGTAGATTTCAGAGGAACCTGAGAATTGAAACGCTCCTCTTAATCATCTCCTCGGGGCTAAATGGACTTCTTCTGCTTTCTTTCTGCACAGAGCATCTTTTATGCATTTTTGCAAAACCTCAGGAGAACCAGGCTGAAGAGTGTCCTGTGTGTTTACCTTTCATGGTGGGCGGGGCGAAGGTGCTCTGCTTCCTCTGAGACGACTCTGAAGTCTGAAGAATAGAAGAAAAACACACATTATGTCATCTGATTTAACCGTCACACAACTAGAACAATAAGCCAGATAACAATCAGTAAATGATGATTCAAAGATATCATAAGCTAACCAACATGCTTATAGATATAATGTAAACAGAAATAGACCATTCTGTTACTTATAAATAAAACCAAACGTCCAATAGGAGACAGGACAGACAACAACAGTGTTGTCCTTCCTGATCTCATTACAGTGAAACAACATTGATTTTCCAGACAAGCCATCATTTATCTCACAGATTACTGTCTGCTTTCACCCTTTTGATGTCAAAACAAATGTGTCAAATGTTAATACAATATTTAAGGAAATGCAGCTTTTAAATCTTTTAATTGAAGACTCACATTTTAACAGTTTAATCAGAGTTTAATGGCAAAGATTTGTCCCTCCTCTGAGAAATCAGTCTGATATTGAAAAGTCAAATGACGGAGTGGAGATGGAATACATTCTCATTCAGTTCCACATTTTAGAAGAGATCATTTTAAGCAGTTTAGGACACATTAGAGGTTACTTCAGGCTCGTATGTCTGAAGCCTTAAATGTGAAGTTCATCCCCCGAAGCGACTCTAAAGCGTTTGTAGCAGATTTCATAACGTTTGTACAAACCTGTGTCTCTCCGCTGGCGTTGTGTTGATCTCCAGCATCTGCAGAGAGAGATGAGACGGCAGCATTCAGCTCTTTGTGTCTGTATTGATTTGTCAGTAGCTCACTTTTATAACGGGATGGCACACTGTCATTAGTTTTATTACAGTGTCAGTGGGTCTGTTGCTCTCTGATGGTTCAAACCACATCAGTCAGGTTGGGTAGAAAGCTTTGATCGTCTTTTTCCTCTTTTATCAAACTCGGCTAGAAGCTGCTTTCAGAATACGTTTAGCTTTGGAACAAAAGTGTATTAATTCCCTTTGACTCACTTTTTCCACTTCTGTTGTTTTAAAGCACAAAGCTAGAAGTATTCTACTGTTTTTATTGCCAACAAATCCCATGAAAAGAGGAAAAAAACAACAATATTACTCAATACTCTACAACCTCCCCAGCTCAAGCCCATTGGTTCCTACTGAAGAGCTTTAAAAACAACCAACAGGAGGAAATAGTGCATTTGTTGGGGACTATTTTCTGCAGCGGATTAATCTAAGTTTGGTGCTCTAGTGAATATTGGGGCAGCAAGTTGCTGTGTGTGAAATTGAGTCAAAATAAACTACAGTGTGTGTTTATGGTAATAAAGGGACACGTCAGCCACTGAAACTGTGGCTCCTAAACTCCCCTCCAGCTCAATGTTGATGTTTTAAATCTCCGCCACTTCAAAACGCCAACTTTGAGCTGAACGAAGATAAATCTTTAAAAATCTTTTAAAATGACCAAACATGATTCCCACATGTTTCCCTTTAATGTCCCTGAAAGTGAGATACTTTCAGAATTCATAAACATTTATTAAAGACAAAATGCCAAACGTTATTTGGGTAAAATACTGAAAATAATCCTACAACATCTGCACTCTTTGTCACAGTGGTCTTCTTTGTTTCAAAGCTACAAACAGTCACTTCTTGTTTTTACAGCTGCCAGCTGGTTTCCACACACTGACTGTGGTGAATTGTCGAAATATTTAGAAGTGCACTTCTTTTTAAGGCCATAATAACCCTTAAATTTATAGAGGGACAGAACAAATGTATTCCAAATCCTGGTTGAATACAACTCTAGTGGAACCAGCCTCTCTGAGCTGAGCTCACAAAATGGAATCAGGCCGATTATTCAATCAGTGGCTTCCTGTGGAGGTTTATAAGAGCACGCACACACACATGCACACACACACACACACACACACACACACACACACACAGTAGTGTTTTCATGACTTTTGGGGACATTACATTGACTTACATTTCTTTCCTTGAGACTTACCTGAACCTTAACCGTCACAGATCCTAACCCTTAACCTGACCTTAAACCAAGTCTTCACCCTAAAACGTCATGATTTACGTTATGGGGACGTCCGTGCTGATGAGTCCCCACAATGTGACTGTATTCGATTTATGTCCCCACAAGACATGTAAAATATGCCTACACACACACACACACACTTTAAGCATCCATCAGTCCCGTCTGAACACTGAGATCACTTACCAAAAGCTGCAGCACAAATCTAATAAAGATTCCATTATAGCTGCTGCTTTTCAGCTCTCTCATCTCTCGCTCATCATTTTCTCCCTCTCATCTCTCTCTCTCTCTCTCTCCTTCTCTGTCTGTCTCTCTCTCTCTCCTCTCTCTCTCTCCTTCTCTCTCTGTCTGTCTGTCTCTCTCTCTGTCTGTCTGTCTGTCTGTCTGTCTGTCTGTCTGTCTGTCTGTCTGTCTCTCTCTCTCTCTCCTTCTCTGTCTGTCTCTCTCTCTCTCCTTCTCTCTCTCTCTGTCTGTCTGTATGTCTGTCTCTCTCTCTCTCTCTCTCTCTCTCTCTCTCTCTCTCTCTCTCTCTCTCTCTCACCTGTGCCAGGTTGTCTGTAGATCTGCAGAGTAGCAGGAGTTGGTCTTCTGCGACGGATCTGAGGTAAACACACAAAGATATTTGTCATAATATGGTATAAACTTCCCTCAGCCCTCTGATCAAACGTTAACCGTGTACATCAGAACAGAAACCTTAAAGCTTAAACCTGTTTGTTTTAATCCTCTCACTACAGTCTTACTTTTAGTGTTTTTATCGTTTTTTGGTAACGTGTGATGAGACACTCTTGACTTCTTAACAACTGTCCCAGTAGTTTGGCTTTAAAAACCAGCTGACTGTCCAACTAAACGTTAAATAAAACCATCAACAGGACTTAATTATCCCGGCTCTTCTTACACCGTAAATACACACTCCTGCTTATTTGTGCAAACCTAATTGAGCGCATATCATTAACTCCTGGAATACTTCAGGCTTTAGTTATTATCTCAAATGACTCCTAAAAATATAACAACCCACTTAAAAGTTCTAGTGCCTATTTAACTTTTTAAAAGCACAACTTTCCCACACGCTCCACCGTAGCAAGTGCATAGAACAGCATGTATTACTATCGCCAACCAGTCGTTCATTTAAAAACAAAATGCACGCTGCAAAAATACGTCTTGCTGACATTAACGTGAGAAACCTGTAGTCCCAGAGATTTACAGAGCGCTTGCTCAGCTGTAATAACCAGCGTACCCACTATAAAGAAAACTGCAGAAAGTGTTTATTCTGATTGGATCTCAGGCGAAGGGAGCGACTGCAGGAATGTAAATGTTCATCGTCATCCTGGACTTGGTTTACAAGATGCCATCTCATAAAACCATCGCTAGAATTTATCTTTATGTCGAAGGTTTCCAAGACGGGGGGGGGGGGCTCCCCAAACAGCCACAGAGGGGCCCTAATCTGTCACTGTTCATTACCAGCTTCCTCAGAAACGAACTTCCTGTTTCCATCCAGCAAACCGTTCACAGAGAACGTCGGTAAAGAGCAAAGGCCTTAAAGAGAGCGGGTTCAACTCCCTGACTAAGTGCATATGAAAGATCAGCTTATGTAGGTGTCGTTCACAATCACAGAGAGGAAAACTATACGTCTGCAGTGTTTTCTGTACATTTGAATTGGCCTTTTTTCCCGCTTTTGCTTTGGAAAGATCCATTTGTTGGTGATCCTGTGTTTCCCAGAATGCCTTTCAGCGCTCCCACCCCAGGAGAGAACGGGTGTGAACTTTATGCAATCAGCTGCAGATGAATTTAGCTCTGATTGATCTTTCTATATGGTCACATTTACATCATCAGCTAATTGTGAAACAAAGGAAATTTTCTGATAATTAATATTTGAAGTGTTTGTGTGAAATGTGAATCAGTGAAACTACAGTAAACATTTAAAGAATACTAGATGTGTAGTGTTGTCGGGCGGGTTTTCCCTTTAATCTTCCATCTGCTCTCAAATATTTCCTTTAAACTCTTTGACGAAATGCGTCAACATGCGTTTAAATATGACGAACACACGCCATCACACAGATACACAAACAGCAGTTTTCATGAGACTTGTGCGCACATGCTGGTCTGCACCCACACACAGAAAATTCCAGACCAGATAACACACAGAAGCCTTATTCAGCCCTCACATATATGACCCCACCGCCCTCACACACACACACACACACACACACACACACATATATTCAGATACACTCACATGTTCGGCGGCCTGTGGGTCCAGCTGTCCCTGCAGCGGAGGGACAGCAAACTGGATCTTCTTCGGACTGCTGGGCTCCATTATTACTGACTGAGAGGTAGAAAGAAAGACAGACAGACAGAGAGAGAGAGAGAGAGAGTGTGTGTGTATGTATGTGTGTGTGTGTGTGTGTGTGTCTAGGAGGGAGGGAGGAGAGATGGAGGGAGTGGTCTTCTGTCAGCCGACAGGGTCCATTATCACTAATTGACAGACTTAGAGAGAGAGAGAGAATAGCATTCTGGTCGTTGCAGCATTTTCCAAAACAAATCCTCAGATGCAAAATGAATTAGTTTAATAATATCAGAAATATGTTTTTTTTTTTTTTTTTTTATCTTGTGATGTTCTTCTTTATCGTAACAACCCAAAAAAGCAGTGCTGGAAGTAGTATTCAGATCCTTTACTTATGTAAAAGTACTAATACCACAATGTATTTTCACGGATTACTAAGTGAGTAAAAGTACTCATTGTGCAGTTAATTTGAGTAAATGTACATTCCACCACTGCAAAATGTAATACTCTGAATCCTCAGGACTACAGCTGCTTAAATGTACAGCTTTTGCAGCCTCATTCAGTGTTATTCGGGTACCGTAACACAAGAACCTTTAAAGTTAATAGGTATGCATTTAAACAAACTATCTATGCATCATGGTTTGCATTGTTATCATTTTGATGACGGTCTTGTTTCTAATTTGATAAATCTAACGTGTGTTTTCCCAACATGAAGCCTGAAACAAGAAATCTGCAACAATTAATAAGCGAAGCTATGTTCATAAAGGCGATTGGCCCAAAGACTAGATGGGTTTGAGCATTTAAAACATAATTAGTTTTTTGGGCTAGATATATAAGTTAAAACTAACATTAATAATATTTGGGGGAGTATCATATGGAGCTCTTCTTGTTTGATTGTTATTTTTGAGATGTAAATTGTGTCAATCAAAGAGGAAAACATGCTCGTCTGGCTTGTTTTCATTACTATGTGCATTAATTTAGCTGTTGTGACAATGAAACACTGTGTTACATCACATCGTTCAATACCAGATGCATATTCAGTGAGTTAAGTGCAGCTCATGATGAGAGGTTTGAATCCTTCAGTATCTCACGATTTGATTCAAAATAGACTCAAAATGAGTCTCTCTTTGTGCTAATAAAGGTGGTTTAGATATGACACGTAAGCAGAGTAAAGTCTGTATAAGAGTTTGGAGTTTCTATATTTTAAATAGTTATATTAACTGATTGCAATAATGTAAACACACATCAGGCAAAAGGTAACATTTATTAATGCTAAACTTGCACAAATAAACACTTTTACTAACAAGTTTTAGTATTTCTCAGTGACTTTAAGAATAAGACGTTCATATTATACAAAGAATAAAGATGCTGCCTGTCACATAAATACAGTTGGTAGACTAATAGCTGCCTTTATATATATTTATTTATGTGTAGGATCACTGTCATCAGTGGAAATATCTGCGTTCCTTTGTAGGAAAAAAAAAAACATTTTTAAACAGATTTTTGTAATTTATTAATCGATTGAGAATCTTAGAAGATAACCTCAATTCTTATGTTAATCTTAATTTTTGCCAACGAGTTTTCATTTATTCAGAAAACAGATTGAGATGAAACTCTCCACACATTAACCCATAAACTGAAATTGAGGAAAGGAAAAAATGGAAATAATATTCCTCTTTATGTCTCTCTGTGTATCGGCCATGTCCGTTTTTACTAACTCAGAAACCTGCATCTTTTGCTACCAATGACATCTACATATGCGTGCGTGTGTGTGAGTGTGTGTGTCTGTGTGTGTGTGTGTGTGTGTGTGTGTGTTGGCAGTGGTGGTGGAAACACTTTGTCTCAGTGGAGACATCTGGAGAGACTTAGCAGCTAGTGTAGGTGGAACAAACCACACACACACACACACACATCACACAAAGAGCTTCTTTGTATTTATTTTGTTTTTCATTTATTTGGAATCTGTCCGTCTGTGATTCGTGAAGGTGAGACAGGAAACTGTTGTTGGAGGCAAATAGGCACAAACGGTTCCTGTCGTACTGTTGAAGTGAAGGCTCACTGCAGTGAGGTTATTACAGTTGATTATTGATTAATTGATTATTGATTATTGAGTTGATTATTTTTAATGTATAAAAGAGTCACATTTATGTATGCTTAATGGCAGGTTGGACATCCCTAACACACAAAATAACACTTTTAAACAAACAAACAAACTCCCATAAATACACTTTTAAAATATTAGTTTTATTTATATAATGCAAAGTCTGATACAACCACACGCGTTGAGACACTTAAGGCATGAAAATCTCTGCGCTGGTTTGTCCAACAGGCCGTCATCACCTCAAGACAACATGAGTCAGTTTAGTTAAAGTGAGTCTTCCTCTCAACGAGAAGCAGAGCCGTGTGTGTAGACTTAAAGGAAGAGTTTTGACATTTTGGTCAATGAGTTTATCCACTTTGATTGATACCGCTCTCATGTCTGTACTGTCAACACGAAGCTGGATGGTTAGCTTAGCTTAGCACAAAGACTGGGAACAGGGGGAAACTGCTAGCCTGGCCCTGAACAAAATCCAGCCAGTCTATAAAGATCACGCGTTACATCTCGTTTGTTTAGTCTGTAGACAAACCACACAGATTACAGATGAATTAGCAGACACATAATTAGAGAGTGATGTCAATCTTAAAGCAAATTGCCCAAAACGTTGAACTGTTCCTTTAAAAGCGAGTGAGATGAGATCACAATGAAGGGTGTTAAAACTTCCAAAACAGTGTAGAGAACATTCACACACCTGATCATTCATACAGCGTCTTTAAAAGTTACGGAAAAATCTGAAAATTAATTAATTTGGGGATAATTTACAGCGAATGCTCATTCTAAATAGCTGACTACTTGTTTTTTTGATCTATTTAAATGTATTATTCTTGTTTCATCTTTGTTTACCAATTTAAGTTGTACCTGTTCTTAACTACTTTTAACGGTTTTAACTACAAAATCAATCTGTTTGTGTATAAATAAAATCATCTGATAAAGTAAAAAAAGAAATATAAAGATTAAATATAGACCTACCATGCTGTTATAAACAATTATTTTCATAACAAATCCTGAACACAAGGAGGAAGTCTCGTCACATGTCATGGCTGCTGCAAATCCAGAACACCCTTTCAAAATAAGACACTAAACAAAAATAAACATTAATATCAGTTTCACAATCGTTGTCACTGTTACCCACCACAGTACCTTTTTCAGAGCACTAACATTCAAAAGGACATTATTTTTAAGTCTAAAGTGCAAAAACAAGCACAGCTACACACTGAATTTAACTTTATTCTCTTTAATAACTGTTTGAACGTGAAACGATCTGATTGGTGGATAGATTTAGACAGCTGTGGTCAGTTCGTGTGGACATAATCCCTCCAGGCCAAAACATGTTTTACATGTTTATATTAAAGTGTCTTAAAAAGGTAAATACAAACACACTATAAATGTGGTTTTTTTGGCCCTTGTGAAGGAGTGAACTGCCTCCTAAAGAGTTTAGAGGTGAAGGATTACACCACGGTTCATCTCCGTCCATAACAGGATCAACATCAGGGTGGTTTCCTGTGTTAGTCGATTGTTTACGTCACTATTGTTCAGATGACGTCTCCTGAATGTGTTTCAAACAGCAAAGCAGTTCACAAGCCCGTCTCTTCATACGTCCGTGAACTTTCCTCTGTCCGGTGCACGAGCACACAAAACGCCTCATTGTTGCCGATTGGCTGGAATAATCTCACACGTACAGAGCCGGCTGTGTATGAACACCAGATGTTTTTCTCAGCGCTCACACAGAACAGACAGCTGAGGACATATTTGCTGAATTTGACTAAAAGAATCACTGACTGCACCTTTAAAAGGTGATTTATCAAGACAGGAAACTAGACTCATGAGTTGTGTCTGTTTGTTTTCACTGCTCTGATTCTCTCGCTAATCATTTAAAATGTTTTACCTGAAGGTTGATTTGTCCTACGCCCTCCATGTGTTTTTAATATTTAATGCTAATTTAATCCACCGTAGACGAGCTTTCTTTGCTCCACTACTGGAAGAGTAGAGGCAGTTTGAGACGTGGCACAAACATGCTAAGTAAGTTAGCTTTGGCAAGTTAAAAGTGTGCAGAGTAAAGGCATCATCTGAACTCGATCCTCCATCGTTTATAAAGCACTTATTTACGGCCCTGAGAGCTCAACACACTGCAACTAACGAAAGCAAATAAACAACTCTGTGATTGTGTCTCTTAATTTGTTTGTGTTTTGTCTTTTCTAGAGATGCAGTTGAGCTCTCAGGGCCACTGTACTTTCTGTCTTCTCAGGGTCCCATTTGGCAAAAATAAATGCAAGAAAACACTCAAATACAAAGATAAAAAGGCAGGAACTTGCACACATTCACATCTATTGACAAGTTGAACTACTGAGGAGAAGCTTCGTAGGAAAAAAGCGTGATGGCACGTTTAATGTTGGCGTTTGTGCAAACTTTGGCATCTGATGACCCTCGGCTCACTGTGAGTGTACTTTAACAGAGATGACCTGCAGAGACGCCATTTTATTTTATCAGTACGGTTTCATCCACAGCGACACTCAAGAAGCTAGCAGGAAGAGGGACGGAGTCCTTCTTTTTATCTTTGCTTTCAGCAGACGAGCACAACTACGGAGGCCTGGAAGAGGAATGTAGAAGATGCTTGGCAAGTTCCCAAGGTAAGAAAAAAAGCTAGGCAACTTCTTGAGCATGTGGAAAAAAAGGCAGAAAATACTGTGCCAGACCTCATAAAAACAACACAACCTCCAAAATACAACATTTCCAGCACATTCTCGGGTCAGTTATTGGTCTTCGCACTGCGTCAGGGAGCTGCCTACGACAATCACAGTCCTCACCTGGCCGCCACTCAGACGGTCCAGGTGAGCCGCTGTAACAGGAACGTTTTCATTCACACATTTGTCCAGGACTGGAGCTTCAGATCACAATCCCTTCCATCGTCTCCACGAGTGTGTTCCTCAGCAGCTCAAAGCATCGTGTACTTTAATACTCACCGTGTCTCAGGTGCTGTTGTCTCCAGTGTGTACTGTGCAACTGAAACACTTAAAAAAAAATAAAAAATAAAAAACTAACAATCATTACGATTCCAAAGTGCACGTGTTTGGCGATCAGCTCACGTCAGAGAAAAAGTACAAGAAGGATAATCCTGGAGGAGACGGTGAACTCATCCCTCTGCTTAACGAAGACGACGCTGACGTTGGTGCCGTCTGGTCTTCAGATGGACAGGTCAGTGTCTGTGTCAGTGGGCGTGGTCTTTGGACTCACGCTGCCTCCCCTCTCCTCGGGGATGGAGGACGAGTCTCCGTTGACACTGGGCAGCACACCTATAACACACACACACACAAATATATAAAAAGGGTTTAAAAAGGTAATACATTTAACTTCAGGATTCTTCCACATACCCTGAACAGAGTACTTCTATGCTGTGGTTTTGCTACTTTTACCAAAGTAAAAGACTTCAGTACTTCTTCCACCTTTGCATCAATAGAATAAGGCAGCGTGTCTTACGTTCAGTATCATAAAGCGAGCTGTCGGAGCACGTCCGGTGCCTGCGCTGAGTTGACTTTTGACCTCCACTCAAGTACTCCTTTAGCACGCCGAACCTGAGAAAAACAACAGAAATAAATGATTAAAGCTCAAAAAGGAAACGTTCTCGCCTCAGTCGACACTTGTAATTATTGTTCTGGCTGCCTCATTTAACGTTGCATACACTAGACAATAGATTTTGTACAACCACAAAAAAAACACATTTCATTTTCCAAGATCAGGGGGAGATGTTTGCTTCCTCTGAGGAGATAAAACCATTTAGTAGTTTTGTTTAAATAACATAAATAAAACGTTTTTTCAGGTGTCATAATGAACATAGTAACATGTTTTGCTTGATGCTGTCTCTTCTTAATGCAAATGACGGGGGATGAAACTCACAGTCCTCGTTATGTACAAAAATGTGTAAAAAAGTTAATTTCGAGGCAAGAATCAAGTGGATATCTTCCAAAGTTGCAGCATTTCTTGTGTAAAATTCTGAATTTCTTTGCTGAGCTGTGGAGGAGAGATACTAACACACAAAGAGGGAGTTTCTCACTAAAACAACTGTACTTTTGGAGGATATTCTACTTGATTTGACTGCTGAAGCTTCATATTAACTTCAGATAGATTTTATTTTTTGCAAAGGACAAGAACTTCCAATAAAAATGATTTAGTAAAATATGCTGTAAAACAAGTAAAACATAGTTCATATGAACAACTGACTATTGTTTTAATAAAGGCGTAAAAAGATGTGAAGCTGTCCGTTAAGGCCGACACAAAGTATTTAATGTCATGTGCGTTGCTGCCTCCTGGAGGCCAAAGTTAATAGTAATTCATTACAGCAGCCATGTATGATGTCAAAGTGCATAAAATCCTGAAGTCTCTGTGATTTCTTTGTTTTAAATTTTTTACGGTATTGTTATCATTTATTTTATATTTTGTTTGCTGATTAACATTTGATCCTGTTATGAAAGGCACTTTGGGCTGCATCTGTGCATGAAAAATGCTAAAAATTAAGTTATTATTATTATTATTATTATTATTATTATTATTATTATAAGTAGAGGGAAGCGGGCTCGGCACCGTGTGGTTTGAACTCACCGGTCAAAGCTGTATGTTCCAGGGTGACTGATTGACCTCTTCATCTGTGCAGGCGGACAAAAAGACAGAAGAGAATACATTTGATTCGTACAACGGTATTTAATAATGGAGGATGTCCATCCTGCAACGACAAAATATCTGCATGGAACAAAAAACAAGTGAAAAACGACGCGGGCTTCAGCTACGAGCAGAACAACGGTCACTAATGTCTATTGTCTAATCTTTTGTGTGAAAGCGTGTCATGAATTACCCTTTCAGGAGGCCGAAGTTCGGGGGTCATACTCTGGTTGGCGAGGGTCATACACTCCTCCAACGTCCTGATGAAAGTTGCACAGGTTGCACTGAGTAGAGACGCCTGGAGACACGGAGACAATACAAATAACCTGTAGTGGTTACTGCATCACTCACTCATAAGATAAGATGAATAAAAACATCCTACAGTAGATGTAAGATGTAACCCTTTCTGTCTGTACAATATGTGTTTTGGTACGAGTCTAACTTCGTGGAAATAACGATGGGACAATCAAATGTTTGGGATTAACAGAAGATGTGTTGCCTCAGAAGTGGGCGTTTCCTCTGCGTCAGAGGTGTGCTGTGATTGGATGGTTTGGACCTGCTGGACGAGGAGGTCGCAGTACAGACGAAGTTCAGACATCTTCGTCTTCAGACAGTCTGGACCTGGCAACACACACACACACACACACACACACAGTTAAAAGTGTTTTCCTACAGAAAGAGGAAACAACCCAGAGGAGGCAGACAGACAGATGTGTACCTTTGTGTTTGTGACTGTCCAGTGTTCCAGCTTTGGACGAGCCTAAAGCCACCAGCCACCTCTGTCGCTCCGCGGCGTTCACAGCTCGGACGTAGAAATGCTGCTCGCCGGGGATGATCAACTCCAGACGCGTTATATCCGTCGGATGAACTGAGAAATAAAACACAAACGGTGTTTGGTGGACGTGTTTGAATGTGTTTAGCACCACGAGTGAGGACGGGCGAAGGTGTACAACAAATGAAATCTGACCTTTAATGTCACACACGGACATCTTGATGGATCCTTTGCTTCCTTTGCCGACGTCGTCCTCGCTGTCGTAGTAAGAGATGACTCCGTTCTCTAAGACGAACCAGCGCGGCTGCCAGCCTGAACACAGAAGAGTAACAAATGTCTGTCTCTGTAAACACTTTAATGTAACTGATGCACCAGAAGCAGAGATATTGCATGAATGGTGGATTCTATGGTTGCAACTAATGATGATATTATGGTATGTTCAGTGATAAACCTGCTCACCCCTTTAATGTAATATCTGAGTCGACCTCGTCCTTTGTCACGGTTGAAATGATAAATTAACTTAATGTTGACGTAGTTTGCTTCCCCTTTATTTAAATGTTTCTACATTTTGCACTGAGGCCATTTGAGCAACAGATCATGTGACACAGTTGAGTCAAGGTGACTAACTTCCTCGACTAAGTGCAATAAAAATTGGGGAATTTTCATTTTCGATACTAACTGGAACAGTCTTCCAGTTAGTATCTGATCTGCTGACACTGTTTCTGCTTTTAAATCCTCTCTTCGCCTGACAACTAATTAGATTTATTTATTCATTCATTTAATTCTAAATATAGCTCTGTTGTGCAACCACTTGTTGTTTTTCACCTGTCCTACTGTACATACTTTGCAATAATTCATCCGTAAATGTATTTTATACGGCCTTTTAATGGTGTGCTTTTATTTTGCTGTTTTTATTTCTTGGTATATTTTGTATTGGAATTGATCTGTAGCAGTTTATAGTCACAAGCAGTGTATATGTTGTCTTCTATCACTATTATTTATACATGCTGAGCTGCCATCATTAAGGTCAGATGCCACTATACTCCCTGTTACTGTGGGCTGCTTTGTTATTGCTATAATGCATAATTAAATAATGCCACATTAGCAAGAGCTGCAGGTTTAAATATATGTTGAAATAAGCTGCAGTAAAATGACTGTACATGAATATCTGTGCCGAAATTTGACCGTTTAAAGGAGGATTGTTAGACATTAGCACTGCTGGCTAAAACACAAACACCACCATTCATCATTCAGTCATTGTGGTTGCAGACAGACGGTTCTCTAAAACATCTGTCGGACAGACAGACAGTTCTCTAAAACATCTGTCGGACAGACAGACGACTCACCCGTCATGTAGTTCGTCCATTTGTACAGAATCCCCTCCATGGCTGCACTTTACATCGGCTAAAATTAGCCTGTTAGCTTCCCCCGCTGTAGCTCGACAGGCTGGCTAACAGTAGCAACAAGCTAACTGGCTAACGTTTAAGTGTTGGCAGGATAATGTCATGTTGATGTGCGTGTGTTGATGTGTGTGTGTGTGCGCTAAGATGTTCATAAACTGGGCAGCGAACTTGCGGACAGTCAGCTGATGGAGGATAAAAAAAATGTCAACAAAACAGCAGCTATTCTACGGAAAGCTGGTGGGGACATTTCACAAGGAGACTGAAAGTAAGGTGCTACTACTACTACTACTACTACTACTACTACTACAAGGATATGAGTGGAGGAGGAAGTATTCTATCCTTTACTTAAGTAAAAGTACTAATACAACACTGTGAAAATACTCCAAGCCCTGCATTCAAAACCTTACTTTAAGGATAAGTACTCAACAATTATCTGCAGATTACTCAAAGTAGGAAAAGTAAAAGTTGTCTTTATGGAATAAAATCTTCCTTCTCAGTGTTTTACTATTTATGTTTTTTTGAATAATATTACTGCTGCATTAATGTGTATTTTGCATCTACTAGATAATTTTAACTACTTCTTGTAAAGCTAATTATTTTTAAATAGTGTATATCATAAGAAATGCATACAAATAATACTTCATCCTTCAGATAGATTAAAAATCAACCAAATTTGGAGATGCATGGTTTTCACTGGACAGAAAGGGTATGGATATTACATAGTTGACATTTTTGAAATATGACATGTTAAAATGCAAGACATTAAATTAAGTTTTATTTGTATAGCCCAATATCACAAATCATTAGTTTCCCTCAGAGGGCTTCACAATCACAAAAACACGACAGCCTTTTATTTGATTTTAGAGATGTAAACAATAGAATGTGGCTGAGAGCTTCACAATTTTCAAATAAAAACAACCTGGCAGGTGAAAGTCATGAGGGACCACTAACTTACAAAGAAATACTTACAAATATTGATTTTATCAAGGAAAAGGATCGATGATCTCCGTCTGGACACCGTGTTAAAACTCCACAGGTTCATCCTCTGCAGCTGGTGGCTTCTGTGTCTATTTCTTGATTCAATGTTTTCAGGGGCAAGTAAATCAGCTTTGCAAAAAGGTTTTTGAAAAACGTTTGGTAGCATTTACATAGTTAATGTAGTCTAGTACGTCAAAGTGTGAAAGATATTCACAGATTTCAGACTTCCCACAAACGATGCCTCTTTGCAGCCGCAGTAAAGTAGACAACAGGCTACAACCTAATGTTTTTATCAAAACGCCGTTCTTGCTTATGCTAGTCATTTGTACATCATGTAGGGTTGTTGTAAACTGTACTTTATGGACGAAGAAGTTGACTAATTGTTTTCAGTCACAAAGAGAACAAGTGGGTCAAATAAAGGATTACAGGAAACCACGGCAGGAAACCGAATATCTAACGAAAGGGTGATTTTTTTCAGGTGAATATTTGTTCCATGAATTCAAAGTTCAAAAAGCAGTTACACAGTAACCGACTGAGAGCAGCATGTTAAACAGGAAGGAAGACTTTACACAAGCAAGTGAGATAATATCAAATGCAAATAATAATCAGAGTGATCCAATTTTCATAATTCTTAATCTCTCTTTATTGCATTAGAACATACATTTCTCATATATATCTATATATATATATATTTTATAAATGTGAATTTGTACACTACAATCTTTTATTGTAACATGTTAGAAAATACTCGTAACGCTCCAAAAACATAGCACTAAAAACAGTTACCGAACAATGAATAGTACATTTCCTCGTTTTTGTTTTGGCCACCAAGAACATAAAAAATAAAAACAAGATGTTGGAGACAAAACTGTCAATCGGGCGGAGAGGACCACAGTCGAGAGACAGACGGTTGGACCATCGTGTTTTTTTTAGTGGCAGCCATTTTGTAAACCAAACGGATGAGGATGGGGGGGGGGGGTTCCATCGCAACAGGTGCACAGAGGAGGAGATATGAGGAGGCAAAGCGTGGACTCTGGTGAGCATCAAGCACACATCGTCGTGAGCATCTCAATTACTGACAAACATCTGGTTATTGTTTGACCATCCAATCTGCAGTTAAACGATAAATAAAACAGTTGTAGAGCTCCAGACGTTTCACCACACAGTTTAGACTAATCAGCCTTAAAGCGTAACTCAGACTTCACATCGACATCGAATTAAATGCCTTTAATGTGAAAGGGTTGCTAGAGCTGCTAATCCCGCCGAAAACTAGCATCCCAACTCTGCAGCTGTCAGCTCATTGTTTAAACTCGCCGGGCTGAAGGACATAAAAAGTGGCAGTTTACAGGAAATCGTAGGAAACAAACTCACACAATCTGATGAAACGCTCCCTGCTCAGCTCAGAACCGTCCGACTAACAATGACTTCTTATATATTTAGCAACAATATTTTCTCAGGGTTTGTGGAGCAAAACGGTTACAAAAAAGAGGGAATATTGGCCCACGTTGTTCTGTTTCTGACGGATATGTATGTTGGCCAACTGTTTCTTTATACGCTGATACACACACTTCTTCTCCACCACCAAAGTGAGAGCGCCAACTCCACGACACACAAACTTTCAGGCAGTATTCTGTCCAATGTCAAGATAATGTGTCATCACTTAACACAAAGGATTATAAAGCAACCAATACTTTGGGTTGCTCTTTTCTTTGTAGCCCGGTGAGCCCAAACTACGTTCGTTGTTTCATTAGTAACCAGCAGCTCTTTGTAAGTTCAGACTCGTCTTCCTCATCATAAAGGGTTCAAACACTAAAAAAACTTGTTTGAACTTTGGCAGAAACTTCTGTGCTCATGTAGGATCCTGTTACTAAAAGTAATAACTATTAACCTCACATATTTCTCCGTGTATGAATAAAGCAAAGTCATACCTACACTTACAAAAGACTGGAAGTCAAGATTAATGTCTAACCTCTTAAAAGTCAAAGCTTGTGCTGTACAGTGACTTCCTGTTTCCATAATTGATTGCTTTTGATTGGGACGTCTCTCAACAATAGATTCACACACTAAAGTCTTAACGAGATAAATCTCTAATGGGGCAACTCCATTTTGTAACTCGCAAGTTTAAAACTAGCTTTCTGCACAAAGTGAAGGATTATACGAAGAGCTGGTGCAACTCAGTCCAGATGTTTAGCGGTCCAGTTAAACAAGCCAGCAGCAGCAGCAGTGAGGATGGAGGAAGAGGGTGGAGCACGGTGAGAAATAAAAAGCAGCAGGGAAGCTAAGTTGTATCACAAGAAGGTGGAGACAGAGGCGGCTTGAGGACCAGCATGGAAAGCAGTGACATTCTAGCAGAGTGATGGAGGGGGGGGGGGAAGTCAGGGTACAGTATAACCATCAAACACACAAACACACACACACACACACACAGCGAGGTTTAAAAACTAGCGCTACAGACACAGACGACTGGCACTGCAGGGAGGAGCTATCTGCATGCGGGTTAGGGAGGAGGAGGGAGGAAGAGGAAGAGGAGGATGTGAGGCATCAAGGAAACGTTGAAGATAAAAAACCCTCTATTTGTTTGAGCAGATCGGAGAAAAGAAGTCGTGCAACACTGCGTCACATCACGGAATGATTGTCCTCTTAAACAAACCTCCCCTCCTCATGTACACTATTCATGTCTCTTTTTTTTTTTTAAACCTTTGTGGTTCTCCATCTTTTTTAGTTTTACTTCTCAAGGATTTCCTCTTTCATTACACACACATACACACAAAACCCTGTGACCATAAAAGACATTTACACACACACACACACAGATAGACACACCTTTGTTTTTACAGCTGACTGGTCTGTTAGCAGGAAGCAGAGGGCTGGATAGTGCACATGTTTGATTCTAGCAGAGCTTAAAGCGCAGTCTGTTATTGATATGACAATCAGCGCTACAGTGGCACAAGATAACCGCACTAGTACAGAAGTCAATATCAACTACTGCAAATTCTAGAAATGAGACCGCCCCCCCCCCCCCCCCCCACCCTTAGTCCAAGAGGTGTTTTCAGATTAGGTCTAGAAAACAAAAAAGAGTTTTACTCGATTGATATATTTAAATCATTTTCTGAGTGAACTTGCTCCACTGCTTTTTGTTGTTAGTTGAAAAAAACAAGCAATTTGAAGGAAAGTGTGATCACAATTTTCTATCATTTTATAAACCAAACGATTAATTGGTTAATTGAAAAATAAAGAAAAACATAATTGCTTACAACAACCAATAAAAATTGAAATAGAAGCTCTTAGCAGATCTCAAGTCCTCCTCGTTTGAGGTGCACGCACCTACATTTAGGACATGTCCTGTTTCCTTCCTCCCCCCTCCTCCCCCCTCCTCCCCCCTCAGGAAGCAGTATGGTGGTGTTATGGTGTTAGGTTCCTAAGGCAGTATCACAGTACAGTCCATAGAGAAACAACAGCAGTACAGAATTACACTGGCCTGCCCAGAACCTTACATCCAGCTCAGGTGGGACACTGACGGCATCTGGATTTTCTTTTTGTTTTGTTTTAAAGCCTCCGGTTATTTGGTTTACACTTTCCCCAAAAAGAAAAAAAGGGTACGTTGTTTCCAAGTAATGTTGGTTGAAATTTTAGCAGTTTGCTGAACATTCAAACCGGGAAGCAACGAGGGGAAACCAGAAGATTCTGAGGTAAATTAAAAGTGTTAAAGTCTCATTAAACTTTTCCTGTGGCACCCCGGTAGCTCAGCGGGCTAAGGCACATGCCGAGTTCTTGCGACATCACTGGTTTGAAACCGGCTCATGACGTCATCTTCTCCTCACGTCTTCCCAACCTCGCTCCACTGTGGACAACAGAATACTGTGATGCCTGACAGAGACACTCATGATTAATTATGAACACAGCTGAAGACTTCAGATTGACTGTAATCAAGGTAGCAAGTTACGTTAACTAGTTTAGTAGCTGAGTGAGCAAACACAAAACTGTGGTAATAAAAAAGGTCTTCTTGGTGATTTAGATAATAAATATCTTGTGTTTTTGACATAGTTTAAATGATTGTCCTGCAAACACTTGTGTCAGATACTCTGGATTTTCTATTAATTAACTATTAATTGAATATCTTTTGGTTTTCTTTTCACTTTGGGCTCTGGGAAATAGTGACGAATTTATGTCATTATATAAATCAATAATAGAAAAAAGAAGGTTAGAGCACAGATATCAAATATCTCAAATCATTACAATATAAAGTTATTAATATAATAAAAATGAAACTCGAGGCATCCCATAAAAAGTGCATCCTTTCTGTTGTGACCACAGTGGAGCGTGAAGCGGCCTAAACAAGACACTGGGTGAGCTGCTACTGGACATGGGGGGGTTTGGGGGGGTTGGGGGGGGGGATCTCCTGCTCCGTTTACGACTTCTCGAGGCCTCCAGTAAATTCAGCGGCACAACTCTCAGATATAGGGTTCTGGGCCAGAGGATGTGATGTGTGTTGGTTCCGGCACCGAGGTCAGACAGCTCAGGTTGCCCTTTTTTTCTTTACGTTGCGCTGCGATTCAAGAGGTTCAACTACTCGCTAGGACTATTAAGACGGTTACCTATTACTACTAAGTGACAACGACCGGAGCCGCTGGAGCCTCCAGGAGTGCCAGAACCAACCCAGACGTCTCTGGTTTGGGTGATATCGTAGTGCGTGTGGTCTATAGTACAGTAGCATCAACACAATGGTCCAATAGACAGATCAGATAGAAGATATCATACAGATGGTCCAATACAGTTATAGTACAACATCTATACATCAACTATACATTGTGCGTCCTTTTTTTTTTTTTTTTGTCCTTTGTTATATTTTGACGGGGGTCTCATGGGGTTAGACTTGGTCACCATTACATCACTGCTTCAAGACGGGGGAGGGGGGGTTGAAATAGTGGTGTGCAGAGCCACGGATAAACAGCGTTTCATCGTCTTAGTCTTGCAGCACCGACACTGTTAGTGCTGCAATCCTGCTACAGTGTGTGTGTGTGTGTGTGTGTGTGTGGAGACACACAGCTAGAGTGCAAGTCTGTCAAACAAATGTACGTAAGTTGAGTGGAGTGGCAGTAATAAAGCAAAGGCAAGTTGTTATTTAGTAATTTAGAGGTAGAGATTTGGAGCATTCAGCAGCTGGAATCAATTCAGATCACTTTTTGGATAAATACTGTAAAATATGACTGTAAAATATGATGGATTTTCAGGGTTTTGTATCATCAGTATGTGTTTTTTTTAAATATACGGCACGCTTGTTAAACAGCTTTCTATAAAAACAACAGTGTCACATACCGCGTTAGAGAGACGCAGTCCAACCAGACCTAACTCTCTGTCTATCCATGGCTCTAGTTCCAAAACAGGGTTTTGGGTAGAAGGGTCACAGGTTAAGGGGTTCGGGACACTGAGGACTTAAGGGGGTAAAGGGTTTAGGCTGAAAGGACTACAGGGGTTACAATACTAAGAGTTCTTTTTAAAGGAGTCTGGATGATGAGGTGTTGAAGTTTGGAAAACAACAGTCAAGGTTTACAGCGATGAGAGATTCACCGAGATACTGGATTTGAGAGATTCACGGGTGAAGAGGACAAGGTTAGCATGAGTCTTATGGGTCGGTAATGTTAGGATATGACTGTGGCCTTCAAAACTATAGCAGGGTCTTCTATGTCAGCTTTACTTTGAACCATCCTCAGCTCCAGCTGGGGCGGACTGGGCCTCCGACCAGGACCTGCTAACTCTGAGAGACAGAGGAGGGGGGGGGGGGGGGGGCGCACAGACGAATAAGATTAGCATTTATTTTAAAGCTACGCAAACTAAAGTGAATAAACATGACAGAAATCCTCAACATTCTTCTGCATTGGGATGTTTCTGCCACCTGTGATGATTGTAGTTTACAATCTGAAACCATATCTACATCTGTATCTTTTGGTGCTTTTCCTTTCCTGGTCCAATAAACCGCTCTCCCTTTTTATGGATAATCTGGAGGCTGATGAAAGTACAGTAAGTGGTGCTTTTGAGTGAGTTACAGTGACTTTGCATCTAAAAATACAACCCTCATAGTGTTACGCAGCTGTGATTGCAATCAGGCTGAATGATATCAGAGATGTACTGGACACAAATAGATTTCAAGGAGGTGAAAGCTGTGTGTTTATTCACTGATTCCTTTATTTTGATTCCCTGGCTGGAAATAGAAAGTGTGAGAGTGAAACTGAACTTCACTAAACTCACCAGAGGGAAAAATATATTTAATCAGAGCTTTAAAAACACACATTACATGCGTGTCACAAAGTCTTTGTGGAGTGTTGCGTTAGATAAAAGAAGCAGATCTGTTTTTATAATATTTAGCAAATATTGCTATCAACAAAGCCATCGCAAAACCCCACGTCTCTATGTATCTCAGCATTAAATAGATGATTAGATTAGGTTGATTACAAGCTCTACTTTTCTTACCGTGAGCATATGAAATAGTCCTCTGGATAACATGATGCATCACTGAAAAAGTCTTCTCACAGGCCATCTGAGAAGAGTGGGAATGAAGTAGTTATTGTTATTAGCATTTCTGATCAAATCAAAACCTAAATTCCCTGTGTTCCGCTCAGCGTGGCCGACTTCATCTTCAGTCGTGTTACTGCACCTTTAGGTCATTGGGGTAGTGGTGCGTCCACGCTAGCAGCATAGCAGCAAACAAATCTCCAGTTCCCACGAAGACGGCGTCGACTTTGTGAACTTCCATTCGAACTCTCTGCGTCGTCCTGCTGCCGTCGGGACGAACTGAGCGGCAAAGACACGACACGTTGGAAAAAGGCTCGTTTTCTGTCGACAAACAAATACGACTCACGCGCACAGACGACTCACACATAACGTCAACCTACCTTGGCGCTGGCTGCCCAGCGACACCAGGAAGCGGTCTCCCAGTCTGGAGGGCAGATCGGAGGAGGTGATGACCACTGTGTCTGGGCCCATAGCATGGAGGAGGTCCATAACCTACAGATACTCATGTATTTAGTCAGCAGCAAGACCAATCAAGCAAGAAAACAGCTTATTCTGTAAAGTACTTATGCAAGAAGAACGGAAAGGGAGGATTGTATCGTGAGCGATCTCTTACCTCTACAGCGTCTTTCTCTGTGGTGATGTTTTTCCCCGTCAATAATCTACAACACAAGCAAACAGCGATGTAACATCCACTGAAAACACAGACGTTCCCCTTTAAGAGCCTAAAGAAAAGACTTTGAAATAACGTCTTGTACTCGTGCCAGTTATGGGAACACACAAGTGAGCCTTTAATATTTAGGAAAACCTTTAATATGATCTGCAGGCGTACGGAGACACCACTAGGTGGAGCAACTTCACAGTGAACATAACCGAGTTGAGACACAGTTATCTCTTTAACTGTGGCGTAAAGTTCTTGCTTTTCATAAATGCAGCAATTCAGTCAACGCAAGCAAAAAGGAAGCCGACAGAAACTTCGTCCTGTTTCTCAATGGAGATCTTTGAAATAAATGAAATAATGTATATTTCAATTTGATTTTACCGAGGAGCCATAAACAACATAGTATTTTAACTTTGAACAAACAGTGACAATGTAGGATAAATTAAAATAAATCTACTTTTAAAGCTACGTGGTTTAAAAGGGTAAAACAAGAAGCATCAGCTAATTCTTTCCCAAATGTGTCAAACCACAAAATGAAGGCGTTAGATAACATGCATGAGTGGCCTTACATAAAGATGGTGCTCACTAATGCTCTGCTACTCACACTGTTACTCACTGAGGTGACGGTAATCTAAACTAAGTAAGTAATTACAGACGTGTCACGCTAGATTTATATCTATACAAATCTGCATATGTGAAAATAAATCTTGTACTCACTCGGCCTCAAACTGGTTGGGAGTAATAATGTCAGCGACAGGAACCACCTTGTTCTTATAGACCGGATACAGGTTCTGAGGAACGTACTGAGGAAGGAGACACAAAGCTCTAAATGAAGGACTACACACACACATGAATGAGGGGGCCCAATCATTCCTCTGGTCTTTGTTTTAAATGATGAGCTCTAACATCAGAATATGATCTTAAATCCCTGAAAACACACAGAGAGTGAGTCACTGTGTGTGTGACACACCACCCCACCACAGCACTAACACACTGAAATACATACAGGTAATAACACACACAAGGATGAGCACTAAAACCCTCCCACACACATTAAAGGCACAAGAATCTAATAACAACAGACACACACACACACAACTGCAGCTGCAGGACATGGAGCATAGAACTGCCAGTGATCTCACCATAGATCCATGATCACCGAGGACGGGGTCACACACTGAAACGACACAAACACACTCGGTCAGTCAGACCGAGACAGAAATACTGCAGCGATAGGGAGGCATGACGCTGGATTTGGAGATGTAAACACATCCAACACAGCATGTAGAGGCACAAAGACGACTGAAAGGTCCGGCTAGTAACTCTACATTACACATCTGGTGGCAGACAGCTGCTGATTTAAAATCCAGCAGGTACGCCACAACGTTAGCATTTATTTAAAGTCGTGTTTCCGTCCATCAGGCAAACGTCTTAAAAATTCACTCTTCTGATTGTTTAGTTTTGATCTCCTCTAACTCCTAAAGGGAAATATCTGTCTCTGTAGCTTCAAAATGCTACATTATGCTCACCAGCTAGTCGCTAACATTGCTGGTAGTTTAGTTGTCTGGGCAGGTCGGTTGTTACCGGGTTTACCTGAGATGTTTTGCTGTAACAAGAGAGCGATGACAGCGAACCAAAACAGTAAAGCTGAGAGCTGTTCGACCAAAACAAGGATCTGAAAGACGCTAAAACGCTCCGCAGAGATGAGAGGAGATGTGGAGTCAGGTGATAATTCTCTGTTGGTGCGTCACTACGAGTGCCACCTCTTAAAACATGCAGTTGATAATATAAAAGTACGTATTAGAGCAGCGTTAAATAATTATAGCAGAAACACATCAAGGTAAGAAAAATCCCTCAATCTTGACACAAACTCCAGCATTTTAAAGAAAGAAATACAATGTTAGCGATGAAATAAACACTCATTTCTCCACTTTAAGCGGTCTTTATATATTTAAGAATATTTAAATATCAGTTCTAACATGAAACCTGAGATTCAGTATTAATACCAGAATAATAGTTTATTGTTTTACAACAACCTACAAGGAAGAGTTCTTTTTCTAAACGCAGAATAAAAATGAACAAAATGACGGTTTGAATCAGTAAATCTAATGCAGCATCTGGTGCCATCTTATAATACTTGACGGGTGCAGTACGATAGTTGTTTTGGACACAGTTCTGCATAGTTTTAAGGTCTGACCTGCAGCCGTAAGTAGTATTGTTGTTATTTGAACAGTGGCAGTAGGTCTTATATCCACTAACACATCGTCTTGATTTGAGTGAAACTGATTTGTGCAACATGAGATGAAAATCCTCCGGGCTAGAGAGAGCTGTCCACAGCGAGAACGGGATTAACGTCGAGCTACATTTGAATATTTAATGCGATTCATTTTGGGTTATCACTTTAAATGTTTCTGTATCTGTTGGTGGATTTTGTTTCACTGTCACACATCATTTAATGGTTCATCAGAGGCCGAATGTGCGTAGTGAGTGCGGTGTAACTCATATTAAAACATGTTTCTGACAACAATGGAGCGAGTGACTGTGTGTGATGCTGAAGCGGCCGCTCAAGGTGACAAAGCCACAGAGAATCATCACCTGACTGCACCGCTGGAGTTGTTTTTAGCCTCTTTTAGCTCGGAGCAAACTTGGCTCCCTTACTTACCATACACCAGGTTGGGGTTGGCTCTCTTTAGCTCCTGAACGATGTCCACTACCATCTCCAAGAAGGACGTGTCTCTGGTGTACCCTGAACACAACATAACCATTATTATTATCAACACTTATCAGCTATTGTACTCTGTGTAAATGCACATTATTTGTTAAGCTAAGCAGAAAATAGCAGCCACTCTGGCATTCTTGGATTAAAAAGAAAACCGAAACTTGCAGCGGTTACATTTCAATGCTGTGTAGCTCAATGCTCATCGAGTTATTTTTATTAAATCACAAATTTAGTTACACAAAAGAAAGCTCTGCTATTAGATCCTCAAGGTTTTCACTGTGATCTCAAGTTTTGTCGGAACAATTTGCACACAAGTACTGACGAAGTAGAAGGAGACGGGAGGGAACATTGCTGCAGGATTACCTGAACACAAACATAACAACATCACCGTAACATGAAGCTGAAGCCTGTGGTGGAGTACTCCAAACACAGCGGTAGTGTAGTGAAGTACGAGAGTAAAGTATTCACCTGTTAAAACATAGTCGTAGTGGTGGACGTTGTTCAGTTTGATGCCTTCATAAAGGACGTGGAGCTCATCGGCTGTCAGGACTTGACCTCTCCAATGAGAATAACCTGCAGAGAGGAGACCAGTTATTGTGCTCGCTCAGTTGCTGACTCTAACATTTTGCACATCCTTTTTTTACCTCATTCTATTGACACAAATAGACACACACACACTATGCTTACGTTAACACCCCCTATAGCTGACACACACATTAAAACCCCTGTATTCCACTAACCTGATGAAACTTTTAAACTTTATATTAAAATGTGGTTTGTCTGGGCAGGTTAGGACACTACTGTTTCGTCCTAACGAGTTCACACAATGCTGATTAAGCCTGTATTTATACTAGAGTTGCGGTGTCCCGCAACTTTCACGACTTTAGGATTTTGCGCCACATCTTTCACGACAGTGTGGACTCTCCCATATGGTTGTTACTGTTATGGTAGAGCTTTAAATAAGCTTTTGAATGCAGGACTTTTTATCAGCAATTAAGTATTTTTACTGTTAGGAAAGGATCTGAGTGCTTCTTTCCACCTCTAGTCTGAATTCATGCTCATATCCAGCTGTTCCACAGATGTTTTTCACTGATACAAAGGTCACTTCTCCCAAAACAAAAAATGACAATCCAAACTCCAAAAAGCAGCATCGTTCTTAAATAAAGATTTTTGTTTTAACTGCTCTCTGCCAGCATGACTCAAAAGTCTCTTCTTCTTCTTCTTAGTCCACGTGACTTTTGCTTGTAACCGAGTAGTGTGAACACACACACACACACACACACACACACACACACACACACAGACAGATCTGGATGTACATGAATGCGACGGGAATGCTAATGCGAGCGTGCGTTGGTGCGCGTCAGTCTGCGTATGACATGTTTGCTGCAGGCCGATGATGTCGCAGCTTCAGGTGAGTCACAGCCGGGTCACGTGCTGGTGGTGGTGGGGGTGGGGGGGGTTCTGGTTGCTAAGCAACAAGCCGGGAGAAAGCCAAAGGCAGAAAGAGAGATGAGCAGTCATAGCGCTGTGTGCATGTGTGGTGTATAGTACGTGTGTGTGTGTGTGTGGTGTATGGTGTGTGTGTGAATGAAGGCAGGCCTACAGATAAGAGCTGCTTCTGTCGTCATCATTCGCTGGTGTCGCAATTCGCAACCTGCTGCTGTTTACCGCTGCGTCCTGTCGCCCTCTCTCCGACTCCCTCCGTCTTTTTCCTCACTCCCACCCTGTCTGTCTCTCTCTCTCTCTCTGTGTCTGTCTGCGTCTCTTTCTCTGTCTCTCTCTGTGTCTCTATTCACCTTCTCTGCCCCTGTCTCCCTCCTCAGATGCAGACGTCGTCTTCAATGTGTCAAACCAAATTACAAACACTCCTTGAAGAAAATTGCAAATGTTTGGCCTCCACAATAACCGAGATCTGATTAAACAGGCTCCAGAGTCTCAGGCTGTTTTGTAATAAGGTCACTGAAACAAACACAATTTACACCTCAGATGTGAGGATTTATTTCTGTTGAGGAATCTTTGCATCGTCCTCAGTGTCATTGTATACTCTGTACCACACTACCAGTGACCATGAGACCTATGACTACAACAGTCATTCCTATCTTTGTCTAATTGGTCCCTAAAGATTTAAATTGAACGTGATTTAGCTCGGAGCTCACAGGAATCCAGTCTAGACCGTGTTCAGACGGACACGAGCGCTGCAAGAAGATCCACAGCCCTCTAATTCATTTCAATCATCAACTTTAGCTGCAACACAATCCAAACCATGCAAGCAGGCGGCAACCTCTGGTTCTACTGAGTGAAGCCGATGCAGAAGTGTCTTAAAACGTGCATTCTCTCTACTGACCACCAGGGGGCGACTCCTCCGGTTGTATAGAAGTCTATGAGAAAATGACTCAATCTCTAGTTTCAAGTCTTCCTCAATACAGCATGATGTTCATTTAGTAAATGATGTTTGTCTGACGGCTCCACCGCTTCCAAACCGCTCAAATGTAAATTACAGCATTTCATCCGTCTCTACATCTACAGACACTCGCCTACGCAACAACACTGATCCTACAGCACACCGACAATTATGCTCACCACAACCGATGACTTTAAACTCAACATCATCCATCTCAATAACGATGAAATGAAAAACCAGCAGCTAACCTGTCTGGTTATAAGCGGAGAAACCAAACCCATCATCAATAAGATGTCAAACTGCTCGCTGACCGAACGCTGAGTAATTGTAGAGTTGGGATTACTTCTATTCTCAAACTAGACAACCATGACATGAGGGGGTTAAGGCCATCAACACTGTAAGAAATACAAAAGCAGCCAGTAGTGTTATTAAGTAAATACTATGTTTAGAGGACATTCTTCTGTTGAAAGTTACTTTTTCTACCTTTTATTTTCAACGTACAGAACGGGCAAATCCGGTCAAACTCTGTCACTGAGTCTGGCTGTTGAATCCACTGTGAAGCAACAAGCAACAGCTGTGCAGATGTGTTTGTTTTCACAGCTGATTCATTCTTCACGTTCAGTTTACATGAGTAACATGAGCTGACACCATCCGTCAGTGTAAGACAGGAGGAAGACACAGTGCACATCACTCATTCATTGGGCTGGGGATTAGATCAACATATTAGAGAGGGGAGGACGCAGACACTCGAGATGCATCATCAGACCAAGTTAATCTAAATTATTGCTAACACATTGAAATGGTGTGAGTAAACAGGAGCAGGAGATCTGTCTGTGGAAGTGGAGGCGAGTAAAACACATATTTACTGACAGAAGGTGGTGTGAAAGGAATATGTTGTCAGCAGTGTTAGGAAACAGAACGTTTGTTCTTCTCGTTTCTGGATACATGTTATAAAGTTAATAAATGGTTTAGTTTCGACATGTTTCTGATAGTTTAAGGGAGGAAGATCTGGTTCATATAGCCCCAGACTTCCTCCATCTTCGTGTTCTTTTTGGCCAGACCTCCAGACTCACATAGTTTTGGTTAACTCATGACCTTTTCTGTAAATAAAAGGTTTTCCTTGAAGATTAATCCTCGGGTATATGGTGTCACGAGGTTGATCCAAATATTTATTTTGATGTGGTCGTGTAGCTTCACAAAAACAACAATGGCGCAGAAACAGATATATTCCAACTTTTAGTCCTTAAAACAATCCTATATTTCCCATAATACAACATAATCTTTCACCTTTCGTGAGACCCTCCCACACGTAAATAGACTTAAGAGAGTTCCTCTGTGAGTAGTACTCCTCAGGATGAGTTAACGGATTTTGGCATCTTTTCTTTATCAAAACAAGACCGTAAGCGTCCGAGGCGCCCCCAGACGGAGAGAGAGAGAGGAAGCCAGTGTGAAATATGAATGGACGGAGTCCGTCCCCTGCAGCCACCCTCTGTTGTTGGAGAGCTGCTCGGGTGTCAGCCAGAGAAGTCACTGACCTCCCCCAAAAAAACGTGACTCACCCAGCTGTCGACTCGTCAGCCTCGAAGGCGTCTAACACTCGCTAACCCTTCCATCACGACACCAGGGGATCGGACTGACTCATGCACACCCACACCCACACACATTAATAAATATGCTATGTGACTGTCTTACCTGTGTGGTTGGAGAACTGGACAGAGTTGATGGAGTCCACCTCAAACCCTAACACCTGGAGGACCGAGAGAGGAAACAGATCAGGAGTCAGGGGAACTTAGGAGTAACGGCCACACACAGTGTAGTAGTACAAATATACCACACAATGTACAAGTGATGCCGCTACCAAAGCACCTGTTTAATCATTAAACCTGCAACAACAGTTACTATTCACTCTCCTCGTAGCTCTGTTTGTCTCTTTAGCTATTCAGCGCTGCACTACGTTCACCAGCTAGTCGCTAACTTTGTCTTTCTTTGTCGACAAAACGCTTTGAGAGGGAACCAAAGCAGTGGAGCTGCAGGGTGGGAAAACCAAAACAATGAGCTGAAAAACACTATGAAAGAGTTTAGCCGTCCTTAAAACAGCATCACATGACATGAATATGTGTTGGAGTAAATACATTTTCTCTGATATTACATATTGTGACATTCTCTCCGTGTCATATTGGTTCATAACTGCAGCATGTAAACACGCATCTGGAACTCAAACTGGTAAATAAAGAGACACAAAAACAAAACTCTTTTGTTTTTTTGGGATGTGATCGATGAGCTCAGATAAAAAAAAGAACGCCCTCTCAGCTGAATCTTGCACAGATCTGGAAACAGCTACACAAACCAAACTCTCCGTGTCTTTTCTTTGTTCAACAGATTATCTTAATTACCAGCGAGAGCGAGAGAAAGACACATGACCCGTCCACGTGCGCAGTCAATTGTTATCTGAATGACTTTATTTTAATTAGGTTGAAACAGGAAGCCGGCAGAGTGAATGACTTCTTTGTTCTTTTCAATTGAGATACAAGAATCAGCCTTCAGTGACTCCCCCCCCCCCCCCCCCCCTGACCCTGAGCTTTGTCAATGTTTGGGCTGTATCGCCGTCTGACTGATGGAAACTTTCCTCTGGTGCGGCACATGTTCTCTGAAAAGGTGAATTTGTATCATCGTCATGAGGCATTCATGGGAACATGGGTCAGGAACGCAGAACATGACACCGTTTCTATTGAAGTTAGACGACTTCATTATAAAAGACAGTAAGAATACAGTCCTGCTGGACATACCTGTCAGAAGCCCAGCAGAGAAAATGTTAACTTAAAACAAGTTCTCAGTGTAAAGATTGGCTACACTTAACTAAAACTAATGCAGTAAATCCAACCTTCATGGAAGTAATAATGTCGTTTTATATTGTATTTTATCGAGGAGTTCGTGTCCTCAGTTGCGCCTCCTTTAAGGTCAATTTAACGGTTGTATTTTGTGGTGCTGTTGAGTTGTATTACGTTATATTACACATTGATTTGAGTGACATAGGTGTATAATACAAGTCAACAGCAGAGACTACAGCCTCTAAAATTACCATGAAAGTAAATCTAGAAACTAAACAGGAAACTTACAGCACGGGACACCACAACTTTAAATAAACATGGGTTCCCATTCAAGACAAAGGATTCTGGTTATTCACAAGAACAAAAAGTGCTACCAACTCTTTCAGCTGCTTGATATTGACTTGAAGTTGAATTTAGAATTGATTTGGAGGTTTTTCTGCTAAAAGATCTGTTTGCTGCTCCAGAGTCGTGAGTAAAACTGTGTTTGACTGTCTTATAGACGGGACTCTTTCCCTGCTGATTGACTGTTGATGTAAAACGACGTACTCATCTCCTGATGTTGACGGGGCTAAGAATATGTTATTTAGGTCACATCCTTTCTCGCTCCATTCACGAGCCTCAAGTCAGTGACACAGATAGACTGTTTACAAAGCCTCGTCACAGACGGAGGAGATCAACCAACATTAGAAACAGTTTGCCTTATTTTTGAGGAAGCACTTATGAAGACTTATGGTAATTCCCAGATGAGGAAGGCCTCCCGCAACCAACGAATGAAGAGTTTCTTTAATTAACGAGTGCCACAGAACAGACTGATCACGTCTGAGTCAACACAAACACTGTGTTTACTGCATCGTGACTTAGCAGAGAGTCCCTCAGCTTTGGGTTAGCTCCTCTACATTTATAGTTTGCAAACATGATAAACATATTTCTATGTTATTGTCTTTTTGTTCCTGCATCAGCCTACAAATTATGTGATCAATATTAATAACTTACAGTATGTTCAAGAGTTTAAGGTGTATTTGCACTGCAACCTACAATATGTTTCTTACTCTTAGTCTATAAACCAAAGACCAAAATTATGTTAAAATTATTTATTTTATTGCACTAGGAGAAACGTGTCAACGGCCATGCTAGCAGCTCTATGAGGCCGTACTTAGGCACAGCAGAGCTTCAAGCTAAATGCTAACGTCAGCATGCTAACATGTTTACATACATTTAGCTATAATGTTAACCATGTTCACCATTAAGCCTGTTAGCATGCTAAGTAGCACTATGTCAACCCATTTAATAGCTGTTTCCGCCTGGACCAAAGACACAGATTTCCAATTAGACATAGACGAAGACATAGAAAGCTAGCTGAACTCTTCATTTCACAAGCTGTTACCAACAAAAGCAGCATTGTGAATGATTTATCAATTATCAAGGTAGTTATCTATTAATCAAGTGATTGCTTAATCAAGGAACAAGTTCAAGCATTGAACACAAGTCTGTCTGGCTCCAGACGATGAAGAATGTCCTCACAGGGCTTCCTCTGAAGGACGCTTTGGACAATATCATCGGAAACTGAATGAGCTGCCACATACATATGTAGTAAGGCTTGTTATATATCCAGATATCCAGCTGGCTGAAGTGTCCTTGAGCAAAAAACACTGCACCGCTGCTGGTTCTGACGTCAGGCTGCTTTCATTTAAGAGGGTGAGACGCAAACAGAAAGCGTCCCTTTGAGAATAAATAACCCGTCACATTGATAATTCACTTATTCAGCTTTTATGGTCTCTCACCCAGGACGACTTCTGCACAAACAATCTGCTTAAGTTATTCTGTTCTTGAGCGCTGTTACCTTGAGCAAGCAATTGCATTTGGGAGGAAATCACACTAATATACTAATTTGATTTAACTCCATATACATAAAAATGCTCTCTATGTGAAAACTGAATCCATCCAGCCTGTCTCCATCTCCAGTGACGTCACCAGGAGGAATCCTGTGGCGGCCAATCAGAGCCCTGCTTCCTGCTGACAGGCCTGCGATTAGAGAAGGGATGCCCTGCACGCCTGCTGACATTGACATCATCATCATCATCATCATCTCCCTTATCTTATAATCAGACGGCGTGAATGTAATCTTATACTTTATGTAGAAATGTTTTTAAACATGCTCTGGGAAAATATTGGTAGCGGCACACACTGGTTTAAGTATTAATATTTGATGATTGTAATACGTGTGCAGTGATAATAAATGTTGTTATAGCCTTATGACATCTTATTTCCCCCAAAAAAATCAATTAAGAGTTATCTTTTCTATACTAACACTCTTGCATCTTGACATCAACACATAATGAGGTGGAAAGATTAGATACTTGTGTCTTTAAACAGCCACAAGCACCAACTGGTCTTACAGTACACTGAGTACAAAGTACTGGTTAATACCAGTGTCTAGTGTAAGCTCCAGCAGGCTGGTAGACACTATTTAAACATTAGCCTGGTACCAACAGGACTCAATCATCCATAGGTGACATGCATGAAGGCCCAGCAGCCATTAAGGACGACCACAAAATACATCCCTAAAAATAGACTCTTCTCACAACAAGTGACCGTCTTTCAGGGTGTATACTGTCGGCCGACACCGACCTCTTCCATCACTACCGACAATATGAAACTATCACCAGCATCACGGCGGCAATTACAGATCCAAAGCAATCACTGTTATCATCCTGCTGTCAACATTAGGGATCATAAAGGGAGAGGACTCTTACATCCATGGCCAGGAGGAGATAATAGCCTTTGTGTGCTTTTTCATAATATCAAATAAATGACTTGTTTTGTAAGCATTCGTCCTGTTTTTGTGGACAGCTAGTGGCCACAATGTACAAACAAAGAGCAAGACAATCCCTAAAAAGGAGCAACTTTTAAGCAGTAATCAATGCTTTCAGTGCCACTGAACTTTATAAACAAAGTGTATGTGGTCTTTAAGCCTTCATGTGCAATTACAGTCACAATCTGGTAACATGTTCAACTGACAGCTATGATAAACCCCACAATCTGTGCAACTTTATTAGAGCAGCAGCACATATCTGTATTGATTATGTGTACGTCCTGTGCGAGGGACTTGCAGGTTATCACTGCAGGAGGCTGGACTTGTGTCCAGATGTTCCCATTACAGCTGTCTGTCTGACTGTCTGTCTGTGAGCAAATGTTGGCTGCCTGAGGCAACCCACAATTCACCTTGCTATCAATCCATTATCGGACACCCCACACACAATGACAGGTGTCGTGCCACAATCAAAACGTTCCTCCTCGTCACACCGTTAAAATAAAGAATGATAAACAGTGACGAGAAAGCTGCCATGTTATCCTCCATAGGGGAACAGGAAACACAATGCACACGACACCTGTCGTTACGAAATCTAGATGACAATAACCGGGATTTTTTTGGAGGGATTTTCACAGCATGTGTGGCGAAACCATCTTTTATGGTCTTTTGCGCTAAAAAAAACAAAATTATTCAACAAAATAACCCGGATATGCACGAGTATGTTTATACTGTTGTTGGGAAGTCGCAGTCAGATTTTTGTGGACAGGCGTGTCATCAGACCGGCCGGCGGTCGTGTCCGAAAACGGGTGTACTGTTGTCCGATTATGGGTGCATGTCAGTTGTATTTACCTGTAATGGGAACGAGGCGCTCTTGTTGCCCACGTATCCCCGGACTACGTGGCTCTGTATGGACAGAACACGGCATTCCATGGCGGCTCCCGGTCAGCCGTTGGGGGGGGGGACGAGGATAGATCCGTTATTACTTCAACGTTAATGACGTCAACACATAACCGAAAAAAAACTTTAATTTTAAAACACAGCGGTTGCCAGTTAGGAGGAAGCGACGTTAGCTTAGCTAGCTAGCGTTAGCTAACCAGCTGTGAGCTCGTGGGGTGGTTTGTAGCGGGTGATGTGCGAGTGAGTGTGTATGATGGTGAGAGTGAGAGAGAGGAGGGGGAGAGAGATAGAGAGAGCGCGTGACTCGCGCGGACACACACGTAAAACAACCGTTTAGTAACGACTGTTACGTCGTTATAAATGTTGCCGTTAACGTGTAGCGAACTCAAATAAGTGTGTCACGAGAGCTGACCAGACGACCGAGGGGTCACGTGCAGCTTCACTAACACTGAAGGACAAGATAGCAACACACACATACGTACAAACGCCGGTATTCTGCGCAGGCGATCTGAGTGACCGCCTGAAATCCAGTGACGTCACCGCAGGACCACTTCACAGCGCATCCTGATCAACACAGCTGGAATTGAATGAACGTGAATGACAGCTCTCTCCTCATTTGTTCTATTTTAGCCGAATTATTTTAGAACATATTTTACATTAATGCATTACTCTGATGTGTCTGCTCCCTGCCAAAATAAAGCAATTATTTAAAAAAAATATTTCGCTTTTTCTTTTTAGGATGTAGTTTCATGTAGCTCACTTTTTATTTTTTTGGTGTGTGTGTGTGTGTGTGTGTGTGTGTGTGTGTGTGTGTGTGTGTGTGTGTGTGTGTGTGTGTGTGTGTGTGTGTGTGTGTGTGTGTGTAACTGTGGTTGTGACTCACATCATCTCTTATCACAGAGTCGTGACTGAGGGGGATCTGACTTGGCAAAGACTGCCTCTGTCACCACACAGAGACACGAGTGCATCTACAGACAAATATATCCAGAAAGAGCAAGAAATACCAGAAAGAGGGAGAATGTGAGGACATAGAGACTGAGATTAATGGAGCCAAATAGCAAATCGTGACCTGACAGCTCCACCTGCTGTTCACCCACTGGGACACAAACACACACATCCTAAACATCTGAGAACACAACTATTATTAATATAATGCAATACTGTCATTATTGCACAACACAAAAAAACAGCCAGGAGTACATGTTCATTTGTTTTTAATGTCAAATCACCAGAACAATCTTCATGTGCTTCTCGCTCCCTCTTTCCTTTTTCTTGTCCTCTATGTAGTAAAATGTGAAACGAGGAGGGGATGGAGGAGGAAAGGACGAGTGTGTGTGTGTGTGTGTGTGTGGGGGGGGGGGATTGTGGATCATTTGGAGTCCTGGTCCAGTTGTGGCTCTAAAAGAGAAAACAGCAGAAGTCATTTACTGTACATCTGGGAATATATCAATCTTCATTTCATCACTACTTATAACGAGTCTGTGCACTGAGAGATGAAAACATCATGTTCCAGAAGGTAAAAATACAGTATTCATAATCTCCATGAGGAATTGGATTATCAGCCATGACGTATGTCATTGTGACGCGTTTATGGGTTTTTCTTTTTCTCACATCCCTGCTGGAAAACTACACCATGCACTAATCCAAAGTGTGTGACTGTAATCGGCTCCATCAGACCTGACGTTCATCTATATATATATAAACAAAGAGATTCCCACAGTTCAGGTTATTGGAGAATTGTGACAAAGAAAAAGAGAGGGAGAGGGAGAGAGAGAGAGTAAGAGGGAGGGAGAGAGAGAGGGAGAGTGAGAGAGAGTAAGAGGGATAGCGAGAGAGTAAGAGGGAGAGAGAGAAAGAGGGAGGGAGAGAGAGTGAGAGAGAGTAAGAGGGAGAGAGAGAGAGGGGGAGAGAGAGAGAGGATATAATGTATTGCGTTTTCTTGTTACTTTTCGTCCAATAACAATAACTCTGTGATAAGTTTAGTCTCCGTTGGTAACTTCTTATTATTAAGAAGTTAGACTCTGTATCACTGAAGAATACGTTTATTTCTGCATTTTAAGTTATTTTCTATTAATTGAATCATCAGCTAGTAAACACAAGCTGCAGGTACAGAGGGGTTTTCTGGAACATCTTTGAAGCAAATGAACTGTATATTTCAACCCAGAACCTGCCACTGATCTACATGTTGTGTATAAAGTCATAAATTCTCTCTCTCTCTCTCTCCCTCCCTCTCTCTCTCTCTCTCTCTCTCTCCCTCTCTCTCACCGGTGAAGGTGAACTGAGGGAAGCTGCTCAGGTCTCCTCCTCCATAAAGTCTCTGGAGCTTCGTCGTCTCCTCTGAAAGGTATTTTTCGTAGTCTGGCTCCGCCTCCAACAGTCCTCCATTCAACCTTAAGAGGAAGAGGAGATAGAAGATGAGGGGAATTTAATAAACGTCATATTTTACCTCCAATATTATATCTTTAACTCCGCTTTGCACCCCAAATTTTGGGAAACTGTGCCTCCAGCTGATCTTTTCCCCACTACTGTACACATAAGTGGATACACCATGTGGTGAAATTAATCATTTTAATCTTTAAACAGGAAGTCTCTTGAAATCCATTATCAGCTTTTCAAGAGAGGCTAAAAGGCTAAAACTGCAGCATAAATAATTTACATGAAAGTACTCAAAGTCACATGGTACACAGTCAGATTTAAACATTTAGCACAATAAAATAAAACATGAAAGACTTTAAATAATCCCATTTTAAACAGTTATATTTCACATCACTTCTTTCATCTCTCTACCTGCGCATGTTGTTGTATTCTTTGATCTTCTCCAGGAAGAGTCTCTGTACTGGATCTAAATCTGGAAAATACATGAAAACAATACTATACTTTATGAAACAGACTATTTAACAATCACTTTTTCTTCTTCACTTGTCCAATTGTTTGATGTGACCTGTGACTGTCTGTATCTGCATGTTTATTTACCCGCGTGTTTCCCTTTTCCATCTTCATCTTCCTCCTCCTCCTCCAGCAGCACCTCCTCCAGAGAAGCGTGAAGATCATCTGCAGCCGCTGTTTCGACGTCGACTGACCCGGAGGAAACCGCTGCTGTGGTAACAACCCCAGAAACAGAAGACTGATTCCACTTTATCTCAGTTTCAACCAACACAATCTATTTCTTAAGTCTCCATCAGAGGGTTTAAAAAAGGAATATTTAAACATTTTGCAAATCACGTTGTATCTAGTTTGTTTAATCCCTACAGTTTATATCCCTATAGTCTATTAGCATGACTCAAAAAGATCTACGACCACCTCCACCTCCACCTTTTGCTCCTCCTAACGCCTCCACACCTTCGGGAGTCCAACATACCATCCAAAGTATCCGCTGTTACAGCCTCCCGACTGGTTACAGGAGCAGGAATGGAAAAGAGCAGCTCCTCCATCAGAGCGTCTACCTCCAGATCTTCAGACAGAGCTTCAGCTGCAGCCAGAGACGAAGCCTCGGTCGCCTCTTCAGACGGCACCACGTCCTCCACCTCCGTCTTCTTCTCTCTGCCGACAAATCCGGCTTCCTTCTCCAGATAACTCGTGGTTTCGCTCAGGGATTCACTCTCCAGTGTTCTCAAGGAGGCCTCGACTTCGGCCAGAGTCACGGACTCCAGACTCATGGCCTCCAAGACGTCACCCAGCTGCTCCACCTCGGACTCTTTTTCTGCTCCTCGAACATCATCCCGTGGCGGACTCGGCCCTCGCTCAGAACCCAGCATGGCCTCCATCACGACGGCGGCCTCGGCTTCTATCGCATCGGTGGCTTCAGAGATGGAATCTAACGTTACAAATTCAGCCTCGGACGTTTCCTCAAAGACAGCTTCCTCGTCTGTCGTGGTCCTAACTTCCATCTTCTCCTCTTTTGCTAGCACGTCAGCTTCTTCCTCGAGTGCGTTCCTGGTTTCCAGTAGAACTTCGGCTTCAAGACCTTCGACTGCTGCTTTCACTTCTGCGAGAGTTATCGATTCCAGCGTCATGGCCGCCTTCTCCTCCATCTGCTCTCCAACAGCTGGATCAACGGCGGAACTTGTTCCTACCGAGCCAGGAGTTTTGGGAGGAACACGACAGAGGAGCTCTTTCACTAACGTGTTACTTTCTCCTTCTAACTCGTGAAGGTCCTCCGACATGGAGTCCCATTTTGAGAGAACTTCGGTTAAAGTCTCGCTCTCATCTTCTCTCGAGTTCTCGGTTTCAGCCACGATCTCCGTCTGGACCGACAGCTCACGGACCTTTTCATCCAGAATAGATGTTGTTTGGAGGAGCTCGTCGGTATTTAAAGACGCCACCAGAAGCTTGTCTACATGGAGCGTTACGGACTCTACAGTCATCTCTTCAGACCCGTTCACTCCCTCCTCCGCTGCTACATTTACCGACTCCACTGTGGGTTCTATTGTGGATTCGTTTTTTAAAGTCGAGGGTGCAGATTCTTCTGCATTCTGGATTAAGGCAGAGTGTGAGAGGTTGTCAGCTGCTTCGGTTTCTATTGCTGAAACAGGAGAGGCGCTGGCCTCTACTGCTGGTTCTACTGTGGTTTCTATTAAAGGTTCTACTTCGGCAGCATGCGAGAGGTAAACAGGACCTGAGTCTGTGCTTTTGGTTTCTACTTTGTGAGCTGCTACATCTACTGTGACGTCTATCGTAGACTCTACTGGACCCTCAACAACAGCAGCTCTGGTTTCTAGTGTTCCCTCTGTAAAATGGCTGGTTTCTGCTGGTGATTCTATTGTGGTTTCTATTAAAGGTTCTACTGTTGTAGTGTGTGAAATGTCAACCCCTCCTGAGTCTGTGCTTTTGGTTTCTACTTTCCGAGATGCTACATCTACTGTGACGTCTATCGTAGACTCTACTGGACCCTCAACAACAGCAGCTCTGGTTTCTAGTGGTCCCTCGGTACAATGGCTGGTTTCTACTGCTGGTTCTATTGTGGTTTCTATTAAGGGTTCTACTTTGGCACTGTATGAAACGTCCCTGCTTTCGGTTTGCACTTCTTCAGCTGGAGCTTCTACTGTAGGCTCTACTGGGTGTGATAGGATCTGCTCCACTGGTGATTCTATTGTAGTTTCTATTAAGGGTTCTACTGGAGCAGCAGGACAAGATGATGTCTCTGCGATCTTCTCCACCACGTGATTCGATAAAGGCAGCTGTGTGGCAGTTTTGAGCTCTACTGGCTCTGGAGCAGTTTCTACGTTGGTTTCTATTGTTTGGCTTTCTATTGCAGCTGCTCCTGATGCTAAAGATGCAGATATTGCGCCGGTTGGAGAGGAACCTGAGGTCGTAGGAACGGTCACAGTGGGAAGACTATGAGCATCAACTTGTTTAACACTAGAAGCAGCCGGCTCCATCTTTGACAAAGGAGGAACATTTGAGGCGGAGACATTCATAGAGGAGGCGGTAGGAGGTTTGGTAGGCTGAGCTGTAGGAGGAAGGGGAGAGGAAGAGGAGGGGAAAAAAGGACATGGAGAGAAGGGAAGAGGGACAAGTAAGACCACTGAGCACAGACAGGAACAAGCAGAACAAATCAGCGTTCGAGGGGTTCAATTAATGAACTAATTAAACTGTCCTTCAGGCAACTAAAGAGCCTGTTCCCTAATCTATGGACATTATTACTCTACTAGTTTATAGAGTTTAAAACAGGAAGCAACAAATGAGACGTGGAAAAGCAAGTATGTATGATGAAGAAGGGGCTCACAAATCCCCAAAACATTTAATCCTCTTACTCTTCATATTTGCCGGGACAAAAAATGATATGTCAAAATCCAAAACCAGCTCTTTCTGCAGCTGTGAATTACCGTTACCTGCTGTGTTGACAGGAAAAAATAAATAAATCTGGAATTATGTTTATGCCGTTTATGACCGAGGCTTCATTCTGACACGCTGCCATACAGAACATCCTGCATGTGCTGATCTTTACCAGCAGGTGGCGCTGTGCTCGGTCTGCGCTGGGGAAAGAGCTCCCCCAGGAGTTTAGCGACATCCACCGCTGGCTGAGGCTTAGCTTTCTCTGTCAGAGACAGAAGACACACACTGAGAATAACAAATCCCCTCATAGAGGCTGGTATAAAAATACAGACAGTCATGTCTGGTCATTTATCCACAAACAGTTTCTCAATTGATAGACAATACAGTGTATTGTGATGGTTTATTGTATTAATACAACTAGCAGAAACCCGTGTGTTTGTCGAAGGAACAACATATGAACATAAAAAACACTGTGGAGATAAAACCCTCACAGGACATCAGACAGACCGTGTGTTTGTCTTACTGATGTGTGTCCTGCGTGGTTGTTTTCGGTCTGATGGTTTGGAGCTGAACAATGCGGTCTGTGGCCTCCATACAAGTCTGCACAACTCCCTGTGAATACACTGGACACGCACGCACGCACGCACGCACGCACGCACGCACACGCACACACACACACACACACACACACACACACACACACACACACAGGTGTCAGATGGCAAACTTAATTCTAGTTTGAAATAGTTGGATTTTCAGGAATTCAAAACACTGGACTGCTACATAAAAATGTATTATCTTATATTTGTCCACAGTCAATGGTTTTGTGTTTAGTTAGAATACTTTTGTCCTTTTAAGATTAACTTCTTTACAGTCAATGTTATTATTTTCAGTGTTTACTTTAAGAGAAAAGTACATTTTGTTTACAGCAGATGATACACAGAGTTTAAGTGTGCATTGAATGCAACTGCATAAATGATTCGTGTTTTTATGTGAAGACAATAAAAATGCATGGGTAGCTTATTACCTACCCATGCCTTTTTATTATAATATAATAATATTATTACAATGCATGCTTTCACACATTTGATCAAATCACATAAAAGTACTTACACATAATCCTGTTCCTCTTCTGAACAAAGCAGCAGCCATGATTGTGTAAATAAAAAAGAAGAGCAGCTGTAAGATATAATGTATTTATTTATATAAGTAACTCTTTGGTAAACGTCGCTCTGTGAAAGTACTAAATGTCCTGCAGCTCTGCGTCCCCCACCATGACAGTTACTGTTGTTGTTATCGCTTTAGACTCACAGAGGAATATTTCAACGGTTAATTAAGATGCACAAAAACACGCTAGCTGATATATTCATGTTTAGTAGAGCAGTCCTGTGTGTTTTTACGGAATTGCTACTGATGTTACATAAAGCTCTCTACTTAAAGCCTCCGAACACTGGTGGCAAGACACCACAGAAGAAGACGAACGTGTTTCCGTCCACGGATGTCAAAATAAAAGTCTCAACGACAAACTCTTGAGAATGTCTTGGTCCATAACACACATTTCTGTAAACATTTATTGAATAATTTAAAGTAATAATAAAACATCAAAACGTATTTGAAAAATAAAAATGTATTTAGTCATACCACCTTTTTAATCCTTCCTCCACCACCTCCTCCAAATGTAACGCTTTTATTTTGAAGGAATCGTTGGCTAACTTCCGGTGTTTGTGGCTAAATTCATCAGCTTTGACACAGATTAGTTGGAAGTAAGACAACGCCCTCTTTTACTGCACGTGCCAGCACAACACAGAACAATAACAATCCACTCCTCGTGTTCTTGGAACATCGCACTGAAAGTAAAGAGTATTTCCACAATGAACTGAACGGGTGGGAGAGAACTAAGTCTTGGGTCCGTACAGACAGACTGCAGGTGATAGTCATGTCCCAACCTGCTGTGGCTCAATATAACACAACCTCTGCGAGTCCTTTTCTTTTTTAGGCATGTGGGCCACAAGGGTCACGTGCCATGTCAGTCAGAGTCAATCCTGGTTGAAACTCAACTGTCAGTGTCATAAAAATAATTACGGGTAACAACAATGTGCAACAATTTGTTGTACCTCAGATTTACACTTCATAGCAGATTAATAAGAACTTCCGGAACACATTACTTCTGTTGATTGTTCCTCTTTTATTATTAATAATAATTTAGGTGCGTCTTTGATATTAAGAATCTTGTTTTGCATTATTAAAGTAGTCATATATTATATATTTTTTGTTATTTGGATCTTGTTTGTTTGATTTTGACTTGCATAACTTCTCCATCAAGTAAAGTAAAACAATAGAAAGCATTAGAAAGTTGTTTTTCCATGTGACCTAGTGGTTCCCACCCCCTTTTTGGGTTCAGTGAGACAATAATTATTTACATCAAATTGTTTAATTTGACGGATTTTAATGCGTCTGAAAGGGTTCATTTTCAGGATTTCCTAAGAAAGGAACAATAACAGTAAAAGTCAGACTAAATAAATAAAATGTATCATGAAGAAGGTTTTGTTTCTCTCTTATTTCTTTATAATCTCTGCACAGAAACATGAACACAGACCACTTCAGTCTTGGTCCAACCGAAGTTTATTCTGAACATTGAACGACAACAAAGTACATCTTCTTCTTCTACAGTGATAATTAACAGCAGGCCGCCTCCATCGCCCCCACGTAGCACTCATATATTAACTCTCAGAGAGCAGTAGTATTATTCACAACCTGGAGGGTAGAGACAGTGAGAACGGGTTCAAACTGGATCAGTTTCAGTAGTCTGGAGAGGAGGAGGTTTACAGGGATGAAGACTGGCAAATGCTCATCTGTCCAACCGGCTGGTGCAGCGGCCATTTTGAATACTCGTGTTGGGAAAGATTACCTTCAAAGTAACTTTTTCGACAATGGTAATTCAGTGAATGATATGCTTCTTTTAAAAAATAGTGACAATAACTGGAGGAATAATTTACGTCTAAATAACGTTAAATATTTGGATCTATAATGAGCTGAATCGGTGCAGCTTGTAGCTAACCAGTTAGCCAACTAATGCTAATTTAAATCCGCCATTACAGCTTTTTATTCTGAACGCTTTAAAGACACGGACCAATGACAATCTATATTTAGTTAATCCTACTAACAAGAACTGTCTGTGTTTATCTTCTTCCTCTTATTAAAACCACATCAATGAGCCACACACTGATGTTCCTTCACTACCAAATGTGTATTAATCCACCGCTGAAAGTAGTCCCCCACCAATGCACTACTTCCTCCTATCAGGAAGCTTAAAATGACAGTGCTCGGGGGGTGATAATATTCGTTTCACCATTGTATACGTTACATTTTTGTGACGTTTCCTTCCTTGACTATTCAAAATGGCCGCCGTGGAACGTTGTTCAGTCGAGTCCTGCTGTGCAGCGACAGTGTGTGTGTGTTTTAAAAGTGCTGGGAGTGCCGACGCACACCGAAACTTTATTTTATTATTTTACATGGAGCTTGCTCAGGGTTAGCGTGTGTTTTCTAAAAGGCTGTTCCTATAAAATACATGTAGTACCTAAGCATGTTTTTTCGAGGGCCCCTATGCAGCTCTGGGACCCCCCTCTTGGTTCTTTCAGGGCTTTTCCTCCCCCTGCATAGTGACGCCCACTGTGACGCCTCCACACAGCAGCAACAACACAACAGAGGTGAGATGTGTGACAGAAATCACCTAAAAACTACAACCCCCAGTGTGCGTCCAACATCACAAAGACATTCTTCTCGACAACTGATAGCGGTCACACCCGTTCCCTGTGTGCCTTTGTTTCAGCAGTACTATTATTATTATTATACATGTAAAAGGGACATTTTGATGTTAATTCACACGGGACACTTGTCACATATTGGGGTAAAATATGTCTACTTTTTCAGCTACTTAGCATCGTTAGCATTTCTCATGAAACCTGTGCATATTTAGCTTTATTTTATTTATTTTTTTGCGATAATGTGGCAAGTGTTCAGTGACGGTCTAATACAGATGGAAAATCAAAAAGTCCCTTTAGATGCAGAGCCTTGCAGCTGAAAGCCTGAGGAGTTTAACTTAAGACTCAGAGTTTGTAAGACTTGACGTTAAAAGAAAATTAAATAAAAATGTACCTTTAATTAGCCTGTCCTTCAAGAGAGACACTCATACAATCATTCACACACACACACACACACACACACACACACACACACACACACACACACACACACACACACACACACACACACACACACACACACACACACACACACACACACACACACACACACACACACACACACACACACACACACACACACACACAGGGGTTCGTTGGGACTAAAAGGAGGGCTGGGATTGTCACTGGAGTGTCGGAGACTGTCTGATGAAGCAGAGAAAGAGAAAACATTAAAGACCCGGCTGAGGACTGGACTGGATTAAACGGACTCAGTACTGAAGTGGACCAGACTGGAGGGAGGACAGACGTGGACTGGACTGTAATAGAAACAGGTCTTGGTAGTACACCGTCATGCTTTACGCTAAGCTAATTAGCACGATGGAGTCGTTTATAAGAGCTGCTCGTCTTTAAATACATTTTTAAGACCAGTGATATATAACTTAAGACTTTAAAGTGTTTGTAAGACATTAGGAGACATCAGAACCTGCAGACGTCCGGTTTTTAGTTGAATATTAAGGAGAGACATTGGTTAAATTTGAGATTTTGTGCTATTTTGCTTCCCTAACATGTCTTCTTACGGTGTTTTAATTTATTACTTTGTCTATTTACGTCTGCAGATTGCTCCTAAATTCACTGAAAGTTACCATGCATTTGTGTTATTGTTATTGGGGCCCTTTGCTGTTGGGCCCCAATAAACTCTCAGAAACTGAACCGGACCAAACTAAGAGAATCCAGTCCAGTCTAACCCGGCCCAACTGTCTGGTCCACATCTCTTAGATACAGTCCAGTCCAGTAGGATCCTGTCCAGGCTTCTTTCTACGGTTCCTCAAACAGCTGGAGGTCCAGCCTGACCACGATCTCTCCTGTGGGAACCTCGTGGAGCAGCAACCGCTTGGTGATTGGTCCTTTAGAGCCCTGGTCCTTCTTTATTTCAGCCAACCGGATCTCTGTCCTGCCCAGGAAGTCTGACGGGGGGGAGACGGAGGAGGAGAAAGTCAAAAAGAGAGTGTGTGATGGAAACATATAAAATAATGAACGTCAGTTACTGTGACTGTGACTGACCGTCGGGTGAGAACTGGTCTCGTTCAAACACAGTGACACACAGGACGTCCTGCTCAAGGTCCTTTATAAAAAACTGACAGTTGGAGTTCCACTTTGGATTCAACGTGTCCTACAGAGAGAAACAGCATAGTGAGTGATATGACCACTTACATTAAAGGTATTTATTAATAATAACAGATTATTTAGGTTTATTAGTCTCTAAAGGAGGATCACAGAATAAGAGACGAAAGAGGAACAATAACAAACCTTGTAAATGTCTCTTAATCTTTTGACATGAATGAAACAGAAGTAAATAAAAAACATGAATGTGCTGTAAAGAGAAGAATACCTGTAATGTTTTTGTGATATGGCACTGTGAACCCATGGTTACCTCACAGTATGGGTTACTCTTTCCTGCAAAGACACACAATTATTTATCTTATTTATATTTATAACAAACAGTTAATACTTCAGACTAGTTCGATTATTGAAAGAGAACTTCAACTCTTGGTTAGTTTAGTTTATTTTGGTTGTTTTCATCTTATTCAACTCAAATACACAAATGAAAATAATAAAAAACATAACGAGTCAAGTGAAAAACCAAAACAAGTCCCGCTTTGGGTTTTTGGTAAATGTAGCGTTTACACTATAATAAATGGTCAAAAGTTAGGTAAAGAGTTTTAAAGAGCGATGATGAAGCAATTTCTAGTTCAGCAGGAAAGAAAATGTAAACTTTATAAATATATGTTTTCATAAAGATATATAATTAAATGTAAAACGTTCCTCTTCTTCAGTGTGTACGTACCGTGGGATCGACAGGGTTTGAGCTCGATTCCCTCCACGATGTTGACCATCAGTCTCCCGATACCCGTGGCTCTCTGAGAACGAACTGAGACAAAGACACAAAGAAATGAATCTGTTAAAACGTTTGTTTTGTAACAAAACACTCAGGATGGAGGAAAGAAAGCGACACACACCTAGATATGCCTTCTCTCTCTTCTTCTTCTCCGTCTCAATGAAGAGCTCTGAAGCTGCTTTAATCTTCTGAACCCACGCCGTCCTGCAAAAACAAGAAAACATGCTTTTTAATTTAACTTTAGACATTTTGAGACCAGAGACAATACATGAAGCAGTACAATATCATACCAAAGATTAGGAATGATGGCTATAACTAAGAAATACTAAAGTTACATATATCTATACGTGTCGATCCATGTGTGCTTCTATTACCTTTCATTGATACTCTCAGCTCTGAGTGTGTAAACTCTGTCGATGTGAGAGATGTGGAACAGAGGTTCATCCCCTGACGGGTCTGTCGGCAGCTTCACCAACACTTCGTTCAGGAAGATCGGCTGAAAGAGACAAGAAAGAGTAAAGTAGTAGTTAGAGATACATTTACTGCAGGTCCTTTCTATTCAAGAGAAACTCTACTTTTACTGTTTCACTTTAAGAACCGGAGAAATTCTGCAGGTTTGTTTCCGAATACGAGTGTGTGAAGCTTCATGTGTGTTTAACAGTGTGTGTGTGTCATCTCACCGTCTTGTACATGCGGTACTGCAGGTGTGTTTTCGAGGAGAAGACTTTGTCCGAGCCCGACGAGCCCAAAGGTTTGGTCACCTGAGAGAAGAACAGAGAGAGAGACGGATGTAGAAACGGGAAATATGTTTCATAAAGTATTCTGATTATTCACTGCAGTACAAGTACTAATACTACCATCTAGAAATAATCAATCAGAAGCAAAAGTACTTGTTTTGCTTTTATCTGTCCGGCTTTCTATTTCTGACTCAAAACAAAGAGATCCACTAAAGATGATTCTGATTCTTATTTTATGTGCGATAAAATAAATAAAATCAACAGGCCTGAAATAGACCGTGTGCTTTTTGTGAGGGGTCACAAGCCCAAAACTTTTGTTTTAATCTTTAACAACACGTTTCGTAAAACGATCACTCGTTTTAAAAATCTTAATCTGAAAAGAAACGAGAGAAGAAATGTGGTGCAGCAGAAGTAAGCAGCAGCGTGAGATCACCTGAGTCAGCAGCAGGAAGTCATTGAACAGGAAGCCGTAGAGCTCCTTGCTGCTCTTGGCTTTAAACAACTTCCCGCTGTGGAGGAACTTCCTGGGACCCAGACAGTTGGTGACGGAGTTAAACACCAGTTGCTGAAGGACAGAGACGGACAAGGTGATTATTTTTAAATTAACATTAACATTATGATTAATACCAGAGTCTAAAGTGACATCTTCAAAAGTAATACACATCTTTTTATAGTTTTAATATGAGTCTATTCTTGATATTTTGTTGCTGCTGTTCTATAAAACTGGGAGTTATTATCTAACCTATCCTGCATCGATTAAGGCTAAATATTTAAAATAATTAGCTGCTGGTTGTCTGTAGTTATTCATGTGTTAATATTTGTTCAGATGAGATCTACAGAAATCATTTAACGTAAAGTGATCAATGATTCATTCATTGAGCTGCATGTTGTCAGTGTGTAGTCGGTGTGTAGTACACAATGCACATGTGTGTGTGTGTGTGTGTTACAGTTACCTCAGACAGGCCTTCACACTGGACGTGAGCCTGAATCCACTCCAGACGATCTGAGTTCTCCTTCTCCCTGACGCCCTCATTCACCTAAACACACACACACACACACACTTTACTTATTTATTTGTTTGCACGTAAAAAAAATATTGTTAAAGATATCACATATATACAAACAGATTTTTACCGACATAAACTCAGTGTGTGTGTGTGTGTGTGTGTGTGTGTTCACCTGTGAGCACAGCTCCTCTGCTTTCTCCAGAGCAGCCTTCAGATGGCTGTTGTCTGGATGTGACTCCGGAGTGTTTTCTATGATCTGTAACCGAGGGAATAGAAAGTACATCAGAAGTGATTTTTTTTAAAGTCTCAACTCGTCCTTCAGTGTGTGTGTGTGTGTGTGTGAGAGACGTACGTTCTTGATGATGAGCGGGTAGCGTGTGACTCTCTGCATAGGTTTGAGCAGGAAGCTGGACAGAGGCATCCCTTTACACCGGGGATCCATCGCTAACCTCTGAGAGAGAGAGAGAGAGAGAGAGAGAGAGAAACGGAAATCAGTGCTTTTCACACTTGAGTGGACTTTTCATTTGTAAAATAAAAACGATATCTATAAAACGCTGAGTGAACCCTTTTCCTTATGTTTGAAGTTAAAGGAACTGCTCACATATGTGGATTATTTTGGAGTAACCGGGTCATGATTTCTAGAAATAGATGTTGCTGTTTTTAACCCTTTTAACCCTCGTTGAACGGGGGAAGAGGGCAAACGACACACTCTACTCATTGTGCCTTTTAATAATTCATGCAGAGTGTTGAATTAACCTCAGTTCATAAAGGAACCCTCTGTTCCTCACTCACAAAGTTAAATACTACACATAAAGTGTGTGTTCGTGTGTATTTTTGTACCTTCAGGAAGTCTTTGATCTCCGGGCTGTCGTCAGTTTTCTGCTGAATCAGCGTGGCTCCGTTCAGCTGACACGAACAGAACCTGAACACAAAAACAAAAACACAAAATAAAATCATCACAGACTTAGAAAAACAATAACACTTACATTACAACCGTTTATAAAGAGACAGACATCAAGCGACTCCCTGAAAGACGGGATTAAAAGATGACAGACGGAACCTGATGTATGGCTGCATGTGAGGCAGCTGGTTGGTCAGGATGTCACCAATCATCTTCACGGGCATCCGGTCGCCTGACATCTTCTTCCTCACTCTCAGAGCCCTGCAGGAGGGAGAGAGAGGCATGATGGGAAGTTTGGTCTTCTGGGATTTTATCAGGGAATACCTATAGAGGATTATATTTCAAATTGTGTGTGTGTTTGGTGTGTTTCTCTTTACTTGAGCAGTTTGATGTTGCACATGATGAGCTCCTTCCAGTTGACGAAGATCATGGCCACCTCCTTCTCCGTCAGCAGCTCGCACTCCAACAGAGGTTTGTGGAAGATCTAAACACACAGAGACTGATATTAGTCAAAAACACAGGCATTAATACGTATTTTTACACATTTCTGTATTGATGTAAATACAATACAAAGAAGTCATCGACGCCGCATGAAGACGTATGTGCGTGTGCACCTCAGTGACGAGCTGCAGGTCGTTGGCGTAGTTCTCCTCGGTGACGATGAGCTCGTGGATGTAGCCCTGCCTCTTCCTCTCCATGGGACTCAGCATGTCCAGCAGGTGGAGGTCAGCGCACCCTGAAAGACAAACGTCACACACACACACACACAAACACACAGCCGTCAATCAAACATCCTGCAAGGAATAGAAAATAAATAAACATCTATTACACCTGTATTCATACATCACCAACACAATACGTACCTGAGGAACGCTCTGGAGCAAAGTTTGAGTCAAACGTCTGTGAGTCTGTGTTCAGTGAAGCTGTGATTTTATGTGTATTTCTTTCAGTAGGAAGTCCAACATATGTGTGTAAACGTGTAGAAGTTAAAGAGGAATGTCTATTTAAAAGTTCATATTTTTGATAGTGGTTATTTTTTACATCTAAATATACAAAAAAGCTTCTCAATGCGGCTTCAGTTTTGACTGTAGACAGCAGAAACTACCTGGATATTGACAAGATATTTATGACTTTTATTACCTAAAATAGTTTTAAGCTGAGTGCTGAATTGTTGGAGGCTTTTTACAATTTGTTATAAACTCAGATCTGCAGTGGAATCAGTTGATTTCTCTCCACAAACATCAGACTAAGATGTGATTGGACTCTGCTGCAGTTATCAATAGTTTACTAGATGTCCAAAAGAAAGATTTAGATGTGCTAACATTTCAGTTTTTTAAGGAACAACCTAACAAGCTGGCAGACACACAGCTGTGATATATGAATGCCTTATAAAATCATCTATTCAGCCTTTAAAGGCTGAAAACAGCTGCAAAAACGCTCAAGATTGATTCAAAATATTGATAAATGTAGGTTTAAGTCATTTAGCTCAATATTAACAAACTTAATACATGAATTTTATGTATTTTTTGTTTTTAATATTTGTTTAACTAACTGTTAAAAGAGGCCCGTAAGTGTTAAATTCAAAACTTTATCAACAAATGCCAGTTAAACAGGATGCTTCTTTACATTTAAGACAGATAGATTGCACATTACAAGTCTGAGTAACTGTGTGTGTGTGTGTGTGTGTGTGTGTGTGTGTGTGTGTGTGTGTGTGAGAGAGTAACGAGGCCAGTCGGCTGCAGTCTGTCTCAGAGCATTTAATCATCAGGACCAGTCAGATTCAACCGCTTCATCAAAATCTCCACCAATAAAACCTCGGGACATTGTTTTACTACCGACATTCTGCACATTTCATTCGCTCATTCAAGTAGCCTCTTCCTTCCTTTGTGTATCCGTCTGACCATTCGCGTCCATAAAACCGCTCATTCATGCGTCGTTTTCACTCACTCACTCACTCACTCTCTCGACACCAAGTGCAGTCTGGTTACATTTGGCTGTTAATCCATTCGTCCGTTCATCAGAGGTGCTATTTATAATCCCCATGAAGCATCAACCGTTACCATTCATTAGATTAACTATAGATCATACACAGCTTTCATTTATGTGTGTTTTTAAACAAACCAGACTAGACCAGAGCCACGCTTCAGAGCAAACTGTGTGTGTTCTGTTAAAAGTTGTTAAAAAATCCAAGTTTCTAGCTGGAGTCTGGTTTGTTTCCACCTGCAGTCCCCAAAATGATGTAAACGTAATGCTAATAGGGACGAAGATGTCTGCAGGTGGGAGTGTTGGCGTGTAGTAGTGTAGTAACATGCATTATTAGGACGTGTGATGTTGCTGCATGGCTCTGGTCTTGTGGGTCTTTGTTCAAACCTAAAATACTCTGACTGTGAGGAAGTCTCGACCATCGGTTACCAAACTGAAAGAAACCCCCACTCTGCTTATATTCATCTCCCAAAACCCAAAATGAGGGCCTCCATTCTCTGTTTTGTTTACCAACCGACGGCCTTTGACTCGTCGCCCAATCAGAGACCTCCACCTCCAATACTGACACACTCGAGGAGCCAATGGGATCCAAGCAGGTTAATAACACGATAATAAGAACAACTCTATTGCTTGTTGTATAAAAAACGTTGCGTAGTTCAATAATCGTTTGTGTTTCTGAGGGTAAACATTAAAAAATACTGTCATCTGGATAAACAAAAACACAAACAATACAGATGTAATATGGCCGCCAGTATAACACTCGTCTGTTGCTGTGGGAAATGCAGAACATACACCGGGCGGTAATGTACAGTATATATATATTATTTGGAAGTGGGACTATGCTGTTGGTTAGTTCGCTGTCCCTCAACACAGACCTGATAACCTGATGATGTTTTAAGGACTCGCAGCAGCGCTGTGAGGATCTTAAGCTAATTACATTTAATGGGAATTAACTGTTGAAAATTAAAATGCAGCTTCAACATCTGAGTCGTGACAGCTTCTCGGCGTGGATGGTTTTATCTAGTAGGAGTTTGAAACTTCACAGGTTTTTAATAACTCGTAGGGGTGAAATGATGATGCATGATTATTTTATACAGTAGGTTTTGCAGAGCAGGTGGGAAAAGCAAACTTAAAATCATCTTTTTGTGTGCATGAAGTCTGGTGACAACGGGCTAAAACACTCTCAAAAGGTGCATCACAGTGTGGAAGATTCGAGGAGGTAAAGCTCAAATTACTTAAAAAACAAATATCACTAGTTTGTGATTGTTGAGCCACAACTAAAAAACAGCCGAGCTATTTAAAGGACGACTTCGTCATTTTAGGAAATATGCTGATCGGGTTTCTTGTGTGAGATTTGAAGATCAACGTCACTCTCATGTCTGTACGTTAAATACGGAGTTAGAGCCTGAGGGCCAGCTTAGCTTAGCATAAAAACTGGAGGCAGCTCATATGTCTCTTTCCAGAGCTCCAAAATACACACGCTAACAATAATACTCTTAAATTAACGTTGTACTTTTGTTTCATCTCTGCACAAACACAAATGTGTAGTTTTACCTCTAAATGCTGACTTTAGAGGTGTTTTAGGATTATTTTGCTAGCCGTTTACAACTGCCTCCGCTTGTATGCTAAGCTAAGCTAATCACTGCCTGGCTGTAGCGTCACACTTAACAGACAGACACGAGAGTGTCGTTGATTTTCTCATTTAACACTCATCAAGAAAGCAAATAAATGCATTTCACAAAATGTTAAAATATTCTTTTAACTGGAATGATTCAAAGATCTGACGACGGCCATTTTTCTTTTTTTTTGACAAATAGTTCCACCCCTACATTTAGTTTTCTGTGTTGTGTGTAAATGTTCATCATCCCGGTCTCGGTGTGACAGCATCTCATCCTCATAGCAACAGACAAAACAATAAACATGTAAACAAAAATAACAACAACGGAACATAAAACTGATCAGTTAAAGTTAATACATATTCAGAATGTTAAAACTACAACGGATAAAAACATTATCACTGTGTGTGTGTGTGTGTGTGTGTGTTCACACTGTTTCAGGTCATGTGCAAACTCTCTGTACCATGTTGCATTTTACATGTGTGTGCGTGTAATTTGGTTAGCTCGTATGCTAAGCAGTGACAGCATGGCTTTCCATTTATAGCCCTGAGCTACGGGGCTGAGTCCCATTCCAGCTGCTCGCTCCCTTCTATGCCTCCTTTCCTAGCAGAGAAAGAGAGGAGGAGGAGGAGGAGGAGAAGCAGGCTAGCTGGAAAACCATAGAAGGGAGCTGCACAATAGGTTGAAACTTAGCACTCAACTGCTGTGGGACGCGTCTCAATACTGCCTCGTTTCCTCTCCTCTCCGGGGGAGGAGGAGAAGAGAAGGAGGGAGGAGGAGTCTTTGGCTTTGAGGAGAGGAGATGTAAAGAGAGGAGAGGAGACTCTGACACTGAGACTTGTCCTCCAGCAGATAGTGGGTCTTTCTGTGAAGCTGTGGGGAGGGAGCGGGTTAGTGAGGGGATGGGGTGGAGCCAGCGCCTTTGATTGACAGGTGAATGAAGCTGCCCAACCAATGGGAGGTTAAAGAAATATAAAGAAAAACTACAGGAGGGAGCGGGATGAGCTGAGCTACTGACTCTATTGACAGAATCTCCCATAAAGCCACAAAATGACCCACTATCCACTGTACCACGCTACGACAGGGCTGTGTATGGACGTATGTTAACGTGTGTGTGGATGTATGCACGTGTGTGTGTGTGTGTGTGTGAGAGAGCGTGTGTGTGTACAGTCATTGTGATCCAGTCAAAAACATGTTCATCAGTCCAATCTGAGAGAAAGGAGCTCAATAGTCTTTGTCTCTCCTCCCTTTTCTTCTTCTTCTCCCCCTCCCTTATCTAACACGCCTTTCTGAACCGTTAAAACAGAAAGAGAAGAAGAAGAAGGATTAAAAAGACGGGAGGAGAAGAGAAGAAGAAGAAAGTCCTGACTATTGATCTCCCTCCTGCTGGAACAGTGCTGTTTGGAGCCACAGCCTTAGATAAACAGAGTTTTGGCCAAGTCCAGTCAGAGCCGAGCACAGCCAGAGTTCTCTTTTTTAACGTTACAGTCTGTCTGTCTGTCTGTCTGTCTCTGGCTTCTATTGGTGGAGAGTCGCCATTTCCGGGTCATGTGACCTCTTGCTGCTGTCCCATTGGTTGAGTGGCCTAGTAGGCGTGGCCTAGTGGGTCTCTTTGAGGGCTTTGAGGAGAGGGGGGTTCTGGGTAATGATATGATCCTAGAGAGAGGACGACAACAACAACATCAACAAAAACAACTAAACAAAACAACAACAACAACAACAACAACCAATCGGGCGCTAGGTGGGTGGAGCGTGCAGCAAGACAGAGAGTGTGGAGGTGTGCTCTAACCTAGCATAGAAATAGAGGATCTAGAGCGAGCAGTGTGAAGAAGCTTCTATCGGCAGAACAGTAAGAATATTTTTACTTTACGAATAATGATATGTTTCAGTTTTGTCATTATAAGAAGCTTTTCATTTTGTAAAACAATGGAATGATATGATTCCACTACAAGTAAGAAAATGATAAGCTGTATTTGCAGCACTGAGGGTGCTCATGTGTCCTAATATGTCCGTATTCAAATCTTATAAATAATGTTTTTATAATATTTACTATAGTAAAAAGACACATTTTGTCTCTCCGCTCAGCTCTAGAAACTCTAAGTCTATGGTGGATCATGCTGAAGGGACACATGCAGGAAGAAGAGAAACACTTTTACACTGAAGCAAATACAAACACACACACACACACATGCACGTGCATGCACATACACACTATACAAACACCACCCAGAGGTGTTCCATGACAGGGAGGTTATCAAAGAGGCCCAAAGGAGTGTCACGGTGAAATCAATCACAGAGAGAGGGGACAGCATCTCCACACCTGGCTCTGGGGTGTGTGAGTGTTACACTGTTCCTATTGAGTATGTTCATGTGAGGTTATGTGTGTGTGTGTGTGTGTGTGCGTGTGTGTGTGTGTGTGTACTCACACTGCGTGCTCGGGTCGGTATCTGTGGTGAGTTTGACGTAGTTGCTGGGGAACAGACCCTCCCTCCCGTTGAGCTCTCCCTTCCACCAATCACAGTCGTCCTTGTTGAGCACCGCGATCACCTGACCTTTCATGAAGGCCAGCTCGTCGTCGTTCTGGGCCACGTAGTCATACATGCCGATCACCTGACACACCGCTGCAGGACCGGGGGGGGGGGGGGGGGGCAATAAAGGGCAATAAATATTTTTCCATACCGCGTAGGAACCCTGTGATTCATTGTGTTTTCCCCAGCGTATTGCGGAGGCAGCTGCAGGATATTAAAGACAGTACACCTGTTTGTATTTTGTGTGAGTACCTGTGTGAGGACCCGTGCCGGCCGTAACCAGTTTTGGAGGGGTGGGCTCTGTGGGCGTCGTCTTGCTGGTGCTGGGACTGAGCAGCTTCACGTAGTTGGCCGGAAACCAACCAATCTGGCGCTTCTTCCCCCGAGCCTGAGCCAATCAGAACACAGGACGCATGAGTCCTCACATTCCCATAATAAATACGACATACAACAAAGAGGTAAAAATCTAAATCAAACTACTTAATTATTATATTATTATTATTCTGTGCATGTATTAAGAGTTTGTGCTTGTATACCTGGAGCTCGCCCTCCCACCAGCCCCCCGGGTTTTTTTTCCTGATGAGGATGAGCTGTCCTGGAGCTAACGTCAGCTGCTCTGCTCCTGTCGCACTGTAGGGGGCGATCACCTGAGCGATCTCTGATGCAGAGAGAGAGAAAGAAGAAGATGAAGTTCAGTATTTGGCTTTCATTTTGAAATTGAACTGAAACAACTATTGACAGCATTAGTCACTGAAAGCTCACCTGGTTTCTTACCCAGGCTGCCCGTCTTCCCTGCTGGTCCCAAAGCCTAGAGACAAAGTTTCAATAACAATCATTACGAATATTTACCTTAAGACACATCCAGAGTTCTGGTTTTGCCTCATATGTTCTGACCGAGCTCTCACCTCTGAGGCCGAGTCTCGTGGTTTGACATAATTGGAGGGAAAGACGCCCGTCTTGCCCCCGACCATGCCCGTCCACCAATCCCCTTCTTTCCTGGTGACCATGACCACGTCTCCTTGCTGGAAGCTCAGGTCCCCCTGTTCACTGCTCTCGTAGGTGTACATGGCCACGTACTCTGCACACAAAAGGGGCGGAGTCAATGACAATTACTCACCCAATTTAAAAAAAATAAAAGAATACATTTTTAGGCATTTGCATGCGTTACCTTCTCCAGACTCAGAGGGTTTTGTTGGGGAAGGGGACGGACGATTTCCATTGGGGGGGCTTTCTGATACTCCAGACTCACTAGAAGAGAAGGAAGAAAAAACAATACTTTACACTTTACAACCCAACATATTTAATAAACTAATAAAAGAATCATCCTTTGTATGATGAGTGTTGTCACGCAACTTCTGTAAAAAGTGATTTTTCACTCTCTACTGAGACATTTATGAGGATTTATGCTTTATGCCTGATAAGAAGAATATCATCAGAACAATCATCTGTGGTGTTGAGTTTAAAAGGTCCTGTCTGAAGATCTGTAGCTTCACTCCCTCTGAGAGGATTAAATGATGTGAGACAGCTGTAGTAACACGATTCAGTGTTTTTAAGTTCTGACTCGATGCTCCATTTTAACCCACCTGGTGTTTTTGATCCGCGGCGCGGCACCAGGGGGGGGCGTCATGGTGGCGGAGATGAGCTTCACGTAACTTTTAGGGAACCAGCCTCTCTGTCCGGTCTGCAGCTCACCTAACCACCACATGTCCTGCTGCTCCAACACGGTTATGATCTGCAGCAACAATAACAACAACACTGTCAGTTCGGGCCTCGCCGAATGTCCTTTTCTGTTTGCATTCAAAGCTATTATTGAGGTTTTCAAATGAAAGTACGTCATACGTCAAAAACACACATGAAATGGAATAAAAACATACAAATGTAACTAAAACAGAAGCGAGATGCAGATTGATTGACAAAGATACAGTAGTCAACAACTCAAAAGAGTGCGTTGAACGGTATTTACATGGAAGAAGGCTCATGTACCTCGTTTTTGTTGAAGTTGAGGTGGTTGTCCTTCTTTGCTCTCCATGGATACAAAGCCTGAGCCTGAAGACCCTCGACCTTCTCCCCCTGACACACAGAAGATAACAGAGAACAACACCCATCGGTTCAGATGTTCACGGACAAACAGAGATGAGAGCCTCAGAGTTTCGTTAGGTTCCTACCTGCCCCAGCACGGGAGAAGGGGAGGAGCCTGTGGTCATCGTAGCGGGTGTGAAGGCGGAGCGTTGTCGTAACTGCGCTGACGGAACACTGAGCGAAGGGTTCTGATTGGTCGAGGTGGTCGGCCACGCGTCCCACCCCTCGCTGTCTGATTGATTGGCTGTGTTGGAGGGCCAACTGGAAGAAAACTCATATATTAGAGGAGTAAAAATGGACTTCATGCAAGACTCAAAATGGCGACATTGGAACGGAGCGAATAGTAAATCAATCAACAGCACAGTACAGTTTTTCTTTCTCGTTATATTGACTCCAGCGGTACTTACGTGGTGCTGAAGTCGGCCCAGTTACTGTTGACGGAGGATGCGGAGGAGGAGGAGGCGTGTCCGGGAGCGGGGGGAGGCGTGGACATTGGCTGCTGGGCTGCGGTGGGCGGGGCCGAGGCCGTGGCACGCAGGCTGATTGGTGCTTCGCTGTCCGGTATCCGTTCGGCGTAATTGGCTGGAAACCAACCAGTCCGGCCCCTGAGCTCTCCTCCCAGCCAACCCGGTTCCCCCGTTTGGGATTCATCCACCTGTGAGAGCAGAGGGGCGGGATTAAGATAACGCCGGAGCATGACTGCACACACAGTGAGCTCTCTTCTCATTTATCCATTTTTGTGGGCTTGTGACCCGGAAATCGATCTAAGCGGTTCATCTCAAAGGACGTCCCGATTCCTAAAATACATATTGAGGAGGCTATAAGCGAGGACACACTGGTGTATCCTTTGTGGAAGTCTTTTCGGCATCCGTGACATATAAAGGAGGCGTGACAATGGACCGCTGATGCAGCTGTGCACCGCGTCATATTTATTTATTGTCGTTTTAAAATGACGGCTGTTGTTTGTTCAACTCGACTCCTTGCGCCTCGCCCACAGGAGATGCGAGCACAGGAGGCAAGGAAAGGAATCTAGGAAGCGACACTCATCAATAGAGATGTGTGTGTTCAGATTCACGGTACAACATAATTCCAGGAAGCAGAATTACCAAATTAGTGCATAATTGAGTGAGACAAAACACAGAAACTTGACATTTGTTAACTGTTAGTTGTGTTCTGGCTCATTACAACAGGCTCTTATTATCCGTCTACCTAATCAATTATTCTCCTTCTATAAATAACCTCATGATAAAAACCTGTGGCTGTGCCCTTCACTACCAATTAAATAATATATCGAGTTTATTTTCATTTCTTTCCACCATGCTGTTGATGTTGTTTGTTGTAAAACTTGGCAGGTTTACATCCAACGTCTTATCTTAATCATGTCGAAGTATATTTATGGAGACAAAGTAGTCGACAGAGAAGTACTCTGTATGTATTTTAGGACCGTCCTCAACCAAATATTGTATTCAGAGAGATCCGACTGTAAAGTGTAACATCGCAAAGCTTTACGCTCACAGTTAATCACGTTCATGACGCTTCACATAAACCGTGAAAACAAATAAAAGCAAAACAACATTCACAGATCTGATTAGAATGATTAGGTTAAAAAATAAAAAAGAGCCAAAGACGTTCATTCACTGGCAAATGAACGAACACGGAGATGACATGAGATGAACCAATGACAGCAAGAGTTCAAATGAAAGCTGGCTTGTGATTGGTGGAGGCACAACACTGGGCGGGGGCTAGAACTTACCCATTCCCCCTTCACCTTCAGGGTTGCACAGCAGAGGAGAGAAGAAACAGTTAATACACACACGCACACACACACACACACACAGACAGACAGTCGACGACACACAGGAGGCTTTAATAAAACAAACACACACACACACACACACACACACACACACACACACACACACACACACACACACACACACACACACACACACACACACACACTACAAAACAGGCAATAAATAAAATGTCTGTTCACACAAAGTCATTGGGTAAACTCATTTTACTCAAACGGCCACTATTGCACCTGCAGATGCTCACATGACCAAAGTCTGCACCTTCGTCCTCCTCCTCGTGTTGCTGTGTGTTTGTAGCTGGAGGATGCGAGTGTACGAGCACCGAGTGTGTGTGTGTGTGTGTACTACATACCATGATTACATCTCCGGGAGCGATACTGATCTCGTCGTGGCTGCGGGCATCAAATGGATACAGAGCCCTGTAGTAGACCACCTTCACCGGCTGCTGGTCGAAGCTACTGACGGGAGCCTTCTGGTCGAACAGACCGGGTGGTACCGGGGCCTTCTGGTCAAACAGACCGGGTGGTACCGGAGCCTTCTGGTCGAACAGACCGGGTGGTACCGGGGCCTTCTGGTCAAACAGACCAGGTGGTACCGGAGCCTTCTGGTCGAACAGACCGGGTGGTACCGGAGCCTTCTGGTCGAACAGACCGGGTGGTACCGGGGCCTTCTGGTCAAACCGACTAGGCGGTACCGGAGCCTTCTGGTCAAACCGACCGGGTGGTACCGGAGCCTTTTCCCCTGTAATAAACAGAGAAACTAAAGTTTAATAAACACATAAAGATGGAGTATTTATAGAATACGGTATTTCTTTAACATAAGTAAAGGATCTGATGTGTACTCCTTCCTCCACTCAATTTGTAAATTTCAAAGTGTGCTGGAGTCTATTTCTTCCTTATGGACTACAGATCTTTTACACCAATCACTGTGCAGAATCTTTACTTTTAAACTCCGACCCTTGCCTGTTAACGTGTCCTAAATTCTTGCTTGAACTCTGCCAGAAACTCTGGAATTAAGTGAAGATGCCACTTTAGGTAATTGGACGTATTTCTGCAGATGTTTTTGGGGATCTTGTGCTCCGTTCATACCGTCTAACAGTCATAACACACCTGTTGAAGCCCAGGGGTCGGCCGGCTGGCTGAACAGCTTGCTCAGCTTCTCCTGCATGTCCTTCTTGCCTCTCCCTTCATCCTCCATCTCTTCTGCCGATCCTGCTCCCTTCCTGCCCTCCTCATCATCCTCCTCCTCCTCCTCTTCCTCCTCATCCTCCATCCCTCTCCTCTTCCTCTCCTCCTCTTCCTGAGCCACTCTGTTCAGCCAGGCGTGGGGTGCAGAGATGGAGGGGGGGCTCGGGGCGTTGGGGGCGGAGCTTGCAGCTTCATCCCTCCAGGACACGGCCTCCTCTGACGACAACCTGATGAGAGGCAGAGCGCCGTATGAAGTAATTAACCCGTCTATTCCCATGTAACGCCTTGGATATTATTCATGTACGTTTCATTCTTACCTGCCGTCCTGCAGCTCAGCAGACTTCCTCTCGATCGGGGTGTGTATGTGAGCGTGTGTGTGTGTCAGTGTGTGCACGTCTCCGTCCAGCTCCCTCTGCTTCTGCCTCTGCTGCCGGATGTGGATCTCCCTCAGCTCCTGCAAGGCACGATCGGATTACAGGAAGGAACAGCGGTGAGGAGGAGGAAGTGGGGTCAGAGGGCCGGCTGCTACGGGTTATCACCAACAACAAACAACGAACGACATCAACAGCAGCATGTACGTATTAGTCAGGTGAACAAGGCAAGCTCCGCCCCTTCTTTTAAGACCAGGTTGTGGAGCAGCTCATTGCTTTTGGAGTCGATCGAGGACTCTTAGCTGCTGCTTAAGATGCTGCAAATCTGTCCTGTGATGCACGAGACACAGCAGACTGAGGGGCGACTTCACGGAGAATGGATCGCGTCCGCTGATCGTTTGCAACCGCCATCTGCCCCCGTCTAAATTTCCCATTTCCCCACAAATAAAATATCGCGCTAATGATATTACAGAGCAAACACGGCCATAAAAAGGGAGCTTTATTCAATTATTTTTCATGACACAACGGTCATTGCATCCTGTCAGTGCCTTCCAGAATAACTAGCTGTGGTACTCTCTTCCCTCTCTTTCTCTTGTGTGTTCAGTGCAGTTTGTGTTTCTCCGTCTAAACGATTTCTCCTCGTCTGACTCTTGAGCTGCTCAAGATGTTGTGTGGACATGAGACTAACATCTCAATGACTGCTGCAAATACTTGGCAAACAAAGATGTATACAAACATGTACCAATCATATATTTGTAAATATTTGACTAAAGTGAACCCAATAGGGTTGAGTTTGTGGATTGTTGGAAACTAAATTATAAATACATTTTCAAAGTTGTTTCTTATATCAGTGAAAAAAACAACTACCCTCTCAATCATCACCAGAAGTGCGTGGCGGTGTCTGTATCTGCCCTCTGCCTGGATTTTCCTAATTTGCTGTGTTCAGGACGTCTTTAAAAACTATTTAAAACGTAGCGACCAGCTGCCAGATCGTAAGCACACATCCAAGAGGAAGATACTAAAATGGCGCACACAGCTCTGAAAAGATGCAAGTACAGCGAGTTGAAACGCCAAGCTGACAAAGTTCGTTGAGCCGGGGCCAACTTTGAGCGGCTCCAGCTGGTCGGAGGGTTTTGGAGTTCATGTGGAGTTCAAGCACAGCAGCACGCTCTATTTTGATTGGACAGGATGTGTCAGGAGCCAATCAGCTACCAGAAATACTGACAGAGATTTCGATGCAAAGGTTGTCTTGCTGGCTGTATGGGAGTAAGCTTTAAATTGTGTGCCTGTAGGATTAGTAAGTGTTTTAATGTGTGTACATAAACCGTGTGAGTCCTACAATTCAACACCTCACCATAAACGAATAGAGGTTGCTGATTAAATTTGTATTGCGTGCTGTGTTACAGTTACTTTTAGTAGAGTACACCGGCCATGGTGTTGGGGGCGGAGCTTGCACGAGGCACGGTATGTTTGAGGGAAGCGTTAGGAATAAGCAAAAAAAATATTTTTTTTAAAAAGGAGGGAGGGTGGGGGGATGCAGTTGGGGGGGGGCAGTTCTGTGTAGTCATGACAACCAGCTGTGCCATTAGAACACTCTTGTTACTATAACAACACAAAACAGCTGTCGTGTTTCAGCCAAACAACCAGCGTGAAGAAAACCTTCAGAAACAAGCAAAACCCCTCAAGAGAGAGAGAACACCGACTCCATCTGAAACAGGAAGTGGAGGACGAGAGAGAGAGAGAGCATGCCAACAGACACACACTCATCCAAAATAAAGGCCAGCGTACCAAACTCAGATTGTAGTGTATCTGCATGTGAGACGCATAAATGTGTACTAGCTAGTCTAGTCTGGCTGAAACATCATCTGGTAGCACACAGGCAGTAGCATGACAGCACAGTGGTAATAAAGTCACCTAATCTAGTGCACCTGCTAACCTAGCACGCCCGCTAGTTTAGCAGGACGACTGCGTACAGCGCTAACAATGGGAGCAAAGTTAGCTGGCTGACTACGTAGCGAGCTAACACCAGCCTGGCAAAGAGGAGGAAGCTAGAAGCTAAATATTTTAGGGGACGAGGTGAGGAAAGAAGGGTAATAATGAGAAGAGGGTGAAAGAAAAGGTGAAGGAAAAGAGAAGGAGATTCAAGAAAGAAAGATAAAGAACATAGCAAAGAAGGGAGGAACTGAGAGATAGAGGGGACAGGAAGGGAGGCTGGGTGGATGTGTGGACCTGTATAACGTAGTCTAGCCGAGCCAGACACACCCTGACGGCTGACACACACTCCCGAAGCTGTCCCTGCTCCTGGCACTGAAACACACATATACACAAACACACACACAGAGGATCAGTCATTCTGTAGACACACACACACACACACACACACATTGAAAGTTAGTGTTCCAGACCATATCTACGCATTCTGTTGGGAGTTATCTCGGTTTCTCTGCATGTAGAATATGATTAAGAACTCATGGGACACTATAAGTCCTCTTGATAGCTACCTTTGTTCATACCATCTCACATACTGTAAAATAACTTTATATATTACAGCTGAAATTACAAATATTAGACACAGCGCAGACACAACAGCAGTTAGCAGGTTATGCTGGTTACTTGTTGTCTTGTGCATGTAGCAGTCAGATCAGGATCCCAATTAATTTCTAACTGCTTCCTAATTACTGGAATACGGTACATATTTTTGAATCCCTGACATAGATCTGGTGATTTTCTCTCAGTAGAGAATAAACAAGAAGAAGAGAGAGAGCATGATAAGGCCTTGACTCATGCAAGGAGAGGCTCCTGTGACTCACTGGGAGGAGTGATGTGCTGTTACAACTGTTAAGTGAAGCCAGTGTTAACAACAACAGACTGAAGTTGGCAACAGCCCAGTTGTCATATTATTGAGTGCAGTGTGCAAGAAGCCTAGTTAGTTCATGTCACTGACTTGTATGTATTGGATAGTCGATAATAGTTTAGTGTTTTTACGTGTTAACTAGGTTTTTAAGTTAGTAATGAAGACACAGGTTGCAAGTTAGTAGTCTGACAACAGGGTGTGTTATGTTTCACTTGTTTCTCAAATAGTCCGGCAGTGCAGGTATGTTCTATGCTCCGGGTCGGCCATTAGAGGCAGTGTGTTCATCACATGATTATTTTTACATTTCAGAGTGAATCCCCGCTGCAGTACCACCCCCAGTCCAGCAGTGGCAGTGTGCTCTACCTGTCTCCCTCTCTGTTCGTCCTGAAGCTGGCGTCGCAGGGCTTCTATCCTGGCACAGTGGTTGGCATAGAACTCACACAGAGACTGGCATGGGCAAGGGAGCAAAAGGCCAGTGTAGGAGATAAATAAAAAGAAGTAGAAAAATATAGAAGGAAGGGTTCATCATGTGGATTAAACAAAGAATATGATCGGAAGAGAACGAAGGCAAGAGGTGTAGAAATACAGGGTGAAGAAGCAGGAAGGAGACACGGAGGAGGAGGAGGAAGAGGACAGCGAGTAGAATCAGGAAAAGGACAGAAGGAGCATTGGAGGACAGAGGAGGCACAGCAGTGTGACCAGAGAAGATTTTGGGGAGAGGAAGTGGTGTAGAAAGGAAGGTGGACGGCAGTATAGTCAGACATTGTTCACATCTAAGTGGTCTGCAGCTCTGTTTTGCAAAGAATCACACCACTGAGACAGGAAACTGGTATCCAGCGCTGCTGGTTTTGGCTTTTCGCCACTTTCTCTAACCACTGTGTTATGTCGACTACACTGAATAACACTGAGAACTTCAGTAGATTAGCTGTTAGAAAATCTATTTATTGAGGGCTGGGTTGTCTCTGCTTTCTCCTTCTCCTGGAACAGACCACAGGACTGATTCTGCTCTCTCTCTGGAACAAAAGGTGCTCCAGGAAACATAAACATAGTGCTGAGCTCCAACCATTAAAAAAGGTACAATGTGTAATATCTGGCCATGTGCTCCAAACAAATAGGGGTCAGCATCTCTCCTCTACTACGGTCTTTAAAATCTAACGTCAAGGATATGTAAAAGTGAGGCTGAAACTCTGAGAGCTGGTCAAAATAAGACAGCTATCTTATCATCTTCTCATGTGGCCTTTAGTTTACAATAGCCACCTGTGTGTGTACTGTGCCACTAACCGGGGCTGCACGCTTGATAGTTTGTTTATCGGATTAAATCCAAAGTGGCAGAAACGAGTAAATTACTCATATTATCGCTTCCACCTGCCACCAGAAGTCTACTTTGTCTGGAGGAGAGCGCGCGCCACCTCCCGAAAACAAACCTTCAGTTAGCGGAGCTGTTTTCTGGTTTCTGCCACTTTGGATTAAAGCCAATAAATAAACTATCAAACACGTGACATACATGGTACTTGTACTGTCAACGTGATTGACAAACCCTCTTCGCCCTCTCGTGTTAGTCTGAGGACAGATGGACGCTACAGTGACTCATCGCCTCTCGAGGTAAAAGCGGTAAAACAAGACACGCCGGGTTAGCGTGCTCGTTTCAGTAGATATCTCTGCAACACAACACTCTGTTGGTAATGTGAAGTCATGTTTTGAAGGTTTTAAACTGGCCATATCGTACACATTGCACCTTTTAAAAGGAATAAAACGCCCACATCTTCCTCACTCAGCAGTGAATTGTTGCCACATGAAGCAGCTGTCTGGGAAACCGCTCAGTGTTCCTGTGCACAGCTAGCTCTCTCCAAAACCACAGCAATCCACAGTGACACAAACACGGATACTGTCGTCAGATAAACATTGTGATTGTATCAGCTAGTGTGAGGATGGGATTACGAGGGACGGGACATGATTTGAAGCTACAGTCACAACAACAAACTAATGCTTTTAACATGGATAATGTTTCATTCAGCACAGATATTACTGCGTTAGCAAGCATAAGTATCATTAAACTGATTAGCATTTTTATGCTACATGAACATAAACTCAGAACTCAAACTGAGGCGATGTTGTAATGTGTTGGGTGAACTGTTATATTGAATTTTCTGTACTTTTAGTATCCATTTCCAAACATTTGTAACCCTCCAATAGATTTAGTGTCACTCACTTAGAGGTCTATTCTCGCAGGACTCGGCAGAGAAAAGTTACTATCCTCCCACTTTTATGAAAATACCAAGAGTGCACTTGCACTTGAATGCTTTGTCAGATTAAGTTTGACTTTGAGCTTCACTTTAGATTAAAAAAAAACAATACAAGAGAGCAAATAAATCAAGAGTAGGGACATCTGTAAAGCTTTCTCTTAAAGTTTCCATGAATTATTGTTGGGTAACCCTCTAAATGTATCATAAATAACTTGATCTGCTGTTTAACGACAGCTTGTATGTTTGTTTATCAGTCCACAGCGTCAGGCTGTACTCTAGTACAGGTAGACTGTTAGTTGAGTATTTACCTTTATAATCTATTTGTATAGACCTGACCTTTCCTCCGTGTGCTGTATTAATCAGTCAGTTATTAGTCAGTTAACGAGCGGTTTACCTTCAGCTGGGTGTTGAACGCGTCTATTTCCAGCAGCTTGGCCCTCGTCTCTCTCTCCACCGCGTCGAGCTGCTCTCTGAGCTGCTGTCTGCTCGTCTCCTTCTGCTCCACAGCCCTCTGCAGGGACGACAGGCTGTCACCTGAAGACACGCAGACAGCGGGAGATCCTTTTAGGTCAATAAGTCACAGAGAAAATGGACCAAATTAGTTAGTTGTAGAATTGACTGTGCGACAGACAGTACATTGTGGTAACCAGAGAGTCAGTTAACGAGACATTAGCTTAGAAAAACATGACAACAATATGTTTTTATTACACTAATCCATTAAAGGAAATTCATATATTAAAACCAGAAAAAGTGGAGTTCGAGCTACTGTGAATTCAAAAGTGTAGTTTGAGGAGTACTCACGATGCAGACTGTTCTGTTGAACCTGCTTCAGCTCGTCGTTGAGACATTGTTTATCAGGAATTAGCCTCCCCAACCACTGCTGGGAGTCCTGCAGACAAACATCAAGTCACATCAACACCCAGTTCCTTTTTTCAGTTTATTTTTACAATTGTACTACATGAACAAATTCTACAGTGTCTAAGAACGTGTGTGTTTGTTGGATGAATGGCTGCAGGAATGAACGTGAACTCTTCGTGTTTCCATTCTGTTCGGCGTACCTGCAGCTGCTGTTGTAGCAGGGTGATTTCGGCGATGCGTGTTTCTCTGGTCAGGTTGGTCTGCTCCACCTCTCTCCGCTGAGCCGACAGACGATACCGAACATCCTTCAGCTTGCCCTCCAACTGGGACTTCTTATCATTCTAGAGGATGGGAACGAGAGAGGGAGAGGAATATGATATTAAGTTTCTGCTGCTGTGCAAAGTATTAGGTGACAGAAATAATTTGTTGGTAGCTGTTCCGTTGTTCCTGTTGGCATTAGCCGATTGCTTTTGGCTTATCGTTGTCACACAAACCAACACAGTTAGCTGGGTTAGCTCACAGTTCGCTTGTGTTACCCGGTGTGGGTGCGCATGTTTGATTACCAGAGCCTCCAGTTCAAACTCCAGGGTCTTTTTCCTGGCTTTGAGCAGCACTATGCTCTCCTGCTCTCGGTTCCTTTGAGTCAGAAGCTCCTGGCGACGTTGACGCTCCCACTCCAACTGACGCTGACGCTCTAATTCACGCTTGGCAGCCTGGACGGACCGAACACACGCGACAGAACATTACAGCTCAAAGAACAGTATCGCAAAAGATTGGAAATTACATTCATATATTACACACTACAGCCATCTGCTGTAGGAGTGTAAATCCAGCTCTTCACTGTAAGAGCTGAGATTTAAAGAGGGCAGTGAAAGGTCTTGAAGTTGTCTGCTGCAGACGTAATTACACATCTGCAGCAGTTAATCGTCAACTCGAGCAGAACTCTTCCAATTAAAATGCAGAAACCTGGTAATTATGTTTTCTCCCTCATACCTCTCTCCTCTCTATCTCTTTGCGCCTCTCCTCCTCTCTGTGCCTCTCCAGCTCTCTCTGTCTCTCCAGTTGTTTTTCTAACTCGTGTTGTCGTCTCCTCTCCTGCTCCAGACGCTCGCGCTCCTGAAAAACAAACACAAACGTCTCTATTGTTTGTTACGGGTCACCCCGATGCACTTTCATTTCCTCCTAGTTTCAACACTTGTCGTAAAGATAAATAACTTACCGATTCATTTTAAAGACACGGGACACTGTGGCTGATACAGTGAAAGGACTGTGTCTGTTATAAATGCAAATATTTTACAGCCTGATACACGAGCAATCAGCCGTAGCCAATTCAAATTCTGCAGGCCCACAGTGTGGAGATGAGAAATGAACACAGTCAGAGGAGTCTACCTTTCTGTCCTGCTCCTCCCTCTCCAGCATAGCCAGCCTCTCCTGCTCTTTCCTCTGCAGCTCCTGCAGAGCATGACGTCTCTTCTCCAGCTCCAGGTTTCCTCGCTCAAAGTTCTCCCTCTTCTTGTCCTCGAACGTCACTGAGAAGACACAACGGGAGGGAGTGTAAACAACAAACAGAAGCTAAAGACGCAACACATGGTGTCATGTTTCTGGCCCCGCGTAAGCACCAAGAAGTAAACATTCACTATTCGGCTTTATTTCTCAAATAGGATTGCAACAACTTGAGAAAGTCTTGCAAATACATATCTCCAGAGAGGGGAAAGACCACAACGCGTGAATGAATATTCTGCTGTATTTCGTAGGCAGCTGACCGATCACAAAAACAACAATTGCAGAAGTTTCTCTGGAAACAGTTTGTTGAAGCATTCTTGTTTATCAAAAATCAAAGCCAGGTCTTGAAGCAAACACAGTCCCAGTTTGACCAGTAACATGATGAAATGACCAATCACCTGGTAGTTTCTGGCTGCTCTCCGCCTCCTCCTCCACCTCCTCCTGGACGCTCTTCTGGTCCGACTGAATGCTGTCACTCCGCACGCGCCTTTAAGACACACACACACAAATTATCAACACACACGGTAGGTACAAACTGCTGTTAAATCAATACTCACAAGTATTTACCTGAATGTGGGTGGGAGGTAATCTGGTGGTAACACGGGGGGCAGCGGTAAACCTGACATCGCCATATCTATGAGGTGCATGGCTAAGATGAACTCCTCTGCTGTTAGCTTTCCATCCTGGTCGATATCGGAGAGACTCCTAAAGGGGAAAGGAATGAAACAGACTAATGTCTTCTTCGTGTGCAGAAGATTAAATGGTTGAATGTCAATGTACTGACCATATCGTGGCCAGCTGGCCCTGAGGGAGACTGGACTGCATCAGGATAGTGCGAGCCTGAGGACCTGAGAGCGAGAAACCAAACACATTCAATACTGTGGCAAAGATTAGAGAAATATCAGCACGAATAATGACATGTCAGTGTGTGTGTGTGTACCTGTGAGGTGTCCACTCATCATCTTGTCATGGGAGTTAAAAAGCTGTCTGTACTTGAGCCTGGAGGACTGAGGAACAGCCCAATCACAGGGCGGCTGAACGCTGTGACGAGTAACCGAAAGTAAAGAACAGAGATCAGTAGTGTGACTATAAAATAAACACATAGTCTACTATGCACATTCAATATAGTCCTTAGCTCCTTGAGTGGTTTAAGTGTACGACCTAAGTATATATTAACTTGATGCAAAAGGGCCGAAAGACAAATTAGGAGAGGAAAAATAGTAACAATAGGTATATTTTTACCACAAATTTGCTCATTTTAGTATATATTTATAAGGTAAAATGGTGCAAACATTTCTGATAACGTGTCCTACCTGGCAACGTCCACGGACTGCCCCTTCTGCAACTTGGTACTGGAACGATTAAACGACGAGGGAGCTGAGAGAGACGGAGGACAGTAGATTGTAGTCTGAGGTCCGACACTCAGCTTCTTCACAGTGTTACATTAAGTTCAGTCAGTCTCTGGTCTGTGTCTCTTTTGACTTCATGTTGTCCCAAACACATCAGAAACACAGATGTACTCTCCTCAGACTTTCTGCCCAAACCCCATGCAGCTTATTTAAATTTAACTTCATGGAGCGAGAGAGAGAGAGGCACGACTCCTTCCTCAGATTAATATTTAGCAGGCTCATTTGCCATTTTGAAGGATCTCCGTGTTAAGTATAATTTACCCCGATCTCATTTATTCTGCTCTTTTCAAGCTCGTGATTATGCTCCTCTGCACATATTTTACATCTCAGCTTCCAGAGGGTTCTCTCGTCATTGAGGTACTTTCTCTCCCTAAGGCGCGCTCTATATGACACGATTAAATTCATCATCCTCGGGTGTGGCCTCTTTTACTGGTTATGATACCTGTTCATCTGCCAATTTTCTACTGTTCAGGGTTGCCGGAGCCGATCCCAGCTGACATTGGGCGAACGCTAATTGCAGGAACAGAGAACCATTCACACTCTAACCTCTTACCTACCTAGAGTAATCAATCAGGTCTTTGGACTGTGGGAGGAAGCCGGAGAACCCACGCTGACACCGGGAGAACATGCTAACGCCGTCCAGCCCGGGAATCGAACCCTTGCTGTGAGGCCGCCACCCTTTGGCAGCCTATCATCTCATACGTAAATATCTCTCTGGACCCAAACTGACTCTCAATGTATCTGTTTCTTTCAAGTAAGTACCTGGAGCATCCTTCACTATTTTATTTTAAATGATTTACTTTAGTATTTTGTATGTGTGCGTTTTGTTCTCCGTCTCTTTCTGAGTTTGGGATAAAAAAAAGAAGCAAACATTGAATTCAAAGCTGATTGGTTACCTCTCCTTAAAGAGTTAACTTAACTATAAAACAATAACCTGCAACTAAGATGACCCGATCCGTCATACAGACATAAAACAGTGAAAATGAACGTGTTCATTAAGCTTATAAATGAGACGTTTTAGTCCAAACACACAACATAAATACCTGCGAAGCCTGAGATGGGCTGCATCATGCCTGTGGGAGGGGCTCCGTTGGCGATGGGCGGTGGGAGGGGAGGAGGGGCAGACGAGACGAGTGGGGGAGACACTCCGACGGGGAGGGGAGGCAGGGGGAGTGGAGGGGCCGAGATGGGAGGCATGGGGGGCATGGGAGGCATACCTGGAGGAAAACAGAGATCAGAGAGAGTTAATACCTCTCTAGTGCTGAAGTACACAAGCTGAAGGAGAGGAGCATTATGACTCTTTACAACTTTATTGATCAGCCTTGAAGGTGAAGCAGACTTGATAGTGAGCAAGCGTTTCCTAAATGTCTAAATACATCCGCAGTGTTTTCACCAGTACACACAGTTTTACCACAGCCTACCACAGGAGAAGCAGTTGTCACATGAAACAATAGCAAAAGATGATATCTCTGTTATTACATTAAACTGTGTGCAGAGGTTCTTCTGTATTAACTTAGCAGCAGAGATCATCATCAGGAAGAATGAAATCAAACGATCATTGTCGTTAGTTTCTACAGTAAATCACAACCTAAAACATCGCGTAGATGCAATGCCAACACGCTGTGTGATTGTCTCCGTGTCTCACCAAAGCCGCTCTGTGGGGGTAAAGCCAGTGCGGGTTGTTTCATGCTGGGAGGAAGCTGGGGGGGCAGAGGGTGACCCTGGAGCTTCAGCTTGATGAGCTTCATGGCGATGGAGAACTCGTGGATGTCCATACGACCATCGCTGTTCATGTCAGCCAGAGCCCTTCAAAAGGTACACAGAGGAAACGCTTAAAGAATGATGCTACAAGAAGATGTCCGTCGGTCGGTGAGCTAGTAGAAACTTCCTGCCTGTGTGACTCACCAGATTTGGGCCAGGATTGGGGGGGGCAGACCTGATTGAAGGAAGAAGTTCCTGGCTTGGTCGCCTTGAAAAGACAAACAGAAACAGGAAGTGAGATCACAGGACAAATCCAAAAAGAAAAGGCCACTTTAGATCACGTGGAGAACGCCAGAGCCCATTTAACAATACAGAAGTATTAGATCTTATCTTCACGTTTCTTTTTTGCACTTTGTCCCAGCCAAGACAATAATACAAACGATGCCATCAGGTGATGTTAACTTAAAAGGATTAGTTGATTAATCAGCCGCCAGACAAAATATTAATCAGCAACATTTTTGATAGTTTAAGTCGAATGCCAAACAGTCTTTTAGTCTTCTATGAAACAGACAATGTTTAGGTGTCGGGCTGTTAGATCAAACATACAATTGAAATATATACTAACTTGGGCTTTATTCACCATTTTCTGAAATGGATTGATCAAGAAAACAACTGGATCATAATCAAGACAATTGTTAGCTGTGAATGTGCTGAACGACACACAGACGAGGGGGACAGGACCTTGAAGGACACGAAGCCTCCTTTATGTCCTCATCTCACCTTACACTGTGTGTGTGTGTGTGTGTGTGTAGGTGAGATAAAGAGAGACAGAGCGAGAGAGAGACTGTTACCTGTGATGTAACCCCCGGCAGTCGGAGAGAGGCTGAGAAACTGCTGATCATGTTTGACTCTCTCATCCACGGAGATCAGGAACACATCTGGACCCAACACACACACACACACACACACACACACACACACACACACACACACACACACACACACACACACACACACACACACACACACACACACACACACACACACACACACACACACACACACACACACACACAAAGGCCAAAACAAAGCCAGACACAAACAGAGGGAGAAAAGACAGGAATGAGAAGAATGTGTTAGTCATGAGTTTCACTTCCTGTCAGATTCCTATTAAATGACACTTGAGTGTCAACTCTTGAGAAACTGATGAGGAAGGAGCAGCACGGACGAGTGGACGAGAGACTAAGAGACCTTTGTCTTTCATTAGAAAGCCCAGTGCATGGCGAGCACGTCTCTGATTCACTAACATGTTAATGTAATGAAACTCATAACTGATGGCGATGGTTCAGTGGCCTTATTAAGTAATTAGCTTGTCTTTCTGCCTCTCTACTCTACTAATCGCCCAGTTTTCCATATATAGATATATATCTATATATCTATATATAGATACTCTATGTTAACAGTATCAATATGATGTAACGCTTACGCTGTGATGCACTCATCCAGCCTCAGTTGTGTCTATTTGAGTTCCTCTCTTCATGCACCAGCTGTTAAACAATGGTTTGAGTGGCTGGTCCTCATCCAGCCAACAATCATGTTCCAGCTAACAGTTGCACATCTGTTTACAGTCTGAACAAATCTCAAACTGTCTGCCTTTGTGTCCATCTGCTAGTCGTCCTCCTGATGGGACATCTGTCTGTCCGCATCCAGTCTCTCACCGACAGCAACGAGAGGTGTCTTCTAAATGCACTCGTGGAATATTATTGTGGATTAAAGGAGCAAAGTGCTGCCATCTTGGCTCTCCACTCTGAGGGTAAAATATAAACATCAAGCGTCACTAAACCCACTTTTCCTCCCCGTCACACACACACTGACCTGTGAATGTGGTGGGGAACTGTGCCATGGTTCACTCAGTCTTCTTCAGCACCGCACAACACCTGAAACAACACATTCACAAGTGTTTATCGCATCAATCTCATTCAATATGTAATTGCTGAGTAATGCAGCAATAAAACAAATCATTTAGTATCGCAAACCACTTCAGGAACATTTCACCGGAGAGGCACAAAGATGCTTCAGTACATAGCATATTAAAAAGACCAAATCATGTCTGGTCACCTGCCAAAAGGTGTTGATGGAGCAGATAGACTCAGTAAGAGGAAATTATTTTCCACTCTGCTGACGCAGTGAATTTGTAGAACTTTGCCGAGTGAGCCGTTGTGGTTCCTGTTTGGATGCAATGATGGATGCACACACAAAAATACATGAACAGGACTTCTGAATAACGGATGTAGCATATTTTAAATGATGATGGGTTTGTCTGCAGATGTGTAATGTTTGTTGGAAGAAACATCTACAACACACGGAAGAAAGTAAATTGCTGCAAACTCAGCAATTTAGCCGCTATAATACAAACATCTGAGGGACAGATCTTTAGCTACTTTTATTAGAATTTACTCTCGTCTCTTCGAAGCTCAAAAAAGTTAATTTTTTAACTATAATTTTTTATTTGTTTACAGAAATATGAGGTATATAAAAGTGTTCACCCTCAAAGTAACACAGACCTTTGGCCCAGTGAAAGGTATGTTAATCAGATCCAGACCTGCCTCCCTCTGGCCAGCAGACAGCCCATAATAATAATAATAATAATCTGACACACATTGCAACAGACAAGGACTCAGTGAGGGAGTGTGAGTGCATGTGTGGGTTGTTTTCCACTCAGTGTGATGTAAATCTAGATCAGGCCTCATCCTTTTGTAAGAAAACACATTTAAAGGTTCAATTTGATGAGATTCTAGGAAATCCGTTTCTGAGACTTTTGCCGCCATCACAATATAATGAAGGTCCACACAGCGCTGAAACACAGAGTTACTCAGACACAGCGGTGAACATTTTCACCAGGATGGTTCCTTCAGTAGGAAACGGTCCTCAGTGTGTGTGTGTGTGTGTCCCATTATGAGCAGAGTGGGAGGACAAAGTAACCAGCTTAACTAGGTCAGACGAACAAAGCCCACCCCACACACACACACACACACACACACACACACACACACACACACACACACACACACACACACACACACACACACACACACACACACACACACACACACACACACACACACACACACACACACACACACACACACGTCTGAGAAAATATTGAAGCAGTTGAGCGACTGCAGTTGGTTTTTGGCCGGTTCTAAAGTTGGGACGGGAGCCTTTAACTTCAACTTTATTTTTTGGTACTTTTTTAAATTAAATTCTCAAGTATTTCCTCCAATTGTTTCTCTTATTTTCTTAAGATGAGATATTTGAACTCCAGAGGCATCATCACACCAACCACACCATAACCTTTTTAAATAAGCACGTCAGTTTAGTGAGATATTATCCCAAAACACAAGGGTATGCCATTATTTATAAGGCTCATATTCAGCTTTCCCTTCTTCAAACTGCAGCACAGAGAGCACAGTGTTATTCTAAAGGTGAAGTTACTTCTTCTAATCTAGTGAGATGTCAGAGGTAGCCAAAACTCTGTCCAGCAAATAAGCTGCTTATGAATCAAAGTGACTTTTGTTTACCACAATACCTCAGAGCAAAGTAAACTCACAGCCTCTGTGACACCAGCAAGAAACGTACAAGCAGACAGAAACATTGGCATAAAGTATAAATCCAGCCGCAGACCCAGTTTAAACTTCAATAAAAAGTCTACCGTCTATAGATGCGAATGTGTTTGTTGTGCATCCATGTCCTTTGTCATGAGTGTGTTCTCCTGTGTGCACAGTACATGTATTGTTTTTGTGGGATTAGTCTGTATAATTAGAGCATTGATGCAACTGGAGTGTTGGTCTGTTATCAAGGCTTGTGGCAGATGCCTGTTTAAGCCCCTCACACACACACACACACACACACACACACACACACACACACACACACACACACACACACACACACACACACGCACAACAGATTAAGGTTCAGACTCTTCGTCCCCCCATCATTTTCCTGAGGACCCCTCCCACATCCCCCCTTTCCCTTCTTCCATAGATGAATTTGGGATAACTGCACATCATCTGATGCTCTGCCCCATCGGACGTCACAATGCTGGATACTTAAAGAAATGACACACTTATGTGCTCAGACTATTTTGCGATTTGTGTTTTTGGTGTCGCCAACTTCAGTCAAGTGGTCTCAACAACTTCTACATAGTGTGGTCTTACTTTGTGATTTTCCTCTGACAACAGTTGTGTAAAATACTTATTTGGACCCTGAAGCATGTTTAAAATCACCAGCATCGACTGGGAGAACTGGTCTGAGTTTACAGGACGATTATTTAAAGTCTTTAACCGTCAATCACCTGATTTTATGTGTCTGAAGGACAAAGAGAGAGAGAGAGAAAGAGAGAGACAGAAAGAGAGAGATAGAGACAGACAGAAGTAAGGAAATAAATGATTCTTAGATCCACCGTTAAAGATTCAGCATCAATACATAAACCTCTTTATCTACTTATACTTATATTATACTTATATAGTGATTAATAAAACACTTCTTATTGAAAGAGAGCTGATTATAGTGTACAGGCGTGTGATGCAAAGATCAGATACTTCAGCTTTACCACAACGAAGGTACGAAAGTCCAAAGCACATCTTTAGCTGGAGGTGAAGGAGAAACAACTTGTTGATGCCAAACAGATAAACCTCAAACAAGAGACGACTTTTCATCCGGTTTGCATATAGTTACAAAAAGCAGGAACATAAAACAAATTGAGACGCATCAAAGATTCATCAAGTCATCCATTCATATCCCGCCGGGTCAAAAGTGAGTCCAATCACAGGGATTCATCGGGAGGTAACGCAACAAATGTAAAAGGCTGAAGTAAATATGAGAGAGCGGGAGAAAATCTGAATTCTTATAAATCCACAACACTCTGACTCTTCTGCCATCAGCCACGTCCACTGTGCACCATCGGCCATTGTTTTAGTCTGAGGCAGAGCAGAAACGATGAGTCAGTTAGTTAATTAGTTGATTGACAGACTAATAATTACTGGCTGACATAGAAAGTAAAATATTAACATTTGCTTGGTGGTTTCCGCCATTTTATATCACTGCAAATTAAACTTGTGAAGATAGAAATAAATGTCCCTTGTGACTGTGGTAAATTCTAAAAGGTCTTATTCATTATTCTTATCGTTTAATAAAAATAATACAAATGTTTAACTGAGTAATTAAACCAGGAACTTGCTGACTGCTTCTTGTGTGGATGGTTTCAATCATGATGTTGGTTTAAAATAACTGCAGTCTGTTCACATCAGCATTCTCACACTCTACATACTCAAACACACATGACACACACACACACACACACACACACACACACACACACACACACACACACTCTTTCTCACTCACACACTAAAGGAAACTGTCCCTCAGCCCTGCCTCTCTCGCTCACAACACATTCTTATCACACTGATGTCAAGCTGTGAGGCTCGAGAGGTGACAGGACACTCACCCGGCTCCTCCTGTATCACTCCTCCCGTATCACTCCATCCCTCCCCCTGTCCCTTCGGCCCAACATGCTTGCCAGCCTGCACAGCTGGCTAACGTTAGCGGTGCTATCCCTCTGTAATAACTGATAGCAGGGACCAAAATGCCTTGGGATGGTAACAAGCTGAACAAATAAATTGAGTAATGGAAGAATCCTGCATCGCTGTTACATTTGTACTGTTGTTAAGAAGCAGGTTAACTGGGAGGAGAGTGAGCATGTCTGTGGAGGGGCATTAAGGCCTCAGCAGCCATGTGACTTACATAAGGTCACCGAATGATATTCCTTTTCAGGTGGTGAACTGGCTTTATATAAGATGGATCGAAAAGATCCTAAAAAATGAGGGGAAGGCAGCCTGATCTATCTGGCTAGTGCACGCCTGTTTAAAATGCTTCACCACTTTTTCATTCCTGATAAATATTATGAAACTGTTGGACTTGAATGAAAGCAGCACTCTGCTGAATGCCGTCCTGGACTAATTGTGTTCTGTGCTCCTGATTTATAGCAAGAACACGGTCACCCTCCTGAACCCAGACCAACTTTTGAACTTTCTAAGAAAAGACTGGAGATGAGTATGTTGGTGATGTGTATTCACCGGCAAACCAGGATCTCACAGACATAAAACTTAATTTATGACACAAATGAAATGCTCCATATCCGTGTGCTTTCCTGTTAGCGTGAAATCTACAAACACGGTCAAATGTGCACGTCTAACTCAACTATAGGATTTATCTTTAGCTACAGAGGACTGTAGTTGTATGCATAGGATTTGTCACACACACACACACACACACACACACACACACACACACACACACACACACACACACACACACACACACACACACAGCTAAGTTGCAGAGTTCAAAGGTAACATTCAGATGGAGAATGATCCACCTAGACAACTCTTTGTATGGTTTAAGCAATAGTTAAAATGTATACATAGTATATAGCATCTGATAAGGCTGCTAGACACATAGAAGAAACCAGGTACAACTCAGAGCTGAGACATTCTGCCCGACTCCGGCATACAACCAAAATACTGGTAATGCATCACATGCCTGTTATGACCCATTAGAGGCCTCTTTCAGTCAGTATTACAGCGGCAGTCACTGATTATTACACGATAATAAGACTTCAAAACAAGAAGGTTCTCTGGAACTTTACTCTGCAAGAAGTTTGGTCTCAAAACTCAAGTGAAGATGTTTGGTGTACATATTGATATTTGAGATTCTTCAATCACAGAATAGTTTCCACTTTTGCTTGATCAAACAACTGTATTAATTAATCGCTTCTCATAATAGTTGCCAGTTAATGTCCCCGTCCAGTGACTACTGACTACTGGATTAATCAGTGGAATCTCGTTAAACCCTTTGCAGAACAGAGGGCGTGTCAGCAACATATGCAGTCAAACACTTGCTATTGTCAGCAGGGTGTGATCCACGCAGGAGGTGATCACGACAAACATGCATCGCATTGTAAATGTCTCTTTGCACCTTTGAAACAGTGTTAAACAAACAACAACACAGATGTGAAGCTAAGGTTTGTGCTGGATCAAAGCATCATTCTATCTTAAATCAAGATGGTAGACACTTAGCACCAGTCTGCACTTATAACTTCACTTGACATGGTGTTTTTAAATCTGCAAAAGTCTCCCAAACCTTTAAGTAACACAACTAGCTGAGGATGTGTGTGGGAGCTGACTTCTCTGGAAACAGCTTTTTTTTTACTGTTACAGGAAAGGTCTGTTAGTCAATTCATCTTCACTTCCTGCATTAGTGCCTTGCTCAACAACCCCAAAAAGCACTTGTAAACAGATAGAATAGGACACTACAGGCGGCTTGTTTTGACGGGACTAGTCAGCCAGATGTGTGCAGCTGTGACTAACACATCAGGTTTTAATGTTAGCAAAATGCTATGCTAACTGAAGGGGGAAAAACCTCCACCCATGAATATATATTACCTACTAATAGTATTAAATATATATATATATATAATATTAATACCTACTAATGTAAGCGAGGCTTAGGTTAACAACAAGCCCAGTCAATGTTAACGTCAGGTCACACACTCTCTCTCTCTCTCTCTCACACACACACACACACACACACACACACACACACACACACACACACACACACACACACACACACACACACACACACACACACACACACACACACACACACACACACACACACTGCACAGTGCAGATGCAGTGATTTAAACATTAGCATACTGGCTATCATTGCAGCTAGCAAGCAGGCTAACCAGTAAGAAGCTAACGTCAGTAACATACTACACTCTTACCTCATAGTTCGGTTTCCATCGTGAAATGCAGGATGTAGTAGCTGGTTGCGTGTTTGTGTGACCATGTGATGGTGTAAATGTGCTGGTTTTTTATCACCAAAACGAAACCCTTCCCTGTGATTCTCTCCTGTGGTGGTTCCGAAATCCCAACCGATTGAGGGACAGCTGGAAAATGGGGTAACGTTTTCTGAAGTATCGCGATATGTGATGGCTAATCTCGCGAGATCTTACTGGCTTCGAAACTATATGGGAAGCTGTTATTAAAAGGATTAGTTGCGCCTCTTGCCGGACCGGCTGCTGTTTAATAAAATAAAATTTAAAATTTAAAATTCGTCAAAATACATCCAAAACCAACAAAGATGTAAATAAGAATAACGTGCATGTCTATCAGAATGGTAAAACTTTGAAGCTAAATACAATAAAGCTACCAAAGATGTATCGTGTAAGACATATGTGACATCATTTTAACAAAGAACATAACACAATTCTTATATGTTCGTATTTTGGGAATAGTCTCTATTTGATTTGTTATCTAAATGAGGAGGATAACGATTGAGAAATGACAGAAAATAGATATATAATCCACCATAGCTAATATTACATTTTAGTCACATAAAACAGCAGGCATATAGCACTGAATAGCACTGCTCATAGAAATAAAAACATACTTTAAAGTTATGCATCTAGTTTAGAACATTTCCTTCTAACAATTAGACAAACAGAAGGACATCTTTAAATTAAATATAAATCTACTTTAAGACAATGCCATAGATGATGGTTTAGAGAGAATAGAAGGAAAAGGCAAAGATCAAAACAAAATGATATTATTAATATTATGAAGTGAAGCTGTTGTGGACTTTATTCCTGGATTGCTTGCACATGATTGCAAATACAAAGCTGAAGTGATGAGGTGGATGAAAGAAATGTTAATACATATTAATTCTGGGAGATGATGGTTCCCTCACTTCACATGTGAGTTTAACTTTAAATCACGTTATAAAGGGTCAGTTTTTCTTTGTGTCAGTACTTATTGTATGGTACTTTGTGGTAATCCATAACAGCCAATAGAGGGCGGTGCTGTGATGGTCTTTAATACTACAAGCAAAAAATGTAAACAACAAAGAAGAAGAGGTCAGCTGACTCAAGCGAGTCAGGAACTGGAAAGCAGCAACATCTTCTACAGCAGTAAACAGATAAACGTTAATTAAGGACGATTGCTTATATTGTGACTTTGCAGCTGCATCAATTAAAGGTGTAACAGCATGAAAGGTTTGTACTGCCGAGCTGGTGCTGAGCCCAAGTTCGTCATCCAGGAAACGGTGAGTTTGTGTCTCTTATTATCATCATGAGCCACATTACACACTGAAGCACCGGAATCAGGGAAAGCAAAAAGAAACTAGCCTGCATGTGTGTAACGGTGGCTCCACCTGCAGACATCACTGTGCAGCAGAGAACACATGTGTCCAGCATTTTGACAAATAATAATTTATAGACAACAGTTTAAATTGTATTACAGTGTTTAGGGGATGAAAGTGCTGAATGTTTGATGGCTGACAATGCATCCATAATGTCTCCTTTACAATCTGTATTTGTGTCTCTTTATTAACATTATATTTCTCTTATGAGATACTTTTATGTCGGTGTGTTTTTCTGCAGAGTCTCCCAGAGGTTTTAGGCAGCCACCTGGTCAGGGTTCAGGTAAAGGCTTGTGGACTCAGCCCGCTGGACCTCAAGGTACTTTAATCAAAGATGGTGTCTTAGTGGATGTGAGCGTGACAATAACAATAAATAACCAGAGAGTAGAACAGATATCCAAGACATATTAAACTGTCTTTAGTTGCTTTTATTACCTATTAAAGAATCCACGATGGTCCAATGAGAGATGTGAACTCTGCACACAGGATCATAAATGTGTTACATGTTTGCAACTATGAGTACAGGAGAAAAAAAGATAAGGACGTCAGCTCAAAATCATACAAAATAAAACTTTAAAAGTAATTATTAAATATAAGATAACATAAAAGCTTAGTTGACTCAAATATCTTTTCTGGAGGACTTATTAAACATTGTAAATACATTTAAAAATCATCTTGTGTAATCCAGTTCTGCATGTGTCCATTCATCCAGCTGCTGCTTCCTTACAGCTGACAGGCTGCTTAGAATTAGAGCTGCATTTTTCAGTATTGTTTCCTAACATTCACGCCAGTAAAGGTCACTTAATAAATGGCCGTAGTGATGACTGATGAGTCCTCCTCTCTCTGCTCCAGCTGCTCAATGACGTCGGGATAAAGAGAGATTTAATTCCTGTTGGCAGAGAGGTGGCCGGGGTCGTGCTGCAAGGTTGTTAACACCCAAAACACACTTTTTAATCTGATTGTTCAAAAGGAATACAGACCTTTTGTCAACATCACTTAAATATCTTTGTGTGTTTTTTCCCGCAGTGGGCGCCAAGGTGTCTTTCTTCCAGCCGGAGGATGAGGTTGTTGGTAAGACATTTGTATTTATTTACAGTCGTTGTTGGTGAAAGAGAGTAAACGGTGTGGACAGTTATCGGATGTGTTTGTAATATCTGATAACAAATAATTTACGATAACTAGAACTGGGTGATAATTCATTGTTATCATGTATTTGTATTGTGAATTCCATAGAATACATTTTGTTTCTGTGGTGGAAACACTTTTAAATAATGTGATTCCAAGCTGCCATGTCTAAATTAATGCTACCAACATCTGTGACAGGGTGACAAATAAGCTATTGACTCATTAAAATATGAGTTTAACTTTCCACCCTGTGATTTTTAATGGTTGATGATGTAACGTTGCCAACCTTCCTGTTCCAGGTATTCTGCCTCTGGACTCTCCCTGTTCTGGACTCTGCGATGTCATTGACATAGATGAACACTATTTAGGTATCTCACACACACACACACACATACACACACACACCAATGCAGGTCGCACAACATGCACTTTGTTCTTGCAACGAGCAGCAAAAAAGCACCCCAGGTCACAGCCCTTTATCTGAAAGGTGGAACTGTTCTCAGCTGCTCCACTTAGTCCTAAGAGACAGCCGGCGTACTGCTTATCTGAAGGGACTGTTCCGTGTCAGCCTTTCATCTGCACCTCGTATGCTTCAAAAGTAAAGTGGTGCTGGCAGTTTGTAAGAAGCAGAGTTGTGTAAAAACACAGACTGCCTCCTCTTTGACTGGTGGCTTCTGTCTGACTTCATTTTGAAGCCTTGCACAAGAGAGGAAATGCTGTTCTTGTAGGTGCTTTGAAAATCACTGGACAGCAGTTAATAACGACGTCATCGAGGTATAAATACATCTGTAAAAAAACTGATCCAGCACACGCGTGTGTGTTTCTGTTTCTCTGTTCTGCAGTTCAGAAGCCAGAGAAGCTGAGCTCGGTGTGTGCTGCCGGCGCTCTGCGTGACGCCCTCCGTGCTCACACTGCCCTGCACACACACGCTCGCGTGGCAGCGGGACACACACTCCTGGTCATGGATGGAGCCAGCGTACGTAAGAATAGTAAAGAGCTGGACGTGGTGGAGAAACATGCATCCAGGACAGTTTTAGCACATCAGAGGATCTCTGTCATTCTCTTCTTTCTTTTTTTTAACGATATAATAAAGACAGAATTAAATGTGATGTTCCCGTCTCTGCTCCCTCCTCAGTCTTTTGGCCTCATGTGCATCCAGCTGGCTTGTTACCACGGAGTGAAGGTTTTCACGACGTCACACTCGCCGCAACAACACACCTTCCTGGAGCAGCTTCGGCCCAGCGTAGGTAAGTACAGGCCGACGTTGTGACGTCTGTAGTTCACTTTTAAAAGGATTTTATTAAAATCTCGATTTGAAATGCATTATCTACGAACTCACAGCAATTATTTTCTTTTCTATTCATTTCACGCTCCCCTATTGCTCCTCTTTCACCTGTTATTTGTGTCTTTTTCCTGTCTTCTTCTGCTCTTTTCTCCTCACCATCATACTTTCCTCAGGTGTTCAGGATCCTTTAGTAGGTGAGATCTTCTCTTTCTCTCTTTCTTGCTGACTTGCTTTCTTGCTTCCTTGCTGATCTTCTCGTCTCAGTCTGATTGATCAATATGAGCTGTAGGTTTATCGCTTTGTGTCCCTGCTCGTCTGTCCGAATCCAGGGTGAAATCACCACTGTTAGTATGTCGGATGTGTTGTTTTTGTAACGTTTTACACATTATCAAGTTCAATATTTATCATATGCACAACAATTACAGAGAGGAAGTTGTTGGTAAGTCTCAGGTCCCCACCAACAATGCTGATTAAATAAGTATATAAAAGAAAAAGATCATGCAAGGGGACCAAAATAAGGGGAAAATATAACCTAGAACATAAAATGTCTGTATGTTTGTCGCAGAGTTAACATTTAATTTAGGTATGTTACCCCAAGATAAGACCTTATTCATTTCTCATTCTAAATAAATATGAAAGGGAGACTGAATTTAAAAAGTGAAAATATCTTTATCTGAAATCTGCTGCCACCATGTGGCAAAACGATGAAACTACAACCATGACAACTAAACCAAACTTCCAATAAGATATTTTGGCATCAAACTGGCAGATTTGAGTTTTTTTTAATGTGTTATGAACCAGATTGACTCGTGAGATAATGTTTCTGTTTCTCTTGTTTCAAAGCCAAAGTTATTCCAGTGTTTAACGGCCCATCAGACCTGCTTCCCGCGGTTCTGGAGGAGACGGGAGGACTGGGAGTGGATATCGTGGTCGACTCTGGAGGTAAACCCATCTCTCTGTGTCTGATTCACACTGAGGAACGATTCAACATCATAACACCAGCTGTGTGTGTGTGTAGTGCGTCTGCAAGAGGAAGAGTCAGAGGAGGCGAAGCTCCTCCCACACAAACATGACATCATCAGTGTGCTGGGAGTGGGGGGGCACTGGGTCACCACCCACAAAGACCTGCAGGTGAGTTCTTTAAAATCCCTCTGCTTCAAAAATTTCAAAATAAAAATAGTCTACAATACATCTTAAAATGTATTAAAAAGAGATTAAAAAACGTTATAAAACAAACGAGTCTCACAGTCGTATTTATCACTGTTGTGTTTTTACAGCTGGATCCTCCAGATTGCAGACTGCTGTACTTAAAATCCGCCTCCATGTCTTTCCTCAACCATGAAGTGTGGACGGCTTCATCAGCGCAGCAGGGCAGATACCTGCGTATCCTGTTCCACACAGCGTGTGATCTATAAAGCATACATGCACACCATCAGGTACATAAAGTCCCTCCTTGACAGACTCCCGTCAGATATCCTCAAGGACATCGTGGAGAAGATGTCTGCTGGAGTCCTCAGGTAACGCATCGCGTCACATCGTCTGTTTATCCACAGATACTGGTGTCGATGAATACAACACAATATCCAAACATGAAATATACATTTAAATTCAGTATTTCTTGGCAGAAACTCATCACATAAAGGTGAGGCTAAATCACAAAGAAGTTATTTTATCATCTCTTTGGTGTAATCATCAATGCAGGCTGCTCAACATGAGCATGTCAAGCCTAAATCAAACCCCATATTGGCCAAATGGTGAAATAACAACTTTGGGGTCCATCACGTGATGCCATGCGTCCCAAAAAGACTTTTCCCGTTAGACCTACATCGTAAAAGACACATCTTTAACCCGGCGGATCATTTTCTTTAAGATAAATCAGCTTCCCAGTACGAACACCTGAATAGCCCTAATTCAAATCATGAAATAAATGATGTAAAATGCACTGAAAGCCACATCCACAGTTATTTTCCTTCTTCTGTTTATGTTAATAAGCCTGAGAACAAGGCGGGGCCGAGGGCTGGGAGGCGGGGTTAAAGAAGTGTGCTCACTTATGAGCCCAGAGGACGCGGGTCATTCTATTCTCAAAAGTTGAACTTTTTGGGCTTTACGCTCCACTCAGCCTCCAAAGCTGTAACCAGTTCTCTTTACACATCCATTCAATTATAGCACTAAATTGGGGATTAAATATAGAAGATGCCGGAAGCTGAACAGGTTTTTTTCTCTACCCTCTGAAAAGTACCAATTTAAAGATGCACCCCCTGGTTTTACTTTAGTGCCTCTAATTGTGATTTAAAGACCTGACACAGATCATAATTGAGTTTACAGATTTAAGACCATTAAGACCAAACCTGCACACAATGAGGAATTACAGCCCACTGTTTAAAGAGCACTCACTGTCGTATAACTTAACTCAAATGTAATGTGGTGGTCTGTCTGGTTTCAATCCGTCTCTCCAGACCTCAGCCCGAGGAGGCGGTCCCTCTCTATGAAGCCACGGTTATCATGGAGTCTGTGCAGCGTCACCAGAAGAAAAAGGCTGTTGTTCAACTCTGACCGTAAAACGACCTAAAATTCACAGGAATCCACCTGTTTACTAGAACAAGTGAACGATTAGAAACAGTGTTTTTACTTCTTTTAGGGGCCTGAACCCATCTCAGCATCAAGAGGAGCACAAGACATCATGACCCGTCATGACCGGCTTCACTTGAAGCTGCAGGAAGAATCTATTTTCTTCAGTTCTAACCAACAAGCCACAGTGTTTCCTTATAACACAGACTGCTGAATATGTATGATTTCATACTAGGAGACTACAACCCACATATTATATGTCATTCATATTACATTGAGAATCCACAACGCTTCATTTTACTCAATAAATACGCGTTTGATCAAAAATAAAAAGATGACTGCAATTCTTGCTTTTGGTGTAAATACAGCAGCGACCTGTTGCAGTTGTTGTCTTGTGTATTTAGTAATTACTTGAGTCTCAAACAAGATTCCTGAATGGAAATGATCGAGAACTGTACTGTCACTTTAAATCAGACAATAAACAAGACAATCTGTCTTACATGAGTCCAGAAGGTTACAAGAACAGTTTTACAGTCATTCTACTTCACTGTAGTGTGTAACTTTTGATGGTGGTGACCAGATCCTCACCGTCATTATAACAGAGCAGAAGCTCTTTGAGCACACCTGGAATCAAACCTGTGACCCTCTGGTCACGGGACGTCGGGCAATGCTGCTGCCTTTGTCGGTCGTACTGGTCGACAAGCAGAACATTACATTTACATTACATTACAGTCATTTAGCAGACGCTTTTATCCAAAGCGACTTACAATTCAGTCTATCACATTTCTACACCGAAGACACAACTACGGGAGCAATTTTGGGGTTAAGTGTCTTGCTCAAGGACACATTGACATGCGACTAGCAGAGCCGGAACCAGGGATTGAACCGCCGACCCTCTGATTGAAAGACGGCCCTGCCTCACTTAGCCACAGTCGCTAAGTGGATAGCAGTCGCCCAAACAGGAACATGGAGACCTGTCGAGTGTCCAGCATCAACATGGGTCAGTCCCATTTCCCATTTTGTACACCCTTGATTCCTTTCCTCACGTCTAAGTCTCCCCAAAGGAAGATACGAGCGGTGAAAGAAAGGAGAGAGGAGGTGCATTTAAAAAGACATCCATTTTAAAACAATGTGTGGCAGAGTCACCGGTGCATCCTCACTTACTGCTCCTCCAGGAAAATGAAATTGATGCATCTTAGGAACTGGGACGTCCTACAAGGAGGAGCGCTGAGATCGATTTCCGGAGGAGGCACAAGATTGAGAATTGAAAAAGGAGCCGAGTGCAGCCGATGACTTTGCTTCTTGTAGCGACTGTGACCAATCAGATATCAGCTCACGGCGTCAACATCAGGCGCGCATGATAACAGTTCGTCCGGTTGTCTCGGCGGGCCTTCCAGCAGCTCAAGATAGCTTCCCAGGATGCACCTCTCCTCCTGTCGCAGTGACTCGACCACATCGAGCTGCTCCCTGACTGGCTGGTCGCACTGCCGGAGGAGATTGGCGATCTAAACACACACACACACACACACACACGCACGCACACACTAGGTCATTAAAAAAAATAATCGGGATGATAGCTTGTGGAGTGTGCTGGTGAAGTGTGTGTGTGTGTGTGTGTGTGTGCGTGCGCGTACACACACCTTATCCAGAGCGGTGTGAGAGTCTTGAAGGAGTCGCTGACAGAGAGTCTTGGCCGTCTGGACGCTCCACTCCTCTCTCTCCTCACACAGCACCTGGCCGAGCAACACCGCCTTCCAGAGGTGGCTATGAAAACACACACACGTAATAAATCATGTATGTAGAGTCTAGAGCAGTGGAGCTTCACTTTTCTTTTTTACAGATATACACATCCTGTGTGAAAGTGTGTGTGTGTGTGTATTCTTACTACAGTGTTTGTGGCAGCGACAGTAGTCTGAGAGCCGTCATCAGCCTCCAACCGGGACCTTCACTGGACACAGTGAGATTACTGACGGGGAGAAAGAGGAGTTGAAGGGAAAAAAGCTGGAGTGATTTTATGCAATACAGCAATACAGCGATATCTCTATTTTAGCATAAAGACCGGACACAAGGGAAAAACTGCTGCTACTCTGAGGAAGACAGAAAACACAACAAAATAAAATAATCGTATCTAGTAGCACTATTGCAGCGGTTTACAGACAAACCATGCGATACATAAAAGGAACAATAACAGTGTAAATGTAAATGTCTTACTGAAGGAAATTGTTCTCTTTGAGGAACTTGATCTTCTGATCCAAACTCCTGTCACCTCTTAAAACGTCACCGAGGAGATCTGAGGGACCACAGTGAAACACACAAGTACAAACTTACGATTACAGTGTCGTCAACTTTTCATTTCACCTGAACTGTATCAAGAAAAACAACTGCAATATTCACAAAGACACCAAACATGAATCTGGGTTGCCTTCAGAGGCCACGATGACGAGTGATTTTGTATTTCCTGCTGCAGCTCACCTGCATCCACATAGACCACGCTGTTGGGGTTGCAGGGGGCGACAAACCCGTACTCTAGCATCAGGCACTGGGTGTCATGGGACCCGTAGTTGATGAAGGCCTGCTGGTAGCGGAGTGTCCCGGAAACGCTTCTGATTTCGTAACATCTGGTCACGTCATTGAAACTTGCTTTCACCTGGGAAAAAAGGTGGAAACTCATTACTGGCTCTCCATCTTTTCAACTGTCCAATGAGTTAAAACCCAACTCAGGAAGCAGATGAGGTCACATATGCTTTTTACACATAGGTAGGTCTGTGGTTATGCGTTTACTATAGTTTGACGTTTACCTGCACGTCAGGGCGGTGGTTCAGCAGGTCCAGAAAGGGAGCTAAAGCGTAAACATCCTGCCCAGAGAGGGAGTCGTTGGATGGGTGAGACATGAAGACAGAGCGTGTGTTGACACTACACCACGCCCACCTGGAGGAGGAGGAGGGTCACAGCTTAATAACCTGACTGAAAACAAATTATAGTCTGGAAACATTTTCATTGCCATTAACTTGAACTTTGTACACCTGTCAAGATAATGAATTGGCTTATCTTCCACTTTTAGGTGTGTGTGTGTGTGTTTAAGCGTGCATACCTCAATGCTTCACATGTTAACACCTCATCCACGGGCTGACTCAGGAGTGGCTGCAGAGATCTGGATCAAGAATAAACATCTTGGGACGACATCGACATTGTTCACAATAAAGAAGACTGATGGAATGTTGAAAATGACAAATAGCACAGAGGGATAACATCTCAATGCAAAGATTAGGTGTGCCTTCTGCGAGTTACGTTACGCAACGTGTGAGTGAACTCTGCCCTGCTGGTTCTAATCCGTACGTGATCTCACACGAGACCTGATTAACTGGCTGCAGTGTCGAGCTCACCTGAAAAAGTTCTGATTAAGAGAGTGGAGCTCTCGCACCGCCTCCCTCTGCTCTAAAGCCTGTCGCCGCGCGCCGCTCGGCAGAACAGCCACGACGTCATCGGTGAAGTAGGCGGGGCAGGTGTAAGCGGCGGGCAGCACGTCGATGTAGGGGAACCAATCGGAGGCCTCTCCCAGGTGGCGCTCACACACCAGGAAGACGCAGAGCGCCAACAGGGGGGAGAGGCGGGGCTTCCAGCTGGTGGAGACACAAGCAATGACTACCGACTCCCCTAATAATATGAGTGTCGCCTTAATCTTTATCTGACACTTTGCACAAATACCGGCTTTGAACAGAATGTGGCCTATTAAGTAGCCTGCCATTTTTGAGTGAGGACACAAGAATATATCTTTTATAATAAATACTGTTTTCGTATAATTATCTAGTAAGTGTGTTATTATGATTTTTAGTTATACATGTGCGAATCCAATTTTGACAACCTCAAATGAGACAAATCCTGGCGCACCCCCTGTGATAATTGGCGCCCCCCTTGTGTCTGTATGTATATTTACAATGTTATTACATTTACCACGTGTTCCTTATCTTTAACTTATTCTGTTTTACTTTACTCTTCTTCTTTAATGCAATTCAGTGCGACAAAAACACAAAATGCCCTTTTAAAAACTACCAGAGCTGGATCAACATTCTTATGACACATCGGAGCTTTAAAGAGGTAGAAGCTGCTGCAGGGCTGTTGGGACGGATTGTATTCACTCGTATATGAATGCGTCTGACTCTACCTCTTGATATAGTGTCCCAGGTAGCTGTCCAGCACAGTTGAGGTCGTGAGGAGACAGGACTCTGGCAGAGAAATGAGCAGCTGGCCAGGCTGACGGAAGAACAGAGACAAAGAGACGGATTGTAACACTCAAGAAATAATGTAGATTAAAAAAAAATGAATGACAAAAACAAAAATCAAACAAAACGTCAGCAGAAATATTACACTACTGGTTAAATTGAGGTATCTAATTGGATGTTTGTTTAGTTTTAAGTTTTGCCTCAAGCCATCTATCATGCAGATAATTATAGATGTGAGCGTGTGCACCAGGAAAATACTTAAAAATAAAGAATGCCAGCCTTACTGTTAAAAGGAGAACATTTATTAATTATGTGATTGTTAACTTCTTTCCTATGAAAGACATTTAAGTAATTACGAGCTATAAAAACTGCATACATGTGTCGTAGTTTGTTCAGTCAGATGCAGACTTACCTTTATGGTCTTGACAGCTTGAAGTCCTCTCCCCGTGTCTGTGATGACAGAAGCAGCAAACACACACACATACACTTTAAAGTCTGTCGTTCAATCCATCAGTCACATTACTACACACGGGTTGAGTGCAGTGAAAGGTTTGGAGAAGCAGATTGTCTGCTACAGTAGAGTACAGTAGGACATCAGAGTCGTACCAGTGAAGATCGCCGGCTGCAGCAGCGTTGAGGTGAATCCTCGCTGGTGAAGAAACTTCATCAGCCTCACATACTGCAGCTGATGGCACAGAGAGACTGAGGGAACAGAGAGAAACAGGCCGGTGATGGGAGAGAACCATCTGTGCTCAAACAGCTGACAGCAGAGAAACATTAGGAATACAGCTGTTGATTGGTTTATACCCGACTGGACAACGCTCTCTTGTTTCCGTCTCCTCTTCCTCACAGCTCGTCCAGCCCGATGGCTGCGACCCCTCATGACCCTACCTGGACCACACAAACACACACAGTCACACAACATGTGGTGACTTCCGAGGTGTTGGAGATTCCCCCAACTTGCTTATAAGATAGATAATTAATCAACATAATAACTATAAACGTCACCAAAGCAAAGATCCTCTCTTGTATTCTGCTTACACTCATTTGCTGAGCAAATATCAGAACGGTTTAAGCGTTTATTGGGTACACTAGATTGAAACTAATGCAATCTAACACAATAACTGTGTAATATATCCGACCAGCATTATGGTTATAATGATCACAGAGGTGTTGATTCAACATTATGGTTATTTTAAAGCCTGTATTCTGTGGAGCACGAGGTGTTTCTAATATTATGTCCAACCCATTCACATCATTGAGGGTAGAGTAAACGAACACAACTACAGTCTCAAAAATCATCATATTCTTTAACAGTTTCAGTGAAGATTATAGCCTTCGTGAAGGTAGCACGGAGCTTAAAATCCAAAGTAAATAACAAACTGAAGTATTACATTATTTAACACGTGCCTAATTACTATCATGAGGTGGTAAGAAACAAGCACCAAGCACAATACCTAGATATTATTCTCATTTATTTAAAGTCTTCGTCCTGTACGGGCTGCTCTTCGGGTCAAACCACGTGGTTGACTTGTTTTTTTCCGGGTATGCGCAGTAACACTGCGCCGCAGACCACCAGCTCTCCTCCCCCTTGTTTCCTCTGTTCCCTCCGTTCTTCTTCCTGAACGCTTCACTTCTCTCTGCAGCTTCAACAGTAAGAAACCTCCAGTCTACTACTAGTTAGAAATGTATTAGTATGCATATAATAGTATCTGTATTTGTTTGACTAGCATATTTCAGTTAGTAGGCCGACCTGTTTTCAGTATTTGTAACGCTGTTTTGAAACCAGGTAAAAACTGCTAAAGCTGAAACAATGTAACAGGCAGTTGCACGTTTGATATGAGGCAATGCATTGAGTTATATAACGTTAACTGTTCGTTCACACCTTCGTTGCATGAATGAATCTTTGTAAAACCAGTTAGCAGTGTAACAACGGTTTGTATCTGGACTAAAGGTCGTAACAGTGACTCTCGTGCACTTTGTATCCCTTAATTCTCTTCATCATTTTGGGGGATTTTTTGATAGAATAGTCTTTTTTTTTTTAAACTGAAACCGTTGTTGCTGTGACCTTTTACAATTTAAAGTTATTTTTACATGATCAAACATTAATCAGAATTAGTTTTATTACCAAGTTTTTCACATAGAAGCAACTCGCTTTGGCGTTTTGGGGCATAAACATGAACTTAGTAAGAGTAAATAAAATAAGCAAGAAACATAAATAAAGAAAAAGAAATACAATAAAATATCAAAATACGGTATGCAAAAAAACATTTGACCAGTGAATATGCAAAAGTTCACAGTATAGGTTCCCATTTTAATGACTTAACTCAAAGTAAAACAATGTTATCAAATGTGAGTTCCCAAATCAATCTTTCTTAATTCTAGCTGAGTCTCTCTCTCTCTTTCTTTCTCTCTCTCTCTCTCTCTCTCTCTCTCTCTCTCTCTCTCTCTCTCTCTCTCTCTCTCTCTCTCTCTCTCACCATGACTCAGCAAATCTGATCCCTGTTTATTCTCCTCCTACAACATTATTTACTCAGTTTTTTTTCTGCCTTCTCTGGACTGAAACCTGTGTGTGTTTAATGTGAGGCTAGTGCTCATAGAGTTTATTCTTCTGCAGCGAACCATTAATGATATAATCATGTAAAAACTATCGTATTGATTACAAGACACATTAAGTCCCCACTTTTAATGTCTTAAATCAGATTTAAAAAGGGATTTTAGAACAATTCTCGCAGTTCTTTCTTTCTGAAATTTGTCACCATGAATCGGCAAATCTTATGTGAACCATTAACGCTGATGTCTCTCTGTGAACAGACATGTCTACCAAGGTTGCAGTGGTAACGGGCAGTAACAAGGGCATCGGCCTGGCCATCGTCCGAGCGCTCTGCAAGGAGTACCAAGGAGACGTCTACATCACCGCCAGAGACGTGTAGGTAGCTCACCTGGGAACGACTACCAGGCCTCCACATACTGCAATGTCCCTGATGACTCATGTTTCACCTAAATATCTATTTGTTACAACATAGAGAAACCTGACCCACGAAAAGGGACATTAATTACACGGGTAACCGATACAAAATGTGATCACATGATATGAAGGAACACCCCTATCAATTGGAAATGTGCATAATGTAAGCCCACTGGTTCAACATGTCGCCAATAAAGTTCAAATTAACTAAATATTTTCTTCTCTTTTTGCAGCGGCCGTGGTCAGGAAGCAGTGGAGTCTATGGCCTCCGAAGGGCTGAAGCCAAAGTTTCACCAGCTGGACATCAACGACCTGAAGAGCATCACCACAGCTGCTGCTTATTTTAAAGATAAGTACGGAGGGGTGGACGTCCTCATCAACAATGCTGGGATCGCATTCAAAGGTAGGATTACAATGATGTGTAGTACTTCACTGTGGCCATACACACAATTATGTTAAATATGTTAATATTACTGAGACAATCTGAATAATGCTGGTATGAAATGAGAACGTGCCAGCGTGTTTTTATTTGTGCCTTTTAATCCCCTAAATGCATAAAATGACTTTATATCTGATGTTTTGATCTGCGACTATGAATTGAAGTAATTCATCCAATAAGGAGGCGATAATTACATCATCTCTCTTGTTCTCTCTCTCTTCAGGGGCGGACACAACTCCATTTCCAGTCCAGGCCGAGGTGACCCTGAAGACGAACTACTTCGCCACCAGAGACATGTTGACTCACTTCCTGCCGCTCATCAAAGCTGGAGGTAAAGAAGACGCAGAACAGAAGAAGTCCTCTGTCTTAATAAACCGATCGGTGTCTTCTTCAGAGTAAAACGTATAACTGCTGTCTCTCATGTTCCAGTAGCTCCTGATCGCACCAAAGTCAAGACGTAACATTTTCCTGGCTTTGGTAACGGCTTCAAACATCCTCTGTGTGTGTGTGTGTGTGCTTCAGGTCGCGTGGTGAACGTCTCCAGCTTCGTCGGTGCCCTCACATTGAACAAGTGCAACGCGGCCCTCCAGCAGCGCTTCCGCAGCGAGGACATCTCAGAGGAGGAGCTGACTGGACTGATGGAGCAGTTTGTCGACCAGGCCAAGAAGGGCGAGCACCAGAAGGGCGGCTGGCCTGATACGGCGTACGGGACGTCCAAGACTGGACTAACGGTAGGACCAGTCAGACCTTTTAATCAGGTGTCTCACCTGTGGGGACCAGCACGAGTTTGTAGTAATTATAATGGAAAGTCAGATTCATCAGTCAGTCAGGGATCATTAGAAAAGCTGATTGAAATGCTTCTTGAATGCCATATTTCCTTTCATAAAGACATTAATTATTCACATGTGTATCTCTGTGTGTGTGTGTGTGTGTGTGTGTGTGTGTGTGTGTGTGTGTGTGTGTGTGTGTGTGTGTGTGTGTGTGTGTGTGTGTGTGTGTGTGTGTGTGTGTGTGTGTGTGTGTGTGTGTGTGTGTGTGTGTGTGTGTGTGTGTGTGTGTCCTCAGGTCCTGTCCATGATCCATGCTCGCCGTCTGTCCAAGGAGAGACCGGATGACGGGGTAACTTGAGAAATATAACGTCTTTTAATCAAACAACAAGAACCGACTCTTCTTTTTAACCACTTTGTTTAACTCAGTAGTTTGTTAAATGCACTCCATGTCCTCACTTCTTGGCTCAGCTGTTATTTTTCCTAGTTTAACAACTGGGAGGATAATTTATGACAACTCCTCCTCCAACTCTCATCTTTTTAAAATCAGAGTTCAAGACTTTTCTGTTTGCTACAGATTTGATATTGGGACTTTTTATTCACTGTGGCTGCCCTGTAATTTGTATTCTACTGTTTAATCTTCTGTTTTAATAATTTAAAAACCTATGCATGTGTTCATTTTTTTATATTGTGTTTCTTTTGTGTATTGTCTTACTGCCTTTATGTTTCCTGTAACGCTCTCAGTGGGGTTTTGTTTCTGGTGAAAGCCTCGCTGCTAACGTACACTGGTGTTGCTTTTATTATCGTTTCTCTCAGATCTTGGTGAACGCCTGCTGTCCAGGTTGGGTGCGCACCGACATGGCCGGTTCGAAAGCCCCCAAGTCCCCAGACGAGGGCGCCATCACTCCGGTCTACCTGGCGCTGCTGCCGCCCGGAGCCACAGAGCCTCACGGGAAGTTCGTCTCCGATAAAGAAGTCCAGACGTGGTGAAAGGGCGGAAAAGAGGCCAGCGTGTCAGTGTCTCCACTTCAGCACTAAATTACCAAAAAAGAAAAATCTGACACAAGCAAGAGAGCACTGATATGTGATGTTGTCTCTGTGTATTGTTTGTGTGTGTGTGTCTGCAGGGTTATATGTAACAACACCCAGTCATTACATGCTGTTGTTAAAACTCTATTTCATCACTTTGCCTTCGCTACCATAATCATAATATTTTTTTTACATCAAAAGGGAAACATTGCCTTAAAAGGATGAAGCTTAAATGTTGTGAGATCTAAGAAAATGAAATGCTTTTCTGTCAAAACTAAACGTCTTTTCTACAATGCGATGCTTTTGCATCAAAGATTGCTTTCAGTAAAGAAATAAAAGGGATTCAAAATACTAAAAAACTTGTCAAAATGTTAATTAACAATGCACCGATGTTACCTCTAAGTATGCATTGCAAATTTATTGTAATTTTGTCAACTATAAAATCATGATGCACATATTTAAAACAAAAATCACATACTGTATATTAAAGCAGCAAAGTGGAGCTTAAACTATAAACTACAGTAAGATGTGATGTCTGGTTAAATGTCTGAAAACAGACTTCTGGGAGGAAAATATGTGACTTTTTAAAAAGACATAAGAGAAGTTGGGTTAATATTAAAGTTAGAAGTAAAAATGTGGCAAACACATTCAAAAATGTTTTCCGTTGGTACCTTGTTGTATTCTTTATCACTGTAATGTGAAGAATGTTGTCTGAGTAGTGACATGTGACACCTAGTGGCGAAGATGGGTATTTCATAAGAAAATAGATTTTGTGTCACTCACACTTTCATCTTGAAAGAGAAAAAGCACCAAACGTGCGGTTAAATGAAATGTAGGTCGCCTTTGATTTGCAGTTTAAGGTATCGAGCACCTACAGTAGTAATTCCTATTTCTAGACACGTTTATGGAGAGCTTTAACGACAGCCATCAAAACATGACAGCCTCCCTAGAGAAATATTAACAGAGCTGACATATGACACAAATATGGCTTTATTTACGGGCAACATGTGTGTTTGTGTGGTTTAGTGAGTGTGATATAGCTGCACACACACACACACACACACGCTAAACCCAGGGTTCATCTGTGGTCACCATCTTGTTTCTTTTCCATCCATTCCTCCGTCACAATCGCACATAATGTATTTCAGGGTTTTATCTGCTGGTTAATATTTAAAACTTTCCACTGCATTAGTTCTCACAGACCTCCGTTGTATTTTTATTTCAGCCTATGATTTTAGGAATAGGCTACAGAGATCATGAGGTCAAATTCTTATATCAAAACCTGTGAAATGTTCAGAGTATTTCAAAAATAATCACGAAATCACGATTATAGTTAGTAATTTAACTATTAAATCTTTTGTTTTGTTAATACATATGACTTATTCACATTATGGTCTAAATGTTGTTTCAACGCCCCTTTCATTCAAATTGAATTATTTTGTAAATTTTGTATTAAATTCAAATAAAGTAAATAAATAAAGTAATTTCGCTAAAATACGGCAATTTTAATATTTTGTTTACCTGATACTATCTAACCTGTTTAATATGTGTGTGATCTTAGAAGGTAAACTTCTGCAGCCCTCCAAATTCCTTTATTGAATTTTAGTAATATATAAATATTGCATGGACACAACCTTGGTGACCTCAACTGCAGCAACAGAACTGTTTCCTTTATTGTCATTTCTTTGCAAACTCAAATTATTAGATGAGGAGAAACAAAAGATCACTCTGACCAAATTTCACTGCAGCCATATGTGACTTTTACCCCCCCCCCCGATGTGTTTTGTATCATTATCCATCTCCAAAATGTGTTTTCATATGCATGTGCACCTGGATTTTCATATCTTTCTCCATTACCTGAATGAAATCCAGAAGCCCAGAGCACATTGTTAATGCAAAAAGGTCAGGGCTTCAAATCTCATTCAGGTGGTTTCATATTGTACGAAAATGTAAATCCAGATTGTTGCGCTTTATCTCTCATGCTTCCCCTCTCGGCCCAGGTTTTAAGTCTCTGTGTCAATACGACAGCAGCCTGTGTGAGTCTGCGTGCTGTTGATATAATGCTGTGTGTGACTGTGGGAGTTGTAGTCCTGTCAGACGAGAGTAAAAACCCTGATTACCTCGTAGATAAAAACTAATCCACAGAGCGAGAGAGACAGAGATGATAATCCACTAATCCCTGCTCTCTGCCAAGGGAAACCCCATCTCACACACACACGCTTCGATAATCACAGTGACCACGATCATCACTGCTTGTAATTGCTGCATGAGCATGAGAATTACTTCATTGATCCTGCGGTGAGGGAATTCCCTCAGACCTGATACAACACACACACGCACAGTGATCAATACCACATGCATAAGAAGGTCTGTTTTTCTGACCCATAATTCAACTGAAGCAGCGAATAGATATTTGACTTCATAAATGTTTTGTGTGATGTTGAATTGATTTGGATTTGTTCGTTTTTAGGATGAATACAACAGTGGTTCGATGGGCTTCATGGGTATTGTATTCAAATGAGCATGTAAAGACTATAAAGTTGCAGCACATATATGAGACTATCTGAAACTTATATTTCCTTCTATGCACCCTTACTGTATTAAAACAAAGCATAATATAATTATGCATGGATGCATTTAACATACAATCAACTGAAATTCACCCAGTTTTAGTTTCTTTTTGTGTACTTTTTAGATTTATATGCGTTATGTTTTTACAGCTTTTTTAGGATTCAAGGTTTTTAGTTAGTTGTTTTGACCAGACCGCCTCTCAGGGGTTGTTTGCATGAAACTCTACTTCTTTTTGTATGTAAATGGATTTAACACATTTTTTTTTGTCAAGCTTCTTCACTTTGCATTCCACTCCTCTTGTTCCAGCTGGGATCTGATCCAACAATTCACACATTGTTTGCTTCCATGTCTTTGTGCAACACTCCTCTGCAACACGATCAGACTGCAGAAAAAACAAAAAGAAGAAGTCTGAAACATGTTCAGGCCGGAAAAAGTAAAAATGTAAAAATGGCACCTTGTGGGCTAAAATAACTTTAGTCATTTCTTCATCTTCTGACATTCTGATAAACTGATATTCTCATCTTAACTTGCAGCTTCAATGGTTAAAAGGCAGGTATTAAAAAAAACAACAACAACTGTTGGAAACTTTTATCTATCCGTTGTAAGCAGCACTCACAATATTATCTATGATCACACTTCATATCCTCCTGAAAAAGCAGATTAAAACATTCCCTATCAAACCTTTGTTTACTCTTCTCCAGCCAACCTCTACTAGGACTAAACCTCCTGCTACGCATTAACATTTCATGACCCGGCTAGTTACCCCCTTTCTGATAAGCCACTTTGGGGTTGCCAAGTTTGTGGAGAATCCTACTCCAGCATAACACTTGTCGTGTTGTATTAGCTCTTGAATTCACAATAAAGGCCTTTTATTAATGATTTATTAGCATATTAACATTTAAAATTCTAGGTCACTGACAAACTCTTTCTGATGAGTATACTATAAATTCAAACATGAAATTAATTCATGCCTATAAACCCCCAATAAATGACTTGTCAGAGAACGGTGCCCCATGGAAGCATGAACTTGTCATAACTCATTCGGTGACTTCATATCACACCTAATAATTACACCGACTTCTCTGAGAATCCCTTCGTCCCCTTTTGATGACTTCTCGTGGCAGCATGTGAGGACACAGCCATGCACACTAATCCCCCCCCCCTCCCTCCAAATCACTGGAATCTTGTAAAATATTAAGATTGAAGCTTCTTAACATTTTCTACATTCTTCTTCTCATTGATACGTTTTGATCCTCGCAGTCTGGGATTTGGTCTGTTTATATTTAGGGAACCGAGTTCACAAACCTTCTTAAACTGTCAGAAAATTATTCAGACGTAAATGTTGTGCTCTTTCCGAGTGCGTGGGTTCAATCTGATGACTGTTTTGTGGGGATTAGGTCCTTTAAAATAAGGCAGTAAAGTAAAAGTTGAATATAAAATGAGATTGTTTGTCACATGCAGGTTTAATTTTCCAGTCCACATAAATGTTGTCTGTGTTCATCATGTTGGATATGCCACTTTTAATTGGCATTAGTTGGTGCAACAGGAGACGCTGTAATCCAATAGAGATTAATGGGAGAAGAATAAATCAAAGTTTGTTTTGAACTTTGTTCACTCTCGACTGTGAACGTTTCTGTTTTGCTCTGGCCTCTAGCTGATCTTCTGAAGTACGTGTTGGCCAAAGCTAAACCGTCTTTCTCAGTTTGTAATTGGAAGTGTGTGCCTTCAGTTTGGGTTGCGCTCCTCTCTATTGCAGAAGCATTGATTTCATTTACCATAAAAATGAAGGACTTGTTATACTAAAGATTGTAAAGGGGCAATAAGTCTGACTTTCGACTCACGGTGTGTCTGCTGGATGACTTGATAAGATTTTGGATCAATACCAATAACTGGAGGGACCTAGTGGATAAAAAACAAAAACACAACTCTCCGCCCACGAAAAATTATAAAATTACAGTTGACAAAGAACGTTTGTGAGGGAAATGTGCTTCCTTTGGAGGTGAAGTTGGTTAGTCCGTTCTGGCTCAATTAAAATTCCACGCCTGCCAAGACGGAACCGTCTTTCAGTGTTTCATTAGCGAGCCCTCGACACCATCGGAGGGCTCAGTTACTGTCTTCTCTACCTTTCAGAGAGATCATTTGGGGATCCATGTGGAGCCTTACTATATTCAGCCAAAGGCACAGGCCTTCAGATCGTCCAGTTGGCCACAAAACCACAGGTTCCATGGCAAGATGAAGCATCTTCTGCTTACACACACACACACACACACACACACACACACACACACACACACACACACACACACACACACTATCAAATGCATCCTTCCTGTCAGCTAAGTGATGAAGAAGCACCACAAGGAGTTTGGATCCATAACAGCAGATCAGTTTATGAATCAGTGTCTGTGAGAATATTCCAGATTCAAGCTGCATTCAGCCGGCAGTCACGTGTGCATGAAATATCTGTTTTTGAGTAGAAGAGATTTGCCCGGCTTTCGCTTCTTCAACACGTTATTGTGTGGCCAGGTGTATCAGCAGTAACATCGCACTGCGTAAATCCGCTCTCTTCAATTCATATGCAGTGAAATGCTGCTGTTTGTGTGAGCGGCCAGCATCCCTTTATGCATGTGGAGGTATGGTGACTGGTTTAACCCTCGTCCTACCAACACCTGTAACATACAAGGACTACCGACTGAATAAACAAACATCATAGCAACACGTTAGCTTATCAAAATACCATAGGACCCATGGCAAACATTTGATCTGTCTATTCCTTATCAATTAAAACTGCCTATGAAGTGGGTGCTTTTGACGACATTGGTGTTTAAAATGATTATTTAGGAATCCCTAATTAAAGCAGACAGAAAACAATGAAAGTCATTTGGAACAAACTGATTGATAAAGTGAGTACAAAGGAAACATGATCCCTCTGGGGTTTGTAGGATGAGGGATGAGCTGGTCGCCACTAGATGTCAGTAAGGCAGCACCGTGACGTCTCTTTAGAGGAGCGGCTCGTGAAGGATTCCGCTCACAGCATTTTAATACTGCTGCATCTGGTGTCTCCGCAGGATCTTCCTGCTTCCGCCGTTCGGTCTCTCTCTGTTAGTCCATTCTTTTTGATGAATAAAATGAAGAGACGTTACGCACCCAGTGATGAGCGACGGCTGGTGTGTGTTCTCGAATAACCTTTACAGTAATGGGATGTCCTCACGGGGAGGACAAGGTGAGAGTTAAAGGCGGGATGTTGGAGTTTTTAAGCCAAACCATGATGTTTCTTACCAAAGTCAACCAAGTAGTTTAGTAGTGTTTTGTTTCAATTTACAACGTTGACCACGTGTTTCAGACTGTTTAAAACGGAAACCATTTGTGTCTAGCTCTGAAAATATCCTGTCGTCTTCACATTGTTGAAATTATCGAAATATTCAGCCATGACATTGAAAATCTTTTTGATAACACTAAGCATTTGCTTCCATCGTCGTCTTCCGGCAACAAGAAAGCGAAAGGTAACGAGAAACCTTTAATATCTCTGTATGGTCCTCTCCATAATGCTGTCAGACACTAATAACAACAATCTGAGCCTGTCAGTGGCAAAAACAAGCACTTTTAGTGAACGTACATCGAAGGTGCAGAATTGCCCGATATGATTACATTGCAGCGTTCCCCCTCATTCACCAATTTCAAAAATTGTCCCCATTAGTCACCGAGACACAAAGAAATGGGTAAATACGGTCCAGGTTGAAAAATACCAAAGTTACCCTTTAGGAGTCATTTTAGGTCAGTCGCCATTTATAGGTATGAAGGTTGTAGGCTCTTGTTTGAATTTAGCTCATGTTAGGTTGAGGCTAAAGGTTAGTGATTAAATGTCAGATTAAATGTCAGGGAGGAAATTCAAGCTCATGAAATGCAAGAAAACAAAGTTAGAATCTTGCCTTTGTGCCACTTTCTTCCCGCTCCTCTCCAACAAACATGCACACACAGTCAGTTTTTGATAAATATATATATCTTTTATTTTTCTACTCTCTTGCAGGGACATAAACTTAACATCAAAGTCAGTGTGCTGCTACATGGGTGGCGGGTTGTTGAACCGAAATGATCCGTCAGCTCATAAAAGGAGGGCTGCGTGTCCACTCCAGAGGCCTGTCCTTACAGGAGCGCCTCCAGATTCTCCCGCTTTGTAATGGAAAGGACAGCGTGCTGACATCAGACAGAGCCGAGCGTCTTCTGAGCCCTGATGTGTGGGGGAACAAAGTTACAGCATCAGCAGGGGAGGCGCTTCAGTGTGAATCACACAGCAGGGAGCAGGATTTTTAAAACAGAGGTTGTTTGCACATGACTGAAGTTGTAGGGAAATACCACCAGCTAGTGGACAAAGAGAAGAATTACACAGAGTTTATTGTATCCATATAAAATATTAGTGGATAATGTGTATGAATTATAATGTTCCCCAGACATCAAGTGCTTCAATTATAATACATAGTACATGTGATTATCTTTAATAGTACTGTCATCTTCATCATCATCACCATCAGTTAATACTGTAAAGCAAATACTTCCACACACTTACTTGAGGTTATTACGAAACAGATAAGGACGTGTTTGTTATTAATGTACTTTTATTTTCTTTGTTAATCTTAAAAGATAAATTTGAATAATAATTTCATGAACCCACTGAGTTCTAAAGGTGACAGTTTCCTTCTGGCCATGATGCTTCTTTGTAACGGTTACTCTTAAAGTGACATGCACTTTTCAAGATGACATTCATCTTTCACAGAACAACAAAATACCTCTGGATGAGGCTTCAGGGTAAAAACACATGGCTGCTATTGTAAAGCTGCTATTTTGTATTAACAATATACATATGAAACCGCAATAACTCACTCAACTCTGCAGCCTCTCTCAGCTCTGAAGAGCATTTCAGCATCTTCTAATTAACGCTTTTGGTTTTCTGGCCCCCAACTTTACCGCTTTAGTTCATTCTCACCACTCTCATCGTCTCCAGAAGCAGCAGGCAGCTGTTTCCAGAGGAAAAAGCTCCAATAAACCCACCTCATGCTACCTGCTCTGCACCAAATAGCAGACAGACAAGACAAGACAGACAAGTTATAGACTACTAGCCGGTGAACGTAGTAAAATATTTAGCACCCAAAGAGCCACACGTTTCCCTCAGGAGTTTGTGGAGACCCAACCAATGCTAAAAGGAGAACGAATATTTGCTTCCATTCATCAGGTGGCCAGAAACACTCCAGATAAATGCAGATGTCGCTGCATGTCTGCTGGACGTTCACAGCATCGACTTTTAAAAGGTGACGATGTGTAAATGTTCTTTTTATTGCGTGTTTTCGCTGCTCCCAAGTGGACAAAATGGACTCTGCTGTTGGAAGGTTAAGGTTTCGAGGCTGAAGTCAATTTTGTAGTTGCAAAGATTATTATGAATCAACACTCAGAGATCTCCAACATCAGATATCAAAGAAGCTGCTGCTGCACAGGTTCAGAGCAGGTTGTTGTAAGATATAACAATTAAATCTAACTACAATGCAAGGAATCTCTGTCTAAATGTGTGTGTGTGTGTGTGTCCTTCGCATATCTCAAGAACCGTTCATATGATCCACTTCACACTTGGTGGGTGTATTGCATGGGACCCAATGAAGTGGATTGTCGCGACACGTTCAGCATTAATGAACTTTAAATAAACAAGCAACCAGCGCTCTGTGCAGCAGCGTGAGCCTTAGTGTTTTTGTGCATAATAACAATCATAGTAAATAAAAATAATAAAAGATACAGCAAGAACTGCAACACTCAAGAAACAAATAAAATTGACAGTAAAACATTTTTAAAAATGGCAAAAAAACTAAATAAAATAAATATAAATATTATGTACAATATATGTGATTTCAAAAGGAAAGAGTTGTGTAGTTTTATGCAGGAATGTGCAAAACATTGTTCATGTATTGTGCAAATGTACACAGTACAAACTACAGAGAATATGTTCAGCGATGACAAGCTAACAGATGTCCAAAAGATATGCATTAATGTAACGCATTATGACAGAGTTTTAAGGTTGTTATTAAATATGCATATTTTATATTAACATCACTATGCCATTTGAATACACACACACACACACACACACACACACACACACACACACACACACTAATACCCTGAAAAACTTTCTCCTGGGGCTGTTCAAACTATTGAAGTATGAATTCAGGGCAGACACTTTTATCTGGTGACGAGTTTATTTCTGACTCCTCTGAAAACTTTAGAAGTGCGTCTCCTGCTGAGATCTTCATTCTCACCAAAGGTGAGTCTTGATTATTTTAGATGAAGTGATTACTTACAAAAACAATGTTTTAGGTGTAAAGATCCTTAGATATTTAACTGATACAGAACACTGTTTCCTCCATGTGACATACAGCACATACACTGTAAAACGACACATCTGTGAATGTTGTTGGATATAAGTTTGTAACTCCCATCTATTGTGACGGACGCAGCTGTGAACCGCCCCGATTCCGCTGCTTTACACCTGAATATCACTTCAGCAGTAGATGATCTGTCAAAAGCAGGTTGTGCTTTGAAAGAGGCGATAAGACTGATGGAGGAGAAATCTAACGGAGATCAGAGGCTTTTATTCACGAACGAGTGCAACAAAAGAATAATCATATGTGTCAAAATAAATGAAAAATGATTAGCAGTGAAAGAATAAAAGACCCCCCCCCCCCCCCCCGGATTAACCTGGGGACACTGTGCAGATGACAAAGAAATCAATTAATAAGTTTCTAAACTGAACTGACGGAGTGAATAGTTGTAAAAGAGTTGTTTTCCCCAAAAATCCTTGACTGCTGCACTCATAATCAACACACTCAAAACATCTAAATGAAGACAATCTTCCTGTTTTCAGTTCTACTTTACATTATAAGTTCAGAAATCCTTGAAAACTATGCACTTGCCCTCCTCTAATGCCTGAGGCGCAATTCTGTGAATGTTTTGAGAATCTGAGGAGTGATAAAAAATCATGGTAGTTTGAGATAAAGAAAGGGTCGTTACAGACTAAACAATATCCATTACGACGTTTTTGTGGATGTGCTTTGTGATGTTCGCCGTTGTAGTCGCACGACTAAATGAATTCGCTTTAAGCGGGAAATTTGCACCAGAGTGTAATTACTCTTTTGAAGAAAAGTCTGTTTAGAGATACGGAAGTGCCACAGCGGCGGCCATCGTGTCAAAAACTACACAGACAATTCTCCAGGGATAATAAGTTCTGATTCCTCAGCGACTGATTATTTGGTGCTGACAAGTGCTGATTAGACGGTTGTTTGTTCCCTCAAATAGCTGATATGCCTCCGAGGCGGCTAAATCAACTCTGATGGGGTGAAGTTTTAAACACTGGCACTGTGATTTTCTTTTTTTACACTTCAGTGAACACTGATGATTTTGCTGCGTTGGAAATCACTGTGGGAGAGCTCCAACAGTCGTGCCCGGTGAAATCCTGCGGTTTGAGGAGGATTATGCTGAGTTGCCGGCCGCGGAGCACCGCAACCTGCTGCTGACATCTCATACTGTCAAGAAACAGCCTCAGAGCCACAATGTCATAATGGAAAACATCAGCATGTGTTGCATGGTGTTATGTAGAACATCAAAAAGTTTTTCGTTCTCCCCACTGGGAACTCTCCAGCACTGCCCCTTTGATGAGTGTGTGTGTGTGCATGATATATATATATATATATATATATATATGTTGGAGTAACAGCACAAAAAACAAGAAGTGAAACAAAGACAGAACATAAGAGAGGAAGAGGAAAGAAAACACGACAACAAATGTGAACCGAGAAGCATGCTCTCTTCTTTTAAAGGGCATTCCTGTTGGGCATTGGACCACCAAATTTCAAACTGACCAATGAGGGTTGCACCTGGAACTCACAGGTGGGAAGAATCATCTAACGGCACCTGCGGAGAGAATGTAGTGAGCAGGAAGATGAGATGACGCACACAAACCCACCACAAACAAAACATACACAAAGCACCTCGACTGGCAATCAATAATATGAATTTAAAAAGTTCGGGACAATTTATTCCAACTGCACACTAATCCGATTTATAATCTGACAGTTTTCATCGTCCATTTGCATTCCAAATGCATTCAATTCGTTGTATTTTTCTTCAAACGTATCTCATTACAGAGCTGGATAATATGCTGGAGTGCACATTAAGGGGCTTCCGAGATTTATTTTTCATCGGTCCCAGAGGAGCCGTGCATCTTGGGTAACAAGGCAGAGGCAACATTGTATGAAAGAGGCTCCGTTTCCCCCAGTTTAAACTTGGAGTGTAAAAACCATAGACTGTATAAAATATGGGCGTAGTCTCCTTGACCCATGGATTCCTGAAGAGCCTGTTGTGAAGCTCGAAGTGGGTGAGAGAGAGCCTTTCACATTTTTACTAAAGGACTATTCAGTTGGTTGCAATCTGCAACCTCACCACTAGATGCAACTAAATCCTATGTACTGTTCCTTTAAGTAATATTATTTATTTCCTGGGTTTCTGACGCACAGTCTGCAGCACTTTGCAGTATGGTGTGTGTGTGGCTGAAGTCTATCGTAGATTAGTCAGGCAGTGTCTCTTTTGCAGGATGCTGATGGGCAGAAAATCACCCGTTATCCACTATTTGTTTACTATTTCCACTCTGAAGAGCCAAATGATGGAAGGGGAAGATGAGTGAGTGTCTGTCATGCACATAGTGGAGATGTGCAGAGCTGCTTTTATGTGTAGCTACCAGTAGCCTGCAGTACTGACACCTACACACACACACAGGCACCGTCTCACGTAGAAACAAGAAGCTCTGTAAGGGATTCATTGGAATTTTTTATTTTTTTTTATTTTTGCTTGAAGTCTTCTGAAAGCTTTCTGACAGGTCTTCCTATTAGAAATAATATAAAATATATGAGATTTGAATGAAAAAAATTGCGGCGGCAGTACACGATTGCATCCGTGTAACATCTCCAGTGGAATGTAAGGAAATGACCAACGCAGGAGTTGGACTTGATGCAGAATTCTTCTCGGAATTAGGTCACTCATGCTGAAGTCTTCAGATCGTTGTCAGATGTAGAATCCTCTGTGGAGAAAGCCACTCCAACCCGAGAGAGACCGTCAGCTCTCATTACAGTGCAAGTAGGTCAATGACAATCAAGGAGCATTAGTGAGAGAAACTTCTGACTGCTGATGACCTCTCCTATGGGCCTCTCATGATCTTGTTTATCTTATTTATAGAACAGTGTCTTATGGCGTCCTATTGTATTTCTGTAATGATTTTGGTCAAAATGACTGTTTCTGGCGTCCCTTGGCTTTGAGAGCACATAACGGCTGTTTCTTTTCACATCTAACTCAATAAATGAAAGGTTTATTTTCAGAGTTTGAACGAAGAGTGTAACTGATGAGCGGCGAGATAAAACGACTGTAGTCTGGTGGCTTTGAGGAGAGCATATTAATCTTATGTTGTCTTGTAAGGTAACAAATAATAATAATTGTCGAAATCCTTGTTCACTTCAATGTGCGTCACGCAACAGATGAGTGTTCATCTGGAGCCGATAAATACGCTTGACTACTGTAGAGTTATTTGTCCCTGGAATGAATACCGATTGAAACCTTTCCAACTGAAGACAAAAGCCAGACGTTAGTGGGTGTGAAGAGTCACAGTGTCTCGCTTCCCAGGTTTTGAGGGACGAGGTGTGATGGTGTATTCAACACATAGAAAACCTGCACCTCAGTGGCTCATGCAGGGAGCCAGGAAGTTGTGATTCTCTCTGACACACACACACAAACCTTTCTCTTGCTGTCATAAAGGTACTGTATATATAGACCTTGCTGTAAGTCAGTCAAGAAGCTTTCAGCATGGTGAAGGCTATATGGAACAAACACAGAGAGACAGGTGTACACACACTGCTACTCTATAGTGAACACACACAAGTCGTTTTCGGACCAAAGTGTTCTGGGGAAACCCTGAGAGGTGAGAAATACATACCACCAAGGGCCTTTTTTCTGTTTGCATGTGCACCACTAATGGGAACGCTGAAGTGACATAAGCCAGCAGGTGCTGCTCGCACAAATTTCTCCAGCTGGTAGATCGGCAAGCGGCAGGCTCTCTTAGCTTCTTTTAGTGATATAAGTTTAATTCATTATCTCTGTCACAATCATAATAAACAAGCAAAATCCCGGCCGTCACAGAAATACCTGTTGCGATTTCAGTTTGAAATGGCTTCTTGGGCTCAGTGGGTGTAGTTTAAGCTAATGAATTGGCCATTGTGCTACAGGGCTAAACGTTGTGCTACTAAGTTACTCTTTTGTGCTACTGGTTTAGCCGTTGTGCTGCAGGGTTAGCCTTTCTTTGTGCTACTGGGTTAGCCTTTGTGCTACTGAACTAGCCTTTTTTCTACTGGGTTAGCCTTTGTGCTACTGGGTTAGCATTCCTTTGTGCTAATGAGTTAACATTTATGCCTTTCTTTGTGCACTGAATTAACGTTTTTGCTACTGGGTTAGCTGTAAATCTTAATTATGAGCCTATGATACATTGATTTCAGCAAAAAGAGGTATCAGATTCATGGTTAAAAGATAAAAAATAGAGTCTGTTGTTTATGCACGTCGCTGACTGACTGTATTTGCTTCCTTGGTGTCTCGTGCTCTTTTCTCTATCGATCCTCAGGTTCACCTGACATCCGAGGTGTAAAATCTCTGTTTAGATCACTGGAAAGAAAACCAGCAGGACCCTGACAACATGAATCAATAACCACTGATTTATATTCATACCTGCATGTGCACATATGTCTGTGCCTGTCTTGTTGGGACCCTCATTGATTATATTAATTCCCTCAGCCACTAACCCTAATCTTCACCTTCACTACTCAATGTCTCAGAGGACCATGATCTTAATGTATTCCTGATGAAACTTTAAAGGACTAATCAGGTGCTTTTACCCCATCAACTATTTATATTACTGCAAACTGATTCTAAGCAGCCATTCATGTCGGTGCAGGATGAAATCAATCCGCGAGTTGACACTATGCAGCTGTTACAATTTCAAAACACGCCTCTGTGACATGAGTGGAAGAGTATGCGGTACAGAATAATCTCAACTCAAAGATTCACTGACGAGCTTTTTCGGAGCTTTGTGATGCGACATGGGTGAAACGACAAAGACCCTCGAGAAGAGAGAGACCGTACAGCAGACACAAGACAACATCAGCTGCACAGCGGAGCAAATCCAGTCAGAGCATCGACTGGGCAACGGTCAAAGGTCACAAACTGGAGAAAGATGAGGGAGCCCATTCACGACTGAAACCAAGTTCCACTCTTGACGACACCTAACCCGCTCCACGAGCTGATGAAGACCATGAGATGCTGTTGAGAGCTCATGTAATACTAGCAACATGACCTTTGATTTGAGATTTTGTCACATATATTTTTTGTAGGATTGATGTTATTAAACTGTGAAGGTATTAATACAAATTTAGGCTAGGCCCTTTGATTATCTGGATTTGTGATGCTTGATTTATTTATTTTGTAAAACCATTATTGTTTTATACTGGTTGTATCTGTCTATTTTCTAAATTAAAACACATATATACTGTATGTAATTACTGTAAATTGTGTCTAATGCTGTGTTTCAGAGAAAAGAACACTTTCAGAGATTGTTGACCGTATCCAGCTACCTGATAACATGGCAACATATTTTGTTTTACTTTATGATGGTATGTATTATTTTAATTAAATACAGGCAAATACTTAACGTTGTCGTTTAGTTGATGGTTTACCATTTACAATGTGCGCTTCCATTGTTGAGCGACGTCAGATAACTGCGTCTTCGTGAAATCGGGGTAGACGAGTTCAATGTGTTCACAAGTAGGAACTTTGACTTTTTGTGGCGTTCTATTGGACCTCTTCTAAAAGGAGGATGGACATTTTGAAGTTCTAAGTTGTCTGGTACACAGCATAAGTAAATGAATACAGATTTAATAGATTCATCATTCATTCATTATCATTTTCTGCAAATGTCAATAGTTCCAAAGTACATATTTATGATACCATAATGTATTTGACAATCAAACAAACATTTTTATTTGTAATAAACATCTGATTTGTAGTGGCTTGACCTTGAAATAATAATATAATAGTCTGATAGTCTACCCACAGTCTTCATGCTTCACTTTCAAAGACACCGAGGAGCCTGAATGAATAGGAACATTGACAAAAGTGACGACTAATGACCTGAGATAAACTGTATGGGGTAGGAGGTCTTTTCATTGCATATCAAGTAGACCCTGAGCGCAGATCTACCTGCTCTTAAGATCAATGCTCTTGTAATGCCTTATGAACATGCACTTACTCTTCCACATTGGGAGGGTACTACAAGGTCAGAATAAGCTTTGAAAACGGCGTGCAGTGAAGTCTTTAAATGCTATATGATTCATCCTGTGCCGGAGGAGAAAGGGGGTTAAAGTTAAACTCTTCCAGCCAGCAGGGTCAGTCGTCTCTGAGCAGAGCAGCACAGGTTTTGGACTGGTGTGTAGGCTGCTTGGAGGCATACAGATAAACAGTTAGCACATTATCTACAGGTTATTGAATGTAATGATTATTTGTCGAGAGGCAGTCGGCCTGCATTAAGCAGAAACGCAGAATATGCCAACCAAGTATGATCGATCGGAGAGAAAACACACAAATGAAGTCGCAACGGTGAGCTGTTGGATGGAGCGTGTTTGCTTTATTGAGTAACTGTAGTTTTTAACAATTGGAATCAAAGCTAGTGCACCAAGTGAGACAACAACATTGTTTGTGTGTAAGGAGAAGCCCTTAGTGCCTGTAGGCCAACACAGGCAAATAATCCCTTGCCCCACTGACCTTAAGCTACACCTTATTCTAAACCTAACCATGAAACCAAGTCTTAACCTTCAAACAGAGAAAATGTCCTCATAATCCAGGATGTCCTCACTACGTCGTTTAAAACTCAAGATGGTCCTCACAATGATAGCAATACAAGACCACACACACACACACAGACCCTGGAATGAACCATACCTTCTTCATCTTCTCACTTCCAATGCGTCAAATACTGCAGCTTGGTCAGTTGTCTGTGGCGTCTGACACCGACACACCCTTTAGCGTCTGTATGCGCCGCACTGTGAACACACCCAAGTCGTTAGTCCCGTGAGTCGTAAGTCAAACCCCTGAATATGTGAAAATATGCCTGCAGCATCAGCTGACTCTGAGGACTTTCCTCCTGACCACAGATGCCTCCACAGCCATAGCTTGACCCCCAGATCAGGTGAATCTCCAGGGATCTCTCTGTCTGTCACATCCCATCTCATCACAACCTGGTTGGCCCATATGTTCCTCTGGCAGGTGTCCTCCTCTCTGTCACCTATGCGCTCCGTAACCCCGGAAACTCTAGTGTACTCCATACGGGGACGCACACCCGGCAGAGGAAGTGACTATTTTAAGGACAGGTCATATGTGAGTTTTTGTTTATTGAAGCACATTCACGGCACAGAAATATGTCAGTGCGGAATGTGTCTTGGCTCAGTGAGAGGTTCTAAAAAGAAAACACATTTCACATAAATTATTTACCCTCGATTGCATAAATTTATACTTTAAAATTAATTTACACTAACAGAAAGGCTCCGGATGCTTATTTGAATTCAAACATATTTTTCAATTAAGTGGATTCTATTTGATATTTGAAATACCATACATAGGCAGAGTATTATCATGAAGAATACCTGAATGATAATTTCATTGGTATGTCAAATTGTCTCTACCCAAGTGACATTTTTCTGCTCCTCAGGTTCTGTCAGATGCAAGTTGTATTTTCATGCCTCCTTGGCATCTTCCCCCCCCCCCCACCTCTGTGTTTGCTCTTGTTTTTTGGGTGATGGATTGAAAGGTTGGTGCGGCCTGAGCCAAATGGATTTCTGTACTGGGCTGAGATGGTTTATTGAGTTGAGTTCTCAACCTGCTGGGAAACTGTCAATATGCCAAACTTCTAAAGACTGCCTTTGATTTGTTACTCTATTCCATTCAACCGGTTAGTGAAGAAAAGGTCACGTGTGTGTGTGTGTTTGTGTGTGTGTGTGTAGTTTGTCAGTACGGCTTTACACATGTGGAGGTGATGTTTCAGGTGCAGCAGAGGCAGGAAACACAACCTCACACCCATTATTCAGTTCATTAATTTGATGAAAAAATGCTAAAATTACATTACAATTAAAGGTTTGGTCTCGTATGAATAGTAAGTAACTTATTAATTGTTCTTGTAAACAATCACTTCCTTTTGGAACAGAGGATATAATTGCAGGACTGTCTGCCTTCCTGGCATTATTAGAGGCCAGAAACAGAAGTTAAAAAAGGATTTCTTTAGTCTGTACTCGACTCAGATATCGATTATCCACGAGTGCCATTTAAGGTGGAAATGGTGAGCACAAAAGATTTGAGAGCAGTTGGCAGCACTGGTGCAGAAGGTCCCTTGCTGTTCCATACCATGAGTGGGTTATGAGTATTTTATTTTGTCTTCGGTTCAAAAATGCCCTTTTCAAATGGCAAATTAATTATTTTTCCCACTATACATTTCCTGAACAGTGTTGGCTAGTCGAATAAGGGGCGGATGCACAAAGTTTTGGATCTTTGTAAAAGACTTTTGCTGTTTGTATTTCAGTTGATTGTTCCCTGGTAGATTTGGTAAGTAAGTACCACATTTCACATTTTCCAATAGCCTTTCATTCAACTTCAGGCTGTGTTTAAGCCTTTTTTTTAAATCTGTTATGGTCGTTTCCTGTGAAGTATTTTGAATTACCCTGTGTGAAATATATATATATATATATATAATACATCCATGCAAAAAAATAGAGCATCACTCAAAGGATAGAGAAACAAAGAATAAAAGCAGAACATGGTTCAGTGAAGTAAGAGGCCAACAGAGTTCTGCTTCAGAGAAAAAGAAGAAAAGGAACTACAATGGCACTGATCCCGAGGTCAATTTCTGTGATCCAACAAAAACGGTGAAGTGTGAATCCTTTATGATTGGAAACATTGCCTGGTGTAATGAATCGTGGTTATAGTTATTTCACACTGATGGGAACACTGGGGGGATGAATTCACACACAGAGTAGTGCTTTGAGGCTTTGTTAATCACAGTAGGAGCTGCTTTTTTCAGTCTCCTCTTTCTTATTACCTGCTCAAAATTGCTCAAAACTACTAATTAGGTTAAAAAAAAAAAAATGTTCTGCACTTTGGTCGGTTCCGTTTTTGTTGTTATTGTGCAAAGAATTAGCCAATTCTCAAGAGAAGTCCATATCACTTTTACGTAAAGGATTTCTTCTTTGGATTTGGGACGCAAAACCATACCTACCCAAAGTTAAAGTAGAGAACTTTATAACAAAATAAACAAAACAAAATCCAGTTTGAAACAGACAATAAGACTTGATCCAACGATGTGGTCGATCCGAACAGACCCAAACAGAGAGAGAGGGCTCCAACACTGGCAGCCTGGCAGCAGCATGATGCTCCAGCAATTACTAATCACCCGTGTTTCAACGAGGCGGCAGCACATGTCATTTTCCCTGAACACGTAGTTCACGCTCTGTGTCTGCTCCAAAGGACACCAGAGCTGTTAGTTGGTCCCCTCGCAGCAGAAAACAATACAAGCACACTGTTTGAAATTAAAGCATGTAGAGCATCATATGAAAGCACACAGACAATCACAAACAAAAGAGAAAACACAGGACTTTCACCCAGGAGCCCTCTGTTTGTGTCCTCTGTGAAAACAATTTGATGTTGACTTATTTGTCACATGAGTCACTGGTTACGTGAGTTATTCACTTTCTACTCACGCGAGTTGTTATGCACTCGCTGTTCACGTCAGTCACTCAATATTCCCATGAAATATTAGGCACTTGCTAGTACCTGGTGTCACTCGGTATTGAAGCGAGTTGTTTGTTAAGTTAAAGTCAACCACGCTCTTTTCCTTAACCTAAGTGATTTTTGATTTGCCTGAACATAACTTCCTGTGAAGACAGAAGTTTACCCGAAGTTTACCCGAAGGAAGACGATGTAAGCCTGGACCGTATGCAGCATAGATACTTGATACTTTTTCATTTCATTATAAATTATTTGCAAAACAAGGTAGAAAAATACTGAAGAGAAACATTACTGTTAAAAGACTATTTCTTTACTATAAAACCCCATTTTTAATAATCTTTATCGTTTACGTGGTTGTATCTATGTAGTAGTGTTTTGTCTGTAAAGTAGTTTGCACCAGTGTTTACATAAGTTGAAAATACAAAACAGTCGAAACAAAGATGATGGAGATGCTGATTATCCGGTATGTTGGAGTCTGTGCAGCTGTAGTGATGGCGTATACTCACTGTTAGAGACTAGCAGTGAGGGTACATTCAGTCTCAGTAATAGATTTTGGGGGACTGAGAAATCAAAACCATTTGTCAACATTGACAGTTGTGCCGGCAGTAAAAGCAGGAAACCTCCTGACACACTAGACTGACTTATGAGCCTTTGGGCCTTTTGGGAGAGACAAAAAAAACTCATTTTCTCTGCCTCGTTCACCGAATCTCTGGCTGTTTTTAACCTCTTCGTCTTCAGACTGCTGCCAGTTCAACTCAGCACAGCAAATTAAATGTCACAGTCGTCTCTGGGAAGGTGCTCTGTTGTCCTTTATGTGCTATTATACTAAGAAACAGCCACAGCACCTGTTCACTCAGTTGCTTTAAAGACAATTAGAGCCTGAAGTGAGATAATGAGCCCAGAGACCCACACCACCCCAAAATTGGCTGGGTAGATCTAAAAAAAGTGTGGGTGTTTTATACAAAGGAGCATCCTTGAAAATCCTCTGAACAAAGGACTCAGTCTTTGGTAGAATTCAAATGATCTTACACAATCGTTGGGCAGGATTTGATGACGTAGCGCAGTGGTTCTCAAACTGTGGGGCGCGCCCCTCTAGTGGGGCGCGGTGGTATTACAGGCGGGGCGCAGGGGGAAATGCAGAATTTTTTATTAAAAAAAAAAAATTTATTAATAAATACATGGCGAAATGCCTGTACTTTCGTGTAAATGTTTACGTTACGCCGTTAACAGGTTACGCTTGCGCATGCGCGACGGCCATGATCCTTGGCGACTCACATGTGTGGCTTAGTGTTCAAAATGAAGAGACATTTGGCAGGCGGGAACAGAAAAGCAACCGCAAGCGATGCATCCGAGACGAACAGCAAGCAGCCAAGAAGAAAATATGATGACGCCTATCTTGCTCTGGGTTTCACAGTGAACGCGGTAGGAGATGAGGAGAGACCAGTCTGTGTTTTATGTCTGAAAACTCTAGCTGCGGATAGTATGAACCCAACAAATTAAAAAGACACTTGGAGACATTACACCCCACTCACGTCAATAAGCCACTGGAGTTCTTTCAGAGGAAACTTGATGAATACCGCAAGCAAAATGCAGTGTAAAACTCTTTATAGCCAAATATTTGAACTTGTTTTGTTTAGTTTTTCACAGGTTGCACTTTATTGTTATCTTGAAAAGATGTTTAGTGCAAAACAGGTTAATTGCAGCCAATTGCAATAAGCAATTTTTTGCCAAATTGTAGTTATTTTTTGCACAGATATAACTTTATTTGCATTGTTCTAACAAAGTGATTGCACATTTTATTAGTTTTTGTCTGATGGAGCAATCTGGTTTACTTAAAAGTGATTGCAAGTTTCTTTATTCTATTATTTGAAAAAGCACAGACGGAGGAGTCACAAAATGTTATTTCAATAAAAATTCAACATAGACCATTTTGTTACAATTTTGTTGGGGCGGTGGGGCATGAACATTTTTCTTCCTCCAAAGTGGGGCGTGACAGAAAAAGTTTGAGAACCACTGACGTAGCGTCTATTCAGCCATTGAGGGATCCTTCCTTGACTTTCAGAAACACCCACCTTGCAGAGAATGAGAGCTGTGAGGTGTTCAGTAGAGGTCTAAAGATAACTTTAGCTTCAAGGCCCTCCAGAGGATTAATGTCATTTGTGTTACAAAGAGCTGTTTGATAACACGGTTTCTGAGCGTTTCTTCCTCAAGAGGTGGCTCCATTCAGAGCTCCATGTCAAGGTGATCACCTGGAACACTGTAAAAATCTTTTGCCAGAGGATGTGTGCTGTGTTACTGTAATATTTCTCAAAATGCAATTTCACCCTTTTGCAATCATCGATAAAGAAAATCTGTGGAAAAGAGCCTGAACGCCGCTCTGACAGTTCATCCCCAAGGCAGCTTGAGTTGAAGATTAACGGCTGCTGAACTTCTATGGAGGTGCATTCTGAAAAGTGAAAATGTTTATTGCTCTAAAATATTGATTGCTTGACGCTCAATCATTTCCAAGGCCTTTTGTGTTCGGTATTCTGTTTATCGTGCCGTCTTCTGGAGCTAACTGCCACACCTCGGGGGAAAGAAAAAAAGATTTTTCTCATTTTATAATTTTCTCTTTGCAATGAAAACACAGTAAAGCAGTTTTATTGCACTTGTACAGTTGTGCTGAACATTGTTTAACATAAAAAAAGGATTTGACTTGATTTAAAATATACATTCTATTGCTGCCCTTCTGTCGTAGATAACAAGGTGCCTTAGATGCAGGTGACTGAATGGAGAAAGTCCACTGCAAGCCTCATTAGTATGTGCAAGAGAACAGTGTGGTCCACCTGCCGCCTCACAGCTGCATGACAAATGACTCCTTAATGCCGTGATGCAATGCCTCACAGAGCATGTGCAAATGGTTCCCAGTGGCGTTCATTTGTGTAGTTTAGCAGTGAAGAACAAGTGATTTGCAGAAACTGCGTGTGGTGTGGAATCGCTGTCTTCAGGACATTTTCTTTACATACAACTAATTCACAACGAGCGAACACATTTGCTACGATCATAATAAGCGTAATCTGAACTAAACTGAACACATGAGTGACAACGATTTCGTGTTCCACCAAAATATCCTCTCTTGTGATACAATATCAGCTTTTAGTTAAGGCGCTCGCATCACTCTTTAAGGTTACGGAAAGATTTTTGTATTGGTTCAATACAGTAAATACAGTAAAGTGGCTTGTGCTTGTGCAGCACAAGCCACGGTGTGTTTACTTCACTAACATTTGTTATAAACACTACATTATGTTTAATTGAAACCAATACCCTTTCCTTTTGTTGCATAGACCTAACCGCAGGATGTGAAATAAAACGACTGGTATGCAGTACAAAGATTCAGATCCCTTCACCTCAGACAATGTGATTGGGAAAACAATTAGTACTACAAAACCGTAGTCTCAAGGAGACATGGTTCGGTATGGTTGCATTGAAAGACAAAATTTGATCCAGAATACTTAAACCCAGAAATAAATTAACTCAAAAGTTTTGTGGAAAAACATTTGGAGACATCTAAAAACCTGCAAATCATTAAATCGTCAATTTCTGCTGAGAGTTTTCCCATTTTGTGTTTCTTTCAGATGCAACTGGCTGCTGGATAACTAATGTGTTTGGAAACTCTGTCATCTTCAAACCCCTTGAGTTACCTGGCTGGCTCTGTCTTTTATCTATCAGTTCATTAACGCTTCAAAGCCAACAGGATCTGGTCCAAAACAAGCCGATACCTGCTAAAAGCATCCAGTCTTTTGAGGAGAGGAGTGAAAATCTAACTTTTATGTTTCATTTCATCAACAACCATTATTGGCGAGTCTAGCTCTCAGCACTCCTTCACAGGGGAGAGTTTATATACTCGTGTGTTTTGTGCACAAAAGTATTTTACTTGTATTTATGAGCACATTTGCAGATTAATATGTCTTCTCTGTTTGGACTAACCAGATGCTGTTGCAACAGTTCTTCATTCAGAAACAATTATAAGCTTTAGTGTTTTACTTTTTGGGTGTTTTGGAGAAAGATTAACCACTAACAATAGCATAACTGTGATTATATATTTTATTGCCACAAATAAAAGTTAAAATGGTAACTGCAGTCTGGTTCAAGGATGCTGGGTTGAGATTGTGAACAGTCCAGTATCATGGCAGCTCGTGAAATAGTTATGAAATGCAAATTTCAATGCCTGAAAAATTGGCATTGAGAACAACTTGTTTTTGAGTTACGCTGATCCTTTGTCCACCGTGCGCTTTCTGCACACATGTAAGTTTTGAGTCATTTACTATTAAATATGTGCACAATTTGAGGTGTGTATAATACCTCACATGTTGAAACACTCATTTCATTAATCCTGTGGAGAGTTCAAGTGCTCGTGTGATCTCATGAAGCATAGTTTAGAGCTGTGATGTCAACGTGATGTCACACTGCTGACTCAGAGCATCTCACTAGTCTGTACTGCGCCGTCTGACGAGGCCTCCTGGGCAGCGAGACTCATCTACTTTAAAGTAGACGTCTCCCGTTGCCTGTCCGGCTGACAGGGACGGCTCTCCGGCTTGTTTACGCCACAGGAGCCGTTGCCGTCGCAGAGCTGTCACTGACATCTCTCCCGACTTCTTAACGACGCGGCGAAAAGCAAAATATGCAAAGGCGGACAGAAAAACAGAGTCTTCATAGCCCAGAGCTGTCGCGTTATGCTTTGCTACACATCCTGTGAGCTGATCCAAGCGATCGCGTCTGCACATGTGCGGTCACTGTCATTTGTCTTAATGTTGAAAGCAACAAGACTGTTTGGGAAAACAGTGAGGTGAGTGAAGAAACATGTTTCACTCCACTGGTCTCCCCTCATGAAAAAAATGAACTGTGTTCAGGGTTCTGATCACAACAATAATTCAATAATACCGACAGAGGGCTGGATGTGATTCACTTTGTTGTTTTTTTTGCCCTTATTTCCCCCATGAGGTCAGGTACAACATGATTAACCTGTTATGTTTCTTGTATCTCCACCAACAAACTTTTTTGCAACTATAAACTTTAGAAATAATCCCCTCAGGCAACATTTTCCCCAGACATGTACAGTATCGCTCCGATCAAGCTTCTCTAAATGACCGTTTTCAAAGTTACTAAAGCTGAACCATTTTTAATCGAACACACAAAATCATTTGATTTCTGGAGCTTGCTGGTGGTGATAAATGACTAATTAGAAGCACTAAGGTTTCATAATTCTTACTGGGGCTAGTTTGGCAGTAGTGTCTGTATTTTTTTTGTGTTCGTTGTTTCAACTCACTGCAACTGTTACTGTTAAAGCGTTTACAGTCTACAAATCACTGAACCACAGGGACCACGGATGAAAATAAGCTTGTATATTTATTCCATGAGAATATAATTAAATAGTTTTACTCAACTTAAAAATAATGGATATTATAGAGTTCTTTAACAATTAGTTTTAGCCGGCTAGCCTTTTTTTTAATCCAACAATTCATCACAAGGTAAATTTGAGCAATTCTTTTGGGAAAAGCTGCTTCAAATTAATCTAATTTATGGAGAGACTTTAAACTAAACTTTACTACTTGATATGAGCCACCATATTGATCATAACCATGTTGAAGCCTCGAGTTCTTCATTTTTCGTCTGTCGCCGTGTTGTTTTTTTTGCAACCAGAAGTGACACTAAGTACAACCGATCGCTGAATAAATTTGTAGGCGACCAAAATGTTAAAATTAAATGTCATGAGTTGAAAACACACTGTGAAAGGGTTAAAGTTTCCAAACGAAAACATGGAAAACGGCGTGGTACCGACCTGTCAATCGGATGGTAGCCCCGCCCTAAAGCATACCCTGCTTTATGGTCTGTTTGACTCTAAATGGACCATAATGTACTAAATGAACATCATGCTGTATTGAAGAAGACTTGAAACTAGAGATTGAGACCATAAACTCATGTTTACAATGTTTACTGAGGTAATAAATCAAGAGAGAAGTAGAGTCATTTTCTCATAGACTTCTATACAACCAGCGGAGTCGCCCCCTGGTGGACACTAGAGAGAATGAAAGTTTAAGGTACTTCCACATTGGCTTCACTTTTCAGGACCAGAGGTTGCTGCCTGGTCACAGCATGAGGATCTTTGATCTCTACGCAGAACAGAGCTCTTTGTTATATGGTTATATCAGACTTACACTCCTTGCAGAACATTTTTATGGATAAAGAGTGTAACACACAGTCGAGCAAACATACCCTTAAAACTTCAAATGGGTAGCAAAGCTGCTGAGAGAAACGACTCTGAGAAAGAAAAAACGGCAAAAAAGAAGAAAGTGAGGGAATAAAATGATGATTAGAGAAAAGCTCTGGGAGGGATATTGACTCAGTCCAACAGCAGAAGGTGTTTCCATTGAAACTTTCAGAACTTAGCCTGCAGCGGACGTTCTTATTCTCCTTTAAACAGTGTGTATCTGCAGTACATGGCTCGGCTAAACAGTGAGGGTTTTTATCAGAGCGGCATGTTTTTGCCTCTTGGTGCAAATTGCATCTCTTCAACCAGCCCTGTAATAACATTGATTTTTTCCCCCTATGCCCCATCAACCTCAATTTTTTTTTGCAATGATTTAGGATTTACCAGCTTTCTTTTGAACATCGCGGCCCGCAATAAAGAATGTCTTCTGACTGTTATTAGCCTGGTGCTCCTGCATTTTCAAATCCTCCCCGTGGCTGCTTCAGCGATGCAACAACCGTGTCTTCCTTCTTTATGAGAAAGGATGTTTCATGTGATCTTATAAACTGCCGAGAAGCACCACTAGTCCATGAGCCCCGTGCCGTACGAGAAGGGGAAGAAGAGGGGAAGGGGATTTGCAAGAGAGGTGAACAGAGGACGTGAGGGTATAGGAAGAGCACAGGGGAGAGAAATGGAGGCTGTGGAGAGGAGTGCAGAACACAAGGAAAGAGATCAATGAGGAGGAAGACAAGACGAGCAGAGGAAAGGAGGAATCAAAGACACACAAGAGGTCATGATGCTAATCCATAAAGATCCCTGGAGGCTGCTGCCAATGTCACTGTCAGAGGCGTCGTGTGGAGCCGCAAAAAAGGAAACACAATGAAGGGGATGTCGAAGCCGCGGCAATGACTTGGCCCATGAGGAATTTAATGCTCTGTGCAAGTAGAACCTTGAGTTTGTTATTCAAATGAAAATATAAAAAGGCATAAAGTGGAGCGGACACTCAATTTATAAGGCAACAAAGAAAAGAAAAAGAAAGTCTTCCTGAATCACTCAACGTCTTAAAAAGAAACAAAACAAATCACAATAAATCAGGAGGCAGTTTCTTGAGGGGCCAAAAGCATCAGAGCACTGAAATCCCCTTTGATGCATTGGTTTATTATAAAGTTGGTCCCAAATGTAAACAAACTCAGTTAAGCCGAGAGACTTAGTTAAAACTCCTGACGAATAGATTTGGTAATCGTAACGATCCATCAGTCCTGACAAGTTCGTGCTGACAGAGACAAACAAGGCGAGCCGTCTGTTGTTAAGAGTGACTCGACCATTTTTCCAGCTTTACTTCAGTACAATTCCTGTCTCTTCTAATTGCTAAACACTTATACAGTCATATTTGTACTGTAACTGTACTGTATGTTTTGGGTCTGTTCATTGAATCTTTAAGGCGTACGTGACATGACTGCAAAATTCTCTGCAGATTTTCCTTTCAATGAATCACCGGGCATACACATTTTAATTGGATTAATCTCTAAAAACACACAGCCCTTGAGAGTGTGGAGTGACCTGAAGGACAAAAAGTTTGCAACTTCGAACTCCCAGAAGCAACGGCTCTCGCACACTGAAGACTTGACAAATGCCAGAAAACTTCTAGTCTTTCGACCACTCAAAGCATTTTACACAACATTCACTCATTCACATTCTAACACATACACTGATGGTAAACGCTGCCATTCAAGGTGCCACCAGCCCATCTGGATCTAATCTAAAGTTCATTCCCTCACACACACCGATGGCACAGCCTTCGGGATCAATTTGGGGTTTAGTATCTTGCCCAAGTACACCAGAGGACAACCCGCTCTAACTCCTGAGCCACAGCCGCCCATTGAAACCTGATAATGGAAATTCTAAAGCATTCCATCTAAGACATTTCACTTAAAACTAAAAATATCAACCTCATGGCGCCAGAGGGAAAGTTGTTATGATCCAACGATCCCAATACATTAGAGCCAACATTTTGAGAAGTCTTAAACATTGAAGGCACATTATAGAAAAGGTGTTAGGATTAACTTAATCTCTTGCTGTTCAACAGTAAAACCCCCCAAAACATCAGATTTTAGCAAAGCATTTTTTACTACATTATTTCATGGAGAGAAACCCCTCTGAAAAAGAAGAAAATTGTGAGAAACTGACGGATAGATAGATATGGATAGAGGTAAGACGGGGAAGAAGATGAGGAGGATTGTCGGAAAGAGAAAACAACCAAAAATGACATGAAGTTGAAGGAGAAAGACATCGAGAAAATAGCACCGCATCACTGTATGTCGACACAGGTACTGGTGAGCAGATTAAATTGGAACCAGCGCGGCAAAGTTGATGGTTTATAAATTGGCAAGGCATGAGAATTTATATTGCTTTGGAAAATCACTGGGGCAAAAATGTACTCCCGTCTTCCCTTATTTATAAGTGTTAAAAGAGTTTAGCACGACGCCACATGGAAAACACTACAAGGTAATCCACGTGGAATGTGCACTTCCATGGTTTTGATACATCAAAGTGGTTCCTATTGCACCAACGCAGAGCTCTCATGTAAATGAATGAGGAGGCTGTAATGGTTTGAGCACAGCTGTGGAGACAATGGCAAAGAGAAGATGACAAAGTGGGAAGAGGAGGCACACTCCACTCCAATCTCAAAGCCCAGCAGACTCTTGCCTTCCATGATTTGAGGGCAGGACACGAGTCTCCTCTGGGGTTTAAAATAGAGGAGAGATGTTGTGACGGAGACTGCTGCTCTGAGGGAGGGAGGGAATATACTGCGAGTGTGTGTGAAGGCATGCATTTAGTTATAGTTCATGTGTATCTGGGGAGCAGCGTTTATGTCACCATGACTCTAATGTGCTTAAAGAACTCTGAATGTAGAGTGTTTCACTTAAAGCTGCACACATTTTCACATAACAATTGGTCTTTTCTTTCAGTCTAGATTACAGGTCTTTCTTCCTTACTGAGATTTCCTGAATGAAATAAGGACTTTTCATATTATACACTTATCTCTGCCCAGGGATAGGGCTATAGGACTTGTAGTATAAACAAGGCTAGGTGTGGATGTAACATTTGATAGTCAATTTCAAGCATCAAGTTTCCTTGACACCTTTTATAGAAATGGCTGTACCAGCCCCTCACCCATCACCACATACTTCAACATACACTGATAGCACTGCCATATATAGACTACTCAATGTCAACAACCTTGTTTAAGCCAATACTCCATTTCTCACTTCACACAATGGTGCAGTGACAACTACCTCCAGCAAAGAAAGAACTGGTCTTTGAATTGGAGTTGTATGCCTTTACTAGATAGTGACAGCGGAGAGATGACAGGAAACGAGGAAACAGAGATGGAACAAAGGTCAGCGGACGGATTCAAACTGTAGGACAACGCCTAAACCACGTCTCGTCCAGGTGATTCCAGATGGTGAATATGACAATTTTTGGAGACAGAGTAATTAGTAATAGATTAATTTCTCTGAGTAATTTATGCAACACTGGCTATATTTGAGGGTTATTCACCAAATATATCCAGTAGGAGACATCCTGTGAGCAGTAACCAAGCTGTTAATGAACGAGGTGAGAATAATGGTAGAAAAACTCAAACTTATTTAATTATAAATGTTTAATATTCATGACTCAGCTCTGTGTTAATCATACAGTGATGATGCATTAAGAACATGTGACAAAATGATCTGAGAGCTTGTAACACATGAATTCAATTTCAGGGTGGATGATTTAAACACGATGAGGCCGTGTGCAACTTAAAGACATCGCGGTAAACTTTTTTTCCGGGTTCTAAAGTTCATGTTTTTGTAACGATGCCAAGCTGCCACGGCTTCTCGTGCGGCTTTAAATAAGCAGTGGTATCTTTGTGTCACTCTTCTAAAATACTGTGCTTAAATGTCTGGTCTTTCAAAGCCGTCTCATCAGCCGGCAACACAAGAGAGATTCAGAGAAAAGGAAATCCAGGTGAGGCGCTTCTGTCTCGACTTGGGCTCTGATTGAGCTCGAGCTGGAAAGTCTAAACCGTCATCATGAGGGATTATTTCAATCTCCTTGGAAACCTGTAGGAGTCGGTAGTATGGATCCATTCCTAATCCTCTCCCGTGAATGATATCAAAATAACGAGTGGTTATTTGGACGGCTGTATGTTTGTGTTAGTGTGCTTCTGCATGATGCGTGTCAGAAAACCCTCAGGAAAGTTGATTAAGTGATTTCCTCAGCAGTAGCACACAAGAGCACCCTCTGCCTGAAGGCGTCGGGTAGGTGATGGCATTCTCCAACCATTAGACTCACTCGCCCAAGAATATTATTATTGATTTTGATCTTGAGCTACGGCCTGTTGAATGCACCGGCTTGTTTTTTCAACAGCAAACAGCAGTAGCGGGAGCTATCGTTCAGCACTAATGACATCATTTTGCAGGGATGCCTTCTCGACTCCTGAACGGCTGCTGTAAATATATTTATTTATCTCTTTCAGGGACAAGTTCGAGGGGGAAGAGGAGATTACCTGTCGAGATTATGCCCGATGATGAATGTTTGTTTGGGCACCGCGAGATAATGCGCATTTGATTTAATGACTGAAATTAATCGCTTCTTTGCGACTTGCAATTTCAAATATTTTTTTGTTTTTTTGGGGGGGGGGGTACTAAAAACATGTAAGATTAAAACACAGAAATTGGCTAAAAATACTTCTAGCTACACCTGTTGATATCTGGAGGTAATTCGAGGGTCATGTTGAAATCACAGCCTCCTTCTATCGTACATGTTTTACCAGAATACACAAGTGCTGCTCAGCATCTCTGGAACAAAAACCGCCACCCGTCAAGAGAACAATACTGCAATGACTTTAAAAAAGTGATAATCCACTCTTCTTGTATCAAACACTCCCTGTACTCTTTAAAGGTGCTTTGATTGCTTACTGGCAATACAGGCAAATACGGGCAAAATACAAAAGAGGATCAGGTAATACAGACACGTGCAAGCGATATTAGCAGGAACAAAGGAGGAACATAGCAGAGAACATAGCAGAGCAAACGAACAAACACAGAGACATGGGAACACAGGGTTTAAATACACTGGGGAGGTGTAGGTGATTGCACACAGGAGGATCCAATCAGGGGCGGGGCAGACAATTACAAAGGCGGGAAAACAGACAAAGGCAGGAAGTGAAGTTACAATGGGACACAAGAGGCAGGGAAATTCAAAAATAAAACAGGAAACAAACTAAACCAAGACTGTGACATATAGCCTATATTGTGCCTCAAGAGGTTTTCCATGAAATGAAAGGGAATGATACGAGTTTTTTCTTATGAGCAGGAAACACAAGTGCAGATAAAGTTTGTTCCTGCAGCAGAGCCTGAAGCCAATTTCCATCAGTGCTCTCAAGTTCTTGCAACTGTTTCCTCTGTGGTGTGTTCCCGCCACATTAGTCGCATTTAAATTAAGTGAGCCAAGAGGCTGCAGTTAGCTCAGACAACCAGAAGTGATGGACCACAACCCTGCATCAAGCCTGCAGTTAGTTCCCCCCCCCCATGAGAGAGAAACTACTAAATGAGTTACTCCAGCTGGTTTGCTCCATGGTGGCTGCGCAGCTGCAAAATAGCACAAACCCTTTGGCATATAGACCCTTTTTCAACTTACTCAGTGTGGCTGAAAAATGTTTTTCCACTCATGACAATACCACATAACTAAAGCAGTGTGGGGGTATTGGTGCTTGTTAAGTTGAAGAAAATGTCCTGATCATTAAGCTCAAAGACTCAAACTTGAAGAGGTTTACGTTTCATTGCATATGTATGAATGCAAATCAGACATTTTTATTGTGAAGTTGTGGCTTCTGAATGAAAACCCCCAACAAGTTTGAACGCCTTTCAGAATCAAGCCAGTGGTGTTGCAAATGCAGTCACAAGGCTTTGTTGGGAAGTTGTACATTTTGTTTTCTTTGCTCCAAACAAACCAGCTTAAGTCGAAGTGTGTTGAGTCATGCAAACATTTCACTTAGCACAGCTTACTTTCTGCAACTTAGGGCGGGCAAATACACATTATTTTCAGGAAAAAACGGACAAAAAATATGCAGTGCAGTGGTGGGTCTTTACCTGTAGGTGAGCGTATGTAAGGGGACGATCACTGTCGTACTTTCTGGGTTCCTCTTCTCTCTGTTTGTGACCTCCAGGATCAAAGACAAAACCAAAGAAAGAGTTGCTTTTCATGCAATGTTTGCTAACGAGGAAGCTACTCCTTAGCTTGCGAGCATTGACCGCAGCGGAGAGCGAGAAGCAGTGCAGCCAACTCTCACGCATTGATCACGGAACTGTGAATGTAGGCATGTATTGAATTATTCTTTGAGTTATATTCTGGTTAAAGGCTTTGGGGCGTGTAAATTCTAAATATAGCATACACTTAAACAGAAAATGATTTTGTTAGGTGGGTCTTTCTTTCAGGTGTCTAAAATACAGTATACATTAGTACATTGTTTTTAGTTTTCCTTCACGGGTCTTTTGTTTGGACTGAGTTTGAGGATAATAGGGTGGATTTGCACATGTTAAGTCAAGTCAATACTGCACATCTGCTACATAAACACTCCCCCCTCTGTTCTTTGCATGTTTCCACCTCCATCTCCCACCACAACGTGCCGATAATTGGATGTTAGTGTCACTCCACAAAACTCGGAAGTTAACACGGACTAAAAAAAGCCACAATTTAACACTGTGCAGCTGGAACATGAAGACTGACGCCAACACTGATGTTTCCATCACAACGCGGGCGGAAGATACACTATCGGCCCACTTTCTCTTCTTTACTGCACATTTGCAAGACACTATCAGCCCCTATTACACAGTTACTGTTTTACAGCAAGTGAATATGCTAAATGTGTTAAATGAGACTGTTTGGTGCCCACAGGGAGCCATGGCTGTATTTTATTGTCGTGCAGAAGGTGTTAATGCAGAAATTGTGTAGATTTGAGTGCAGCCCAGAGCACATAAGAGTCAGCTCTGTTAGGGTTGTGTTCTCCGCCATTTCACACTTATTTGTGGATCTACACATTCTATTAATAAGAGATGATATGAACTTGAGGTGGGAATTTATCATTCTCAACTCCCTCCAGATATCTTGGTTGTCATATCTAACACACCAGTAAACTGTGATTTCTTGAACACACCGCCTCCATATATAGAACTGTGTGAAACCCAACTCTCTAATTTGACTGCCTGTGAATGATCTCAACAAACACACTGTGAATGTCACTAAATGTCATCAGCCTATAAATAGACCTTCATTAAGAAATCGACAGAACACTTAGGGCAGAGAGGTCGTCAATGCTGCCGTACCACTAAACAAATGTGATACTAAGATAGATCGACTGTACAGGCAGGACCTTTTCAACATCTCTCGTACGGCCTTGAAGCTGTGGTGTTGTTCTACATTTCTAATCCCAGTCTCCTAAAGATGCATCAGCCTCTAGAGGCTGTGACATGTTCACAGCTGCAACTAAATATAGAAACAACATGTCTTTACTCAGATTCTGCGTCTTTAGGGTTTTTTACTCTTCTTATCTGTAGAAGCGTTTGTTTCACTATAATGCTCAACGCTGCACTGCTCAACATGTTTACACGAGCTCACACCTGGGAGCAGAACGGTACAATCCAAGGTCTTTTTTATCAAAGCTGTTGAAGGATAAATTGAATTTCCTCTTTGCCCCTTCCTCACTTTTTCAAGGTTTTTGAGGTTGAATTTGCTTCTCTTTTTTTACATCCGAATACAGAACATTTCATGCAGGGAAAGGAAAGAAAGGCTTACCTGTACCTAAGTACTACAAAACAATATCCACAGTATTAAAGATAGGAAGATGCATAGACTGTAGCATATTGTGAGTTATAAACATTATTTACAACCACAATCAAAAAGTCAGTGTATAATGAAAGAGATGTAGACCGTTACAGCCCACAAAGTTGGATCGTTTTAACTTATAAGTTAATATCCTTCTGCACATTTATGAATCCTTACAATGCATTTTATAACCTATTTTTACATTACACTTAGTGGATTGTAAATTATTAATAGCCTGGTCTTCAGAAAAATGACTTACCACACAACGAAACTGCATTTTCAATTACAAATACGTTTCTAATCGTGTGTGGAAGTCTGTGTAGAGAGGATGATGAGGGGTTCGAGGTCAACGTAAATGAAGTAACAAACATCCTTATTTAAAGCCAAACTGTGATGTTTTTACAAGACCTAACAAATAGTTTTGTAGCCTTAACATAATAAAGCATTTCTGTTGTGTTTTTGTTTTGTTAACCCCGTGTTTAAAACTGGGACAGTGAAACGTTGGTGAGAATGCAGTCTAGTTGTATAAGAACATCATTCTGTGGTATAGTTATGGTTGCTGGTTAAGTGTTTGAAGTGTTTTTGTTCAGCTTTTTCTTCGGGCCGAATATGATCTTTTAATTTCTTAAGATGAATTTAATTTGTCATCACAATGAGTAAAGGTTGCCATCGTCACACAATGATTACATTGTAAGGAATAGCAAACAGATGCTTGTCAAGTACAGATTGCAGGAAAGTATAATGAGTAGTGTGGCCACACATGAGGCATAGAAATAAATGAAAAGTAGAATTATTATTGATGCCGGTGGTTGATAGAAATAAATGAAAAGTAGAATTATTATTGATGCCGGTGGTTGTTTACAGGCATTGCAGGCAGTAATTGGCTTGAATCGAGTGTTTCTATGTTTGGGGAGGATGGAGCAATCGAAGAATTACTGCAGCTCTTGAGCTCCACTTATAGCAGAAATCTAGAGTCTGGCAGATCCTATTTATTTTATTCAGCTTGTCTATAAAAAACAAAGAACCTTTGAATTAATAAACCAAAAAGGTGGTGGAATGCTGTATACGTCCCCTGCCAACTGAGACATTTCTGCTGCTGTTTTGAAACTTCTACTCTTTTGAAGTAAAACCACATCTCCCATGAAAATCCCATCTTGCCCTCTGGATGTTATTCCAACGAACCCCCCCCCCCCCCCCCCCCCCAAAAAAAACAGATTACTGGAACAGATGGTCAAAATGTGTAATCAATCATTAATTGTCACTTGGCTTATGTTATTTTCAACATGATGTTCTCGAATCTTCCTAAAAAAGAAAATGAAAACAATTTGCCCCGAGCAGTCGCAGAGCTACAACAGCTCCAAACTCCCTTATTCATCCCAAGTTGTGCCTGTCAGCGGGTATATTTTATTAATAATAAGCACAACTTTAAGAGTTTTTTGTCAAGTTTGTCAAGCCCAATGTGCGGTGCACATTGGGCTGCCCTCCTTAAAGCGGAGACAGTATCCTCCTCCTTGCTTCTGCAGCTCTTATACTTTGAGTCTCAGGGCACCTTTTACACCAAAGACAATGGAATTCAACTCAATGTCCCGAACAGCGATTTGTTACAACAGACATCGGCCTCAAATGGCTCAGACCACACCTTCTATTTGGTCACTTTCTGTAGTTTTTGACTGACTCCATCATCCTCTGCAGTCGGTGTGGGGGTTTCCCTGTGGGCTAATTTCTCACAGTGTTGTGAACAAAACAGAACAAAAGTTTTTTCACTCTCCAGAAACACAAAGAAACTGTGACGATCCAGATGAGCAAGATCAACTGAATGTTGATTGATCAGCTGTTGTTGGAATGTATCGCCCTAACTCTAGTCCTATCGACGCACTAACCAATATTTCGAAGGATTTACTTTCATTTATGTCCTCAGAAATATATTCTGTACAATCTAAACCTAAACTGGCAATCCAAAGAGTCAGATTGTCTAAAACTTCTATCCCACTGAAGCTGTCTTAAAATTTAGAATACTTTTAATTCAGTAGTCAACAAACATGCACTTTTAAAGAAGTTAAGATTAAAGGATAGATCCAGCCCCTGGTTTACTTCTGAACCATCTGATACTGCACTTAAGGAACAAAGCTTTGGTCCTAGCTAGACATGGAGACCCCTTTCACTGGCTTGCCTTCAGACAGTTAGGAATCAATTTACTTAATCAATGAGAAAAGCAAAGTCCGCCGCCGCTTTGAGTGACAGGTGGGTGCCATCTCAGATTTTTAGCCGTCTCCTCTGCTGTCTCAGCTCCAACAACGACACATTTTTGCACCAATGCATCAAATAACGCAGCTTGGTCAGTGGCGATAAGCTTTAAACTATGACACACCTGGTACCCCTCTAGCTGCAGTTTTGCATGTGGCGGTGACGGCAAAATGTTAACATTTATTTTTAATTGTGCAATGGACACGAAAAACGATCCCGACTTTAAGCTCTTCACAAAACCTCCTCACAAAACCCATGGGTGACGCCACGGAGACTATACGTCCATATTTTACACATATTTTGGGTTAAAGGCTGAATTTGAAAATTACAGCATTAAAGCAGCAAACAAGTATTTGCTATGTTAAGATCTGGTGGAGGAGGAAGTCGCTCTCTCTCTGTGTGTGTTGCAATTCAAGCTTCTCGGTGCTGATTAGTAATTTGCTCTCATTTGGTTAAGAGGGAAGGACTTTTAAGGCTACTTGATTGGATGTTGTGAACCAGAAGGGAGTTGCCTTTTAGATTTTAAATCTAAAAGGTTAATAGAGGGAAGTGGGAGAATAAACGAGTGGACAGAAACCAAGGGGTGTGCCTTCGAGGCCATATTGAAGAAAGAAATACAGAAGCAATATTAAAGTGGTTCTCCTGATTAAACTTTTGCCAAGCTCCATTTATTTAGTTACTTTGCAGACACACAGGATATATGAGCCTAAAAACAGCAGCGCTAGCAGCTGAACTCATTTAAATTATTGCTTTATAATAAGATAGATGAAGCTTAAAACAGAGGAATGTGACTTTTCTTATTCGGCTCACAAAACACAATTAGCTTGGTTCAGCACAACCTTGGTAAACTGTGTTAAGCCTTCCGCTAGAAATTCGATGATCTGAATCTCTTCATATGTAAATAGACCTGATTAATTCAGCTAATAAATACTGATAAGGAAACACGTTTTAGATTGTGCTGACCGTAAGAAAGTTATCCCTCTTCATTTTAATTTTGCTTACACAATTTAATTTAATTTAATTTAATTTTGTCTCAAACCAATGACTAAGCGACAGGAAACCATATCTTTAATTCAGTTGTTTGATCAAAACGTCTTTGGACGAATAATTTGACTTCCAGTTCCCAGATACGAGAAGATACGAGAATTCTACAAAGTAATTGTCAATGATTGTAGCTTGTTTTAAAAAAAAGTGATACAGGGAGTTCATCTCGGGCTCTCGTTTGGGAGTTAGAACAAAATAGACCATGAGAACTGGTGCAGCGCTGGCTTTACTCTGTGGTGCAGTCCATTGAGCGTTGTAGAGACGGGGTTAGCAGCGTGGACGTCCAGAAGTCTTGTGCATTGAATGTAGTCGGCTGAGGGTAGTTTGGACATCTGATCACGAAGCTTCCCTCTGGAGGTTTTATCTGGTGCTTCCAACTAGACTTGTACTTGTACGAACAGTAGTTCTCTTGAATACCTATGTTGAATACACTTATTGTAAGTCGCTTTGGATAAAAGCGTCTAATGACTGTAATGTAATGTAATAATTACCGTGTTTTGAAAAATGAGGTTGAAAGATGAAAAGGAGAAAAGATGTTTTCTCATATCTCTTATCTACTGATGTCTGTAGGAGTGTGTAATGAAACAAGTCGACACCCTGATGAAGGCAAGATAGCGGAAGATGTATTCGGCATATAGCATGGAATAATGCAGAGGAATGCTGTACTTGTTTCATTTTGTTTGATTTGCATCTATCACACTGTCAGCTGCTGTTCAAGAACAACATGATTGGACGTGAGCTTTCAGCATTTTTTATAACATATGAAACTGTGTTTCTGGCATGATGAAGTAGATCTTGAAGTGACTCCGCAGCTCCAGAGTCAGCTTGAGAATCTTCTCTTCCTCACGAGGAAGAACAGAATCAGTGGCGCTCGGGGGCTGCGTTTGATTTTTTCTGTGCACAATTCCAAAACCACTTTTTGTGCAAGGCAAGGTTTTAATGCAAAAAAACAAGTTTTTTCAGATGACGAATTTAAAAAAAATGCATTTGGGTCAAACTAATGAGGAAAAAAATCCCTTGCACACTGTTATTCACGTGAAAGGCTGAGACTGAACACACTGACCCACTTGACACACTGCATACTGAGATGTCATAATGTGTGTAGTGCCACACACATGCTCACATTTACACATTATGCAAGCACCTTCCATCTGCCCTGCAACCACTCATTATGGGCTGCTGTGTTCCTGAAACCGTGTGAAGATTAGTAGCTCTGCAGATGCAAATGGGTTTGCTCCTGGCTGATCCTGACACCAGCTAATTTAGCCTGCAAATTAAAGGAAGATAGACAACAGTCCGTCTTGAATGACAGGCTGATCTTAGCGCTCTGTGCATGTTCGGGGGTGTTAGAATCTGGTTATTTATTTTTCCCTGTTTTGATGTTGTTTTATTAATGTACAACACTTCCACTGCGACGACTCACAGTCATTTGAGAGCTTTCCAGTTTGTTCATTACTGAAAAAGGGCAAAAGATAAAGTCTTCGTGGAGAATGTTTTGTTAAAGAAGACAAACTCTACCTCTGGAGGATAATGTCTGGCAAACACACACAATTTGGTGCTTGAATTACCCATCCAAAGGACCAGTATCTGACCTGGATTATCTTTTCCTTCACACTTCAGACTGAATTGTTTGAACCCCCCTGTCCTAATCTTTCTCTCCCTCTCTCTATCTCAGACTTGATCCACTACGTTTGCTTTTTGTTTGTGTTATCTAGGTGCGTAGCCGTCCAAGCTGCAGGCTTTTGTACGAAGACAGGAGTGAACGGTACAGAAATATGTGTTGACTCACGGGCGCGCATGCACGCATGCGTGGAAAACGCATGCACAGCAACACAAACAAATGTTCACAGCACCTGGGCTCGCCGACACTGAACTGCCGTGCAGTTCAGATAAGGTCTGATGGGGTTGCCTGGCCTGGCAGTCCAGTGCTTTTGGGGGATCAAGCTGTAGCTCTTATCTCTCTGGCCTGATGGTCTAACCTCTATTCCCTGCCATCCGTCTCTCACACACACACACACACACACACACACACACACACACACACACACACACACACACACACACACTGGACTGATGGCCTTAACTACCTTACTTTTTGGCATCTGACTGACTAAAGCTGAAGCAGCTAAACTGCAGTGCAGGCCATAAATATGTGCTTTGATTTGGGAAAGAGGAAACTTGAGAGTGCAGGTCAAATATTGGAATAGAGTTAGAAACTGCATAACTACATAACTACATGCCTACACACACACACACACACACACGCACACATAACAGCACACAAACATACCTGACATGAGCTGATCTGGGTACATACTTAGGACTCATCACGGCCCCTTTCCCACTTCCAACACATTCTCACACCGATGTATTAAACAACGCAGTTTGGTCAGTGGTCTTAAGCGTCAAACTGTGACGCTCTACGTAGCCCTCTAATGTCAGTTATGCCCGTGTGAGGGACGGCGTGTCATTATACTCTCGTTGCATAGTGTCTAAAATAAACTTCTGTCTTCACAGGCAGTTAGGTTTAGGAACACAAGACTTTCAACCCGGAGACTGATGTTCGTGTCCCACAGTACGTTACGTTAGAGATGTTTGTTGCATGTTTACCATACTTATGTTTCCTTGTTTACCGTTTACTAAGTTTTCGTACTTATCTAAAGCTCAACTATGCCAACAAATGTGTTATCATGACACGTGGAATGTCCTTAAAATGTCTATTTATAAGCCTTCCCATGAGATCAGATTGCTACACCCATTTGGCATCCTCGCTGGTGTGATCCTCCCGCACGACGGTCTCTAGTCTTATATTTTACCTTACAGCTTTATTAGTGCTGGGCAACGATTCAAATATTTAATCGCAATTAATCGCATGGATTTTTTGCAATTAATCGCATTGTTATGGCAAAGTTCAATAATGAATTCAAAAGTAGTGTATTGCGCACTTTTATTTTAAAAGTACTGCTATATGAACAAAAGGGCAATAACATTTGGTTCACGAGATGCAGGTAGCATGTTTTATACTTAATGTGAATATAATTCATACTTTGTTGGCATCTTATTCTGAAAACCGGATGTTCGTCTGAAGAAACCGGATGTTGTCTCACATTAATCTTTTCGCTAACTTTCAAAGTCCTTCACTCGCTCCCGATCTGTGCCGTTTAAATGCGTTTAACGTGAATTTCAGCATATAGGTGCACTAAAATTACTGACTATAGGATGTTTGCTGGCTTTTATCCCACTGTTCTTGTCATCCTCTTGTTGTTATGTATATGTATTGCCTCTTGTCTTTCAATAAAAAAAAAAAAAAAATTATAATAAATTTTAAAAATGCGTTAACGCGCGATAAAATAATTGTCGGCGTTAATTAATGAATGCGTTAACGCGAAATTAACGCGTTAACTTGCCCAGCACTAATCTTTATTGACTTTTATTTTTAACTCAGAATTTCAAACTTGTATCGGAGATAAAAAAAATACTGATAAATTAGGAATAAAAACAGAAAATGTTTAACTGCATACATTCCACACACACAAACACATCTCAAAAATAAAAACATTTCTAGCATGAAAAAAGGCAGACATGCTCTCAAAATCTGTGACTAATAAAAAAAGCCAATGAGCTTTTTCTTATCAAAGGCAAAGCCCCATTTTTCCTCCAATGCTGCTTCTTATAATGTTAAACCAGCAGGATAAGAAGTAACGCAGTTTTCAATCACTGGCACATGGAAAACCACTTAAATACGGTCAGAGTGGAGAGCACCGACGCCTGCATTGAATGAGTTTTTCCTGCCCTCTCTTGTATAATTGCCGATGCTCACATGTGGTTGAAGTACATGCGTGTCGAAAGTAATTGCAGTTTTCCTCAAGGTGCAGTAATAATGAGGTCATGCATGTTTGGCATCTGGTCATGACATACGTGTGTATTTTATGGAGCGTTTATGAGACGATGTAGATGTTTGTGAAAACATGCAGTCGATGAACATTCTAGTTGCAGGGCTCACCTCAGATAAGAAAACAAATCCAGACAATGCTTGCAGACTTTTATCTGTTAAAAGCTCATACACTGATTACAGTTGGTCAAACAAACACATTCACATTTTTTTTAGCTCCGTGTCCGTGCACAGCAGCGCATCAGCCTCCGTTCTGTAAGTCAGTGTTTTGTTCTGGTGAGGACATAATGGATTTCATGGACATCAGTATCAAATAACCAAAACTGTTGAAGTTCAGCAATATGATATAGAAAAGCGCCTTTTCGGGGTCTGAATGGCAGCATGGCAAACTAAGTCTTCAAAGAAGTAGAGAAAGAAAGAAAGAAGCTCCTGGCTGATTTCTGAGTGCTTGTGTGTGTTGAATAAGAGGCGGACGTTCACGAGGATCGGCCATTGTGAGGGTTTTTGAAAAGTACAGGTTGGGAGAGTGTGAATTCTCAGGTGCTGTGATCTTATCCAGAGTATCTGCCTTATTGAATCAGACCTCTCTGAACCGTGGAGCGCCGGTCACACACCTGGGAGAGTCACAGAGAGCCACAGAAAGGACCAAGTTGGATGGTTGAAAGCAGTTCGTTGTCGACAGGGGGCCACAGTCACAAAGCTTGAAGGACGGCAGCTATGAGAGTTCAATGTAGGACTCATTTCATATCAAAAACATAAAAGATCCAGGAGTCACTCTTACTTTCTAAAGTGTTTTCTAAAGTTTTCTAAAGCAGTAAACCTTGTGACACTTTTTCAGTGATTTTCGATGGAGGATTGTTGCTACTTGTGCTTATTGTTCCCGCTTTAACTTTGCTATTTCAAATCAAGTTTTTCCAAATCAAACCTCTTTCACTCAAATAAATTTGAAATGTTTCAATTTGGTTGCAAGGACTTGAATCGATACCAAAACATCTACTTTGATAAAAAAAGAAATTCCTTGTCCCTCTCTATTATAACCAACATAAAGCAATACATTTGGTAGGATTCCTCAGAAGCAAGGCCACCTCTCCCCTTCCTTTCTGGGATTTTCATTCAAACATGACATCTGGACCGAGACAGCTGCTCTAAATGAGCGTTGAATAAAGAGAAGCGGCTTAATGAAATTAAAACCGGTCTCAAAAGACTCATGACATCAATAGACAAAGCTTTATGGATGGACATTTGGACATGTAGGTATCAATATATTTTCATAAAAGGATGAATAATATTTTGAAATGAAACCGTATTTGAAAACATTATTCATCATTGATTTCTGTATTCCAGGCAGCGTGGTGAAAAGAGGGAACTACCAGCTAATTGGATGGGAACTTTGTGAATACTGGTCTCCAGTTCAGCCCAGACTGTGTGTGACAAGGCCAAAGGATAAATACGGTATATATCACTGTAAACCAGACTGATATAATCCAGCATGCACATTTGGACAGGGTGCTTTGAAGGTGTCAAAATGTCTTCCAAGCAATCAACCGAAACGACTGTTATTTTGAAAAACCTTTACCAGAATTGCAACCATTGTTTTACTTTTTGTCACCAGAAACATTTGGCTGTAAATTCATACAGAGATTCAAAAGCTTCCGATTCATAGGATACAACATAGAGACATTTATTTGTTTCAATACCCAAACCATGTGGCCCTCCCTCCCGTCGGCCCCAGAAAGCAGCATTGTTCATTAATAACCGAAAATGGAAAAATGAAAAGAAACAAAACAAATGTCAGATTAGCTCCTGTGGTGACCCTTAGCCCTCTGTCCTTCCCGTTGTCCTTCTGTCCATTCATCCAACCATCCAAGCAACCAAAAGCAACGCACAGAGTGTGTGTGTGTGCGCACAGGTGTGGGAAAATATAATTGTAACAAAAAGAAAAATAATCTGGATTGGTTTGAAACACTGGCCAAAGTAGAGTCAGCATCCGTGCTGTCTGTAACAATCTGCCGCCTCAAATCTCACCAACTGTAGAAGAGGTTGTTTCCTGTTTTTTTATTTTTCTCCCTCTCTTCCCTTGCTGCACTTCGGCACACACACACACACACACACGCACGCAAACGCACGCACACAAACACACACACGCACGGCCGGGGAGTTTTTTTGTCGTAAATCCTCAGTGTTGTTGGTAACCACAGAGGGTTGTACTGTAATTCTTGGCTGGGTAGACATGTTTTCAGGAGGCCAGAGAGGGGGACGGGGGGGGGGGGGGATTGGTGTGGAGGCTCCTCTGTGCACGCTCACAGAATCCGACTCACGGCTCGTGCGGCGGGACGTTAATGACGTTCATTCCTTAGAATTGAGCCGAACCAAAAATGTGACAGAGCAAAACAGGTAGAAGAAAAACAAAAAACAAAAGAAAAATAGTTACATCATTCCCGTGTTCTTCAACTTTGTACTTGGTCACTTTTTGAATTCCATATATTTATATCCATATATATTTATATATATATTTATATATTCTTTTTACAATTAAAAACACCATGGAGTTGACAGACTATTTGGTTTCTTTTTGCCTAAGTAGAAGTGTTTCTCTTGTAAATAAATGCATGTAAATATTAGTTTTCTCTCTTTTTCCAGACAGTCAGTTGGCGTAAAGGCGGCCACACAGAAGTGTTTGTATCCATACAGGATATCATCAGCACATTTTCAGAATTTCCATGATATTACTTTTTTATTTATTTTTTTAATTCGGCATTTCCATTCGTGTCTCACAAATGCAGGACACCATAGTCTGTCAAACACCGTCAAACCGAAAGTGAATGTCCTAAATCGTGTCCTTTCACTGGCTGCTCTGGCCCAGGTCTCTGTGTGATAGGCTGGGGCTGAGTAACTGGGTCTGCGTGGGTCCGTTACAGCTCAGCGCCCCGGCACTTCCTCCGTTAAGGTTCAGGAAGCAAACAGTTTCTCTGGCCTCCACCAGCGCAGCCGTCGACCCGCTGCTGCCGATGCCACCTTCTTCCTGCTTCCTGTGAGCCAAGGCCAACGCCCTGAGCTGCTCCTGCGCCTCCTCCAGCAGCAGCGCCACCTCGTCCTGCTGCTGACCAATGGCGGACGAGCAGGAGGAGGACCACAACGTGACGTGCGCCGCCTTCTCTCTCCTCGCTTCCTTGCAGGGCACGGCTCCGCAGGTGACTGACATCGTTGTTGTCGCCGGTGTGACGCTGGTTTGCATACAAGACACCTCGTTGTGACACTGGACGGAGGGGATGATGGGGATGGAGCAGGAGCGAAACGGAGGAGGCGGGGACTGGGTGTGACGGCGTCCGGGTCTGCGCAGGCTGCGGGTGTTGGGATTCGGATCGCTGTGCTCGGACGGGCCCGAACGCACCTCCATGCGGCCGCTCCACGGCGATGGCGACGATGTATCCACGGACACAAGAGTTTGCATATGTAGGAAGGCATCTCGTCTGGGGTCGTCACATTGGTTCTCCACATGCATTTCGCAACTGGAGAAGATGGGAAACGGGGAATCAAGGTACACAGAGAAAAAAAGAAGAGAAAGGAGCAAAGGTTATTTAAGGGAGAAAACACTTCCTGACTTCACCTGGAGAAGTCATTGAGGCTTTGAGTGCGATTTCAACTGGATCGCCTTTTCAAACTCCCACGCTGAAACCCCGGCAGAATACACAGAGGGACAGCTCTCCGCCCTTTGCCATCTCACAGGCTAACAGAGTATGCTGAGAGGGAAGACGATGAGCCATGACATCTTTCTTTCATCTCTTTGTATCTGAGTCCGCGCACACACAGAAAAAGAAAATAAATCTAAAAGCCTCTACTCCCTTATATAAGCATAGAGGTAACAGTGAGTTCACTTTTTATGTTAGTGATTTAAAGACTCAAAGTATGTTGAAAATGAGTTGTTTTAAAGTTGAAGGAGTTCAGCTTTGGTCAAGGACAAATGAGATAATCAGGCATCACAAGTGGTCGTTTCTATTGTTTTTTTTTCCTTTTCTCTTTTAGTAGCTCCAGTTTTAGGTCAAGACCATTTGCTTTGTTTGAAAATTTCTTTTGAGTCCCTTCTGCTCAGAGATTGTATAACCGCATTGATTCATATCTCTTTTCTATATTTTTAAAGTTTTTAATCTCGGCCTTCAGTCATACCTTTACCTGCATCGTCCTCCTCTGTTCGCTCACTCCTCTGCTGTTTTCTCTCAAAGAGCATGTTGGCATGTTTAGTTTTCTTAACCTGACATCTTGTGCTACGCCCTACCTGTCTGTGCAGTATGTTCATCGTGTTATCAACCTGTCCTCATTGGTGCATCCAATTTATTCTGTCTGTCCCCGTTTGTCTCAGCTTGTTTGTTAGCCGTCCTTATGCTCAACCTCGTGAATTAAACTGTGCATGTTTGATATCTTGCTTGTTCTTGCTTGACACAAGAAACGGGGTAACGGGGAGAAATCAGAGTTTACAAGTGTTTACATGCAGATGTACTGTAATCCGCATCCTCTCCTTAACACGACCATAAGTGAAACACACAGTTTTTCCTGACAGTGGGAATATAGCAGAACATAAAGGGTGCACTGCTTCCTGCTTCGGCACTGAACGCTGCCACTGAGGAGCAGAATTGTCCAATACGAGCGTAACTCCCGGGCTGTGCTATACATGGCAAATAAATTTGGTTTCTCAAGCAGAAATTCAGTGCAAGAAACTGGGATGCTCCTATCCCCTTATCCCCGTTTCCAACACCGAGTGTTTTATTCAAATGAGGTTTTGAAAATTGTGTTGATGTGGAAATGCGATACATTCAGTGCATTTAGATGTGCTGAATTAACCGGATAAACACATTCTCACACCAATGCATCAAATAATGAGCTTGGTCAGTGTCAACGTTTATTGTTATTTTTACACTGCAAACGAATAGCAGTCTCCTGGAAGTAAGCATGTGTTTGTTTGACCCACCACCTCTCCTCCCACCCGCCATGTGTGGACTATCTGGCTCTTTAAACTACGTCAGTTGCTCTGCCCGTAATGCTGCAGGTGGATGCGCATTCACGCGCTAAATGTACGTTGCACTTGCACTGAATGCCTCTTAAACCACTATTCTTGTTTCCTTCCTTGGAGATGCCAACAAAACGCTTCTCTGCCGCTGATGGTGTGTTCTCTGCAACATTACACCAAGTCTCTGCTCCGTATCTGGGTCTTGACCTAACTTCCTTGAGCCCAGCCATAATCTCTTTCTGCCTTTTTCTAAGACTGACCATGGCCTTCAGTGCTATCGGTGTCTAAATCCAGCGGCATTCCAGACCAGAGCCTCATTATCTTTGTGTAATAATTCATAATCCTCTGCAAAGGCTTGCCTTTTCTGCCAAGTCAAAAATCAAACTCGGAGTCCCTCTCCCTTGTAATACCACATCACACACACTCCACGCTCTCCATCAAGGCTCGCAAAAATAGTGGTGGGAGGAGGTGCCTTTTCAAACTCAAAAGGAAATCACGCCGTCCTTTTAAAACCTCACCAAAACCCCCCCCCCCCCCCCAAAAAAAAACCACAGTGGAGATTTAGCGAGGCCCACAGAGTGGATCCCTTGAGCGATAAGAGAGGATGATGCTAGGGTGCTAATTCCCAAGATAACATTCACAGACAAATCTCTCTTTTGATGTGTTGAAACACAATCAGATTGCAAAAATCTATGAAGCGGAGTTCAAATATAGACCCTGGAGCGACGATGGAACAGCTAGAGGAGTATTACAGAGAGATTGTGTGCAAGTGAGGTGAGATAAGTGACTGGGCTTTTATCTTTTACAGGAGCTCATGATGTGCACAAGTGTTAACAGTCATTTTCATTAATCCATTCCCCGACAGATAATTTCTTAATATATCGCATCTGTTTGCTGCTGAAGTCAAAGTAAAATCTTTATGTAATGTGATGCAGCGACTTTTTAAAACTGGGAAATGTTCCAGATTTTATACATACATGTAGATGCGCACGCCTACACACAGAAGCTGTGACTTTCTAACTGAAGGTTGTGTGTATAATACATCGCAAAACAAACTAAGCGAGGGAGGGAAAAGAAACGGCATGTTGCTGCAGAAAATACTGCAAACGGTGGACAGAAATATAAAACTGTGCAGTATCTCCATCAGCCATTTTGGAGACAGCTTTATCTTAAAATAGAAGTAACAACACAGGACATTCTGTCTCCCTGTCAGCCATTTTGTTGAGATAACACAAGGCTTCTCTAACAGGCATGGAATAGAACGGGCACCCGTTCTTTTAAAGCCTTTTCTAACTGTCATGTGCTATCTGCACACTCCTCTATCACATCCTTTTACTGCCCCTGTTTCTTTCTTCTTTTACTATATTTTTGAACGCTTTCCATCTGTGTCAGAATGGATTCAAACCGGTTGTCTCTCAATTTCCGTCTCTGTCTCTGCATCTCTCCCTCGGTCTCTATGCATTTATGGTCAGATGTCTCCATGGCAACTCAGACAACCATACCACGGGAGAGGGAGCCTGTCGTCTGTCCGTCCATCTGCTGTGTTTTTTGGAAGGGGGAGTTTTCATTCTGCGCAGTGGTGTGCACAGATGCTCTGGGTGAAGGGGCAAAAATGTAAAGAAGGAGTCAAAACAGAGCAACTTTTGGGCGGCAAAGGACACTTGGGCCAACCAGAGGACACTTGAGGGACATTTGACATCTGACCAGGAGATCGTTTGGGTCAACCAAAGGTAACCTCAGCTGACCAGAGGGCACTAATGCCCAGGCGACATAGAGGGTGTAACACATGTGGACTGTTTGTGGAGCGGCTGCTGCAACGCTACGCTTCCACTATGATCAATTAAACTGGCTACACCAAGCGTGGGAGCAGTGCATAAATTATGCGTATGCACCACGGAGATCTTGGTAACCTCATCCCTTACATAGCCTACTGTAGTCCAGATGTCATCTTACCCATATTAGGCTACACAAACTTGGTGAAAAAAGTTGAAGGTTCACAGCGCTCTGCTGGGTCCCAATGCTGAAGAAACAGTTCCACACAACCAAAAAACGAAAGGTCGCCATTTTGTCTTGCCTGTGGTTCACACAATCCTATGCATTATGTGCTCTGCAGGTGTAGCCAGTAAAAATCTACATTTGGTGGACTCTTTGTTACATTTACACTGTGGCCTGGCCGTAAGGGGGACCAGAGGGGTACTTTGGTTGATTAGAGGACACCGCTTGACCTGAAAACATATGTACAACCTATCGGATACTTGGGCCAACCAGAACATAATATGCCCAACCAGAGGGCATTTGGACTGACAATGGGACCCTTGGCTGACCAGAACACAGATGGATTAAACCAAGGACATCTGGGCAGATGTGAAAAGCCTAAAATGCATAATAATTACATGCGGAAATGTTGCAAATGACATGCTATTTATACGCCTTCCCATGAGATTCGGGTTGTGTGGATGGACTTTCTATGACCAAAGGCTGCTTGGGCTTACCAGAGGGTCACCTGAGCGGCACTGGGTCAACACTTGTGTTGAGGAAATGCACACTTAAGCAGCTCAAGTGTCCCTCTTTACATTTGGGAACAAATGAAGCATGAAATATCCTGCTTCAATAAAGATCTAAATAAAATAAAACTTAGGTGATTGCAGCAAAAAGGGCAGGGCCCTCCTTGTGTGCACGTCACTTCATTCACAATATGCATGCTATTGGCGTGCATGTATGCTCACTGTATGTTGGAGTGTTTCTTTCCCCAGCCATGTCTGTCTGCTCTCTCTCTTTCTATTAGTATGCATGTAGGTCATGTGGAGCTTTATCCTGAGGCGGGACCGCTGGGACCTGAACGCCTGAAGTAAGGCTTGCCAGTCCAGGTGGGTAAAGCACTGACTCATGACCCACCCAAAATGGGTCAAAGCACAGCTCCTTTCACACTCAATACGTTTCTTGCTAATCATTCGCACTGATCATTTGCATTTCCCCTAGCCGCTACCGTATGCACATGCTGTTCTGCCTGAGAAGTGTACTGTGTTATATTTAAATGCCAGGATTTAATTGTTGTCTACCTGCTAAGCCGTCGCATTAAAAAGCTGAGATTCAGAATTTAGCTCAGGCTTGACAAGATGTCAGAGAGGGAAAGAGAGAGTGAAGAATGTGGATGTGCAGCCTGTACCGTGTCCTTAAAAGCACGGGCATCAGGCGAAAGCATTTCTTTTGAACTCATGCCACTGTACTGCACACCACAACATAACGTGACCTTGTTTTTATCTTTGCTCAGCAGATTGGAAAACAAAGGGATTGATGAGGCTAAAGGAGGTAAAATGAAAAAAAAATGATGGTCTTTTTGGGGAATAAAATATCGCAGAATTGGCTTTGAAATGTCCACTCTTGAAATGAAATCCAAAGCTTTGTCCATGGCAAGTCTGTATTTTTCAGGCAGTGGCTTTCATTGAAATGACTCAGCACATGGAGGATACAGCAAAGAAGCAAAGTGGAGATAGAAAGAAAGTGAAGATGAAACCTTAAAATACTCCAAATCTTTAAGCTCAACACTTCTTCTCCCAACTTGTCAAATACCGAAGCTTGGTCAGTGGCCCTACGCTTCAGACTATGTCGCTATAGGCACCAATCTAGCGCCGGTTTTGGACATTTCAGGGACGGTGAGTCAGTTTCCGCAAGTTACATGCACAGTGTCTTTTCAAAATATACTTCTGTGTTCACAGGAAACCAGCGCCGGTGCGTCCATATTGGCGAATTAGGCAATTTGGTGGCACTTTGGAAAGTAACCAACAGCAAACATAACTGTGGTCATGCTAGGTTACGCGTTCTGTAATTTGGAAGTTATGTAAACAAAACTTTGGTAAAATAAGTCAGCGCTGACATGGTTTCACACCTGACACGAACAGCAGTGTCCTGGGTGAAAGTCCGTGTTTGCTTGATTGTCTCACAGCGAGATTTCTATGATTAAAGATTTCTGTGTCAATAATGTGAATTAAATAACTGTAATCTACGCCTTCAGTGCAATCTCCTCACCCTCTTTGTGCCTCAGCCTCCCTCTCAGATGAGTCCACTTCCTCAAGGTGTTGGTAGGCGTGGCCTGAAAACTTGGATCCTCCGATCGGATTCAGCTTTCCCCTGGGTATGGGCGGGGTCCTGCGTGGAGCTGACCAATGGGCTACCCGGGTTCTCTGATCCGGGCTGTGAGACAAGGAACCACTTCTACGAAAGAAAAAATAATTCGATAAAGATTCAGGAGTTAGTGTTTAACACAGTATCTAAGGAGTTTTTGGATTTGATGCAGACGGCGTAGATTGATTGTTACTGCTTATGTGTTTGTGTATTAACTCACAAACATAGGGTTTTGCTAGTTTTTTCGTTAGTCTGTTTTGGATTGGCTCCAACATTTCGGAGCCATGAGGACCTCTGATCAGCAGTTAAAACGACAGTCAAAAGTTGCTTTTGTCAAAATGTGAGTGTAGTACCAGAGTTACCAAAAAGGTTACTGGGATGAGGTTATTAAAATGACCTCTGGTTAGTTACACATCTTTTAAGAAAAAGGGTGATTTGTTGCTCTCAGATATGACAATAATTAGAAAGCATGGTGTTATCCACATGTCCTCTTTCATATAATCTTATAAAAGAGATTTTGGAGCCGGAAAATGGGTTAAGTACATTTTCACTTGAAGTCATGACTGAAGTGGTAAATGTCCTCTCCAGGCCCTCATTCGTATTTAACTCTGCTGTTTTGAAGCAGAGATTTGCCTCTAAAAATGGGCTTCTTAGCCATAACAACTGAAAGCCCTGCTTACAGTCAGGCACTTAATAGTTGGCAGAGTTTTGTATAAAAGCATTTAAACGAGATATTCATGAAACACAGAATTAGCTCTGGTCAGTTTCTTTCTGGCTATTTTGGTATGTGGTCTCCCAACACACTCTGCTATCCGGACAATAGTGTCCAAGTCTCTGCCTAAGCTGATGCGATTGCAAACAAATAAACTCTGCTCACCCACTGAGAAAGTAATTTGTGGGAAGAGGAACAGACTGCCAGCCAAGTAACCTCGTGATCAGCTCAGCTGTTCACCCGAGAGAGCGAGAAATGGAAAGAAAAGGAGCAAGAAAAGCCTTGCAGGAGTTTAGCCAAAAGGTTAGAGAAGTGGACGTTGTGGTTTGAGGGTTGTCTGAACACATTTCTAGTTTATCCGGGAAAAAAAAAAGAAAATCCTCTGAACCACTGCCTGGATCCCTTTGAAAAAAAAGCTGATTAAACCACAGCTGCTCTGGTAGAGTTGCTTAGCAGTTAGAGGTCAAAACCCATGAGTGTGCTGAGAGGCTCTCAGGTGTGAATGAACAGCGATGAAGGAGAGAGAAGTCAAAAAAGCATCATGTGTGCATTCTACTCATTTCCCATATGCAATGTTTGGAAAAAAAGGTTTCATGTTGAATCCAAAATCAAGCTGTCTTTTAACTCTTTCTCACACGTATAAAAACACAAAACCACAGGTTAGAAATACAAAAACCGAATACCAATGACGTACAAACCCGAACAGAAAATTCAGCCTTAGCAAATATGTGAATTCCAGCTCTGTCAGGAGTGTGTGTTGGGAGTGTGTTGCTTGCTGATGAACATGCCAGTGCCAACACACCACTGAGCAGTGTGAGAAGAAAGCTTACAGGGATTTACATGCCTGTGTTGGCTCATAAATGCCTGCACATGTGCTTCCTGTTTTATCTCTGTCCCATCTCCTCATTGTTCATGAGTGTTATAGATATGCTTATTAGCATGTTTATAGCTTTAATTATAATGGCTATCGTTCTTCCATGAATCAGCAATTAACTTTGGCTCCGCTGTAATGTGGATAATTTCATTTCTCTCTTCACTGCGTCCCTGCTGATTACAGGAAAGGACACTGAAGTTGGTATTATTTGCATTTGCCGTTTCCTGCAGTGAACGGAGGGGGAAGCTGCATCTCCAGTGTGACGTTATGCCTGTATGTGACCGTGTGTGTGCAATTTAAAAGTCATACCTCTGATGTTTCGCTGCTCCCCTGGAGCAGTTGGGTGGCGTGGTGGAGATGTTGCAGTGTGCAAAGCTGGACCCACAAACGTTCCCCTGGCGGGACTGGGTGGATCGTTTGCAGTACTGCGGAAACAAACAAGAACAATAAAGTTTTGTTGCAGTTCACATGTTTTGAGGAACACTTTGGATATATTACATCATGCTATACAACGTGTTCCCACTCAGGATCAAACATCAGGGTATATTGAAATTTCTTACATTTCTAAACTCCCACCTCGCTCCTTCTCACAAAATAAAAGGTGATAGCTACCTGGTAAATGCACTGGAGATCTATTCATGATATTACAGGTGAAAGGCAATTGTCATATATGGTACTGTATATTGTTTTCTAATGTGTCTGTGTTTGACAAACGGCAAACACTCGCAGTCCTGGTTTTGGTTCTCCTGTACCTCCCTTCCCTCCAGCGGGCCCAACAATAAGGCCTGGGTCTACAGCAATGTGGTGTCGGTGTTAGTTCCCAGCGGGGACCGGCTGAGCAGCGAGGCAAAGCTCCGCTCCTGGCCGGAGGAAGCTACGCAGATGCAGTGCACTGAGCTCGCCTCCTCCTGCAAGAGATCTAAATGCAGATCAAAGGCGGCAGTGAAACTGGATCTGGGTCCGTCTGCGGCGGGCTGGTCGCTGCCGGCAGAGTCTGAGTCTGGTGAACCTGCATGATTATGTCTAAATTTGCCAAATTCTGACTCGATGACAGAATTACTTTATAGAACAAGCCAATCTTCTCACTGACACATATAGAGGCATCAGTATTAAATTAAGACTATTTCATAACCAGTTAAAAGTTCCTAGTAGTAATTTTATTTTTTTGACATTTTTGCCTTAATTTGACAGAGGAAAGTGTATTTGAGGAGTGAGAGAGATGGGTATCATGCTCCCAAGGCTGGAATCAAACATTGTGGTTATGTAACATGCGCTGTAACCACTGGTGCTTCAAAGCATGCACTACTTCGTGACATTGCTTTGTTTTAAGGGAACACAAGCCCAAAAAGTTTGGGAACCGTTGCTCTGTCTTCAATGCTACTGGAATGGACTTTGTGATAACAGCCTTCATGGCGACGTACTGTATACATCATTTACATATCAACGCATCTCTCTGTCTGATCTCTTCTATGAGTGAAATCATCAAATAAGGCAGAAATGCCAAGAAATTAATCATTAATAAGTCCTTTCAAAGCCTGGATTCATCAGAGCGGGAACGTTGATCAGAAAATCGATGTAATTAAGTCCTCTGTACTTTGTACAGTGGCACAAAGAAAGATCCGGATTAAATGGAGATATGTTCAGAGATGGAGAATTAAGTATCACAAAACCAGCCAATATGTTGAAGGAAAGTTACCCTTTTTACATTACACGAGTGCCTATTGCCTGCAACGATCATTTGGCAGATAAAATCAAAGTTTTGTTGGCTCACATCCTTCTGTACTCTCAAACAATACATTGGCGAGTCTTGCATTTTTTTCACTTTGGTGATTTCTGACAAGATTAATGCTTCATTTTGCTCAGAAAGGCACTCTTTCTATAACACTGCTGTATATTGTTCTTTTTATTGCTTTCCATCCCCTTTGAATCCCTCTCTCATCCACAATGATCCTTCCCTTGTCCCCTCTCGTTCCCTCTTTCCTTCTGGTAGCCGTCGTGACAGGATATCTATATCAGCACTACCGTGGCACTATGCAAGTCCCATCTTCTGCCTCTTAGCTCTCTTCATGTTCATCCCCCATCTCCAGAGAGACAAATATGCAATAAAAACCAAACACTTCTTTGTTCTGCACTTCACAATACGGTTGACAAGGCAGACTCACTCAGTTGCAGCAGAAAAGATCTGCTGAACACGGGGCAACACAAGAAAGTGTTTCAGCTTTTAAACTTTAAAAGCCTTAAAGATGTAAGGAGTCTGGCGCTGGTTTGATTTCTTATCTACTACACAACCCTATCGGTGGTTTGCATCTATCTGGCTGTGACAGTTTTCTCTCCGCAGCATTATCTCAGCATCGTCTAGAAAGAATCTTCTGTAAGGTGGGAGAGACACCTTGTGCACAAAGTTCTTAGTTTGATGTCTGACTAACAAGGTTGTCACTGACGCAATCCCTTTTTAGGGACCCTCTGCAGGACACCAGCCTCATTAGCATGACAGTAGCTTCCTCGGTTATGTGACCATTCAGACGTTTGAAGGCCGATTTGTACTTATAAATCCATGACACACTTTCTCTCCTAACTTGAATTTATACCGTATATAGACTACCAGCTGCACTGAGGCAGGAATGTCGATGATTAGAAGGCAGGTTCATTAGGAAGAGCGGTGTATCTCAAGTGTTCAAACAGTGCTCATCTTCTTTCAAGGTGGAATCACTCCATGCTGTGGTGGCAAAGTTGACTTTAATTTGACTCTGAAAGAGTGTGGCTACATGGATTTTTCGATTGACAAATTATCTTAGGGGAATGACACAGGTAGTGTCATTATAATGATATAGGTTGAACTCATGGAGGTGTCTCTACATCTGACATAATCCTTCTGCCAGTGCTAATCATATTTTCTAAATACATAAGGGACTGACGCTGACTGGCTCTGAATATTAAGAAACATTGGCTGTCTGAATAATGCAAGTTATTTATTATTGGGTATCTTGGTCAGAATAGCATTGGGTGGACTAATAGTTGGAGCTTCAACAGAAGTTTACACTACCGTAGAGCTGACAAGTGGTTTAAAGGTAAATCACGTGTCACAGTTTGAAGCTTAGATCAACTTTACACATAAAAGGCCAATGTACTCATGAGGAATACTAATCTGTGTTGCGATTTATTTTTATTTTTCCATTTTAGCTTTGCACTTCCAACTTTTTTGGAACCCCTTGCGCAGTGCATTGGTTGATATTGTTAGTTTAAAAAAATACAAATACACAGTATCTGAAGGAGTGACAAGTCTAATCCAACACCACCCTGTTGAATGTGTCTGGATTCTAAATTGCTTAATTTTCTCTGATCTCCGCTCTCTCTCTCTGCTTTTCTTCCAAGCTGCAAATTGATACAGACGCTTCCAGACAAAAGTTGCTCTATTTTTCAGTCTGTGATAAAACAGAAAATTAAAAAAAAGGTGTGACATTATGCATACGACTACGATTGCGGGCTATAATTCTTCAAACAGAGAAGGATCGGTTTATGCTTGTATGTTAATTTATTCATGTTTAAGAAAAAATAGCTGGAAGAATAATCACCCCTGTTAATCCTAACTGAAGTTCACTGACTTATCAATGCTTTGTTTGATAGTTAAAGGCAGGAACAGTATTGTGTTTAACTAATGTATCCGTTATAGGTTAATAAAAATCTCTGCCTACCAGCTAAAAGAGGGAAAAGTGCCTCCAATCTGTTAATGCAGACACTGTGTTGTGTTGAAACTTGTTTCAGTTTAAAAATAGATCTCGGCTTTACTGCTCAAGGAAAACAACAGAAACCGTGTGCATGTGTCATACAGCAATACTGACTGTTTATAGAGGTCATCAATATAAATGTAATGTTTTCTCACATCGCTGCAGGCAAAGAAACTCTGCTCTCTGGCTCCATAAACACACACACACACACAAACAGATACAACGGTGCAAAAGTCATTACTTTGACAGCGACTTCAAGCTGAATCTAGACATTTGTGGTGCAAAGGGGAGCACGTAATGACGTTTATTAATGTATATATGTCTGTGTACTGTAATGGATGTTTTAATCTCTGAGATTGGGTCTCGCATCCAACTGTATGCCTCTGGCACTCAGGTTTTTTTTTAACTCTGACAGATCATCCGGAAAGGAACCAGGAGATGATTTTTTTGATTTGTGCAGAGATGCTGCCATCAACAATAGCTTTATAAACACACACACTCACATATACAGCTATGACCAAACACACTGCATTCTCAGATTAGCAGAGAAGGCTCAGGATAGTCTCGTTCATGACGGAGACCGAGCCGTTTCAATTATGCGGCAATGACAGACAAACTCAGTGAGATACCTGTGGAATACACGATAAAGTGGTAAAACCTGATTGAGAGAAACAAAGATTGGAGCTGCTCCTCAGTTCCCTGCTTAATCAAATACTTCCAACAAAAAGGGCCCTGCGGTGCTAATCAGAAGAGCTAATTTTGTATAACAGGACACTAACAGGATAGTTCAGCTGTCCTTGTCATGAGCTGCCCGGTTATATGGGATGTTTATCTCCATGTATATGTGCTTAAGTGCAATATATATATAAATGAATATATGAAATCTCTTTAAAAGTTAAATTACAAAAAACAAACAAATCTGGTTTTAATTGTGGCAGAGACATGCAACAGAAATTTGACAAAGAGTGAATTAACTTGCTGTGTATGACACACTTAACTTAACCCTGTGCTTGTTGCTCTGTGTTCAGATATTTGGGTAATTTATTGCCTGCAGACAGAAATCTATGTGACTTTGGGCTCGTAGGCACAAAAGAAAAATGACAAAAGAAAAATACAAAAAAAAAAAAAAATGTATTTGCATGCAAGTTCCCAAAAGGCTTAAAAGTAACATTTAAACTTTAAAGATCAGCTTTGTTTTTCTCAGTTGTACATTCTGTAGTCAGTTAACAATAATCAGTAATTCATTAGTCAGTGCTAATAGAGCAATTAGCAGAATAAAAGCCAAAGGACTACTTTTATCATCGGCTATGTTGCTCCTTCCACCTGTATTTAACCATAGACACTGCTGTGCAGATGTGGCATGCTGTTTTAGACACTTATGAGACATTAGTCAACAGTACAAATATGTCTCTTAAACCACCCCGGCGTATGAATGAAACAACTTACGTACAGTATGTCCTTTTGAGTGCAATAAAGATGCCATTCTTGCTTTTTGCATGTGATTTTGTGTAGTCTCTATTTACTGCAATGTAAACACATAGACGGAAATATGCTATGCTAAGAACAGGTATCTGAAACTCCGAAAGAAGCACAAAACCTAAACTGTGATTTCTTCAGAAAGTGCGAAATAGATATTGCAAAGCTGAAGTAAAGTGATAAAGTGCAGTGACCCATTTAAAGTTTTAACGGAGCTCCGACCTGAATGAAGAACATTCTTGCCATTGACGTTTACAATGAGAAAAGTGGAAAAATGTATTACAAAAAGATATAAAAAATATCAAACTGACATTTAGTGGTTGAGTGTCAACAAATGAAGGTAGAATAATAATGAGTAAGAAGAACAGTGGTGTGATTAGTTGCACATTAAACAGACATCCTCCTTATCAATAACTGATCTGGTGTCATTTGCCAGTTTGATAAATATACATGAATCTATTTGCATGTACTTGAAGAACTCTTATTTATTCTCAATTACTGGGACATTTAGGTTGAAACTGCAACGTAATATGATTAACTTCTAATAGCCGCACTTTATAAGATCTAAATCCATGTGGAAGGTTGGATTGCTGCCATTCCCTTGATCTTCATGGAAGTCCGGGAAGCCAGTTTCTTTGTCCTTGGCAGGGCACTGAGCTTGAGGGTAATAGGAGGTGGCACACCTGACACACCGCCTTCACAAATTTTACAGATTACTTTCAAGCTTTGGTTAGCTCTGTCTCCAAGCTACATCTTATCTGAACCCTTTGCAAACTGAAATTCTAGATCCCCAGGCAAGAACGCCCTTGTGTTTCAAAGTCTATAGATTAAAGTCGACAGGGCCTGTGCAGCCCTGCTCCTTTCAACAATTTAACTTCCTTGACCTGTTGATTCAAGTTAGGCATTGAAACATTTTATGCAGTATATTGTCACCTTGTTGCTTGCACTGGTGATACACCTGAGGTATTAGTCTATATGTGATGATTATAATTACAATAAAAGACTCAAAACTAGAGACCATCTTGCGATGGGATTACACCAACTATGACTCAAAATTTGTCTGATCCCTCTATTTTTAAATTTGACATTTTGGGAACTGGGCTCACTGTAAGATAAGAAAACCGATACCACTCCCATGTCCGTACAGTCAACCCAGTCGCCAGCATCGAATGTTGGCACTGTTTGTTTTTGCCAATCATGTAAACGTTAAATCTCAACATTTTTTAAACCAAACATGTTTCATATTAACTTTTTGTGAAACTGCATTCTGAATGACTTTCACGTTTAGGCAACAAAACCAGGTTTAGGTTTAGTAAAAGATCATGTTTTGGGTTAAAATAACTTATTTTACTTTTTCACAAGACACGAACCACCAGTCTACTGGGTGAAAGTCCTGTGTTTGACCCATCCAAGCACCGAAACCGCAGAATTATGCAGACTTTAAACTCAAACTTATTTTTGATATGTCAAATGCGTAACCTGTGAGAAATACGTTCCCTCACAATGTAACCGACAGCGGTTTTGTTGGATGGGAAGCGGTAAATATGAGGCTATTGCCAGTTAGCTTAGCATAGCATATCATTTCCCAAAATATTGAACTATTGCTTTAAGTGCTGGTGAAGTGGAAGCACCAAAACAACTATGTTAAAGTGCGGATGAGATAAGAGGTATCCTTCGTGGTTTTAAGGAATTAGCGTTGACTGTTGGTAGGAGATAGAAAGGGAACCGTGGTCTTTGGTGTCAGACCAATGAAATGCAGACCAAGTGTAGTTTTTTTCTTTTATACTGATGGAACCAATGAGGCCAAATCAGGCATATCAGGCCAAGGACTGACTTGTCAACTGTATCATGAACTGCCAGCATGAATTGTAATTATCTCTACTTCATGCAAACATGAGTCTCAAATACAGGATACAAATGTGCTGCTCCCACACAGTGATTTATCCACCTTGTGTATGTTAATGTCTTTATGATGGATTGAGAGTGTGTACAGTACATGGGTTTTGCTTCACTGTAAATTTAAATCATGCCCTTGGAGGAAAGATACTATTCATCCAATAAAGCTTCATGTCAGACCTGTGTAAATTACATAAGTAACTAACTGTATATGATAGAGATGTAAAAAACGGTTACAGCTAATTCATGCAGAGTTGCGCACAAATGCACACATACACTCCCCCAAGGTAATGGAAGATGTGGATTTGACTGGCACTCAAATGAATGTGATGTTTTCCATGCCGCTACTCCCAAACGCACATCTGGGAGAGATGTGATGACAAAGAGCGCTGGGAAGATGATGAATGACATCGCTGGCCAGCACCGAGCTCCCAAACCACTGAGCGATTGGTCACTCAAAGACCTGTGAGCCTGATGCAAGTGGCCAGGTGGAGACGGGAATACAACCTATTTCATAAAGCAGCTAAAAACTACTGGGGGGTGATAAACTCAATCATAGATCCTAGTGCTCTGAGGTGTAACGTGTACTGTACAGGCCTGATTTGGGTTCATTTTCAATTTTCGCTGCTTAAAGCACCAATCCAAGCTAAAAATCATTCTAAATTTGTGGCATCTAATGGTATTAGATGTCTAAGAAGATTGCTTTAGAGGTTGGCTTTCTTGGTGCTGCTGTATCTCTATGCTGCTAGAAGCAACTGAAGATGGTCTTCATAATGACAAATATCAAGCCCAACTCTTTTTAGTCTTATTGATTCTTAACCACAACAGGTTAAAGTTAATGCCACGTTATGCTGTCCTCCAAACATCAGTTCATAAATAAAATGGGATCACCCCGACTTACGCACATTAATACATTCTCCAAGTGTATTTACATGTATGGCAGTCCTTCACTATAGGGCATTAACAATTTGAAAGAAAACCAAGATGGAAAAAGCAAAAACAGCAGTGGTCACCTCATGCATTTGCAGGTTGGTGTTAGGGACCCTCATCTTGGCATCCAGGGCATTATGGGAATTAGCAGTGTAGTTTTTCAAACTGCGACTCTCCTTCAGGTGGGCCTGGAGCTTCTCTCTGCGCCTCCTAAAGAGAAGGAATAACAAAAAAAGGATGATGCTCAAGTGGAATTTTGACCTTCGACTATTGTCAGCCCAACTACTGTGAATCATGTGTAGGTCTGCTGGTTTCTACCCCCAACCAATCAGTATATCATGTCAATGATTATTGAATCAGTAAGTGGTGTTTGTCATAACACTGGCTTTAAGTATAAGGATAAAACATCTGGTACAATTATACCAGGGCAAAGTACGTTCCTCAGTTGCATTCAGTTTAGAGGCCGTCACGTTAGGCTTTTCAAATTACTTCTAGTAAAACATTCCTGAGTGTCATAATTATGTTCTGGAATCATCATTCCCACCAAATCCCACCTGCAACTAATAAACCAGTTCTAACTTACAACTTTAATGTACTGCACTCTACTGGTGTGTGTAACACTCTCCTCCAATCACGAGCGTAAATTCGTCCACAGATAATTTGTGTAGCCGGCCAATCAGGACGTGCCAAACCAAACAAGTGCTTACCTCACAGTATATAAGGCAACAATCACCAGTGCCTGTATCCTTTTTCTATTCAGCAAACTGCGATTTGCCCACTGACTGCCCATCTCCACGGATGGAGTTACCGCTTCAGGTACCTCGTCGTGAGAGCCCAACGGCTACCGGCTGAAGATGATTTAGCTTTTTAATCGGTTTAAAATTAGGTTGGAAGCTGGCTACTTGTGAAACAATCTGATCGTGAAAGTCGTCTCTCAACTCCAACTCCTGTCTCGCATCTGAAGTTACTAATCAGACTGTAAACATTGGAGCTGCTCATTGTTTACAGTCCTGCTACGGAAAAGGAAGTCTTGGCCCGGATACCCGCTGGCTACCCCGGGAACCCCAAAATATAGCCCCTTGCTCCAAGGTCTGTCGTCAGACCGATAGCTGATGGGTTCCGAGACGAACAGTGAACACATCAGGCTATCTATCTCTATAACTCATCAGCTGCAGTCTCCTCTTGGACAACAAACTTAGTTCCTAATTGCCGTAGATGCGATCGATTTAAAGACCCCTTTCCCGAGTCAGCTGGCTCCAATAGTGGTTCTGAGGGTTTCCAGGAACCTCAAACATAACAGCTTACAGTAGCTACAGTAAAAAATAATTAGCAAGCATACAGGTTAAAATACAGAATAAAGCATTTTACTTTGTTTTTAATCTTCTACTCAATTAAATGTATGGGCCATTATCCTACTTTACTTTCTAAATATCCATACTACCCTGTGTCATTCTGATAAAGTACACCGCAGAAACTGCAGAATCTTTCAGACTCATCCACCGACACACTTTTAAAAAATGAGTCAGAGGCCAAGGAGAATTGCATTCTTCCAGACTCCTGCCCTTGGGGACAGAGGAGAAGAAGAAAGTGAGCTATTGACCAAACAAAGGAGCTTTCTATCTATACCTCTCCTTCTTTTCTCCCAAAGCAGTGATACACAATCCCAGTATATATTGACTCCATTTAATGTATCCTGTGAAGATGTTTTAAGTCTAGACTCTTCATTCCTCAAATGTGTTGTCATGAAACATGGTTGAGAATTGCTTTGTAACGCTTGCAAAGACACCGACGGACTGAAGTCCCTCACTGGACGAGTAATTCGTTTGACCCTCATCATGCATTGAGGCAGACCTTACTCATGACAAGAGGTCTAGAGGTTTGAAATCTGATTCCTCACATTCATCTTAAACTCTTATTGATTGTGTTTCTGATCAGCGTACATTACGCGCTCTTAGTTGTTATGACACTCGTTACCTAAGCTTGCGCACGTAACCCTTTTATCACGTATTTGGACAGGGATGTGATGCAGTATTAACAAACAGCCTCGCCATTATCTCCTCTAAAGCCTTAGCCCAATCTGGTTGTTTATTTGATGCTTCACCATGTAAACGGGTAGGCTTGCTCTTTACGATAGAAGCTTATGCTGCACAGGTTCCCACATGTTACTGTGTAGTGAGCTCAACTTTTATGAAGGAGACTGTTGCTCTCTTCTCGTCACAGACCACCAGTTCACTTTTATGCTTTTATGAATTGTAATGAAATGTGTTGCCTACCTCTAACTGTTCCTTACCTGTCATTTATTTGCCATAATCATGGTATTACCTTAATCACACTGTATGTGACAGACAGTTATTGTAAATTTGGATTTTGCTGAATCCTTAAATACTGAGGTTCTTGTCAGAAACACAAAGAAATTGTGTTAACACAGTTCTAATCTAGTGGCGTCGGGTAGTAACAAGGGGCCCCAGTGCGCGCTACTCAATATGAAGCGCTCCCGGTACACCCAAGGAATCTAATTTAGGGAGCTTTGCTACCTTCTCTTCCTGTTCTTTTCTCTCTTGTATTTTCTTGCTCGTCAGTCTTCGCAGATTTTGCACCTAAACTGCCCACCGTAGGCCAGCAGACACTTTACACAGCCAAAGTCATGCAAGTCACGGTGTTAGCTGGAGGCTTATCATAGCTGGCAACTGAAGATACATCTACCGGAGCCACCGCACGCTTCCCCTCCCGACGAAGCAGGGCCGTCCGCGGGGAGGAAAAAACAAACAAAAGTACGAAACGTTCCCTCATCTCTGCCACCCTGGAGTCAATAATCAAACTGTAAGAACGTACTGTACAGCCCCCAGTCAGTGGCACAGTAAACTATAAGCCGACTCCACACTTGAAGATTACAAGATGGCAGTGTTACTTTGATCGGCCTTTAGAGTTTCAGCAGTTTGGTCCAATTTTCAATTTTTTTTTATAACTTATGACTTTAAATTCAGATTGTTTGGAGGTCAAATATTGACCCCCGGTTATTTGGAATGTGGCCAGGCATTACACTGTGCACCGATAAAGATCAACTGCTACAGCATTGTCTGGCTCAGTGTGAGAAAACCTCTGACTTTATCTTTATTCAGGTCACTCAGATTTGCATGAACACTTCCTCCCAATCTGTAAGCATCTTCTCCATTGAACAAGCTAGTTTCCTGACTCAATTACGGATTCATTGTCGGTGCCTGTCCATCATGCCTTTATCCGATTATCTTGTTGTCAGGCTGCTCACTCACTCACATCATTATATTACAGAGGGAAGCCTATGGAATTACAGTGCCATCTATCACAGCCCCGGTTCACACACAACCTGTTATGCACCGGATGTTTGACCCATCCTGTTGAGAAAACAGCTATGCAAAGTTCTTGCAGCCATTAATATGCCAATTAACGTGCACACGCAGGGCATGCACTGAAAAAAATATGCTAATAGAGAGAGAGAAGGACAGAAAGGAAAGAGAAAGAGAGCAGGAGCCACATGTGGTGACCTTTGGGTTATAATGGGCTATGAAAATGTGTGTGTGCATAATGAGATTTACAAATTGTTGCAAATACCCGGTCTGGGATTTCGTTCAAGATGTTTGATGCCTCAACATGTTCCATCGTCCTTCACTAAATGAACAAAATGTCTCCTTGGGCATTTCGTCTGCCCACACCCAACTGGGCTTATTACCAAACACTTTAACATTATGCTTACTTTTGGACTTATGGCAGATTTCACCATAAATGTTGTCGTCTAAGCAAGTTTAAAAGTTTGAAAATCATTGGAGCAACTTTCAGTTCCAATGAAATGAAAGAAAACTGGTGGTTGGCATGATGTGAGATGTCAGTGCAACTGATTTACCTGCCGACATCTTCATGAGAAAATCCAATATGGGACGTTTGTGCATAAACTTGAGTCCATCGAAGAGTTGGATGAAAATGTAAAAATGACAGTGCGTGAACTTGTTGTGTCAAAGTTCATATCAACTTGTGTTTCCCCACATTTAGCCCTTACTCAAACCAGTGATCTCCGAGACACGTAACCAACACCTGAAATGTTGGTGGTAATTTGTTACTGCACAGGAAAAGTGTGTGCACACAGCTACAGTAGGACATTTGGATAAAAGAATTGAATGTGTATGTCTGGAATTTGTTTAAAACAGACATGATTGTCTGATTACTTTTTTTTGCAATTTCACCACATCCTCCTTGGCGATTAACTGCACTTAGATTGCATGAAACTGGAACTACGTCTTAACGTATAACTGTTACATTGACAAAAATATACATACATAAACAGTTAAAAAAGACAGTATATCTGTGGGTATGTTTTTGTGTGTTCGTCCTCTCACTTGTTGCGGCAGTAGAGGGCCATGCACAGGGTTCCCAGGAGGCTGATTGCCATTGCGATGGATGTGATTGACAGCACCTGTCTCTTGTACACCTCTTTGCTCTCTGTAGGGACACAAAACAGAGGAAGGCATCACATTAATGTTCGAACAACACGCCGTTTGCACGATAAAGTCATAGATCACATTCATATCTGTCAGCATCCGCATTAGTGTGTGTGTCTGTGTGTGTGTGTGAGAGAGACAAAGAGGACGACAGGAAGGAAGAAAAATCTGTGTGAGTGTTCATAAATGTGTGTGCATCATATCTGTTGAGAGAGCACAGTCGATATTCACAGAGATGGAGTTAATACTAAATTAATTTGATACAGAAATTTCCCCATAACGCGGTACTAAACACGTGTTTTGAGACTTGTACTTGCCCACTTTTAATTTCTAACATCGTTGTTTACGGCTCCCAAACAGCCATTTCAAATCATCAAACAGTCAGTTGCGGGGCAACAACTCTCCGGGGCTTTTTTTTGTATCTGCCTGCAGATTCTGTGCTGTATTAGTGTAATTACTTTTGTGATAAATAAACCAAATTGAAATAAAATAACAACTCAGAACCCATTTACGACACGCAAACACCTATTTCCAATTCTCCAGCATCACCTGCTATTCTTAGTTACCGCACAGCCTTTCAGCTCATTTTATCAGCTTCACAACATCGAGTAATAGTCCAATAGACGCCAGTCGCTTTTGAAATGGATGCCACATGTAATGGAGCTTGAATACACGGAGACAAGAAGAGTTATGGCGCGGACGGACGCCATTAGCGGAGAAAAATGAAAGCTGTCTTGTTTGCTACGAACAAGTAAATCATAGTCGCCTTCACATACATTAATAGGCGATCAATCAAGTTTTATTTAGTGGCGCTCAGACCTTGGAGGAGTACGAAGATGACACAAGGTGTTGGCTTTTTTACATTGAGGTGATTGAGACAAATTTTTACTGCGGCTGGGTTTGAATGGCCACTTCAATAGAAAAAAGATAAAGTTCTTTACAGCCGCCTCCTCGGTGCGTAAGCTCAGAAAATCACTGCGAGGAGCTGCAGAATACAAACGCAACCGTCTGAGCTACAGGGCTACACAACTGCAGCCACTGCGTCTTGCTCAAGGGCATCCTGACAGCAGCCAGCGAGGGAGAGTGTTACTAATTCACGAGCACATCAAGATTTTCAAGCCTGGCTGGGAATTCAAACCGAGGATCTCTCAGCACAGGCTCACCGCTGTAGCCTTTGAGCTACTGATGCCCACACAGATATTGCATAACCAATCATACATGCAGGATGTCATTCATAATCCCCGAAATAACCGATGTCACAGAGTCTTTTAGTGTGTTGTCAGTGCATCTTTTTCCTCTCCTCTGTGGCCCTGTTTCTCTCCCTCCATCCATGTATAAGTTATGTTCAGGGCCGACGTTGTTTTGATGCCGCTAATCAGCCTGAGTCATCACTTTGGCTTATTGGCTATAATTATATCATTAGAGGAAGCTGTGGGCTGTCCTACGGGTGCACACTGACGTCGGTTGCAGGGAAGGCAGAGAGACAGACGGACAGAGCGACAGAGAGAGGGATGAGGAAACATAAACAAGAGAAATGAGGAGGGATGAGATATGGATGCAGGATGTTGTTGGATGTTTTCCCTCCTGATGCAGATTTGTTTATGAATTCAATTATTTTAATTGTATATTGTATGTTGCAGCTTCCTATATTAAGTTAAAATCTAACCTCACTGAGAAATTAAATCCCTAAGATAAAGTATGATAATACATTACAAGCTGGTTATGTGTCCCTATAAGTGGCCATTGTTTGCTTTAAGTTAAGTAAAACAAATATTGTCAAATGAATGCAAGAACAAGCACACATAGTCTCAGTGAGTGACCAGCAATTATGAAGCATTATGATACTTGATCTTATAAGTCATATACATTATAAAATGTTTTATAATGCATTAGAAGTACGTTTGTGATGCATTATCGACATGTGCGTCAGAAAAAGTATTACTGAAGGTTTTCATCCACATGTTTTTAAGTTTCTATTTGAAATGGAAAAATACATCTTTCAGAAAAACAGTTTTTTATGGCTGCTGAAGTGACAGAGAACATTATGGGATGGAAACCAATGTTTTAAAAGGTGTTTTCAATGGAAGAAAGAGACAAGAAGTGAAAAAATAAATTTGAAATTCTAATTTGGGATGACTTCATCTCGCCTCGTCTGCAAAGCTGATCTGAATGTGCAGACACGCAGACACATGCGTCAGCTCACGTACACACAAACGAAAATAAGTTTAGAGTTCAAAAGTTCAGTTTATCACCAAGGGTCAGACTTTCATGTTATATATGCAGGCAGCACGCTTGCTGTGAGGCCAATCATGAATATGTTGCCGAAGTCAAGCAGTGCTTCAGCCTCCCTCCCACGTCCTTGTTTGGACGCACCTATTGTATGCACAGACACTCTCGAGATGTGAATAAATCATGCGGTTCGAGAGAGGGGAAGCATGTTCGCGTTCCATCTGCGGAGACGCGAGGTCACATCTTCTCTTTATTTCCACTTCTAACCTCCGGTTCTGCCCCGCAGGTCGCTTATTTACAGCAACGTTACAGAACAATGAGATTCATATTTTACACTAAAGGTGGCAGCAGCAGTTCTAGAGGCGTTGGTGTGACCTTTTTGTGCGTATTTGTGGTCCTATACGTTCAGAATGTGTTTACAGCTGCCATGTTTCTATACAGGTGAGCTGGCTAGAAAGAGAGAAATCATTAAGTGATGGAGAAGGTGGGGAAATAGACTAGCCTCGCTAATAAAGATCAAAGCGTTTATTGCCTTTTGTGTCATATTAATGACTCGCATTGCCTGATAGAATACCCAGACATAAAAATAGTACTTGCTAAAGTGCTGATACAACACATGTCTAATATGTCTAATCCATGTATCACTGATAAGCCAAATAAATCTCTCTTTCTGACAAGAGCGCTACAGTCGTCCATCTGTCAGACTGTGTTAAAGGGTCAGTTCAACCAAGTTTCAAGAAAAAAGCATCTTGCAGACATTTTGGGGTTTTATTTGCTCAGCTTTTAAAACATGTGTGTCTGCTGGATTAGTACAGAAGAAAGACTAACAAAGACGTTTCTGATTTTTTGTGTGTTTCGATGATATTGCGCGGTTAAAGTTACTGTCTGGTGGCTTTTTATTAGTTGTATGTTTTGTACGTTAGGAAATTATGATAATTGTCCAAATCCCAGTTTATTTTATTTATTATAAATTCACTTTAACACGTGACACATCGCCCCGGAAAAGAGGCACAAATTAGCGTGTCCACCTCGGTGTCATGTTTCCATCAGCGCCTCTCAGAGCTGGAGCCGATAAATACCCGTGACTACTGCAGAGTCATCTGTCCCGGGAATGACTGCCGATCAAAACCTAACCCTAACCCTAAGACAAAAGCCACATGTTAGTGGGTTTTTTGTAAATGGGCTTTATGGTAGAGAGGAATAGATGCTGACAGCACAGACACAGATGCACACACATGGACATATACAGAGGGGACTAAAGTCTGGCGACTGGCTGATGTGGCGGTTTGCCTCTGAGCCCTGGTGGGAGGGCTTAAGTCGGCATGGTGGGCTTCATGAGATATAAGCACAAACAGAGCACACCAACAAAGCACTTGGCAGTGCTTCGGCCCATCTTTCTCCATCATTTTCAGCTTCATTTGTATTAGAGTTTGTGTCTTTGACCCTGAAATCGAGGCTCCCACTCTGACATTGTTCCATTAGGCTTCGACATGCATCAACAAATTAAAAAACGATTTTGGATTCTCCATCGGAGCACCATTAGGATATGTCATGTCTTTCCCTTTGTTAGCAGTGCCATGATTGTGAGTCATTCCAGGATTTGCGTCTAATGTTTTGGACATATGGACGAGTCAGACTGCTGGCAGGCACTGACACGGAAATGTCTGTTGCAGATATTAGGTTATGGTTTATTAAATTGTGTTGCATTTGTACAATTATGAATTAAACTGTGGCCTCTAGTTTGAGGGCAGTAAAATGTAATGTTTAGTGGCAGCGCGTTGGAATTGGTTCAAGGTTGACATGGTGGTAGAAGTTGGATGAATGATGGTAAAGGACTGAATGCTACACAAACAAATCCCAGAGGCACATGTGCTATCGATGGATAGAACCGTAATCACGGATGTGATTTCAGATCAATAAGGTTTCAGGTTCTGTTAAATGTGCCGCCTCCAGACAGATCAAATATCATCAACCACTGCTGCATGAACATCAAATCTGCAGAAAACACAATAGTTATAATAAAGCTCATTTCCGCAAGATTAATGACTAATAATTACATGTGCAATTAATCAAATAGTAATTAGTAACCTGTAGCCTTTGCAGACCTCCCTGGCTGTCATTTGGGTTCACACAGGATATCTTAGGGAAAGTAACTGCTTCCTTGTCATTCGTTTTCCTATGAAAGTCCCTCCACATGTGTCAATTTTCCCCTAATTACATACATACAGTATTTTCAAAATAAACGTCTGTCTGCACAGGTTTAGGCAAAAAAGCTACTTGGTTAATATTGGTGTTTTGGTTAAAATAACTATACAGAATCAAGTTATAGAAGTAAACAAGTTACATGACAAATCAATGTTGACTTCTCGCAGGGTATTAACGGACTCCTGGGTGAAGGATTGGTTTTTGTTTGTCCAATCCGCTCGCCCTGAAGGGTTATTAACGGTCTTTTTACTTCCTAGTTCACTATTCGTGGATTGATTTTGTGGGATATCTCCAAATTACATCGCATTATTTATCGTAGGTATATCTAAAAATGTTCAGGCCTGGCGTCATAGTCGTATATTTATCTACAGGGACATAGAAAGTTTACGGTTGTAATGATTTACAGTCACATAATGCAGAACTACTTTCTTATTTTGTATTATTTATTGAACAATATTCAGTATTCCTCGTGTCTGTATCGTATATCAGGGCCAGGAGCAGCCGGGATTGACAGGGATGGATGAAAGAGTAGGATGACATAACCGGAGAGGAGAGGAGGGATCAGAGGACGCAGACGGAGAGAGGATTCTCCAGCGATTGCCTCACAGCCCTGAGCTTTAGACTTTTCACGTGAGCGGAGTGCAGACTGCTGATGGCGGATAAAACCTGTATTTATGCAGGGCTGCCGTGCTACAGTAAGCATGCTCTCTTGTCTGGTCACGGTCCTTTCCTTTATTACCCGGATGGCTTTATTCACCTATTACCATCCTGAATATATTGAAGTGACTGGGCCTTTTGTTTTCGATGGTTCATTTATTTTTTTCTCATCTTCTTCTTTGATATTCTCTCTTCCACCTGTAGCAGGTTCACTGCTGCTGCTGCGTGGCCTCCTCAGGTTTCTGGTCATCTGAGGTGAACTAAAGCTGTTTGGTGGTTTCGGCTGAAACACAAGTGGTATCAAAGCTTTGCTGTCACGGCCACTGGACTGTGCAAACCACCTCATTCTAACTTTTTTAGTCTGTACGTGACAAATTGCCTTATGTCCCAGTGTGTGTTCTATATTGTGTGTTCTATAGTATGAAAATTGTACAGCACTGTGGTCGATATGTGTTATATTGTATACTCAAAAATGGGAAAATTAGAGCTTTGGCAATTTCTTAGAAGTCAATGACTATGGCTCACAAAACAAAAACAAATCTTTTTTATACAACCAGGTGAAAATTAGTTCATCAATCTGGTTTTACCAAAAACTGAAAAATTAATAGAAATGTTAAAACTCCTCGTTTAGTTTCATTTAAATGCTCTGGACCTGGACACGTGATTCTACTTCTGTTACTCTACACTCGTTCACAGAAGGAATGCATTTTATGTTTCTGGCAGCAGCCGTATAGTTGAAAAGAACAAAGCTGCACCTCCAGGAATTCAAAACTCATTCACAGAAAATCTCAGGAAAAAAACTAAACAAGAAAGAAATTGTGATGCTGTTTGATTGAAAGGTGATTTCTGAGAAGACACCAGAGTGATTTCTTTCTTCCCTTCCTGTTACTCATCTCCTCTCTCTTCTTTGACTTTGAGCAGAACACGCCTAATATTTTGCAGTCACGATGTGTTTCAGTCCCTAAGTTGTCAAAGTCAACCCGTTCTCTCTCCCAACTCATCGAATACTGATGCTGGTCTGATACTGACACACCGAGGCACCGTTTAGCTAAACAAACAAACTTTCATTCAGGGGACTTATTTTACCAAAGTTTTGTTACAAAACTTACGTACTTAACTTAACCCCACCCATGACCTTTACCTGAACCTAACCAAGTACTTTTGTTGCTTAAATCTAACCAAGTAAACCTACAGAACTAATTAAACCTACATTGGAGGTTTATTTTGAAAAGACACTATGCATGTTTTGAAAACTGGCACATTGTCCCTGGCACGTCCATGACTGAGGCAAGAAGGTTATCTGCAACATCATAGTTTGGGAGTGTGTTGTCAAAAGTGCAGAGTGAAAATGGAAACTTTCTCTACCTCGCCTCACACGTAAAAGACAACTGAATGGCATAAATACTAACTCCTATCACTGCTGTCCAAGGTATATAGTTGTCCACCAACTGTAGCTCCCTTCATCTTTGCTCTCGTTTGCCAATCTGCCTCCATCCGGCACAAACACACCTTCCACCATCCGGGTAGAAAATGAAAATCAACACGACTTAAAATCCTTTCCACCCAAAAAAAAAAAAAAAAGCTGGCTGTAACACTTTGCTCTAACATTGATTTACAGCCAGGTGGAACATTGGCAGTCAGAGCTCAGTGATCTCTGATGGAAAGGAAATATTGATGGCCACATGACTGACTAGATACAGTAAAATGCCCCCCCCCCCCCCCCCCCCCCCCCCCCTTTTTGCCAAGCTACATAAAAGATGTATAAAGAGGAAGGCAGGATCCAAGAATTCTTGAATATCAGCTCTGTTTTATTAAGCCGTGTGTGGGTGATGGCCTGGGTGCAGAGATCTCAACCTTCAGACACATTTCTAATTTTAGCCTGAGAAACTGACTCTGTAGGAGTCTCTATAAATCATGCATATGGCTACGGGTTGTCTGTGGAAAATAACTCCCATGGGATTAGACTGAGCATTTAGTTTAAAGCCAATATCAAAATAGTTTGTGCACATACAGCATATGTCTTGGTTTCTCAGTATTAGGTACACTGTACAGTCTTTTAAAATACAATGCACCTGCTCTGCCATTAAGTCTGCTTCCATGATGCTTAGAGTGTAAATCAATGTATCGGTTCATACGATAGCTTACAAAAAGTGCGTTCTCCTCCAAAACACACGTCAATTTCCGCTCGTTACATGCATACAGTCTTTGCATACAAAATAAACTTCTGTCTTCACGGGAAACAACTCAGTTAGGTCTAAGTGGCAACAAAACCACTTATTAGGAAAAGATCGTCGTTTGCGTTACAATAACTGCCGTTACTGAAGCACACGAGTTACATGACAAATGAATCAACATCCGTGTTTGTGGGACCCATGCATCGCCTAGAGTGGGCTTCTGCAGTCTTTATACTTCCTTGTTCGTGATTACGTGGATAACATACAAATTATACCAGCCTGTGTAAGTAGCCAGTAGAAACACCTCTGAATGTAATGTTGTCCAGTACAACGCCTTTAATTATGCTCTTAATAATAAACACATCACATCACTGAAATTTAAACAATATGAGCTTTGTAAAGATAGATTTCATGCTAGGACTGTTGTACTGGTCTACAACGCATCTGCCAGACTTCTAACCCACACCAAATCCTGGCACCACATCACTCCAGTCCTAAAAGACGACTAAACTACAACATCCTGGTCTTCACCTCCAAGGCCCTTCAAACCAGCATTAAATTGAGATTCTTTCAGAACCAGTTAAAGGTTCCTCACAGTAACTTTCCTGCAGAGGTCTGATTTAAATAAAGATGAATCGCGTTTATATGACCAACATTTTAAAGGATAATTCCACCTCATTACAACTCGGGTCTTATTTCTTTAGTTCTAGTCATCATTTTATGATCGCTGCTAAGAACTGTGAACGCGGTGACATTGCAATAAGGAAGTCTGACTGGGGAAGAAACATGAGCAGTCAGATGATCAGACAGAGGCTTAGCCAGATTAACTGAAGTACTTTATTTTCAGGTAAAAGAGAAACTCATCCACATATAATGTCAGTGGTATAAGGCCCCATTGCAGGAGTAAACTGTGAACGAAAACTAGAGCATGATGGATGAAAGTTAAACCAGAAAGTCTTGAAAACTGTGGTTGGGTAATCATTTTACAATTTGCACTCTTTTTCACTTCCAAATAAGTTTGTCGAACTCAAAGGTTGCTGACCTGTCTTGATTATGGCGTTTGTTTTCTGCACTATCTGACTCATATTTGTCTTTTTTCCAGATCTCACAGTTAAAGTTATTCGTTTTACCGATAAGAGTGACCAAAACTATAAAAAAATGAATCACAGAATTGTCCTTTAAAACCTCAGTTTACAAAACAAATGGAGCGCTACATTGGTTTAGGCAGAACACTGATGTTGTGCTGCATTAGCAGTAACGACAGCTTTATTGATGATTAACCACAAGTTGCTGATTTATCAGTTGATTGGCTACCATCTGACTAATCTACGCTGGACTTCATTTCTGCCTACTGATGCGTTTATTAAAGGAGGATTTGTTCTCCCAGCAGAATCCTCGTTCCAGCTTTGATTTTTTTAGGGCTCTCTCCACAAGCAGAGCTTAATCTTATCCAAGCCAAATCTAACTGTATGACCATTTACTATAAATTGTCCGATCCTTGATATTAGTGTCTGACTAAAATAATGTAAATCTGTGGGAGACAAGGGTCCTCCCAAATAACGACATTGCATCAGTTGCTACAAACAGAAATGGTTGCAGGAAGAAATGATCCAACATTTATAAAATCTTTATCCTTCATTTTTCGTTTCCAAGTAACCCACTTTCTACAGTGTGTATTTAATTGTATTGTATATTGTTTCAGTGGATTGCGATGTAAGCCTTACAATTTTTTTTTTTTTTTTACAGCTGCCAAAGCCACAGACGCTGACGAGCCAGGGTTGAGTGTGGGAGGTGCTTATATATCTGTGCGCTGCTTAACACAATGCCGGGGAAGACATTGGCAGGACTAGAGATGTTAGCTAAGAAAATGTGGCAGCCTGAACAATGTAGCAGAGGTATAAAACCTCTCACTGATTATAAATGGGAAAAAACCCTGCAAGATAGCTCTGTGGAAAAGATCATCTGTCACTGCCAAGTTTGCATAGTCTCAGCAAGTTTCCTGAACCCCCCCCCCCCAAACGAAACCCCTATTATTTGTGTCACTGCAAATGCAGAACAGAAAAAAGAAGCACGTCACTGCTTGGTCCTGTGCATTTTTTTTTTTTACTTTGAGAATGTAGAAGCAGTTACGTCAAACCAGTGCGAGGCCATTTCCACAGATAATCCATTGCTTTTTCCAAACTGTCTGTGTGGAAAGGGCCCAAATTCTACCGAGGGGCTCTAGTTATCAACAAGCCTCCATGTCGTTAACTGGCTCTCCTCAGCTGTGATGCCCGACACAGAGCCTGCACGAGAAGGGAGCTTGGCAGCGACGAGGAGGAGCCGCTGGCATGCGCCCTGCACAGCCTCGCAGGCGTGTGCATGGGAAGCACACAAACGTCCAACACACAGCCACTGGAAGAATCTCGAACTCGCAAAAACGAAGGACTTCAGAAGCACACTTTTGAACATGTGCCATGCATGTGCACGTGCGCTAATGAGGTGTGCGTTCGGCAAAAGAGCCAACACCATAAAAACCTCCCTCACTGTACCCCGCCCGCCACTCTGTTCTCTCTGTTTCCAAGGAGACTGCAGCACATCGGAATTCGGGAGAGACACTTCACGAGCAATTGTGAGGGAAAGAAAGTGAAGGAGAGCGAGAGACAGAAAGAAAGCATTAAGACAGCGACGGTGCAGAAAATAATGATATATAATTACACATGTGTATGGAGAGGGATGAAGACAGTAAGTAATAGTTAAACCACTGCAGAGCATGAGGTTGTGAATGTGCATACAGATGCTGTTTGTTTCCACGTCAAATGATATAATGATGCCATATGTGATGAGGCACGTCATGGACGGTGCATGTACTGTATGTAAGCAATCACGCGGCGCAGTGTCTATCCAATATGAAGCCCTGTGACGTTTACAGTCGCGACTCATGCAGATTTGAGACAAGAAAAGCTTCCTTACCCATAAACTCGATGCCCAAGTGATCTGTTGTTTCAAACGGGTGGTGGAAGGGGAGAGAGAGGGGGAGGGAGAGAGAGAGAAAATCAAGTTATTATTAAGAATAGTGTGCGTTAGCAGTGTGTCACAGCGGATAGCCAGATCATCACTGGCTTGTTCTTTCATGTAAACTGCTGTATCGGTATTGTATCCGCTGTCACATGGAGTCAGAAGGCACATGCTAGTAATATTACAAGAAATGACACATATACACATACACACACACAGACACGCGCTTGATCCACTGTATTTGTGAGGACCCCCAGTAATAATATTGCATTCCCTAATCCTAATCCCTACCTGACCTAAACCGGAATACTATACTTCTCTTTCAGGAAAAAGGAGATGTTTCACAACAGAGATTTCAAATAGTCATGCACAAATCTAATTTTGGCCACATTGGAATCAAAGTCTGATGACATTTTGGGGGTTTGTTTGTTCATGTTGCTGGGTCACTGTCAGTCAAATTGGATCAAAACACACCCACACAGTCCTGTTGAATCGCAGCTGATAATTTAAGTCATGAACTCTCAATATATAATACCGAAAAGTGTTTAGAAAAAATGTTCTAGAGAAATGGAAAGTATCAAAATCAGAGCTTCTTTTTTATTCAACACCTTTTATTTCAGTGTCAAAACCTGGGGCCTACATTACCCACAATGCAACGCAACTTCATGTTTTGCTAGTAGTCCACTCTAAAAGCCTAAAACACAAGGTGGTCCTCACAAAGATAGAAGTATAAGAGTACACACACAGCACAACGCTCCGTGTCCTCGATGCCTGAACAGCATCATTTTGAGAGCTTGTGTGCATTCTGCCGTGTAAAACATATAAGGGGAACAAGAGGTCGGAGGTCATTTTAGTCTAATAAGCAGCTCGCATTTCAACACTTGAGCCACAATTATATTTTTGTAGCAGTTTTACAGCCAATAATTTAAAGTGGTAGAGTGTAGTTGCTAGGTTTCTGCTGTTAAAATAAACATCTAACATAATTATGCAAATTCGACCATTGTAGTGCAATGTGGTGCAATTCCATTCATGCAAAAAATGAAGACCTTCCAGGTTAAACATTGTTTTATTATTTCTTTATTATTTTGCGACTACAGTACTGAATGAGGGAAATTTGTCGTCATTGTTTCGTCACTAAAAATCTGCGTCTGGCTTTAATAAAAAGAGAAAGAAAGAATGAAACAATTTAATTTAAATGCAGCTTTGAAGAGCTGCAGTTTTAAAACATAATCATCGCTAGAGTGACTTGGATCCCCTTGGCCCTAAAGGACTAGAAATATAACTCTCACTGACTGTAAGAAAATAATCTAGAGGAAGTGCTGATGTCAGTGGTGTCACCGCTGGCTTTTTCAGCACTGACAGTGACTTTATCTCCTGAGTGGCCCTGCCCTACATCTTAGAGTGGGTGAGCTAGTCTTTCTAATGCGAAAAGCTGTGTCCAATCTGCCCCCAATCTTATCTGGCAATGTTAGCCTGGATGTAAGCGGATCATTTTTCACTTTACCAATGACCCAGAGACCTCTCGCCACTGCCTTCTTGATTTCTCCCTTCAAAAACACCTGGGATGTGGGACAGGAGAAGATGCTACTCTCACATGAAAGCTTTTAGGAAAAAATCAAATTTCAGGTTTTTTCCTCCAAAAAATAATAAATCCAACATTGCACAAAGCAAACCAATGAAACCAAGAGCGTAGAACTTCAGGGAAGACTAAAAACTACCACAATAATAAAAATCTGAGAAAAGACAACGTAGTCTAATCCCACAAGTAAATAATACTTGTTTGTATGGAGATAAATGCCACGCCTTTTATTTGATATGTACATAAAATAGCAGAATAAAGTGAAGAATAAACCAGGGCAGCTTTGTTTTAGTCAAAAAAAGAAAAAGAAATTCCCCCCTTTAATATGTGATTGTTAGTTTACCTAAAACTAATGTCTTCCTGTGAAGACATTAGTTTATTTTGAAAAGATACTATGCATGTAACGTTTGTCACAACGACCAAAACTGACACTGGAGGGGTAAGTAGAGCGCTGTAGTTTGAAACGTAAGGCCACTGACCAAGCATCGGTATTTGACGAGCTGGCAGTGAGATTGTGATGGTCCTCAGTGTGTTGGTTAGCATGCTCAATTTAGTCGATATGTCTGCAACACAAAATGTGACTGACATAACTTTGACACTGTAACCTCTTCGCATCCTGTTAATGTTTTAAAATCATGGCCATATCTTACACATTGCACCTTTAAACCTGAAATACTAAAGCAAAACTTCAAATATTAGATGTAGTTGCCTCTTGTTTGTTATGGAATTTGTCAAGAAACATGGGTACCTGTTTGCAGGAACTAGGAGTTTCCTTTTTAAAGTACCATCCTTTGTCTTCATTTGCTGTATAGTTATGTTTATAATAACAACACAACTGCATGTATATGTGTAGCCTCTGTGACCCCGCTGACCTCGACAGAGCCAAAGGAAAACGCCAGTGTTATCGGTCCTGTGACATTCTGCAGTTTTGCAGCCCTTTAGGTAGAGCTATAAGTGCTGCTATACTGCAAGGGTTAGAAACTCAATTTCCCATGGAGCTCAATGAGTAGAGCCCAGCACTAAAGCTGCCAAGGTTAGGGATTTCATTTTCTGTGTAGCTTGGTGGGTAGAACATATATCAGCACCAGTACTGTCAGGATATGAGCTTCAGCTCCCATTGGGGCCACCCATACTCAAGATGTATGCACTCCTGCTACTGTAAACCACTTTAGATGGAAGAGCCCACCAAGTGTCATATGTTTAATACGCTCTGTGGAAACTGACGGCCTTTGAATCATTAGGTTGGCGGACAGATACCACTGGAGATGCCACATCTGAGTCCAAAAACAGGCTGGAAACTTTCCAACACTGGGAGATACATTCTCACAAAAAAAGGTTTACTAAAGAGAGGCACACAATGAGGAAGCTAGAGTTCTGACTCATGATAATGTTGAGGTGAAAGACATCAGCATTAGCATTTGCCGCTGATAACCTGGGCTGATAACCTGGGCTCAATTCTGATAGCATACAAACAATATTTACTCTAAGAGGGAGGTTTCATTGAGCAGCGGTGGAAGAAGTATTTAGACCATTTACCAAATACTATAATAACAGTAATAAGTCCTGCATTCAAATACTTCAACCCACATAACTTTATTCTGAAATGCCAGAGGAGATCTTTAAGTTTTTGAAGATGCTAAATATATCATATATCATCTGAATTATTATGGAAATTAGTATAAATGATGCACAAGAAATCGAGAATACTTCCATTTGATGAACTAGTGCAATCACTAAAACAGTCTTACGTCTTTCACTTCAATTTTTCACTTTGTGTGAACACAATGACAAAGTAGCTGCAATCAAGCTGGAACATGCAGAGAATATAAGTGACACACTTAAAACGAATGGAATAAGAAGGTTTTGTAACGTCATTTGTTATTATTACTGACATGTGCAATGCCCGTTCGGGGTGTGGCCATTCGGGGCACGTACCCTTTAAATCATCGAGAACCGCTCATCGCCTCCAGGAAGGTGAAAAAGAGTTTAGTTATAATGTTGGTATCCAGCATCCAGCAGCAAAAGTGAACTGCAGTCAATGAGCCGCGGCCGGTAAAGGCCCACTGTGGATGACACGCTCGAGTCTTCAGGTAATAATCATGTATACGATGTATTCTAGTTCAGTGCTGTTACCGCTGCTGTATATCTGACATAAAGGGGCAGTGAAGCCCACTGAAATGTCCCTGAAACCTCCAATCCTTCTCATTTGCAATCTTCTTGGCAAATGAATGACGGACCAAACAGGAACTCAGATGGAGGAACTAAGCAATCCAATGTGGCATTTTACATGAAAAGAGATACCCCGTACTGTGTGTGTGTTCTACTCTGCCGCATGAAGGGGAGGCAGGTGTGGGTGGCAGGGAGTCCTGTCACCGTATACTTCCCCTCCCTGTGGACCCACACATGGTGATGGGGATAGGCTGGGTATGTGTGTTTGTGTGTCTCTGTGTGTGTGTGTGTGTGTGTGTGTTCTCCCTGCTGACTTCCACCTCTGGAGTGAGCCTCACAGTTTGCCTGCAGGGTCCAGAACTTAGAATCCACCCAGACCACCGAACTGACGGTGGAAAAGGAGCTGATTCTGTCTAATATCCGGCAACCTCACAACGACGAATTAGCTGACCTCCACTGGCTGATTTGCAGACGACACTCATTTGAGAACGCTTCTGTATGTTTTAAATGTTGCCTTGAGTATATAATTATGAAACTACATGCACCATGATGCATCACAGTTATCAAGTTATCAAACCTTGTTAATTTAGTGAAATCCTGACATTCTTTTAACCTCGAGGTAAGAACATGAACTACACCGACGAGTCCTTCATTCCTGACTGAAACGCGTGTGTGTGGTTCTCACTGCCAGCTGGGTGTCTATTCTTCTGTGGTAAAGGCTGCGGTCACGGTTGGGGCCTTGCTGCTGTGTTAAAAATAATATTTCAAAAGTAACCGTATTGTATGACATGCAAGACATGAAAGTGAGTGAAAGAAAGAGATGACAGCTTATGAATAGAGAGAGAAACTCAAAATGAACCCTTTCAGACTCACTAATCATCTTCTGATGAAAGCTCTGACGCTGTCTGACTGAACCGCAGTCATCAACGCGATTGATTGTCTTTTTAATTGACGGATTGAGGCTGGTATCTCTGGGACTTACCAATACTGCTGCTGATTAATGTCGTTTCCATCAAGAAGGAAAATGTCAGCCTCAGTTGCTGATTATGTTTCTTTGGCACAATGAATTACATGTGGTGTGCTGCAAGGCTTAGTGCTCGCCTCGGGATATTCTGTTAGTCGCTCTACTTTTGTCTCTTCTGGGGACAAGAGGCTTTGTTTCTGGGGCTTCCGGTGTAGCCAGCGGATATCCGGGCAAAGTCTTTCGTTTCCGTGCGCTGCTCGTTGTCCGATTAAAAAACTTGAGACGAGAGACTAGAGATGGAGTTGATGGAGTTGAGAGATGATGCATACAACCGGGTTGTTTCACGAGTAGCCAGTTTACAAACTAAGTTCAAACCAATAAAAAACTAAATCATCATCAGACGATAGCGGTGGGTTCAGAGATTGCATTCAGGCCGATGCGTTTCGCCTCTTTTGCTCTCCGCATGGACTGTTTACTTGCATTCAACCTAAACCTCCTTGGACATGATTATTACTGCTCGGACTACAAACGGACGCCAGACACGCCTCCGATGTCTTGTCTTGTCCTGTTGCCTCAGGATTCTGCATGTGAATCTGTTTATAGAGAATAGGTGTCATGCATACAAGTGCTCAGCCACTATTGGGAAATTAAACACCAATGAAAAGCATATATTCATTATATTAAATACATTGCAAACAATAACCATCGTCTTCCATCCGAAACATTATACTGTAAATACAGTTGGATAAAAACAAAGCAAGTCTTGTGTAATCCAACTAGAACGAATAAGCAGATACTGTATGTAGGACATTTTAAATTATAGCCATGACATCATCATACAAAGAGCGAATAAACCCAAAATAGTCTTCAGTCTCTTGGGAGCCCCATTTGATAACATTAAAAACTCAGCATCCGACCGTTTTCACCTCAATTCACTCTTTGCATGCTGCACTCAATAAGTTGTTTCTACTTTACAAATTCTCCTGTGTTCGCCTTGTTTAACACAGATAATGTTGTGTCCTGCAGAACACACAAGCTTCATCTCTTTGACGTCCCTCCGTCAGATAAAAAAGAAATTATTCTACAGATGGGCACGAGGGAGTGATTGCATCATGTTCACATCTCAGACTGGCTGTTGGCTTAGCTCACCATGTGTCCAGAACAGAGAATACGCCGCATGCTATTTCCAATTAGTGCCCGGCACTCTTTGGAGAGCGGGAAAATAAATGTATATTTTGACAGATGGCGGATCTGAAGGAGCGGAGGGGGAAACTAAATGAGCGCCCGGCATTGTCCACCGTTCAGCCTTGATGAAATTCAATATGGATAAGTCACGCAATCACGTGATGCAACGGAGCGTCTGGGTGTCAAACTTTGTCGTTCTTCTGCTCTGCATTACAAACGGTTTTGTTGTTTACGAGGTTTTTGCAGGCGAATCGATCACAGCTTGTTTTTGTGAAGGGAAGTAAACGGAAATGTGACAACAAGCACTTAATACTGTTGCTATTATCAATACCAGCAGCATTTGTATTTAGCAGTCATAATATGAATGGACTTTAACACCAAAAGGCTTATTTGTATGTAGTAAGAAGCAAAACAATGCATTTGAAACATTTATCTCATCCCACTGACAACGCTGCAATGACTGCGGCCTCGAGGTTTGCACCCTGCGGATAAAATCCCTGATTTTACCCTCGTCTGCAAACATTTTCTTTATCAGAAAATAAGACATGCACACAACTGTCAGCAGCTAAGACAATAATAGCATTCAGCCCAAAAGTGGTTTAGCTGTTGTTCGAATTGCTCTCCTAAAAAGTGTCACGCCTGTCCTGAGCTGAGAGCAGCATCCTGTAGCACGCCACGGCCTGACAGACGAATGCCTGCGTGTGCAGCGCACAACCGTGTGTTTAAAGGAAACACAAACTATCAATTTGTCTCTGTCTTCGTTGAATTCGAATGGCATCTTTCGCTGACCCCTTTCATCATTTGCTCTCTCTCTCTCTCTCTCTCTAGAGAGAGACAACCAACAACCAAAAAAGTTACAAAATGTCACATTGCAGCATAATACTGCATATATGCTGACAATTTAATTCTCATGTATGTTTAATTTTCTGATGCTTTGGCAATACCGTTTGTAAACGTTCATGCCAATAAAGCAAAATTTGAATTGGGGAGGGAGAGAGAGAGAGAGAGAGAGAGACAGAGAGAGAGACAGAGAGAGAGACAGACAGACAGACACCACCTTCTGCAAATCAAAGGTGTGATTGGAAGGGGGTAATTATCACCAACTCTGCAGTTCTTCAAAGCTATTTTAGAATATTTAAGTTGTTTTGGTTTTGTGACACATTCACAGCTCAGCCCCAACACTCTCAGCAGCCTTGTTTGCAGCAGCTGTTTTTAGCAAGCTAATTCTGATGAACCCGCTTTTTATAAGCCCAGCACCAGACAGCAGACAGGAGAAGTTAGCAACTAGCAGGTGAAGAACATGCACGATGAGGAGGAGCTGGAAATAAAGTGAGTTTTGGACTGAGCATTAATCAGGTGGGCAGAAACATGACTCCAAATGTGAATAACGCGTTAAACAGATACAGTGTGTGAATAAGCAATTTATTATTAATATATCAGCCATGTCAAGCTGATGGGTTGAGTTGTCTAATTTGAAATAGTAGTTTAAAGATACTATGTGCACAATAAAAGAAAACATCTGTGCATTCGGGTTTAAGGATCAAACAGTGATCAGCAGTGTGGTTCAATTTGATAACTTTTTGAAAGGAGTTTGGTTGAATATACACAAACCAAACAAACAGAAAACAGTATCTTTCTGCTCTCATTCTAAATGCTTTCTCTTTCACCCTGTACCCTCTTTCACAATGGACTTTCAAAATCTCCACGTTCCTCTCGGTCTCTCGAGGATTCTGCACCGTCTTTCGTGTGAAAACCTCACTTCATCAGTGCATTAAGAGATTAACTACAGTTCAATAGAATGGCAGCTTCACAGATCCAGCGTTGACCGCACAAGTCTTCACACCCTGAAAACCATCACACTTGCCCAAATTATCATCCATGGAAGCAAATATTACCCACATCCTTGCATTACGCCCATTCATCCTCTGTGATCCAGGTGGGAGTTCAGCCCATTAGACACCAGCAAATGCACATTCACTGCTCGGTTTTTTTCTTCTGGCTTTAAGTAAAGAAAATGCAGTCTTCACCTCCATTCGACGGTAACCTCCCTCACATTATTTCCTGCTCGCCGCACAGCTTAAAGCAAAGTGACACAAAATGAGACGGAGCGGTCCGACCATACAACACTACTTTTAACCGACTTTGAGTTATTGCGTTGAAATCATTTTCTCTCTCAAATGAATTGTCTGAGGCTTTTGGTGCAGCACAAGGACGAATCTTACATTACTGATGTTGTTTTGGAGCCTTGAAGTTAAATGGGTCTGAAGTGTATTCAGAAATATGAATGTTTCTGAGAGCTGGGAGAAAAGTTATGTAAAATCTACAGTACAGTAAACGTTTTAAATGTCAAATAATGGTGGTGAGTTGGAAGTTTTAACATTTGGCTTGAGATGGGATTCAGTATTTTAGACTCGTAGTAACTGGTCCAATCTTATAATCCGTGCTGTTTAACAGGAAGAACAACTTCTGAGTCAACGTGGGAACGCCTACAGGGAGCTGTCAATCAACACCAGGGTCGCATCGCTGAGAACACATCATCTCTGGCCCTCAGGCTAAAACCTGCAAAAACACACACACACACACACACACACACACACACACACACACACACACACACACACACACACACACACACACACACACACACACACACTGCATTTGTGAGGGCTTTCTCGTCACCTTTTTTCATTCTGTAACACTTTGTACCCTTCTTATATTTTTATATTCTGCTGTTATGCATCATCAGCTTGTAATGTTCAGTGTGTTCCTGGTGTTATTCCGTGATTCGATGCAATTTATCATCTTGATGTACCCACTTTTCCTCACCAGGCCTTGTCTACTTCTACTGCAGCTTGTGCTTTTTGTGTAATTTCTTCCCAGAATGCCTTTGAAATACATCAATAAAACAGATGTGAGCTTGTTGCGTTAAGCTGCAGGCAAAAGTGTAGGTGGAAGGAGCAACAGCTCCAGTTAACCAGCAATAGAATAAAAGCAAGCGTGTTTTTCAGCTTTGGAAAGAGCACAACATGGGTCCTTTATTCAAAAAGCATAATGTAAGGTGGATGCATTGAAGCTCATGTTAAAGAATAGTAATTGATTGATTATATTCTGCAGTCAAGCGTTATTCAGTCTATCGGGTATAGGGCTACAATGATCGATGTAAACGAAGCAGCTCATGATCAACCTATAAAAATAAATTGTGTAACTGACTACTTCATTGCTTTCATTTCAATAATTTTATTTCTTGCTATATTTTACGCCCATAAGTCACCATGTACATTGCTGCTCCCTACTCTGCAATTCATCAGTATTACACATCGTTAAAACTGAATTTATAAGCTGACAATGTTGGTTTAAATACACTAACCTGAGAGCATTCAGTAAGCTTCATGATGTTGTATCACAACAATAAAACATATATCATAATGGCGTGTGAGTTTAAGGACTTCATCAGCATCCTAAAGTTTGCCCCTCCAGTGAGTAGGTTAAAGTAACATGTTCTATATGCATTATAAACATACTTATAGACTTGTTTTTCACTTAGAGCAAACAATGAACACGATGGCAGTGATTATAATGCATTGCAACTATGAGTATTATAATACATGATGATCCTTGCAGAAAATGTCAGTGAGTGACATAAAGCAGTTATGAAATGTTATGACACTTGACCTTATAAGTCATCATAAAATGCTTTATAATGTGGTATGAATATTGTTTTACAGCTTTATGAATATTTACGAGTGCTATAATCATACGGCGCTACATGCAGATTATAAAACATTAAGTATGTTTATTATACATTATAGACATGGGCGTCACACAAAATGTTAGAGACTTCACATTTTAAGAAGTACATATAGGACTGACTCCATGCAAATTGCAGAAGTGTAAAGGAGAAATTGAGCCAGCCAGACTCTAGATGAAGCAGAGGAAGGTCAGCCAGTGAATCACTGAAGCCTCTGGGGCTTTTGGAAACCAGGAGGAAGGAAGGAGAGAGACCGAGAGGAGCTTGGCTCGCCGGCAGGCTTTGCAAGGATGAATGAGTAAGAGAGGGGGAGGTAGGGAAGAGTAAACTGTTCCCAAAAGCAACGGAACGAAGAAGGCGGCAGGAGTGAGGATTATGAGAGAGAGAGAGAGAGAGAGAGAGAGAGAGAGAGGGACAGGGCATATCAAAAGGGAGTTTGGGTAGTTCTGTTAAGTGATAAGATGAGTTTTAGTAAGCAGCGCCTGGAGGGCATGGAGGTCTGACAGAGAGAGAGAAGAGAGAGGCTGGATAGAGACAGACAGAGGGCAACCCTGGACTCAGCAGGGCAGGACACTTGTCATGTAGTTAAGTCACGTAGGGTTCGAGACAGCCAGCCACCCCCCCGCCTCTCTCTTTCTGTCCATCATTCCTTGTGCTCTCTATTTCTTTACCGAGAATAAAGTCAAAATGCCACATGAATAACCAATTCCACTACTATATCTCTGATTTTGCCAGTGATTTAAATGGGTCTGGTGTTGTGCTCACGGGCGACTCCTGCTTGTGGAATCACCGAGACAATCTCTTCTAAAATCCAAACACAAATGGCAACAAGTGCAGATGAGATCAAAACATCTGTACCAGTTGATGTAAGTCAACAACTATTAAAAGTAGAGACCCTGTCCTTTTCCTGTATATTCTCTTTTCTGTGTTTGGGCATCAGCAAAGAGCCTTTGGGCCCATGTGGCGGTGTATCCCACAACCAATAACAGAGTGAAGGTGAGGATGGGAGTTTAGCAAAACGTAGCGACCAGGTGACATCGCTGGTTGGTTTCAACCAGCCGAGCTGCATAGCAGCCCTAAAAATTAAGACCTTTCTTCATCTGATGTGGCAAAAGTTATGTGCTCCTAGCAACAGATACTGCAGCTTCTGAGCAGACTGATAGTGACGGAGAAAGGGTGGCAACACTGTACGCCAGTCTGATTGGTTTAGAGAAAAACAACTCCCTCTTTCTAAAAAGTGACTTCACTGAAACCCTGAAGCCTGAACCAACTGTCCAACTATTTCATAATGATATCACAAGAATATGTACATAGTTACGTTGTGTGTTTATAATTTTTTCAGTATAAAAGGCTCAAACCAACCAGTCAAGTAGTAAATCCAGAATGATGGTGGTGCAAGAAAGGTAATCTGGGGATAGCCGGAGTTATTTTTATCTCCCCAGCAATAAAGGACTCTTGTTCCTCTTAGTGCAGTGCAGTTTAATATGGTCATGCAACCCGAGCAGTGATCCTTGATCAGTTCTCTTGTTCCCAGAGGTTTAATGACTGCAGGCCCTGGAGTAGAGCCATAGCTAGGTGGAGCAAAGGCACAGCAGCGTATCCTAATGTACCCAGACACCGTCTCCATTTAGGCTGAGCTGAGGGGGTGGAGGGATCCATAGTGCGATGAGCTCAGCCTTATAAAGAGAAAGGGAGACGGAGGAACAAGGGCAGGAGGGTTGACTGGAGGGCTGTGAGGTAGAACAGATCAGTGTAGATGAGTGGCAGTTGATTATTTTTTTGGACTAACTTTTTGGGTTATTTATCAGCGTATACTTTATGTACTCTGGTATTCATTCAAATCATTTTTATATTTTAATGCTGCAGTGAATTTTGTTGAGGGGTGCGAGCTTGTCTTTCAAGTTTGTTTTGTCAAGGCCGGTGCATATAAATAAACAGATACGGCGGCAAGTACGACATATTTATTTAAATGCTTTTATCGTCATTTTTTTGCAAATTGTTTTGAAGTGCTGTACAAATTAAGCTTCTCCTACATACCTACTATGTTTCTGTTTCACATCTCCGACACTCAGAGACACTCTCTACCAGTGTTTACAGTAAACAAATCTAAGAATAAAATGAATAAGATACATAAAACTAGTCACAGCTGGACTGTAAATGTGTAAAGTAGGTATAACGTATGGGTGCTGTATGTAGATACTGCCATCAAATACCAAAATAATACCAAATTAGTTATTGTTAGAGGTTTTTACTCAAACATCCAAATCAGACAAATGGTAAGACCTCTTTAAGATGAATTAAAAAATGCAGACTGATTCCTGCTTTTATTTATACAAGAATCATTAAAATGCTTCATTCATAAACATATTCTTTAATTAATATTTTAAGGTTTAATGTTCTCTTATTCTCTCTTTAACATCACAAAGGGAGTGGTGCGATATGGCTTTAATTATTCTCCATACATAATTCAAGCGTTCTCGTACCAGTATATAGATACTTCTGTGTTCCACAATGTAAAGGGCTGTTGGTGAGTAATAAGAAATAGAGAAAAATATGAACCAATAGGCAGTGAGAAGCATTTAAAGATGAGAAGAGTGTTTGTATAACGGGGAAAAAAGAGACAGAGACTAAATGTTCTGACACTCTGGACGCTTCTATCTGTACAGAGAAGATTTGTAGAGATGGATCTCACTGAAACTCTTATCTCTCGCCTCCCGTTGACGGACAACGACACTATCCTCAGTTGTCAACCCAAAGACCTTTAGAAAAGGAGCATTAATAAGCAATTTGGACGAGGCAATTTGGAGTAATTTTGCTCCACTGCCTCTCTCATCCAACTGCTCCATCGCAGAGGTCTGCTGGCAATTAGCACGTTTTCCACCTGCGTTCATGGCACGTTGTCATAATCGCTAAACTCACCGGAGCTGGTATTGGGAGGGCTGTCATTAGATGAGACAGCTGCTTAAATTGCTGAAGTTTTGTGCATATACACACACACACACACACACACACACACACACACACACACACACACACACATATCTGAATCAAAAGTCACACCGAAAGAAACGGCAACAGAATAAATATAGACATATAAAATGACGCAAGGCAGCAACAACCATATTTTGTTGCCCTACCTTGCATCAAGAAGTTACTGAAATAACGTAACTTAAAGCTTTTCATTGAAACAAAAATTGTAATAATGTGAACATACTATCTGCTGCTTAAATCAATGATCCCGAACAAAATGTAATGCATCTAAGTGAAGCCGAGGTTATTGCACAAAACGTTGATTTCATCTTTTCATACCGTTTGTGCATTTCTGTACATTTTCCACATTGTCATTGACTATAAAATATACTGATTTCAGCCAAGAAGTTGATGTGGAGTTGTTGAGTGCTAAAAATAAAGCTAATGTCATGTGATGTAACTTTTCAATACATGAACACATATGGTTGGATTTAATTCCACAATAAATGTGCTGCTTTTACAATACTCCACATTATGTCCTGATGCACTTTTAAAGTGTTTTAAGGTGTCCAACACATTTGAGTTGGACACCTCCTTATCTCTGAAATGAACTGCTAACACAAGGTCGAGTTTTGAGGTTGGCTGGCTAAAAGGTATTAATGACATCACACTGTTTGGCTGCGAATATTCACTCAGTCTCTCATCCAGAGCCAGCGGGACAAACATATTCAGAGCATGTTTTTTTGTGCGCTGGCTCGGCTGGACTCGCAGGTCATCCTGGTGATGTGCCATCACCCTGTTCTGTACAATGTGACACTACCAGACTACAAAGTGCTGCATCCCTCTATTACAATGTTTACAGTTTGTGATTGCTCTGCTAAATATTTACGAATCACCTACATGACGTCGAACGAAGTTTTTTGGGTTACATAAAATAAATAAAACCATGACGAAAATGCATTTGCTTTTCTGAAATATTAGGGCGGTTATAGGCACTATTATCATGTAATATTAGTTCTTCTTTAAACACAGTTATATTTCTTAGATCCTTGATGCTGCTGCTGATTGGTCTGCTTTGCAACTGCTTTGCAACAACACTGCAGTTTCATACAGAAGTTATAAATTGCTATACAAAGTTATTACAGAAGACAGGCAAATAACAACTAACTCCAATCTCCCAAATTTTAGATATCATTTGTTTTCACATTCATCATCTAGTTAAAAATAGTACGTGTTTGATTGATAAAACAAACAACTTTCTTTATTCATTTTTAGCAGTTTTCTCTCTTCATGAGCCGTTATTTCAGTCTGTAATAAGAATAATATAGTTAGGGAGTGGAGGAGGAGAGTGTCTTTCAGCAATAAACACATTTTAATTGTCACATTTTAGGCTGAAAATCTCTGTGCATTGGGTAGAAATGTAGTTTGATGTAAGATATATTTACATAATTTCCACTTTGTCTAGAACAATTTGTATGATAAATCCTTTCTACAAAGCATTAAATATTCTAATCATAAACTGGCTTCTTGAATAATGCATTTGCAATGCAATTTACAATAAATGCAGATGCAAATAATTATGAAAATAAAGAAAAACACTGGCTGCCATTAAAAACGGTATATTTACACACCGCACTTTGACTAATCTGAGCACAGTACAAGTACAGAACCCAAACCCGCAAACTCCCTTAAATATTAAATAAATGGAAAGAAGGTAAACACGACACAAGCTTGAAGCAGCAGATTGAGAAAGAGACAAACATGAAGAACAGACAGAGACAAAGAGAGGAAGCAAGCTTTGTGCTACTGTGCCTCTCCCTGCCTGCCATCCTTGCCCAGTTATTAATGACCTGTGACTGGAGGGTGGGTGCAAGCAGTGAGCCCATCAGCCTGCACTTCTCTGCAATAATCTGCATCCCACTGCCATATTCTTCATTAAGCACCAGCTGACAAGACCCATATCTCACTCTAAATTGGGCCTTCCAGATCCATTATGGCCCGTATGTGGCCACAGCCAAAAGTCTTGATCAGATGCTGGATGGTAACTCTGGACGATACATAGGAGAAAACAACGGCGTGTAGTGTGGAGCAAACAACAGAGATACCGCTTTTGATATTCAACCAAAAACTTTTGCTATTCACTTGTGTAAATATTTTTAGAAAAGCCAAGTCGCACCAGGGGGGTGCACGCCGGATGAATTGCTGCAATCAATATGAGTTTACGTTCGTTCCTCCCCCTCTCTCCTCTTTTCTGATTGCTCGCTGTCCCTGCCCGTTGCAATAGACGGGCTGAAGGTAAATTGGCGTCAGCAATCAGCATCCATCAAGCTCCACTGTAATACTCAATTTTGCGTTTGCCACTGATTTCACCCGCAGAGGGAGGGATATCATTTTAGAGGACAATATAGCCCCATGTGTGTTTTTTTTTTGTCCATTTAAAAAGAGATAAATGCAGAATGGATTCGGTCGTTGTAGGCAGAGGGAAATGTGAAGGAGAGGGTCAGCTATTATCGCTAATGCTAGCCAGAAAGCACAATGCACCTGATTGACTTTGATCAAGCTATAGACTCTGGCACAAGTCCAATATTCTTCATTCACTTAACTTGATTCAATGAATTGCGTCTAATGAAATGTACGCAGAGATGACAGAAATACATCCAGGAATCCATATGTGTGCACCCAGCGGATCATCCGGTCTTCACTTTCACCAGCTGCACTCACAGGAATAGCAGCCGCGATAACGCTGTTCAGCGATACCTCTGTGATTGTTGACGGCGGTTAAACAAGCTGTGAGCTCTAATGTTCGGCGTTCGCTGTGCTGAGCCAGGTGGAGGCCGAGCGTTGGTCGAGATGGCGAGCGAGCCAGCAGCGGCGCACCTGCCGCTAATTAACCTCTGCCCATACATGTGTGTTTCAATGGAAGCTGACGGGAGAGGGGTGTCGGTAGCAAACTGGCAACGCCCTGCTGTGCACCTGGAACCTGGAAAGGCTGGGTGTAAATGACGCCGCCACTTTAAATAGCCTGCCAAACAGGAAACATGTTCCCTCTCAGCAGCCCAAAGAGAGCACACTTTTTCGTCACAGGTTAAAGTTTGAGCCACAATGAAAGGGAAATGGAAAGAACACCTGCTGTGAGTATGAAATCTCTGTTGGCAACAGTCCCACATCACCGTGTCTGCCTGCAGAGAAGTCAGTTTGTCATGCGGCAAGCAACAACTTCAGGCACTGTGTGACACTTGGGGCTCAGGCAGAGCTTTCCCGAGAATCTACTGCCACAGCAATATTTTAGCCCGTAGGCTACGCTTCCCTAGCTCTCGAGTGCAACTAAAACAATAACAATCTTATTGCTTGCGTATCCATTGCTCGGTCTGAGGACATGAACCGCCATGGTTACACTTGCCTTTTCAACTTGACTTTTGTGATCAGATCGGAACTCAGCCGCCTCTGCTTACGTGTGTCCACGCTTGACAATGAGCTGCCTGATCGGACATAATTGGATATATTTCATGATCAAAGGAGAGGCTGTAAATTGTTGGATAAACACATTAGTCCGTCACAATAAAAGTCCCACGTTACTTTTCTCTGCGTAGTTTTTTGATCGAAGAATAGCTTTTAATGCTGAAACTCACTCTTAATTTCCTATAAATTCCCATCAAGAAAAGTCCCCCCGTTATTTTGTTATTTAAATGCTTTGATTTTGAAGCACCACAATCAAGAAATGTTGGGTTTTCATGAGCAGTACGCCTTTGCTCTCGCTCTAGAGAGGAACTCCTGTGTGGGGGGGAAGATGATGAGAGACTATTGATTGATAAATTGTCCGGATTGCGCCCACATGCTGTCTCCACCTCACTGAGATTCGAAATCAATGCGAGTCAGTCCACCTCGGCATGCGGTCGGGCTGATCAGATCCAAACGCAAGAAAGATCCGATCGTGGAGCACACAGACTTGATTGGTAACACGTCCTGGCATGATTGGAAGACAAAAGTGGCATTGAAAAGACAAGTAAGAGGAACAGCAGCAACAGTGAGTGATCCGTCTGTTTGTGTCTACTAGCATTTTTGAGCAGAGCAACTGCAGCAATGAAAGCTCTGTGCATGTGTCTGGTACACCAGTGTTAACAAGCACTTCTGCATTTCACCGGCCAGATATATGAAGGTCCACCCTACAGACTTTGGAATTGGTTCTGCTATGCAGGTTTTCTTTTAACTCTATAATTGTTTCCACCCTGCAGCTGAACCAGGGAGATTAGCCTAAGTCTCTAGTTGAGCAAAGTGTTTAGAGACTGTCCTGTAAATCCACGGCAGACCATTTGCAAAGTCACATTGCAGCCAACAAAGCTCAGAACCCCACAAGGACACCTCAGACACCAGAATGAGACATTTCTCAGAGGCAGCTGCCTTGGTCCCGTCTGCCCTGCTCCTGATTCATTTCCTGTCTGTCTTCTCATGACCCTTTACCTCCAGCCTTTCTCTCTCTGGTAAATGTGTGCATCAGCTGTGCTGCTCTCAGCAGGGCCTCAGTCTCAGATGGGTCTTTTGACTGCTATCACATGTAAGTTATGCCAAGGCAACTTAAACTCTCAACTGCTAGCTCAAGGTATTGTCAGTAATTGCAATAGGTCCACTTGATTAAACTTGTCTCGCAGTTATGGTGTCATAAATTAATGTGGTGGTTAATTCTTGGTGCCATGCCAATGTGAAGTGAGAGACTTACCATACCATTAGAAAATGAACTTCCTATTCCTATTAAATTCCTGTGTTAATTATTTTACACATCAGGTTTCAATCTTGAAACAAAGTTCACTGTAACAAATTTCGTTGACATGAACGGAGAGAAATTACCCTAATGTAAGTAATAAACGCACTAAGTAGCTCCTGTATTGACTCTGGCTGTTGAGTGTGTGGTTTTCATACATGAAGGCGCAGGGCGAATTTTCTCTGTGCTTTTATTTAAATTTGCACTTGCAATCTGTGTGTAATTATCGTCTGATTTACTACAGTTCAACAGCAGCTCGTAGATTACGTTACCAATTGTTATCCAGTGCAGCGTCTTCCATGCAAGCACAAACAAGCACACACGGTCTATTAATGTGTAAGGCGGATTATTTTCGTCTGGTTTCAAAAGAGACCTGCTGTCAAAGAGAGTCATCTTTTGTTGTTTTTAATGGCTAGTGTAGTGAATGTTGCCATTTCCTTCACCCTGGACACGCCAATTAAACTAAACACAGGCTGTGCCTCTGCAGCTAGAGCTTCATACAATGCAAGCAATGTTATTTCTACATTATAAAGAACAAAATACACAATCTTGATCCAGGATTTAAAGGTTTCAATCTGCTCCTGGTGATTGTTAGGCTTTAAAGAGACACACATCTTTCACATCTTAGACCCCCTCTGGCTTTGCTATTGCAAGACGCAGACCTGACAGTTCTTTATCCGTATCCTAGTAGGTTGGATTTGCCTTGCCACAATAAGTCAGTGTGATAAAGACAGCTGATACCACAGCTGATGCCAGAGACGTCAAGTACTTCTGAGCGTTAATCCGGCTCTTTTACTCCCAGTCTTTCAGATGGTGTGAATGCAACAAGATGTCTCCGGAGATGTTGCTTTTCCCCTCCCAACGCTGTGTGGGAATGTCAGGATGGAGACGCAACCGTGCAGAAACAAAATTGCAAAAAAAATGTAGAGCACAGAAACAACACACACCCTGGCATACACACAAACATGCCCTTAAAGAAATGTGAGAAAACTAAACCAAGGACATTTGGTATGCAAGCTCTGTTGCTGCAACTGCACAGCTTCCTCTTTACCTCTATTCAGCTACACCTCATACTATGTGTGCTGTTTTAAATTGAAAAAAAATATATATATGGATGCGTTTAAAAAGGTATGACAAATTTCTCTTTTTATGAACAAGTAAGATACTTAAAGGACCAACTGAATAATTCTCTCACTCCTCCCTTTCTAAGAGTCGGAAAACTACGGTGGCCTTCAGGTAACGTAGAAACGTCGAAGGCCTTCTCTAAAGCCGGTTTTTGGTTTGTCCGCTCTGGGCTACTGTTGAAACATGGTGGTGCAACATGGAGAACTCTGTGAAGAGGACCCGCTTCTTATTTAGATATGAAGGGCTCATTCTAAGTTACAGGTGATTATACACTGATGAAGACCAATGAGTTACACATATTGTACTCCATCCCTGCCAATAAATGCCCCTGAATCCTACACACAGTTTAAATCCCCGATCTGTAAGACGTTACAGGTTTTTATGTAGAATTCAAAGTATATCTCTTGCCTCCACAAGGCTCTCCATAGGGAGACAGCTGAGCCAGCGCCTAGCAGCTAACGGTGCTAACAGCACCAGCAGTGCAAACAACGACAACAGTGCTTACGGAGCTAACAGTGATTACCTGGGGAGACCGAAGTGTGGGCGCTAAACTTCTGCAACGACAGCTGGGACGGCATTATTAGCGGTAACCGCCATCTGAGCGCAGTGCTATTGTGCACATGCATGAAAATGCACACACAGCCTGCCAAACTACATAAACAAAGCACAGAGATGCTCAGAGTTCAGCACACACAGAGGGAGAGAGACTTTATCCGCTATATCTTATAGCAAATAGTTGTTTTCTGCTATATTAATGCTCTAAATCCCATAGAACTTTTAAAACCATGTTTCAAGGCTACATCTCTGTGGATTGTCTGAGATTCCATAAATGTTCATGTGGACTCCCTGTATGTACAGTACACTATATCTGCTTGATGTAACACTTGGAGCTTTTATTGATGTCTTTGCACTTTGCTCATCTAGTTTGCAGTTTGTTCGCAAACACCCACATCGTGTTTTCTCACAACCTTGCTTAATGAAACATATAGATAGCGCTACATGAATAGATCTGCGTCTGATGTTTTATAGATTCCTAAAGGGCCTTCTGGTCTGCGTCAAATACAGAGCATCACCCCTGAAGCTCATAGGTCGTGTTTTGCTCTTTCGCCCAAGGACACGTCCTACTGTGCTCATTCATAACACGGATCTCCTTGAACTGAATAATTCTATTGTGAGCATCATCTAAAAGCTCAAGCAGGAATGGAAGTATTTGCATTGTGAATAAACAAAACGTATCACTTGCTCAGTGGAACCTTGATGACTTGCATCGCCCTTGACTCAACAGCTGGCCTATGACATTTTATGCTTCCTTTATATCTTATGGATAGAAACATGCAACACAACGTGAAACGCCTTGTATTCTAGGAGAAATTGGACTTGCATTATTACTGCAGTGTTATCATCTGCGGTGCACACAGGCATGAAATCAGATCTCATAAAGATAGCGTGAATTAAATTTGTCTTCAGATTTAAATCTCTAAATCCCTCTCTCTGTGACTATGGGGTGTGATATGATGCATGTCCTGTACTGCAGGTGAAAGTATGCTGATTTTGACTCTGCCTCTCGGTGTCATTAAACCAGACCGTCTCGGCTCCGAGGCATTCGGTTCAGAAGGGTAGAATGTATTTTCTCAATTTGTGACCGAGGCAATAATTGCAGACGGGCTGAATAGATGATGAAAGTAGTAAAGAATGAGATTGAGGTCGGGCAGAAAACTATTCAAAGAGAATAGATTTAGAGTCTAGTCTATGTTAGCTCCTGAATACTGCATAATTCTGTGAAAGTTCCTCAGAATGGGTAGTGCCAATCAGCAACCTCCCAGATTGAACAACAAAAGATGTCTCGACAACAAAAGCAGCTTCAATTCCGTTTCTTCTGCAATAAAAAAGATTTGACATACTGTATGTAAGGATGGCAACAAAGAACCTTTCCTGCTCTTTGACAGATTCAGTGGAAACCTAAAAAAATCTCAAACACATCCCATCAAGCGAGGAAGGTGACGAACTCTTTGAGCCTTGAGATTGTGTTCTGGTTGGAAGTAAGATTTTACACAAGTTTTAAAATCTTTATGAATCTGCTTAGGTTTGACTAGCTCACATCAATTTGACACCACCAGAGTGAGGCATTACATTTTAGGCCTCTATCATGTAAGTTCGTGAAATAGTCACGAAATGCAATCTATTGCTTTTGTGTGCATGGACACAAATTGTCTTTTTTTACCCTGTGTTGCGCAGGACAAAAACAATGTGAAAGGAAAGCCAATTAAGATCACTTTTCATAGTAGACACAAATGAAATGCAGCAACTTGACGATGCAATGGTCTGACAAAGTGACCAAGATATTATTTCATATCGAGAATAAACACTTTTGATGGGCGGATCCAACCAGCAGAATACTTTCAACCACGAGACCGGTGCTCGACACTGTGCGTCCCAAGATGTTGTGGTTTTGTTGCCTAAACCTAAAAAAAACCTGCCGCTTTGTAACATAATGCTGTCCCCAAAAAGGAACGGACAGTTTGTGTCCCTGTACATGAAACTTTACTTTACTTTCGTGACTATTTCACGAACTGCCGTGAGATTGTATTGTAAATCTTCCAAGCTGTTCATCCAATGTTTTGACCTTCACACTTCTGTATTTGTGTAGCGAAGACCTTGTAGGTGAAAACATTGTAACGATAAAAGATATTTTAGAAGCTTGTAACATTGAGCTTGTGAACAACCTCTCCTTTTTCCTTTGAATGCCGTTTTTTTGTCCTGCACCTGTACCCAAGTGGGGTTGGATGTGCACACTATCCACTTTCTTTGCCTTAAAACCTACTTATATAAAGACCAAAAGTGCTAAGGGTGCTGCTCATTTGATATTTCAGTCTCGGTACACCTGGTTTGAGCAGCGTGGTCCAGCGAAATCAATGAAATCTTTGGATTTCTCTTTTAAAAGCTGAAACAGCTGTTCTGACTGGTCAGTAAATCAATCACCAGTCTCCATTAGTCTATAAATAACTAACCCCATAACATTCAATTCTCCCTCTTTCTCCACCTTGCACAACTTTAAGGTTGTTCATACTCTGTGTTGGCTTGTTCCAACTCTATAATGGAGCTATGTGATATTTACACTGAATGAAATATTCAAGCCCAAGACTTAGTATTTTTCATGGATTCCATCAAGTGGCAACATGCTAGATGTTTTGTGCATCATTTCACACACATTTATCCTGATATATTTGGTATCTATGGAGACTTTGGGATCTGAACTAGACTTTGAAATGATGTTCTGTTAGTTTGGAAAGCTGCACAGCATGAGTTTCAAAGTGGCCTGTCGGTTTTTCACTGCTTTTCAAGGATCAAATTGATTTATTAGTCAAGCAAAGACGAGACAAGAATTTGCTGCTTTTCTCTGTTTTATTTCATTGTGAAATTGAATTCTTTGTAGTCTGGACCTTGAATCAGAACTTGCTTTTTGATGTGATTAATCCATTAATTCATTAGCTGCTGCCCTATTGTTCCTTTCTTCTTTTTGACTTAAATGCTTTATGTAAACCCTGTCTGGCATTTATTCATGTATTGCATTTTATTATTGATATTCAAGCCTTTTACTTAATATTATGATTCTGTTATTCTGTCGTCTGGCTTGTTTAAATTATAGAGCAGTACTCTTTATTTTGTCCAGGGAACAAAAATGTCTCTCTCTCTCTCTCTGCCTTGCCTTGTATCGCCCTCTCACTCTGTTTGTATTGCCATTGGACTCATGACTCTCTTCCTGTCCTCTGGGACCCTGAGACAGTGTGATAGCCCGACTCTTAAGATGTGTCCACGTTCATCTATCCCCTCTACTCCTCACTCTCGCCCTTCCCTCCCTTCCGTCGAGGCCGCAGCGTGCCAGAGGTCCTCGGCAGCGTTTGTCTGCCCTGCTGGTGAACCTTTTTAGCTGGCACAATTCAAGCCTCGGTCCATCTGAGGGCTGTGCCACTTTGTCTTAGGAGACGAGTTGGACAGAGAACTGTAGGATAGGGAGAAGGGATGAGGTCTGACGCTTGGACAAGATGTGTGTCGAGGAAAGGATGGCACGTAGGAGGTTAGCAAAAGACAGATGGGGGCGAGAGGGGGCCTTCTGGAGGGAAATTTGGAAAGGGGAACAAGGATGTCAACACAGAGGCAAGCTCGAGCAGGAGACACAAAGGTATCCCAGGAAATTAGGATTTGATGAGCTGCGAGCAGAGGAGTCAAGGAGAGTGATGCTGTGACAAGATTATCTGAGGGGGTGAGAAAAGAAGAGGGAGGCCACAATCTCCCTCTCTTCTTTTCCAACTTTGCACTTACCAACTTTTTGAAGCAGCAAGAATAAAAAAAAGGAGGAAAGAAAAAGGTAGTGTTACTGAAAAAATGAAGTCCATAGTCTATACAACATTGTGTTTTGTAGTGGAGAACAGAAACATTCATTTGATAGAAATAAAGAAGGCAGTCGAGAGAAGGATGGAAGCCAGTGGGAAGAATAACCTGAAAGTAGGCCAATCAATTGTTAATATCAGAAAAATGAATAGGATAGAGATTTGGGAGAGAGTTAGAGAATGTTTCTAAGAATAGATGAAAAAAAGATCAGGAATGAATCAGTGAAAGTGGTGTGAGCTAAAGCTGAAACAAGCAGAGAGCTTTAGTGTTAGGGGGTCAGCTGGGATGGTAAAAAGTAATGACTTGGTAACTCCCAGCAATATCATATTAATGGAGTCGCTGATTAATAGATTAACAATCAATAACTAACTTTGGCGAGAAAACCAATTTGATGTAATAGTGAAGATTTGTTAGGGATCAATTTTGTTTCTTGATGTTGAAATTCAACTCTCTTCACCCCTGGAGTTGCAGGGAAAGTTGCTGAGCCTTTAAGGTGCAACAGTTCCGAGAGCTTCTTTTAATAACACAGAGAATGCCAGGACATGCAACCGTATAGTTTGGATTCATTATGAGAAAATGGGTCCTTGGGTACGGACCAACGTGATCTTACAGAAATACGTGAAATGACCATGTCCTCTTAACAGTGTATTACGTAGCGGTGACAAATGATGTAGGTTTAATCAACAAAAGTAACGTTAAGTTATGGGCCCAATAATATGGTTAGGCTTAGAATAAGTACGTAAATTAAGTAAAATACGTAAACATTTCACAAATGTCAATCTCAAAACTTGAGTTGACAACAAACAAACTGGGATCAGGAGCAAAACATGTCACTGGATTGTGGCTCCCCTTGACTGAGCTCTTTGACTAATCATAGAGAAATGATAAGACAATGGGCCAGTTGGTCTAATGTTTAAGGCTTCTTCACAATGATCAATTGAACAATTAAAGTAGCAACGCATTCAGCAACTGTTTCCGCCTGACATTTGACAAATGGTCTTAGTGATGAGGAATGCAACGGTTCTTAGCTATAGCAATGTGTTCAGGTCAGTAGGTTTGGTGTACAAACACAGCGATGGGTGTCACTTCACTAAACACCAATGTTGTTCTAACAAGGACAATTACCCCAATACTTGCTTGGAATTAAAAACCTCATTACGGAGACTTAATTAATGATCTGGAAAGTAAAGGATATTAACATAGAGCAAGTGATAACAGTGTTGTTGCATTTGCCACATTTCATCTACATGTCTCATTTATGGCACATTCTCCTTTGCAATCAAGTAGGGCATACTCATAATGAGAAATTAAAATTTCACAATATTACCACAGAGAGGGTTTTTTTTCTTTGACATTGGACAATTATGAGGCAAAAATCCCTGAAGGCAGAGTGATGTCCTTTTATGGTAAATGGTGCTATTACAGCATGCACCTTGTTGGTTGAAAAGTCACAGATAAGCTATTGTACTGCCCCACTGTTAGTGCCCCACTGACAAGGTCGCATATTTTTTGGAATGAGCTGAGAGGAATGGGGGAAATTAATATGGCATAGATAGCGAGCTGTAAAGACAGAAGTTAGGGCAATTTGTGTTCTTCCCTCAGCTGTATGACATTGAGAGGACCATGTATTTGGAGGATAAAGACATGGGAGAAGTGACATTAGCCTGAGCAGCAGAGGGTATTTGAGAAAAGGGAATAGAAGAGAAAATGAGTCGGTAATATGAGCACAAATTACAAGGAAGAGCAGAATATAAAAGACAGAATAGCGAAAGGTAGAAATGCAGTAAACACATGAATTATTGTTACTTAAAAGACAGAAGATTGTTTTGGAGAAGTTATTTTAAATGGTCATGGAAGCTGTGGTATTTCACAGTTTTTCGCTCTCTTGCAATGTATTCAATGTTTTAATCTGCATAAAATGAAGGAATTCAGTTAAAGCCACTTTCAGAAGTTTTTTTCAGCAGTTTTGCTTCACTGTTGTATCAATGCATGTATTAGCATTGTTTCTCAAATTTCCACCAAAAAACCTGCAGCATTGATGTGGCTTCTGAGGACCTGCATCAAAACCCACTGAAACAAGATCTACATAATGAGCACGAAGAATTGAATGTGCTGTATGACTCGTGACAAGAGAAGAGAAGAATCTATGACTGCATTGCTGCTGCAATGACTAACTGCATTTCTGAAGAAATACCATAGAGGCATATTTCAAGGGGAATATGCAATAAGGGTCACAGCCAAGATTTTAGATGTGTTATATTTCAGAAGCAATACCATATGCATATTTCAAGGGTAATATGCAATACGGGCCACAGCTTTTTAGATGTACTATACCCTAAGAGTTAATGTCCTGCTACTTTTCTATTTGATTATTTTGATTGATTTGTGACCTTTGAACCCACCCGTCCCCACACACCCAACATTATTATACAACACTCTGCCTTGTGGGGATGTTTGCAAATGGTCCAATGGTTGGTCTTGGTGTACATTCATGAAGATTTGATTCCCCTTCATGCTTTATTTATGTGGCTCAATACTCCAGTTGAACCTCATCAGAATGATTTAAGATACATGACCCTCTCAGTTTCCCTCATGTTTACTTTTATCAATCACATTTGATGTCATGGTTTAATGATAGATGTTGGTACACTGAGAACATTGAAGTAGAATATGTGGAAACTTACTTGGGTCAGACAGGATCGAGTCCGTCTTGGGCAGAAACTGGTCACAGCGGATTCCCTGGTAGCCTTCTCGACACCTGGTGGTGAAAAGAGAGAGAGAGCAATAAACCATCAGTCACTACAACAGAAGTGGGTATGCTCCTAAATTATTACCCAATTTGTTGGAGGCCCGTCCAGGAAAGTGTTATAAACAGTAATATGTGAGACTTGCATGTCACTGTTGCCCCAATGTTGCATAGCAAGGTCGTTTGTAACTCTGACAACACATTGAGTAGTTGGCTTCATCTTCCCTATTATTTTCATTAATCAGATCCAAAGGCCATATTTTGTTTGATTATTTGAGGTAAACCAACACGGCAAGTGTGGGGGGGGGGGGGGGGGGGGGGGGGAGGATCTGAAGGTAACTGTAGTTCTGATGGCCAACCAATCAGAGACATTCCTGCCACTGTTTACGTGGAGATAATCTCTTAATTGGGTGTTTGCATTTATTCACGTGATTAGATTTGCTTCTCGTGCTGGACTGTCTGTCATGATTTCACTATTGCAGGACACCACTGAATAATGCTCATCATAAGGGGTTCAGAACAAGTCACGTGACTACTTGCGACTCACACGACAAAATGTCAACTTTTAGTTTCCCGCAGGACACAAAAAAAGGGCTCTTGGACAAAAGTCCTTTGTTTGTTCGACCCATTCACTTCCCCTCCCGTCCGGTCTGTGTGGACTATCTCAAGCTGGACTATCTCTGCTATGTCATTTGCTCTGAGCAGGAAATAATAAAGCGGATGGGTTTATATTGGAGTAAATTGTAAAGCCTGGTGCGTCGGTATCAGGCAGCGAGGGGCGAAGTGAGTTGGGAGTGAGACCAGGTTGAGAAGGATAGGGAATTCCGACTGAAAAATACCAGCATATACCCTGAACTGCACCACTGACTACAACTGATGTAAATCCAAAAGATGCATGAAAAGCACCTTCTCATGTTTTGAGACAAATGCAGGTAAGGTCCAGTCCTTGTGGAAATGAGCCGGATTGCAAACAAGTGTAAAGTAAGGCAAACTGACTGGAATAAATGAATAGAGAGGTGATTTTTAAGGGTTGAAACCTGCAATATGAGAGAACTTTCTCGAAGAAGACATCTGTCTTTTCAGCAAAAAGCACAAATTGAGGCTGCAGCAGAAAAGGAGCATCCAATCCCTATTAGGTGAGACCTTATAACCTTTGTGTGTTTGTTTTGCTGAATGAGTTTCAAGTTCCTTGCTTGGTGGCATGAAATCTTCCCAGAAAAAGACAAATGTAGAACTTTCTCCTAAAACAGGCAAGGAGTAACAACTGTGTTAAGATGGAGCTGAACTTGCCAGTGACGATGAGTCTGCTGTCGATTTTCTTTTCCCTTTTTCTCTTAACCCCTACAAGCCACCAAGAGGAAGCAATTCTGATGAAGAGTGCTCAATTAATTGAAGACACATTCCGTGGTTTCTGGGTAGTCCTCAAACCTTCAAGACATCTCAACTTATGAATTTGATTGGCGCATTTTTGAGAGTGCCAGTCAGGCAATGATCATTAAGCGGCTAATGAATTCTGAAATGTTCTCGGGCCGCTCTTCAGAAAATGTCACAGGAAAAGGCTGTGCATTGCGAGTATGTGTTTTTAATTAATTTCAGCTCAATAACTGCATCCTTATCAACATATAGAAGTAAATGTGTTTTACAGTGCTAGCATGGAGACTAAAATTCCAGTATGCGGTGTAAAGCCTAATTGGGTGTCTCAGTTGGTTTGGATATTAATCTTTGCCTCTGGCTATTTGTACCTCACTTGCTGTTCTGTTTCTCTCTGTCCCTCTTGAGGAAAGTCTCACATATAGAAACTTCAGAAAAGTAGTTTGTGCTACCTCTCTAAATGTGACCCTACTATATCTATTCAATCTATCATTTGATCACTTTCTTAATTATTTTTCTCATTTCCTCCCGTTCCCCACTGTGGATTTGTTTCATTGACACTCCTGCAGTTAATCTACATCTGCTCTGACAAGCTGACAGCAGAGCAAATATGCATGCCCCAGCGGCCCCAGCCTTTTGAAGCACCCAACTGAGAGAACATCTACGTCCACCCAGACAAAACACCGGAGCTGTACATATAGAGATCAAGCTTACAAAAGAATGCAGTGTGACATATCAAAGATTTTGCTCCGTGCAGAGTGTAGCCTCTTTATGTCTCTGATCTACGGTGAGCGATTTTCAATTATTATGTGAGCTGCAGGAGGCGGGGAAAGACGCACTCGACTGTGCATGCCGGTGGTTTGCTTAAATAGCATCGTCACTGTTGGGAGGGAGAAGGGGGAACACACGAGGAGACGTCTGGTGAGAACAGACTCTGTGACATTGATGCTGAGTCTAAACAAAAAAAACACAAATAAAATGTTATGGTGCCATTGAATTGAATCTCTCTGAAATTACATGTATACTGTATTACTTATATGTATAAAACTACATTTCTGTGTGCTTTCTGCAGCTTGACTAGCACTGCAGGTGGATATAAATTAACATGCAGTGGTAAACTGACATTAGTCCATCACTGCAGTTTCTTAAACTGTAGATCTTGAAGCCAACTGACTGATTTCTGTTAAAAAATGTAAAGAAACTTTGGTTGTCACAGTAACCCGGGGGCATACTTTCTGTTTGTCAAGTATGTGGTTTCGCAAAACACCCCATCTGTTTCCTTACTATATGTATGGGGGCTTCTCATAATCACGTTCATCACACTACATAGCCTTGAAGACAGACAGTAATGATGTTAACCACGCTGTTAAGGAGGCCTCGACCATCTCATCATTCGTCAAGGCGTCCGTATTTGCCGCCTGTCTTCCAAGTTTGTTATTCTCAGCTTTTACTGTTGCAAAATGTGATGCCAAATATGTGTTGTGTGGGAGCAGGGGAACAAAACAAACACCAGAAAACACAGCCGCCTTAGTTTAAAGACACGATTCAAATACAAAACTCCAGCCAAAGTGGTTTGAATGTTGCTGTTTGGTGTCCAGACTTCAGCTCCTTAATCAGATGCTGCAAGGTCTGACATGTCAGCAGGTCACTTAAAACACAGGTGGACTTTTTCTCCGTGCTAAATTGGTTAACATCCCTCCATGCCGTTATGACCTAAACTGACTAAACCTTGACAGGAGGCAACCTTTGTCACACCAAGTCAAGGCGCAGAAGATAATTAAAAGAATAGAGGCTTAACATGGTGACACTGTCTGTGAGTCATGCTCATTAGGGGGAGACTGTGGAAGTGGGCATACGTGATCAGAGTGTGCCAAAAAAAACAATACTGCGAATACTGCGAAACAGCATACAACTATGCACATCTGCATGTGCACATGCCTCTTGAAGAGTGGCCGTAAGCGCCACAAAAACATATGTAATTTCCTACTTTATCATGTCTAAGACTGTCCGCTACATGAAGTTATTGTATCCCACAAACTCCCTTTTTTTGCCGATGCTGTTCCCAGCTGAGATCTAAACACATCAGTGTTGCTTCATAAAGCTCGGAGGAGGGAATCTAAGAGTGAATGAGAAACAGTCAGAGGGTATTGAAGGGTTGCATGCCTTCTAATTAGCACCATAGTCATTAATTAAAAGAAAACAGGAAGAGATTGCATGCATGTGTGTGTGTGTGTGTGTGTGTGTGTGTGTGTGCGTGTGTGTGAATCTCTCGCAAATGTACAAAGCAGCACCAAGAAAGGGATAAATATAAACATGCGCCTGGAGGATGATGAATTCCTGCAAAGGGAAGTGTGAAAACACATGCGCTGGTGCTCAAAGACACACATACATATGCAAAACAGAAAGGAACGTTCACATCCCATTTAAGTAGTTCAAGTTTTCCGTGTACTGTATGTGGGAGAACATGATATTTTATATGCTATTGTTTTTCCTGCGAGGCAAACTTAACACTCCTAAGGTGGAGGTGAATTTCTCTTTTTCACAACACTTACGCATTAACATTCACACTCTGAAGCTGCTCAGCATCACTCCAGTTGGGGTTAAAACTACTTTGCTCAAGGGCGCCTCAGGGATTGATCCTGCAATTGCAGGATTCTGAACTGTCTTTAGGCTGAAAATTATACATGCTGCAATCTCTCTAACTTTAAAAGTGCTGTTTGAAAGTTTGGTCAAATGCCTGGCTAAAGCTCCCACACTTAAATCTCCTAACTGCATTTGTAATACACATATCTGTAGGATGTCTTGATCTGGATGCATAAAAGGGACGGAATTACGTCAAGTCAGGCTGACAGAAATTCAATCAGTGGACACCGTCCTCATGCTAAATGTCAGAACAGACAATGGACAAGCCCTTTTATTTGCTATATTCGTCCAATCCAGAGAGACTGAAAACTGGCAAATGAAGATGGAGTTCTGAAATGTTCTTCTCTGTAACCAAATGGTTGTACTGATCTTCCTTGGTTGGTACAAGACAGGAAACATTCATCATGTCCACTGATTCCCCCCTCAGCTACTAAAGATGTGATCCAAATAAAACAAGGAGGCAATCTGCAGTGTCAAATCACCAAACGAAATATTAGAGATCCAAACAACTACTTCTCTCTCCTTGGCAGGGCGGCCATTTGGACCAATTTAATACCATGCAGCCACACAGCGGCGTGAGGCTCAATGGTCTATTAAAAGAAAATATGCCATAGTGCATTGGTCAGACTGTGACAGGTTGGTTCAATGATCTTCACATCGTTGGCCATTTTCTCAGCATGAAATTCATTTTTCGAGCAGAATGGTCGATACGCATCTGGTAAACCGGCCAACAAATAACAGGAAATAGCCGAGGAAAAGTGTTGTTTCTGTCATGGTTGGAGCCTGACCTTACAACAATCTGCTCAGAGGGTAGAAATCGCAGAGAAACAGCCACATACCTTTTAAATAAAAAAATGGTTCATGCCTCCCAATCTTCATTTGGAATCTATCAAAAGCCTGAAAACATTTTTTTTGCAATTTATACTTATCTTGCTAATCCATCATTGTTCTACTTGCCTCGGAGAGTGATTCATTCTTTTAAAAGCATGGAGCCATTTTTAAAAGCAACGCCATATCACTCACTAAAAGATGCAATATGATAAATTAGGGAACATTTCTTATACTGATACATATTGTCAGCAAAACAGAGATGCAGAAATGGCTCCACACAAGGGAAACGTTCACACGAGCTTTATAGCACTCGGTGTAAACATTCACAGCAAGACACTGAGCGAGTCAATTACCCAACAAGAGAATGTTAATTTAATGCGAAGGTTCCTTGATTTAGTAAGGCACTATCACTGGAACAGGTACTATTTCATTGTTTAATTTGTAATTAGGTTTTAAGCCAAGATAGAGTTTGTTACCGTGGATACTCAATGAAGTCATATCCTTTCATGTATCAAATCCTAATGTTATCCAATACGTCTGTTCGGCTTTAATGGCAACTTGCTGTTTGTTTAATCGGATCGGCAGACAACCAAATACAATTGACAGCCCTCACTTCAACGGAGGCCTGAGATGATTACTTTTTTACTTTGACGACCTTACATTTCACTCATTCCTCCCTTTCTTGATAGGAAAGAGAATTGAGATGAAAATATAACCTCGCTTGGGTATCAAGGGAGGTTTTTACTTTTGAAATAGCGCCATGTTCCCAGCCTGAGCGTTTGTTAGAGGCAGGTAGGGTGTGAAACTGTGTGTGTGCATTGCATGTGTTGTTGTGTATTTACAGTATGCCAATACGTCTTTGCATCTTTGCATTTCACACACAGACAAATGGAGAGAAAGCTCTCTTGGAATCAGTGAATAATATGCATATCCATGTGTTTGTGTGAGACAGGATCAAAACCAAACACTCATTCCAGTACAGCTCTACCCACATTCAGAATACACAAGAAAATAAATACAGAAGTAAAACTATAGTAGGGCTACCACAGTTAACTACACATAAATAAATGATAAGAAAACGAAGCCAGGAGCTTACATTAAAAAGATCTGTTTGACTGGTCTGCAGAGTTACGTTGGATTACCCTCAAGGTATGCCCAAACTAAAAGTCCTGTTTTCATAGTAATCCATGTCATCTGCTGGGTAACTGACAAAGACATGGAACTTGTCTGGATGTATGATTTAACACTGCTCAGGAGCAAACAGTGAAAAAGTATTTGGAGAACACAGTGATGCTGTGAAATTCTGTGACGGCTATGTTCTCCTGACTGGTATACAATGCCTTTTTTATTATCATTTTGGGGCCATTTTATGCCTTCATTAGATAGCCGGCAGCAAAAAGCGATGACAGGGAATGGCATGCAACTGGCTGTGCACAAACCATAGAGTGCAATTCAAGATCTGCACCTCAAGGCTTAGCCGACATGAACAGTTACCTGGCGGAGTAGACGGAGCAGCTTTAAGTGGGAGCTTCATTGTCCATGTTTCGTGCCTATAATTGCAGATTACCCCTTCTTGTTGTATGCAAGCAATGAATGTAGATGTCATATCGGAAGTGAGTATTTTTGGGTATAATGTTATGAGCTATAGTGAAAACAGCCCCACAACATTCATTACATGTCAGTATACAAGGACTTAGACAAAAAACATCCAAAAGATAATCTTATCTGACTTATTAGGTCACTGTGAACCCAGAATATTCATTCAAGACTGAATGACTTCTTGGAGCTCTCTGTCTGACAAACAAGAGGAACACATTTGCAGCTGAGGATGCTCTTATGTCCAATTATGGTTTAATTCCAGTTTAATTTCTGCAAATGGCCTCTATGGAGTTATAATTACTAAAGTAGCGTTTTAAGTGAAGAAGAACATGTTCCTTTTGCAGCAATTTTAAAGTTGGTGTCACGACCCGGCTCTTGAGCCATGACAAAACGGAAGACACACGGGTGGTTAGACGGAAAAGTTTGCATTTATTCTCAACAAAACAAAGACATGGTGCTGCAGGAACAGAGAGCGCTCCCGACTGCGGCAGGCAGGTCCTATATACCCCTGGGAGACTGGCCAGGTGCTCTCAATTGTACAGAGAGGCTCCGCCTACAAGGGACCTGCAAGACAGCACAGACAAGACAACAAGGGAACGCCCACAGCAGGCCCTGCTTAAAGCCAGAGGCCATCACAGTTGGTCAAACTGGATCTGCACTGTGAAGTTCTCTGGGTCTCTGCTCTGCTAAGGTGTAGGCAAAACTTTACCTTCAAAAATGGAAGGTACAACTTAAACCAACCTCAATGTTAAAGTTGAAATCACAGTCAGGTGTAAAGGCTAAAAAACCAACCCTCAAAAAGCCAATAATGGGTATTTTCCCAATTTTGTAAATCTAATTCTGAGCCAGTGACAAATACAGCTATTTGAATTCAATAACATCAATCTCCACGTTCACAGTCACCTCTAACATTTTTCTGCTCTTTTCTCTCTGGATGCTTCCAGTTGTCAAGCGCGACTGACTGCTGAGCTTCTCTCATTTTTAAATAAAACATGCCTCCCACTGAATGTTGCATGCATGCCATGGTGTTTGAATGCGTGCCCTTTCCTCCATCTCACCATGAGTGCCCTCCCTCAACCCTTTCAACAGAGGCAGGAAGTCACTCAATAATTCACATCTCCGCCTTGCCACTGATCCCACAATTAATACAAAAACACGTAACTTGCCTTGATGTATCAAATATTTTGTATTTGACATCAGTTCCCATTTTTTCCTTTGACTCCTCCACCACTACATATCCCCTACCCTATGTTGGGACAGCTGAGACAGTAGACAACCACATGGAGCCTAGAGAAGGACATTTGGCACCACATACATAACTAATTGTCTTCCACCCAACTAGTTTTTACACGTTTGACAGCCGAAAAGAAAATTAAACTGGATTTGTGCAAGCAACCCCTCTTGGGAATACAGGAAAAGTGCTGCATTCGTTCATCCAGCTTCTATCAAAAAGCCAGTCAGTCAGTCAGTCAGGTGCACCAGCCGGCAGAAACGAAGAGACACATGAGAGACAACAAACAAGAGAACTTCTGACCTCACTGGAAAATGACAGCATTGGATGTTTGTTCAAACTGCTTAAAAAAAAGCCGTCTGTTGTTACGTGAATAATGACAGAATCACAGCATTGTCATTGTTGTTTATGTTCAGAAGCGAAGGCATAGGTATAGTGACATTAAAAAACTCTGGATATGCGTATAAAGCAAAGAACTGCGATTTGCGCTTCATCTCCTATCAGCAGTTAGAGTTCAGTTCTTTTTTTAACACAAAGGTGATCTTTCCCCAATCGGAAAAGGGTTACTTCATCTAAACCGTATGATTGTACGTTGACTATCAAACATCAAAGCCTGTGAAAGGCTTGTGGCTTTCTCCTTCACCAAGGACAAAAGATGTAGTCTGTTTGGATTTTAAACAGTCAAGCCAGATTTATATTGTGTGTTAAGGGTTTACGGCACAGCTAGGAAGTCTATGCACGTAGCTGCTGCAGCTAACCTGACCCTCTTCAACAATGTAACTACACGTGACCCACGTGGAGACTGGCAAGAGCTGTAATTGGGCAGCACGGGCTGCTTGTGTTTTCACCTGCATGTTGCCAAAAACGACAAATTAAAAAGTAAAAACAAAATCCGAATCTACGTTGTCAGGGCCATAATCGTTAATGCCATAATCATTGCATTTCATTGCATTCTAGATTCTCCGGCTGCTTGGTAAAGTCCTGCCTGCACACTTCAGCTCTTCTCTCCAGCTCAGTAGAAGTCCTGTCATACTGTAGAAGACTATCATGTCACACTCTAAATACGTTCCTCTGTCTTATGCAGCGATCTTGATAGGGACTGGAAATACCATTAACGGTGAGATAACACTTAAATCCAAGCCCTTATCTCTTCTTCATTCTGCCCTCCTCTCCCCATGTTTCTCCCTGTCTTTGACTTTCTCTCCTTATGAATATTAACACTTTATCACTTGGACGACTTATCTCTGCTTCATAATTTGCTCACTCGAACTCACTTTGATTACACGGTCTGTTCTGGAAAACATATCTTCATTGCATCTGAAAGTTAAAGGTGGCGCTTCTTAGATCAATTAAATTAGCAGTTGCCGGCAACAAGTTTTTACCCACGAGGGAAAATGCTCACTGCAATTTGAGTGTTTATGGCTCCATCCTTTGGACAGATTGAGTCACGCAGAATAATGCTGATTTAAGAGGACATTGGGATAACATTTAATATATATTTTTTGTTTTATAAGTAATATTGAATACGGTTTAAATTCACTCTCTCATTCTCATTCATTGACGGTTATTCAACATTCTCAGGACATGTCAAACCTCTATATACACTCTTGCACTTGCCCCTGTACACAGAGCCTCGTCCATAATAAAATGGTTTTCCCAGTTTGGTTGTGGAAGAACTTGACTGGCCTGCACAGAGCCCTGACCTCAACCCCATCCAACTACTTTGGGGTGAATTGAAACACGGTTTCTAAGCCAGCTGTTATTGCCAAACATCCGTGACTGACCTCACTAATGTTTTTTTGGCTGAAAAGGAGCAACTCCTGCAGCCAGGTTCCAACATTTGGTGGAAAGCCTTTCAGGATGACTGCACGTTGTTATGGCCACAGATTAACCCTCACAGTTCTGGAATTACACATTTTCACAATCACAAACAGCGGCCTCCTGGGTGAAAGTCTCGTGTTTATCTGTCTCACATTCTGGACAAACCCGCCCTTTTTAAACGGCCAAGCTACAGTCAATAGTGCCGGCAATGGTTGCCGTTGAAAGGATTCAGAATCAGGCCTATACGTTGACGGGGGTACTGTCGGCAGTGGAAACACAGCATAGAGGAAAGCACCCGGGGCCAATAGTGTGAAGTCAATCAGAGCCGTACAACATAGTGGAAACACGGCTGTACAGAGGCTAAAAGGTGGCTTTTGCGTCGGAATCAGACGCAGAGATGCGTGACAAAGTGTCAGTATTTGACGCCTAGGCAATGAGACTGGGCCTGGATTCTACGTATTTATGGCCTTGTAATGTGTAAAGTCTGAAAAAACTGGTCATGATGATTAACAATTGTTCAGAACCGTTAGAATGAGTGTTTCACCCTCTGTTTTCATTGTTCTGCTCGATGTGTTGCAGTGGCCATTGGCATTTGAGATTGGGAAGAGTGGACTTGCCGAAATAGAGTACCACAGGGGTGGCAGCTTTATCACGTCATCATTTCAGCAAATATACCAAAGTACCCAAATGCCAGAGGATTTATGCAGGGCAGCGTGCAGCTTATTTTGAAAAACAATAGTCTCATGAACGTTTTGACCTTTGGATCAAATTAAGCAGCGGGAAAGTCCGTCAGGGTAATCAGATAATTAAACTCGCCCCATTTGGCTTCTGTTTCGGATTATGCTGTGTCCCTTCGGATTTTCTCGCTGTGAAAGTGTCACTTGCATGCTGCTGATTCCGTTAGAGGGCACAGCCAAGAAGGCATTTGGCAAGGATAATACTCCACAAAGGAATTTTAAGTTATAAACGTTCTAAACCCAAAAAACTGGCAGCCACTTCATCTCCCAGATGTTGATGCTGGGATTTAAACTCATGCATGTTAAATGTAATTTCACTGCTGGTACTATGTGCCATTGCTCATAGGAAACATCAGCAATGTTACTGAAGGCAGCTGCAAAGACTAAAGCTGCTATTAGATCAGAAGTAAATCCACCAGAAAATCTAAAGTGGAAGTGTTTGAAGGTGGGTGATCATATTCATTGACAATATATTTGCCATCACAGGGAGATTGGGAACACTGTTATTTATATATATATATATATATATATATAATACACCATTTTCCTTTGTGGCTCTTGTTGTAGTTTAAGTTGTTTAGAATTAACAGTGAATGTGTCTTTGCAATGCAATATGGAAATACTAAACAAATTGCTAACTTTTGTCTTGTTTGAACATTTCTTATTTTGCCATCAATCATTGGTAAAAATGATGTTCCGGTAAATGGATTATGTATCTGTTTCTTTGGCTTTTTTTCCTCCTTTGAAAGAAAGGAAAACAATATATATTTGTGTTTCACTATTTATTAATTTATTCAATAACAACAGGTAAGATGAAAACATGTTGGAGTTAGCAATAATGCAAATTTTCATACGTATACCCGAAACCTTAATTACACCTTAGTAAGTGAAACGATTTCATGACGCATACTTTCTATACTTTCTATCTCCCTTCTGTTTGGAACTAGGGAAAAGCTGTTTACACCGAGCACCTGCAAGCATCTCACACACACACACACACACACACACACACACACACACACACACACACACACACACACACACACACACACACACTGTGAGCTAATTATTTATAGAGGGAGAGAAATGTCCCACCTGAAACACAGGAAATGGCAAAGCCAATGCTCCCAACACAAAGCAGAAGCTGTGATGTTTGTAGGCGCAAAAAAACAGTTCCTGTCAGAAACAGGTGTGAGGAAAGATTTAAATTTGGACTTTCTTTTTTTAATTATCTGTCAAACATGTTGCTAAATCTGGTAAATCTGCACCCAAAATTCTTGAAAATATCAGACTATTTTCACGATGGAACTGTAACTTCTGGAAACAGCTCAATATCTGTTTATCTTTTATCCTGACAGTTGGTTTTGATTCTTTAACTTGTGGTTGTATCTTTTGTATTATGCAAGTTGGCCTGAGGAAATATTGTTGTGATGCATATAATCAATCATAAAAAAATATCTAAAAAAAGTATACAGTATAATGTGCCTGTTTGAAACAGCATTACCTCCGGGTTGTATGGAATAATTCCAGCTTAATCAAAACACAACCTGGGGCTACAGAGAGGGATTATTAACCCCCAGTGATGATTAAGGATTTGGCCTGAGAGATAGATGTCAAAATCCTGATAAAAACAGTTATTATCCCAACAAAAGTCCATCCAGTTTCTGAGATATCACACTTGACAGGTGTTCATTTCCCCTGTTGGCTTCAGTTGGAAATACAACAATGCTAAATATCTCAAACAGAAATTAAACCTTTAGACATTATAATTATAAAAATATCAATTATAGCGGCTTAAACAAAAAACAACAATGTCACAATATGAATACTAATATGTCAATTCAAATAATGTATGGATAATACCAAGGAGAGGAACATCTATTCTGGCAAATGGGATCTGAGAGGACAGATGATCACAGAAAGAAAACCTGGCACAGCAGGAGAGCGGGGAATTGGATTTGCATTCATTCACACCTAAAGCGATGACCTTTGGTGTTCTCCGCTGCTGCCCTCAGAGTGAACTCTCAATCAAAGCAGGATTGCTTTCATGGACACAGACATGTTTGATAAAAGTGTCAAGTGTATCCTCAGCAGGAAGAAGGGACTCAAAGGTATTTAACAAAAAGAAGGACTGAGATCCGGTATGGGGTCCTTTCTGAAACGAAGCCCGATGGCTCCATTGTGCTGCAGACAACTGAGTTATAGGAGCTGGAAAAAACACCTGACATACTGAAACTGTTTAAATGTATTTAAACAGAATAAAAGACAATGATTATAGCCTGATTCTACGTATCACTAGCGTGCTGAAATGGTGCCCTGTAGTGAAAAGCACTTCAAGCATTACCATCTGTCATAAAAGTTGAATTGCTATGTTTCTTGTCTCTGTTAAAGAAAGTCTTTGCCTTTTAGAGCTATTTGACAAAATACTGGAAGATCATTTACTGATAAAGAGCTGAGCAGATTTTTCCTTGCATTTTTGAATTTGGTGTTCAATTTAGACAACGTCTTACTGTTTCTCACATAGCAGTTTATCTTGAGTAATAAATAGAGATTCGAGACAAATGAATCAACACCATTTTAAGTACAGAAAACACATCATCGCTAACGTAACTTAACCTAAAGTAACTCAACCACACTTTGGGGGCCACCGGCCTCCTGTTTTCAATTCCTGTGTTCGCTTGACTCATCCACTTCTTATACTACTTGACAAGCTGAGTGTTGCATATTCACGTCTATGTCTTTACAATAGTACAGACTGCATGGCTTAAAATAACTCGCAAAAATCAAGAATGCCGTTGTTATTGCATGCTAAATGACTTTCAAATGATTGATTCATTGGTCAGACCGGGCTGTTTGTATAACTGTGATGTCATGTTTTGTACGTTCTGTATTGGACACATGTTAAAGTTACTACCAGGAACTTTTATCTGGTGTTGATTTTGGTGGTCCCGCGATAGTGTTTCCCAGCACCTTAGAAAACCTCATTTTACTGCAGCAGGGTCTGACAATCTGAAGCAGCGAGGCGAGGCGAGGCGAGGCGAGGCTCCGTCTTTGTCGTCTCCTTCTGAGTTTCGGGTGAACCTGCACGATTTCATCTGATTTTGCACGCAAGCTGACCCGGTGGCATCGATGATAAGCATTTACAATAACTAGAAATAGTCAATCTTCTGTAGGGCATATAGATGCATCATTATTCAATTGAGACTATTTCATAACCAGTTAAAAGCTCATCACAGTAATTTTAAGAGGCAATTGTAAAATGTTTCACAATACTTCATCAATCGTTTTGAAGAGAGAATAATTGAAATGTGTGCTTTGCAAAAAACTCTCATTTCAAGATGCAGGCAAGACTCTTGAGCACATGACACAAGAACTGGCTGTTTGTACTTCTGTCTGGACTCATTCTGCCCCTCAGACAGTATCTGTGATACACACAGATTTCTAATTTTGCTAAAATGGTGACTAAGTCAACTAGTCTTCAGAGAATGGTGAACTGAAGAAACAGGCCAGTTCATGTCTAGAATGAGGTTGGCCTTGTGCGAGCTTTTTATTTGAAGCAATCAACCCACCTCTTCTACGATGATTGGAATAAGAAGAATAGATGACGGTGAAACCCTCCTTTATCCTCATCGATTTTAATCTTGAACAACAATACATCATACTTCACAAAAGCTTGCAGACTGGAGAGGACAGTAAGTGGAAGAAAATAGCTGCAACAACGAAAACAAAAGTGAGCCTCCCAAAAAGCTGTTGTCAACAGCTTTCTTTAAAGGATACGAGAGGAAAGAAGCTTTGTTATGAGGACAAGAAAGAGGTAAGAGGAAATAATTACTGCATTACAGGAGAAGCCGCTTTACACAAGACTTCCGTCACGCCGCAGGACTGGCAACATGTAACGGGTTATGTGACCCAAAAAGACCTGAGAAACACACCCTGCCTACAGATTCATCACTTTTTGGGAAGAGGAGAGAAATGAGAGCGAGGCTACCACTGCTACCACCAAATCTGTTTTCTTCAACCTCGCCCCAGAGTTAACAAAGAGTCTGTCTTTTTGAGAGAGCGATAGAGATTTAAAGAAATGAGGCTCCAGTGAGAGCTTATTGACATCAGCTATTAGCAGCCGGTGGACAGCACAGTCCAACTTGGCTAAGTAATGAAGTCAGCAGCTATCGTAAGGAGGTTGCTCTTAGTTACATTATAATGCGTTCAAGCTCCCAGTAAAAATGAGGATGTGTTCAAATCTCAATCTCTCTAAATGAAATTCTGTTTTTAGCAACAAACTTGAATAAATACAGAAGATATACTAGAGAGGGAATTATTACCCGTTTATTTTTTAGTATCAATCGCTACTGAATGTCAAATTGTATTCAAGTTGGGTCGTATGTATTCATGGACATTTCATTGCATACATTTGTAAATCTTATTTGTATTGGTTTCACCATGAAACACACCGTTTTTAGACCTATTCCGGCATTTCTCTCCAGGCTGGACCAGTTTTCTCACTCGGGGCATCGTGTCAATTTGACAGGGCCATGCTTTACAGTGGAGAGGAAGCAAAAAGGCTGCAGAGGAGGGGTTGGAGAGAGAGGTAAGGCTCAGCAGGTAAAGGGAGACCGTACCCTGACAGTACGTGATATGAACTCACAAGCTTGTGTCCCGCCCTGTGATCGCAATCATTTGTGTGTGTGTGTGTGTGTGTGTGTGTGTGTGTGAGAGAGTTAGAAGAGAGCAGGGGTGGCAGCTGTAGTATTAATTAGGCAGGTGAGATGAGTGGACTGCAGCATCATTACATTGGCAATTAGAGTGCAGTCTATTTGCCTAGCATGCCCCTGGCTCTAAGAGAGAGAGAGAGAGAGAGAGAGAGAGAGAGAGAGAGAGAGAGAGAGAGAGAGAGAGAGAGAGAGAGAGAGAGAGAGATGAATAGTTGGGAGGGAGAGAGGAGGTATGAAGACAAATAAAAGCAGGTGGGTGAGAGATTTAAAGGGAGAGGAGATGTAGTCACGAGTCATGAAAAGGATTTATCGCTAATCCCTGCAGTGATAGTCAGCTTCCATGATCTCCACCACCGTGCCAGTCAATCACAAAACAATGTGATATGTTAATAGAATGCATCCGATGTGACACATTTTCCTCGATATTTCTCTCCTTTCAGTGCATTGATGTCATCTTACAGTTGGGTGATGAATGACTTATACTCTTATAGAAATGAGCAGATCCAACACACGATTCTCACACACACACACACACACACACACACACACACACACACACACACACACACACACACACACTCTATGAGAGACATAAGATTGAGAGGTCCCTTAAACTTTAGCTTCACGAAAGAAGAATTGAGACCCAGAATGCTCCAAAAAGTAGGCCAACCCCCTTCAGCTGGTCCAACACAAACTGCATTGCAAATGTGTGCTCAGTATTGAAATCTATAAGAACCAAGAACAAGAACTATATTATAAGACAGCAGTTTTCAATGTTATTAAACATTATTTAGGCAAGGTATTTTGCCGTCCTCATTCAATTATAAAATGAGTTGTTTTTTAAGGCAAAAACTCAGCCACAGTGGACATTCCGGTGGGAAAACTGACTGAAATACATCTGAACGCTTGACAAAAAGCTCATTCTGTGTCCAGCAACACTTTGAAATGTGTTGCCGTGTTCTAAACCAAGCTCTGGTCCCTGGAGGGTCTGTGGTTTGGATGAACAGTGTTGTGCTAGGGTGTCTGTGCTGGCCGGGCAGCACAGTGAGTGGGACAGAGAGCTGGAAGGTAGCTGGCCGGGATGACTTTGGCTCTGTCACACCAAGGTCTCCACTCTAACTCCACTATAATGAGCCTGTCAGCACGGTGTGAGCCATAGGAGATAGGCTGCCCCACATCAACCTAGTTTCACAGTCAAGGATGAGTAGCTCTGTGTGTCTGTGTGTGTGTGTGTGTGTGTGTGTGTGTGTGTGTGTGTGTGTGTGTGTACGTGCGCAGGCTGGAATTGTTTATGGTCAGTTTTGTTTTCTTAGCATCCCCAGCAAACCTGTTTTCATCTTTGCAACGGGCTGCTCAAGTGACTTTTATCTGGACCAAACACTGTAGATCTTATATAAATAAAATGACCTGTACAGATGCACAATAATGATTTTAGTGATCTTGGTCGAATAACAACCAAAAAAACAAAGCACATTTTCACCTTTGTGGAAAAAGTGTTATTTTTGCTAAATTGATCTTAAACATTTAAGTCAAATTACTTTTCAACTGTGACAGCATGAAACATGGCCAATACTAGCCGACATAAAAGGACAATCAAAACTAAAAACCAAATTAAAAAAATTCCTGAATACAGCTCTCATTTTTCCCTCGTACATCGGCGAAGGCGACTTGTTTTGTTTTAAGGTTCTGGTGTTTTACTGGCGGATTACAGCCATGTACAGAACTACGCAGCCAAGTTTATTTGCTTTAAACCAGTGGATGGAGATGCGCCTAATTTGATTTATTTCTTGCAACATTTCAACTGTTCACTGAAAATTCGACTTACCGCTGAATCTCATGCCTGCTGTATTGTTTACATGTACAAATTCTCAAATTTATAACCACTTTTATGAATGGAAGGTCACAAACAAATTATGCTTTATTTGCACAAATTGTCTCACTGAAATCGCTCCCAACAAGCTTCTCAGAGTGACTTATCAAAACTGAATCATAGTAAGAAGTACTAATTCAATTCAGGGGAAAAAGTAGTAACAGAAGCATTTGGACTTCCTGTTTATAACTGCACAGGCGAGCAGCTGCTAACAAGAATTGCCAGTAATAGGTCATTTTTATGAACCTGTGACTCATTTTACTCCCACCGGAACGTATTACATATTATGACTATTTGTGAATTCATAAATAATCATAGTGTTTTACTGCTGACTGAAATTTATCCCAAAATATAATCTCAAGATCCTGGAGAGGCTGTATTAGATGCTTACAGATTGCAGAGCTATAAAGGGACAGACAACTCCAAACAATGGGGTTGCTGGAATTGTCTGTGTGTGTGTGTGTGTGTGTGTGTGTGTTTTGTTTGTCTGAGCCTGTGCGTGTGCCTGTGTGTTTTGCTATAAAGCCTCTCTGATCCAGTGTTAACTGCTCTCATAAACAAGCACCTGCCAGATGTGAGCCTCAGCCCGCAGAGGACTGCTAGCGTCTGGCTGTGAGTGGAATCCATAACCAGACGGGTCCTCTGCTGCCTGCATCTTTTTGTCTCAGACAGATAAGACAAAGTCTAAAACCACATACAGCTGACCTTTGCTATAGCTCAAGTTTTACTGTCCACAGCAGAAGAAAAAATTCTCCACCCCTGGAGAGACAGACACAAAGACAGACAGATATACTGGCAGGGCCGAAAGTGCTGGAGGGCTTCCACCAGTAGGAATCAAACAGCTGTGCTAGAACCTGTACATGTAGTCAGGGCAAACTGGGACTGGAACACAGCCCAGGACTTTGAGATTAAAAACTTTTGGCACTAATACAGTTTTTTGTGCCAACAATCTGATGATGCTGGAGTAAGTAAGTAAGTAAGTAAAATGTATTTATAAAGCGCTTTTCACAGACAGTCACAAAGTCCTTAACATGAGCAGAATTACAAACATAAAAAGCACAATGTAACCACATAAGGGCCAGTAATTGACATTAAAATGCACAAAAACAGAAAATACAAACGTAAAGCATGGTTTAAAAGCAGGCCTAGGACATGAGTTGTTACCCAAACGGCAGTCTGAACAGGTGTGTCTTGAGCTGGTTTTTGAAAGAGTTCACAGACACAGGCAGAGCATTCCACAGCTTTGGTGCTACTGCCTCAAAGGCTCGGTCAGCACGGGTCTTAAGGCGAGTGCGTGGGACGAACAGATAATTTAACATGTTTGACCTGAGAGCGTGGGCGGGTGAATATGGGTGAAGTAGTTCAGTCACATATGTAGGAGTCTGACCGTGCAGTGCTCTGTAAGTGAGAGTGAGGATTTTAAAGTGGATCCTAAATGCCACGGGGAGCCAGTGAAGAGATCGGAGTACGGGGGTGATGTGAGAGCGTCGCTTTGTCCTAGTGAGTAATCTGAAGACACATTGGGACGTCTTTCCAACCCCTGCCTCCTCACCTGTCCAATCAAAACAACACCGTTTAGACGAGCCTAGTTGAGCTGAACCACTAGCCATGTTCACGATAACAAATGACTGAGTCAATCAGATTGAAACAAAAGCGGGGATCAGTCCAAATTGGTAGAGGCCCCCTGAATCCGCCCCTCAATGTTGAAAGTGGAGAGCCAGGCTGGCCCACGCCACAGCCGAGGACAATACAGTTCTAAAACTCCGTGACCACCGTGTGGAATGGATCGGTCTTTCGTGAGTCTGAACTTCCCAATTGCCAGCGTGTAAAGGCCGATATATAGACTCTCAAGTACTGTTTCGAAAAGTTTGAAAGTGCTATAAAGGTAATTTCTAATGGTCAGGAAGAGCATTGACGTGTTTTTGAAAGGAAATTTGACAGCCACGTCCTCTTCCTGCAAATGACAGATGTTCAAAGATGTAAAAATTCCACCCACTACATTTCTCAAATTCTTCTTTCTGGCAGCATCCGTGTTCACGGCTGGACTGCACCAATCACCGTTGGCAGTGATGGAGGTGGGGCTGCACTTAAGAGGAGTTGTACCGAACTCTGTATCACCTTCTGAATAAAAGCCAGGACAAATCTGCGCCAACAGAGAGATACTCCCCAGCCCCGACTTCAACTTTCTCAATCAGATATTGAGTTGGTATTCAAGACATGGAAAGAAGAATTGCGGCCACCTGATGTGCAATAGTTTGTTTTCCTGAGCCTGTTTATTTATCTTTTGTACAAACTGCTACTTCATCTTGATAGTTTTCTCCCTCACTCTCAGGGCACGATTCCTGCTCTACATTGGAGGGTAGTCGCTCTACAAAACTATGCACAGCTAGACGTGGTGAAAGACACATCACTCAACCTTACTACTGCATTATATCTGGGTCCTTGGTTTTCCGTCCCCCTTGATCTATTGCACATAAAGACATCGTTTACCGACTTTACATTTTTGCTGTGCTTTAACAAACATGGGGTTTGTTTGTTTCAACAAGCATTCGACAAAAATGTAATTTTAGCTGAAATTGTTAGTATTTTTGCACAATTTTCATTTCATATAGTCAATAACCCACATGGATTGCATATCATTGCTGTCCAATCGCAACCATGCTTTCAAACTTCAAATATATTTTTTAGATAAACTGAAGGACTTAATGTTCCTTTATGGGATGAGAACTTATTCCACATCTTAATCAAAATAAACCATTAAAACCTAATTGGCTTGATTGAAAAATGTGTTGTGTGACAAAGCCAGAAAGTTGATGTTTTGGAGAGACATTGGTTTTCCTTGGGCAACGGGGATACTATCATTTTTAAATTGATATGAAGGGTTGACAAATCAATAGGAAAAACATACGCAAAAACATGCAATAAGTTTTGCCATTTTTACTTTGACGTCTTGTCTTCTTGAGTAATAATAATGTTCTTTTAGAACTGAGGCAGCAGTCGGCACTACATTCTCTCACCTCAGTCCTCCGCCATGGTGGCATGTTCCCTGTAGCAGCTAATAACTACTCTCTAAACACTGGGTGTCTGACTTGTATTGCGCAGTAAAATGACAACTGGGACACATGAAAATTCCTACACTTTCGTTTCAGTATTCAATGACACTTTTCTCTGAGCTGCCGGGGAAACAGGCTGTCAGTGCGACTGTGTGCTTCCTGTTAGGAAGACAAGTCATTTTGAGTAATCTCAGCGAGTACGAAGTGAAGCGGAATGACACAGCCGGCGTTACGCGGAGCAGCCCGCCCACATGCCAACACAATACACACACATGCACAGCAGTCGCATGTTCACAATGGAACAAAGCACATGCATGCACCCACGATATGACTTATCCAGCGTGATGTGTAGTTGGAGGGTCTGTTGAATTGATACAAGAGACGTCAAAGTTACCATGACAATGAAGGCGCATTAGTTTGCTAATTCAATCTGCACGTTTCCAAAAGTGCACATGGAGTCGGTGCTATACACGCCGAACATATCCAGGTTGAACACCATCTTCCCATTGTTATGCAGCTTCTGTGTGCTGTTTATGAAACGTTCGCAGACATTTATGACCCTTTGAAAAGCGAGTCACGGCTAATTTAGGGCAGAACGCCCCCCACTCATTGGTTGTAAATGTGTTATTGTGGCATGCATGGAAAGATATTTTAATATAGTAGGCTGGTTGGTGGACGGGTGCCAGAGTTGCATGGCGGCTGGGTAAAGTATTCTGGCGGAGCAAATTAGCTTCTCTGTCACACAGCAGCCAGGCAGGGTTCAAATAAAATACCTGGTGTGGGTGTGTTGCTGCTGGTATAAAACCCACGTACACACACACACACACACACACACACACTGTATTGGAGCGAGTTAGTGATCCACGTCTAGCGAGAGAGAGGGACCATCCTCGATTCTCGGCAGTTAAATGGATTGGTGTATCTACATGTATGTGTAAGTTGGACAAAGACGGATGAATGTGAGGACAGAAATGAGAGAGAAAAAAAAGATGGACCCAGACCAATATTCACCTGCCCAGCTTTCCATGAGTGATTGGCACTAAGTGGCATTCCCAAGTGGGGCCAATAGACTGGTCCTCGTCAGCCTCCATCCAGGCCTCGGCACCCTGGTGACACAGTTGACTCCGTGTCGATAACCCGTTCCCAGGCTGAGTATCTTGTCCCTCAATGTCACAGTTTCAACTCGGACAGAAAAGAGCCATAAGGGAGAGCACCTAGTTTTGGTTTCACATTGTCTTCAGGTTTAATTATCCCTTTGGCAGGAACACTGCAGTCATTGTTGTTGTGGATGCCAGCACCGACTTAAGGAGGGATTTTCTCCTTTCTGAATTCTTGACGCTCGAATCAACTTCTGACCTACAGTAGTCTGCTGGTAATTGGACTGCTTATCAACGCCGATGTCACGTCAAGGTGCTTCCAAGCTCAAAAGGATGCTAACCCCCAGTAACTGTGAAAATAATCATTTTAATTGCAAACAGGGTGGAAGGAGAAATGCGTTAGCAGTGATTTGTTTTGAAGTATTAAAACCAATGTGACTTGAATTGTGGAGGATTTGAACTAACGTGTCTGTAAAGTAAAGTTAAATAGAGTTCAAGGCTGACAAAGTTCATTCTGAGGGTAAGGAGCACTTCATACTTCTTCAACTGGAAAATAAGCCTTTTTATACTAGGCATGTAAAAAACATAGTATGATGAAATGAGTTTCATACACAAAGAACATATACAAAGTATAACCAAATAGAGATTGATAATCAGCATTTAAGGGAGTCTATGGCCACATTGCAGTGATAAGTGGCATGTTGACCGCAATCAAAAGCTTCATTAAAAATGTTCACACCAATTTTTTCTCTGCCACCCTGTTCTTGAAGGTGAGAGCAGCGTGAAAGTTAATTACCCAGATAACGACCGATCCACGCACACCTCCCACTTCCTCAAATACAGCGTCTTTCTCTTTCAGTTTCTTTCACTCGCTTCCTAACCTCAGCGGACGCACAATTACACCTCCGCTCGAAACCTTGGTGTTTTGTTTTTGATTCATTGCCGTCTTCACAGCCACACAGCAAGGCCACCGCCAACACAGCTTTAATATTTACCACCTGGGCAGAATTGTCGAAAGTCTGTCCTATTTTATGAAACAAACATCCTAAGTCACACATTTATGTAATCTTTTTGTTTCTCCTCTGCATATATTGCCTAAATTGGCAACTAAAGAGCTTTGGATGGCCCAAACGCCATGTCCAAATTCTCCCATTTTGACCTCTCTGCACTGGTTGTTACGTGGGATTCTACTTTAATGTCCTGATTGTACTTATATAATTAACTCATCATCGTACAGATGCAGTATTATATGTCCACATTTACTGTTCCTAAGCACTTTGTTGTCTCCAGAGTAATTACGTGGCAGAGCTTTTGCGCACTGTCTCAAGTCCAGTTTACCTGTATTATTGTACAGCTTCCATTATTCAGTTTGGTGGTCAAACGGGAAGCATTAGGCCATGATCGGACAGAAGGCATTGCAGCAGCCAGGCGTGGCTTTTTGTAATTGTTCAAAGAGCGTGAAGCTGTTTTCGCGTTGCTGAGTGCCTTGTTTTCGCTCTATGTGCCTCACGTTTTTTTCTGCAGAAAAGCAGCCACGTCGTTGGTGCTTTTTTTCTAATTTTGTTCACTTCAGCTGGATACCAGTTTGTGACAGCCAGGCTGTAGTTACCATGAACTGAACAGGAAATAGCAGGCCAATTTATTTTGATTTAGTTCCAACGGTACAGATAGAAAACAATGCTGATCATCTTCAGCTGATAGAACAGACTGTTTTGTAATGTCACGTCATCTTAAAATGTTTTAAAGAACATTTTAAGATGATTGTGTCACCTTAGAGGGGGGAGCTCTTCGGTTACCGACTCCTAAAGGTCTTACAAGAAATGATAGACACATGTTTCAAATCGATTTAATAGAACAATTCATAAATGTTTCCATGGAAACTAAAGTGAGCTCTCAGCCTGTTCCTCGTCATAAAAGAACATCTACATTTACTTCATGTTTACTTCGGGTGTGCCATTTCAATATTTATCTCTCTCCATACGTACCATTTAATGGCCGGATAGAAATCAAAGCACACGAGTCTATTGAAGTTTCTGTTGTTGTTGCCGGAAAAAGGCTGCAGTTCTGGAAATTCTTCCTATTGTATTATTTGCTGGATGTGAAACAAGAACTATTTGAGCTTGAGCTGCTGTTATTGCTGAGCTGAGGTTATTTCTATCTTAGAGAGCACTTCCCAATCTGTTCACGGAGCATAGATCGCTTAAGCCCTGTTCAGAAATTGCACCGCAAACCCTCTGATACATTCCCAATAGATCTTTCCCAGTGTCTCCAGTTGAATGAGTAAAAGCCATCAACAAAACCAGTTAGGATGTTTCAGCGGGAGGCACAACGTGATACTCTAATTAGGGGATTGTGGCTTCAAAATAAGAGCAGAAAAAACAATGAAACAAGAAATCAATCACTTGATCAATAGATTTTTCTCTGTCTTTCTCAATCGTTTTGTGTCTTTATCTCCCTCCCTCCCTCCCTCCCTCCCGCCGTCTGTCTGTCTGTTTGTGTTTGTATGTCTCCCTCCTTTGAAATAACCTCCATGGCTAATGATCTGCCGTGACCTCAGCGATCTTTAATTGAATAATAAATGAGCAGGTCTTATCCAGGGCTCATCTCCAGCAGACACCTACACAAAGACACACGATACAAACTCCAAGGTCAGACAATAAGAACACAACACTGACTCGGTGTAGAGTCCCATTTACATGTTGCATAATGCGCTATAAGTGTGTGTGGATGCACAACACGTATTGCTTATCAACTGTAATGACTTCAAAGCTCCACCAATCAATATTTCTAATATTAACAACAAATCAAAAGGTTATCTGGAATGTGTAAGGGGTCGCAATGACACAGCTACAGAGAATTATCATTCCACTCGGCAACTTAATGGATCAACTTAAAGCCTCTTTTATGTATTTGTTTTGGTCGTCTAATTGGAAATTCTGCACTCGTTTATCCCAGTTCCTGTATGCAAGCTGTGATAACGCCACTGTACTTCACCTGCCCGGCAAGAAATGGCAAATAGCAACTAGTGGGGGAATAAAGTGGGACATCGAGCAGCTAAAGAGCCAGATATTGTTGATTGGAGTTGATGCAGACCAAGCCAGATATACATAAGGAATGTTTGTCTTACAGCAGGGGTCGCCAGATGTTTGTGATCATGAGCCATACACAGACAAATAAAAGGAGTCACAAGCCAAGAAATTGTAAATGCATAGGTTGCACGGGCTGCAGACGGCCCGTGGGTCGTAGTTTGGCCACCCCGAGCTTCGAGGTCTTTACAACTCAGAAATTTGGGATCCAATCCGAAATGGACTTGTGGAAAACCTACCCCAACACGATGTTCATTAACAGTCTTTCTGAAAGGCACCCCGAAGACAGTCAGACCCAAATATTTCCGTGGATAATAGACCCAACCCAAAATGTGTTGAGTCCAAAAAGACCCAAATAGAGATATGATACCAACACGGCAGCTGTGTAATGCTTCACCAACTAATGAGCAGTAACTCAAAGCACTTTTATCTCCTAATAATCATTACCCACTACATGATCAGAGCTTATAACGAGTCTGCTCGGAGCCCCTCGGCTGTGATGCACATCGACACAAACTCTTCCTGACCCTCTTAGATTGAGTGTAATTTGGTCTTGGGTGCTTATAACTTCGTGGACCCATGAAGACTTCCTGTGTGTCTGTCAGCTTGTTGTGGAGCTCTTCTGGCACCCCTCAAAAAAAGAGGTCTGAAATGCATCTTTTCCGTTATCATCCGATGCCATAGCATGCATGTTGCATTTTCACAAGTATTAATAATACTTTCACAAATTCTAAAATGACAAGTTCGTATTAAGCCGATTGTCTGCGGAGTGCGATCCGGCTGGCAAAGAGATGATAATATCATCAACTGCCAGAAGCAGGCCTCTTTTAATGTCAGGTAAGAATGGAGACATTACTCACTCAATAATAATATTCCTCCAGCTGATATGGGGATATTCGTTATTAAATCACAGGATTTATGCGGGAAACAAAGCTTACCACCCCGTTGTGTGATAGTCTTCTGCAGTGTGAAAAGAGCAAATAGAAAAGGGTGATGGAGTAGGGCTATTTGGGTGCATGGCGGTGCTTAGTGGGCGTGTTTGCACTGCAACTTGATTTGCATATATTTCTCAGTAACTTAGATGGAAGCTCAGCTATTAACTTGAGCAACTGAGGAGCAAAGAATTCCCACAAAGAGCAATCTTACTTAGCATCAAGGTCAGAGAGAGAGAGAGCGAGAGAGAGAGAGAGAGTGAGCGAGAGAGAGAGCGAGAGCGAGAGAGGGAGAGAGCGAGAGCGAGAGAGAGCGAGAGCGAGAGAGAGAGAGAGAGCGAGAGCGAGAGAGAGCGAGAGCGAGAGAGAGAGCGAGATAGATATTGTGGCCAGACCAGCACTTGGACCCAGAGACTTGTGGGCGGGAAGCTGTTTTATCAGAGCTGTTCAGAGCTCCTCACATTACAGCCCCATAACCATGGTTGCACTCCCTGATCAACTTAATGGGCAGACTGGGGCTTTAGGCCCTCTGCCATTCTCCAACACTTCCACACGTGCATGATAACACAGGGATACACACACACACACACACAAACACACACATGCTACTGAATTAAGCAACTGGGAACCAAAGATATCACGGGTGTCCAAACAGAATGAGAGAGAGAGCGAGAGAGAGAGAGACAGTGTGTGTGTGTGTGTGTCCGGGAGGTTTGGATGGTGAGGACGAGTCACCAGCTGCCGGGAGGTTTGGCATTGGTATGACTGAACGAGGCTTGCCATGGGGTGTGACAGTATTGACACTGAGTCGTCATACAAACAAGTACACACAAACACACAGACACAAACAGACACTCAGAGAGGCACTTGTGAACACTATTAGCAGGCAAAGCTACGACTTAGAGAATAGTAAAGCTACTTTGAAAAGTGTAGTCAATGAAGGAAAAACACACTTTCAAATTGGACTCAGGGTCAAAATATTGCAACATGAGCATTCACTTTAAGCTAATGTGTGCCAGCACTAGCTCAAACAACAGCAATTAAATTCATATATTGTTACAAACACAAATTAGAGTTATTAGGAGAATACAAGGCTCGTCTTTACTCTTCACGCTGAAAGCAATGTTTCCTTCAAGCTTCAATGCCACTATTTCTGAACAGAACTGTGATGTTTTCAACAACAATCAAACATGACAAGGATATTGCTAGTTGTCATTTTGTTTTTCACCAATGAAAAGCTTTTTGTTTGCCAGCCAGATAGTGAATCACAGCTGTCAAAGCCTCTTTTTGTCAAACCTTGGACTGTTTATTTTGTTATATTTCGTTTTACGACATAACCACCAGGAAACAGTAACTCTGACGGCAATAAAAAAATCCCTGTCCATGAAATACGAAAAAAAACATACTTTGAATTCTAAAACACTATCATTTTTTTTTTCTTAAAGCTAGTACGAGAACCTTTCATTTTGTGTTGATTTTGGAAAAACGCGGTATTGTTCAGCACCAGACTCCCTTTAGAAAACCTCCCAATGGGGACCGGCAAAGTTCTGCTCCCGGCCGGAGGAGCAGCCACTGATGCCTGGCACAGAGCTCTCCAGCTCACGCCGGACCTCCTGACTGCAGGTAGAAGGTTCGGCATCAATATTAAATTGAGACTGTTTCATAACCAGTTAGGAGTTCCTCACAGTCTCTTCATATAAAATACCTCATTGGAGACACTCTAAAAGTATTCCAGAGAGAGTGGTCATCCTCTCTCCAAAGAGTGTTTTTTAGTATACTGCCCCTCTTCGACATGGGTTTGAATGCATGTTAGTCTCACCGTGCCTCATTTAGGATTGCTAAGGCTCATTTTCTGTCTCAACGCCTGACTCGGCACTAAGAGTCGGACACTACGTTTTCATTGATCTTGGATCCAACTAATCATCCATCACGGTTATATTTGATGGCAGCCAGCAGTAAACCCCACACAGTAATTGGTCCAATCAACCTCTCCTTGGTGTTTTCTTCTCTAATGGCTTTTCAATTCACCCATTTCCACCACCAGGCAGTGGGCCTTGAAATAAATCACTTCCCTTATAATTCAGTGTTTTGTTCCACATCAGCAATGTAGATCGGTCTGATTTATCAGTGCTTCTGCTTCAATCTTGCCTCCGGTCGCTCCTTTTTTTTTCTTTCGCTTTTTCTACGTCACTGTTTGGAACGTACAGTAAGTTGAGAAATTCAAGGTCTTTGGGGAACTACATGCATTTGTTCTTTCATATTCTCTCCCTGTCTCTGCCTGTCTCTCTCTATCTCTCCGTCTCTACAGTGCAGTAAAACTCGCCAGCCACCTCCACACGGTTGCCATAGCAACCTACCTACCTACCCAGCCCTCGCCGTTGTAAGGCAAGGCAAGGCAAGTTTATTTCTATAGCACATTTCAACAACAAGGTAATTCAAAGTGCTTCACATAAAACCATTAAAAGCATCAAAACATAAGGCAAAAGAGATTTAAAAAACAATTAAGAACATACATTGAAACAATAAAAACAGTCATTGAAACACTCTAACCCGGCCTCCCTGAGGTCTTATTTAGCGTGGGACTCCAACCCGGACAATTGGACGTGGGACTCTAACCCCGTCTAGACGCGGGACTCCAACCCCGTCTCGGACTCTAACCCGGCCTCCCTGAGGTCTTATTTAGCGTGGGACTCCAACCCGGACAATTGGACGTGGGACTCTAACCCCGTCTAGACGCGGGACTCCAACCCCGTCTCGGACTCTAACCCGGCCTCCCTGAGGTCTTATTTAGCGTGGGACTCCAACCCGGACAATTGGACGTGGGACTCTAACCCAGTCTAGACGCGGGACTCCAACCCCGTCTCGGACTCTAACCCGGCCTCCCTGAGGTCTTATTTAGCGTGGGACTCCAACCCGGACAATTGGACGTGGGACTCTAACCCCGTCTAGACGCGGGACTCTAACCCGGCCTCCCTGAGGTCTTATTTAGCGTGGGACTCCAACCCCGCCTCGGGACTCTAACCCGGACAAAACAATACGTGAACGTGTGTTTGATGCTCTGGATGCAAGTATGTGAGTGTGTGTGTGTGTGTGTGTGTGTGTGTGTGTGTGTGTGTGTGTGTGTGTGTGTTTAGAGATGTGACATATTGGAAAAAATGTCTGGTGGTTGCTTGTCTTACCACCTTGGGGCCTTTCCCTTATCAGAGCCTGTCTGTGTTACACACACACACACACACACACACACACACACACACACACACACACGCACACACACACACACACACAGAGACTGCCTATGTCCTTGAGACTGTGTGAGTCCACTAAGTTTCCTGTGATCTTAGTATACAGTAAAAGAGACAACATGTGAGAGCTGCGCCACTACAGTAAAGAAAGCGTCTCTGCTCCGTAGCCGAGTTAGCGAGATTGAATTATTGATTTTTGAGTGCAAATGATTCTTTAGCTGTTTTGTCAAAGCAACAAATTCCGCTTTCATGCAAATGAAGCATTTAGTGGACGTAAATGGAAATGTCAAGCAAGCATTTTATGCAAAATATTTTGGATAATTTTACTCTGACAAATAGTCCCCAAATGTGTTTTTGTCTAATATTGAATAGGTTTTCACTTTTCTTCTCACTGTGTAAGTGGCTTTTGACATGAAAGAGCAAATATTTGTCAAGCGACGGCCTCTTGTGTATATTTTGCTCCTACAGTAAAAAGCATTTTTTATGTATTTCTGCATATTTTTTCTTCCACTTTCCACTTTTTGTCTTTTCATAAGAAACTTGGAAAAAAAAACAACAACCGTGACTCCGGGATACACAGAAGACGATGTTCCGCTGGGATTCAAACCTGCACAGGTGAGGCGTTCAAGGTTCCTGAGGCTCACCTCTGTTGAGTACTCGAATGCATTTCACACACTAGTGCCAGTAAATGAGAGGCAAGTGCTGTGTGTTTTTAACTGTCAGTATATCATTTACCCAGTGATTGCTGTGAGACGCAACTCCCTATTGTCTTTCACTACCTATTACTACCGTCAAGCTATTTACTGGCATCACTCACGTCACCGAACAACAGATATGTAAAGTAATATTTGTATTGCATGCGATGCCAATTGATATAATGGAGTGGAATTGGAAGGTTTCAGGTGAAGTAATGACACAAAGACAGTCATGAATAATTCAAACACGTACACTATTTACATTCAAATATTTTCACCTCGGCGCTGAGATACTGTCACACATCTTCTCTGATGTGCGGCTGTTTTGCATAAACAAAAGCAGTAACTGTAAATGCAGTGGCATTTGATCCAGATGTAGCCTAAAGTGTGATCAGAGAACCATGTCTATAATGTAGAAAGGCACATCCTAAAAGTGAAATCCACGAGAGAAGATAGATTTTGTTCAGACTGCGTTAAATTTGAATGCAACTGCTTCTGTAACACAAGTTGTTATTTTCCAAATTGATAGAAAACGCATCCCGTAATTGCTTTTAATCAGCTGCTGATGCTTGAACATGCAATGTGAACTCTTCCCTGCAAGCAAGCAAGTAAATGAAAGTAGCAAATATTATCTGTTAATCTGTAAATAATTTCAAAACTGTCGTTCATTAATTTCTTGTTGATTCACTAATCGATTAACCGACTAATTAATAAACCAACAATTAATCAAATTTAGTAAATGAGTGTCTATGGACTCGGAGTTGCAGATAGAATTGTGAATATTTTTTTTCTCACGAAATCATTTCTTTGAAGGGTTACGACTACATTTGGACTGAGAAACAGTGGGCATATGGCACTACATTACACTAACCAATACAATGTTCTGAGGGCTCACAGCTTGTTCTCCCACAAGCACGATATTCCTTAAATCTCCCCATCTTCATTGATGAACTGTGCTGATCCCTGACGCTAGACGCTTTTGGGCACCATGGCTCAGAAAGGAGACATGCTATATTATTTATATGGACAAATGTTCAAGGAGTGCCTCTCTGGGTATTATGCTGAAATTGGGCTCTTAAGGCTTAGGCCTGAAAATCAAAGAATGGGTTAAAGGATGAAAGAGACATTTATGAAGCAAATGGCCTCCTGGTTTCAGCTCTTATTGGAGGTCGACCAATAATGCTTTGAGCTGAACAAATCCCTGGATCTCACACGGGTACATCGTGGTCCATGTGTTGCTCTATTAGCTTGTAAGGAATCTATTACATCTGTGCATCCAAACTTTTACCCGAAGGGAGGCACTATAGAAAGGTAAGATATCTACAGCATGTAATTCAAGCGAAATTCTACTAGAATACTGAAACTTTAACCGCCTACGTTTTGCAGCCATCTTTTCAATGGTGTGTATTTTTAAGGTCGTTTGTTGATGTTCTGCTCTTGATGTCTGTCCTGAATTAATTTAGCTGTGTTGCTTTGTTGTTTGTTACTTTATGTTGTGGGATGGAGAAAGAAACTTTTTTGTCTGTATGTCCGTATGTATTTTAATATTTCAACAGGTTTTTGTATACGTTTGGTTGTGGTTATTGTTGTTTTCTGTAAACTTTATTGCCTTTCTCTTGGCCAGGTCTCCCTCGCAAAACTTAAATTTCGGTTGCCTTGAAAGAAACAATGCACATCACACACCAAAAGTACACAACGTGTGTAAGCATTGGTGTACTATAGGCCTTATCATGTCATGCAGCAATGCCTATATCGCTTGAGCTAAATATCATCGGCTTTATCCCCTTATCAAATCACACATGCATTCATATCGCAAGCATAAATCACACAAGCATGTTATTGGGTCAAACCCACGTCACCGACACAGAGGAGCGTCTTGGCCCGTGGCTTCATCCCCTTATCCTGTCACACAGATGAGAAACATTTAAGGACTTTTGCTGCCTGGGCCTCGGGAGGCCAAACGCCGGCAGCCAATGGGACGATCAAGGAGGCGGCACGTGACCCCGCAAAGAAGATAACATGTAGCAGAGACGCGCATCATGGCGATCCTTTCACTGTGTGCAAGTATCCACGTGTGTACATGTTTGTAAATCCTCTCAGTAGAAGGGGATTATACTATACGACCAGGGGGGTTACGCACAAGAGTCAGGTGGTTCTTTGCATGCAAATAGCAGAGAGACAGGCCATGCCACGGAGCTGCAAACTGTCGTCTTTTATATTCACATGCACTCTTTAGTATGTGTGTGGGTTAGTGTGTTCTTTATAACCCCCTAAAAAACATGCAGGCTTGCATCCCCATGGGATTTGCCGCATTAAGACCTGAGTCTTGTGTTTACTTCCAGGGTTCTGTCGCATAATGTGATTCATCTGTACTGTACACATGAGCTGCTGATTTTCTTCCTCAGTTAGTGTGTCAATCCTGTATTACGCAACTATCTCGAATGTGCCAGCCCCAATTAACCAGGTCATGTTCCTTGTGCATCTGCTGTATCCTACTTGGCAAACTAAAGGGCTCCGGTTTCTCCTGCTCAGAGCTCAAATCCGATGAATTTCTCTGAACCTAAACGGCAATATGCAATAAGCCGTATGATAATGACGCATGCATAGTATAGTTTCTTTGTAATTTCTACTAAATGGTGGGACCTACAAAGCTGGCCAAGTCTTTGACATTTTGATTCATAATTTTCCTAAGGAAAATAAATTGAATCTACAGCATAGGCTTTTCCTATCTAAGGCTGGTCACAACTGTAGAAAGGCTGTAACAATAATAACAAACATGAATGAAGTCAGACAGGAACCAAGCTGTTTAATGAACACAGCAGGTTCACCTTCATGACAAAACATGTTTGTCAATGGCTTCCAGCTACGACCCTTAAGACTGCTCCAAAAATAACTTATAGTAAATGGACTTCCTGTATAGAGAGTTTCCACCTGCTCATCAGGAATGATAAACATTCACACGCACACTTACAGAAAGCAATGTGGGGTTCAGTATCTTGCTCAAGGACACTGCCATATGTAGACTTTAGGGGCCAGCGATCGGACTTTCATTCCTTGACGTCAAAGTTACATGATGTGTCCATGTGTTGAGGTGTTATTATTTACACAACCGCAAGAGGTGTTTGAAAAAAGGTTTTTCTTTTCTGGTGAGGACAGCCTCACTAAATGTAATGAGCCTGCAGCTCAGCGTCACGGTCGGCAACAGCAGCAGCCAGCCCTGTTTTGCTCAATTCAGCACCACGGACAGCTACTTGCAGCTCAAGCTTGATCTGTCGCTTCACAGATTCAGTCACAGGAGTTGTCTGAGGTCCTGATTATAACACCACGTGACACCAAAGATCCCACACTGGTTTACTGGTGGACTCCAGTACAGTGCCATCGTAGCTACGCTGTTGCACGCTGATTTGCACCAGACTGATCTAGTGTGTGAATCATATTGGATATTGGCATGGCAGATTGACATGGGACAGTTGACTTTATGAAGATTGCATCATGAATAAAAGCCTTAATGCATTTGCAGTGCATACCAATGGGCATCTCATTATTGTGCAAATTAATACAGACTGTATTGACTCACTGAGTCACTGATGCCAGGACCTCCAATCTCCGTTAATCTAATATATCAGGAGTCAGCAGAATAATCTCAGTCATATCATGTGTGATATCTAGCCCTGGTCTGCTCTGGCAGTGTGCATATAGTTATGAGAAAGAGACAAAAGCATAATCTGTCAATATGTGTGTGAAGCACACATGTGTGATGTTCCCTTTTTTTAGAAGATACGCGGCACATTTACATACTGCGCACATTGTATACACCAATGATTACTGTGTGATTGGGTAATTGTTTGATTAAAGCGTTTACATGGTTCCCACTAACCTGATTTCCCAAATTTTACATGATGTGTGTGATAATCTGGTTAGTGTGCAGAAAGATGGGAGGTAGCCTGCAGGCGTCTGATTAGCATACAGAACAAGAGAGGGGGAAAGGAGGGACTTTGGTTTTACTGCGTTGATGTATCTTCTTCCATTATTCAATTTCATTTTCTTCCACTATGCTGCTGTTAATGTACAGAAGACTTATGTACACAATAGAAATACTAAAAGGAAGCAGTAATTGTAAAGGCATTGTAATTCATAAAACTGACAAGTGATCTTAATCAGGTTATGTTGACTGTGATTTAAAGTCTAACCTTATATATTCCCAGGGTGTTATTACAATCAGAGCGTATTAGTCTTCATGTAAACACACTAACTGTCATCGACATGGTGATCACAATCACCCACCTATTTGGAGTCGAAGAAGTCTGCACCACAGATAGTAACAAAGTAAGTTGAGCAACAAGACAAGAGCAACACATCTGAATACTATTAAATAGATTATTATCTAAAATCATAGAGAGTTAGCTGTGAAGAAGAAAAAGATGCTTTGAGAACACCACAGAGCAAGAGATGAAACTATGAGATGAATGCCAAGCGTAGGAAGGAATTCTAGAAATATGATTGTATTCTTTACTTCTCATTAATGTATGTTAATATGTTACTTTTTTTCTCATACAATCAATGCAAGGTGGTTTGTCGTATGTCAATAAAATATGCTTTTATCGGCTAAATGTGTGTTTATGATTTATTCATTCTTGCAAATATTGTAAATAAACAGTGTCGCAGCCAACTATAACGTCTCAGTCACGGAACAGGTCAACCTCATGAAAGATGCGCATTTCTGCATCTATTGTATTGTCTTGAGGACCTTTTATAGAAACATATTGTTTTGCACATGAGCACATTAGAGGATACTCGCACAGTGAACATGATATCCAAATGATACGCTTAACGGCCACACCGTCCACGTGAGTGAATCTACTAAACATAGCATGAAATTCAAACAAAACTATATGCAGGAACATGTTGTCAACATGACGAGGTGGTGACAAATCATACAGCAGAGCACTCATGCTGTGGGTAAAAGGTGCTTGATGATTAAATGCACCACTTAAACAAAGAGCACACTGACATGGCTCCGTACAGTATGCAATATCAATGTGTTGACTCTGGCCGCGAGGATTTTCTGACACAAGAGAGAATAATTAGCATATAGAGTCCATGAATCATTAATAAGAAGATTAATTGATGTTTCCATTCATTAATGAGGCAGGGACGACGAACAAGGCTTGACACGTCAGAGTGCCATGGCATGAAAGTGGATTAGTCTTGTCTAAGAAGCCAGGACGCCATTATTCTGTGTACTAAGTCCCATTTAATACGGAGGGAAACACACAGGCTTAACACTGTGCGTATGTGTGTTTGACTTTGTGGATTTGTGTGAGTGTGGCTCGGCATGTGTGGGCTTGGGGGTCTTTGGGTGGGCATAAAGAAGGTTTCTGTCTGTGGTGAAACAGATTTTCAGCAATTTCAAAGTCTCTGACCAGCAGAGGGCTCCATGGTAGACAGAAAATAGAAATATTGTGCCCTGGTGTCAAGACACCACCGCCCGAGCATCGATGTTTGACGCTCTGGGAGTGAGACTGCTGCTCCATGAGTAGTTCCTGATCAACTTTGAATCAGCCACTGAGTGGCACAAAACTAGTAACGATTCAATAATTAGCTACCAGGTAGGCACACATTACCGATTATCTTACCATTACTGACTGTCTTTGTGCCCCCAGTACAGTAATGCATCATATTACAAAACTAACGAGTGTAAGATGTAAGATAACTCATGACAGTATATATAATGTATGTGTGACTTATTTATTATTGGTTCAAGAACAATCAATAATGTATTCTCCTTCAGTGATACCATGGATTCTTTGGTCTGTCCTCCTTCCTGGATTCCCCCTACTTAACTCCTTAAGCTCTTTAATACTATAGCAGCGATGCAACCAGAGATTCATGTTTCTGAACTGTAAAATCATTTGGAAATACTCTTGCCTGAAATGCGGGGCCTCAAGTCGGTAAAGTGTGGACACGAAGATGTATATTTTACTAGTCCACTGTTACAGTATGTCAATGTGGGCATTTGTGAGTGGGTTGGCCATTTAAGAGAGAATCAGGAATTAGCTTCAACAGGACACGGTTTAACTGCTTTAACTGCTAATATTGGTCACGTTTCCTGTCCAGAGATGAAGACAAGCATTAGCCTAGTTTCTATACAGCTGTTCTAATGCTGTACTTCAACTTTGCATGAAAATAGATGAACATGCTACTGTAAAATTGGGACGATTTATTCCGTATTGACCATCTGTTTTGTTGTTTGACCAAGATCACTAAAAGCATTAATGTGCATCTGTATAGTTCATTTTGCTTAAAAGCATATCCAAGATCTACACAGCTGAGGGTTTGCATGAAAGGATTCGGTCCACATGAAAGTCACTTGAGCAGCTCGTTGCAAATATAAAAGCACTTCAGTCGGCACTTCACCAGAAAATATGACAACAGGTCAGGTCTATTTTATTGTATTTTTCCGTTTCCACACAGCTTTTCTAATGGAATACTTCAAAACGTTCGTAAAAAGACAAACAAACATGTGAATGGAAACAAGGCTACTTTCCGTTGTTGACCCAGAACAATCCTTTATCCATTTGTCTCTACACATTTATGAAGCAGTCATATAGCTTTGGGATGAGCACAAATATTTCCTTGTTTTAGTTATCTAAAAATGATGCAACATGGGACTTTGTTTTCAAATATGGAAGTGCATGTATTTGCATGTAGTCTAATTTTTCCGTTGACTTTGTATGCATCACACTGCCTTCTAATTTGCTTGACATTCATTCTAAACACACCTGTCTCAAACCATCTGTCCTCTCCGTCTAAGATATTTGCATTTTGTCCCGTGTTTGTTTGCCCTGTGAATGTCACCACATTTCAGTGAGACAGCCAATGCTCTCTTAGTAGTCCAGGCTGACTCGTAACAGGTTAAACCCGTAAATCACCGACATTACAGGTGAACAGACTTCTTGGGCCCTTTTCTTTTTTGTCAGGACAAGCTGCAGAAGGCAATGGCAGCGGGTTTTGTTCAGGATAATTGTCATGCATTGCTGGTCACCTCCAGCAGACCCAGGTGCTTTCTGTATAGTCCCACAGTTTTCCAGTGTTTCTATGTTCCAGGGAGAAGATGGAAGATGTGACCGCTGAGGTCATGCCTGTCACGTTTCGCTGGCTGACTTCTGTCTCTAACCTCTATCTGCCTCGACTCAGTCTTTCTCTTCCTCGCCATCTTTTTTTCCTCAACCATGCTTCTCTCCTTTCAGACATGCAGAAAGCAACCTCTGATCAGACAAAACCCACGTCCATAAGTCCATAACATCATGGAAGAATTTACCCCCAATATTTTGGCAGATGTTTTTATATAAACATTTTGTTCAACTCAGACGAGGGCTAGACAGTGAATTATTATATTTGACTGAATTGAAATGTCAACATGTTCCTTCTTAGCTTAAAATAAAGATCAGTGGTTTAGACAGGCAAGGTGCAACCATGCCAGTTTTATTACATAATGTATACATCAGAACAGATTACTGTGGACACTGAAGGTCTGGGACAAGTGAAGCCATGTGGCAAAGCATTTACAGCAATTCTTCCAGTGTCCTACATGTTACTTCTACATGCAACTATTCTGCATCACTGCGACACATCGAATGATGAAGTTCAATTCGATGGAAAAAGGGATCTGGCGTTCATGCGGAATGTGTTCGGGGTCGAACTCTTATTAGTTGGCGGTGCAGATGGCATGCACTGATTCTGTATAAAGGAATGAACTGATGTGGAAACAACTGGCCGTCAATATTTCGCAGATACTTATGAATGTTTTGTCCGGTGCATTGAAGAAAAATTAAATCCAGGCAGCCAAATATGTTCCCCCAAACTGTATGGTAATGGTATTGTATCGTTCATTTCAGACATCACAATGTAGAACATTTTTTTGACAACTCTTGACTCCTGAGATTTGTATTACCTTCTTCCATCCTGTTTGACTTGTGAGGTGAGGTTTGACACCTGACCAGGGATGTTACATTCAATTCATTGTCCATTACATTTTCAGACAAATTTCTGTCTTTGGATAAAAATATTGTTCACGGTACATTTTGAAATGCAGTCCGGTGTCTCTCTCCCAACTCGTCACATACTGACACTTGATCAGAGCCACTTGGCACCTCATACTGACGCACAGAGGCACCCGGTGTTCTCAACTCCAATGTAAACCCATCCGCATCATTATTAGATGTCAGAGAAACTCACGTAGCATAAAGTGCCCGATAGTCCGCTTGGAATGGTGTGGTGGCAGCCGGGTAAAACAAACAAAACTTCCGCCCGCCTCCGCTCGTGTGCCGTGTGAAACTAAAAGTCAACGTTAACTTATTTTGTCATGTCAGTGTTAGTTAGTCACACGACAATTCGCTCATTCGTTAGTTTTGTGGCTCGTTCATCAGTCAAGTTAAAGTCACCCGCCATCTTTTTAGTTTTGTTGCCTGATTCTAACTTCTCGTGAGGCCGAGGGGCACTGACCAAGCTTTGCTATTTGAGAAGTTGTTGTATCAGATGCCCCACAACTCCCAGCAACACACTTGAGAGGCACTATAACATCTACTTTCCTGTTTCAAAGGACTGCCATTGATGATGGGCTGTCCGGGCAGATGTGGTCAGAGCTCAAACATTCCTGAGATAAAATGTTGCAGACATCAGCGGGAGTCACAGTCCTAATCAATTAACTGATATGAATATTCAGCGGTACTTTGCATCTCTTTACATTCATCCATCTCAACAGCTCCCCTCCCAGAGCATCTTTAAAATTCTCTGTAAGACTCTGTAACCATTTATTAAACATTTGCACGGCAGACATCTATTTCACTGATGGTATCAAACGCTTTGCTCCCCGGAACAGAGACAGCATCAGCAACCCTCATCCGTGTCTTGATGTCAATCTGAAAAAAAATTGATTTGAGATTGTTGCATTTATTATGCTCAAGCAAAAAAGCAAAAAACAAAAAGCGCTGCACGTCAATCAGCGAGGTGGTGCAGAGTGTTCACGCTGGGGCAAAAGCCTTAGGGAGGTTTGGACGATAGGAGGCAAAGTAGAGCCGAGCTAGACCAATCTCCTTCCCAGCAGGAGTCCTATTACATGGCCTTTCGCTTCTTACTCTTTGTGTGTGTTGTCTATCTAATAGCTTCTACAGAGCTGCATGAAAACTCAATCACAACCTATTCCCCATTCACTTTTGCAAAAATCAGTCCAAGCTCACTTCACATAGCAAATTAAAAATGACTGCATGGCTTGCAGGGAGCAGCCACTTTGTCCATGACTCAGTCTGACATTACCTTCTAGTTCGCCATTTTCGGTGAAAGGGAGGATTTGATTTTGCCCTAACCTGATGCCACTGATTGAAGTAAATATTGGTCAACACTGCGGCTGTTTTAACCAGAATACATTTAGTAGTTAGCACTGACCCCAAATGACAGGCCAAGCTGCTGGCACAAAGAAAAGAACATTTAGCTGTTTTAAAGATGTTTTTCTCAGGAGTTGGAAAAGGTGTTTTTTTCTATATTATTGGAACCCCAAACATGAAAAGGACACTAGGAGCAGCAAATCTAGTAAAGTTTAGTGATAAGAAATGTGACCTTGATCATGAAGCTGCCCTACGGCTACTCAAGCTCATCCGTCAGAGATTGGCCTGAGATCATTGGCCGTGAAAGTCAAAACTCATCAGGTATGGCGCATCTCGCTACATCTTTGCAGAGGCAGGTCGGACCTTTACAAGTAGGCTGACAGATTGTCACTGTAATTATATCCCAATAATTGGCTGTACTGGTGTGACGTCCATGCGTAACCTCTTTCTCATACCCTCTATATTTCTCCTTGATGCCTTCGGCCAAGGTTTGTCCCTGAACCGTGACCCCTTCCCCCCCCCATGAGGTCAGAAAGCTGAGATTTGATTCATTGACCTCTCCGGAGCTATCAAATATTTTCTGTATCGGCGCCAAAGCATGGGGTCAACTCAATCAGCCGGCTGGGGCGATTGAGCTTATCAGAGAGGCTAACGGCTACAGCAGGGTCACATCGGGCATCTCGCACAGCCGGTGAACTGCCGCTGATTATGTTGGTGTGAAGCTGCGAGGCGATGTTCTATAGAGGGGTTTGAGAAAGAAAAAACAGCTCATATAAATTGCTACAGGCAGTCACTGCCAAATGACAAATTTTATTGCACTGCTCTTAGCATGAAGAGCACTGAATGTGCACCAGTACCAGTCAAATAGAATACCTCATTGACAAGCAGATGTTGGTACAGATAAGCATGTTGCACAACGGCTTAGATTGATTTCTGAGGAATTTATTGGGGGCATTATTTTGCAAACAACCTTGGATGCTCTGAATGAAATTGTAAATCCATGGTAATCTGTGGGCCGTGCATAGCGGCTGACATTTCAGGGCTACGTACGATCACCTTGAAATGTCTAGATTCTTACAACTGGGAAGTAAGCCTGTGATTTTATAGAAGCTGCACTGACTACAGCTTTCAATCTCAAACATGGTTAGCATCAAGCTCCACTTCTGCTCTCTGGGCTTTACTGCGATCCTTAGGGTGCCCGGGAGTTTTCCTGCTTTTTATGGCTTTAACAGTGAATCAGGTGGTCAATCCCTCTTTCAGTTTTTTTTAAACTTAAGCAATTCACACACCATGACGACTGTGAATATTTCTTATCAAAACTATCCGTACCAGCAGCGATGTGAATTTGCGACAGTTGCAGCAGTTTCAGAAAAAAGGGTTTGAATAGATTCGCACACGCAGAGGACCAACAACCGGAATCCTATTGACCCACAGCAGCGTCTGGCAGCAAACGGAGGTAAATTGTTTTACAGCCTAAGCTACTGAAAGCTATTTTATTGAGTTTCCTTTTAGAGAAATGCTCCGAGTGAATTTTGGTTCCCGCTGGTAGAGTTGCTAGTCACATGAGTCCTTAGTCCGTCAGGTTAAAGTCAACCACACTCTTTGCCTAAACTTAACTAAGCGGTTTTAACAGAGCCTCCCAGTTGTTGTACAGACTAGTGTATGTTTTGAACACATCTGTTCCGCACAACGTGATTGGTTGATGCCTGTATTCGCAATGAGAGAGCTCAGAAATGTCAAACTCGTCTAGAAAATAAGGGCGTGGCTTTTTCACCGCGTTATATTCATTTTTCGCAAAACACAATGGTTTGAAAAAAAATATGCTTTTGTGTTGATTTCAATGTCATACAACACAGGGATGTGTTGGCTACATGGTCCGCAGTTGGTTTGCGCAGTTGTTTCTGCTTCCGGGCGTGTCAGCTGTAAGGTTGCAGGTTGTAAGGGAGCAGCTGGGGGAATACTCGGCAACAACTGTTGGTAAACAGTAATTTAATCAATGAGTGTCTGAAACTAACACAAGCCTGCCTGATACTTTACATAAAACTGCCTGTGTTAAGACCCAGACTTCTCCCATAAAGGAACCTCATAGCTCAGCTGCATGAGGTGCAATTTTGCACTGAATATTTCTTTTGACCTTCGTCCAGCCAGCTTTCTCTTTCGTATCACTCTCCATTGTGTGATATCAAATAAAAAAGCAGTAATATGTAAAAAAAGAATCCCTTCAGTCCCTGATCTTTACACTTGAGCTGGAGCTGTGAATGCAGAATAGTGACGAGTGAAATAACATCTCCTGACTCTTGACACACACACACACACACACACATCAGGCCCGGCACACACTGGTTGTGGTTCAGCTGAGACATGCAATACTGAGATAAGTCACGGAAAAGAGGAATCATAACCAACAAACCCTTCCTTCTTGAGGGAATTCATTAATTTCAAGGTTTTGTGATGACATAATTTCACGTAATGCAAAGCCGTTGGGAAGGGTAATGAGGGTTCGTCCTCAGAAGAGACAAATCCGTGCACAGGAAACCCACTTTTTTACCAATTTTAAATGGTTTCTGTTTTCATTGCACACCACTCTATCACAGGCAGAACAATCTGAATTCAAACAGCAAAAGATAAATACGCACACAGGAAGTGAAAAAGAAGAACATATGAAACAGAATGACGAATTAAAAAGAAATCTGAAAAACGTTGGAGATGAAACTCATATAGTGGGTTTGAGTAGGTTGAGTGGAGAAAGATACTGTGACACAGAGTGCAATAGAGAGAGAGGAAATACTGTGCTGAAAAGATGCAGTAAACGTCTTGTTCCCATCGTGCCAATAAAGATTATTTGAATGTGAAAGCAGGAGAGGAAGGAGGGGGAGGAGAGTGGTGCTGCATACAGAGAATGCTACCTTTTATGCGAACTATTAACCATGAACTATTTTTGCATTCCAGGTAGCTTCACAGAAATAAATACCATAAAGGTAACACATTGACACACGAAGCTAGGAATCATGCCCATGATACAAAGTCACACATGCACAGATATGCACTCAGGGCTCAGGTTATACGACTAAACAAGAGGAGAGTGACAGTGAGAGGGAGTGTATAATTGCGGACAAAGATAAAGTGTTTCATGAGCGGGGTGATAAAGTGCATATTAAATTAGCCTTAGCTCTATCGATCGCTGCACTGCAGCAGAAATGGATGCGGTGCATATCAGAGAGATTCAATTATACTCATATAATCAGCTTCAATTCCTAACGGAGCGCGAGTCGGACGGGAGGAGAGGGTGAGGGGAGAGGAGGAGAGAGAGGACAGGAGTGGAAGGAGAAGCAGAGGGGAGGGGATCATTTGCATAGACCGTGTGCAATATTGCTACTTATAAGTCCTGCAGCAGGAAAATGAAAAACATTTATCGGATTCAAAGAGAATTACAAAACAATAGAATCAACGCTTCCATTCTCATGACAGAATACTTGTTTTTTTTCTGCTTTTCTTCCTCCCATTCATGGCCCTTTCCTTCCATCCTCTCTCCTACCCCCTTTGCTTTCCTTTCCTTCCCCCTGTGCTCAGTATTCATCCCTTCACTTCCCCTCCCCGTATTCCTCCTTTCTAAGCCTATTTCCTCTCATTACTAATTCATTCTTCATATTTATTGAAGGCGCTCACTCTGAAGGGGGATCAATGTCTTATTTACACATTTAGACAGTCTATGGACTGAGCTGCGATTAACTGGCCTATAAAACCTTTAGCAATACCGCCTTAAATCTGCCATCAGGACCATTTGCCTCCTGATAATGTCCATCTCTATGAAAACAAACAAAGAGAAAAAGGCATTGTAGGCCCAATATATGCAACAAGGGTGCATTTTATGAGGCACTTAACCAACATTGTAACATATTAAATTTGGAACTGGCTAAGACAGTACAAATATAGGATTTATACGAGGAAATGTTATACTATGAGACCTGTGAATAGGGCTTATTTAAATTTTTTTTTACTGAATTATTCTAAAATAACTTTAGGTGGTCAGGTAGGTCAGTTTTGGGCGTGCCAGGAACGGCGTGTCACTTTCAGCTTGTTGCATCCACAGTGTCTTATGAAAGTAAACTTCTGTCGTCACGAAAAAGTACAATAAGTCTTTTTTCAAAATGAACTTCCGATGTAGGTTCAAGCTAAACTCTGAGGTTCGTCCTTTATGTTACATCAGATGTTCTCACTTTCTTATAACGACGGGATGAGTTGATTGGAGTATGTTGAAAGGCCGAGGTGGAAGTGAGAACGGGTTGAGTACTACATTCTATTAAGACTCTGGTTATAAATGGTTATTATTTTAAAAGTAATTGCTTTGTTGCTGGTGAATAAATCATTTAATTATGCTATTTTGAAAATAAATAAATCATTGTTTAAGAGCCAATTTTGGGTTGCCAAGTTGTGATATTCCCTTTGGCTGGTTCATCCTTTGTATTTGGTCACAGTGCAGTCACACGTGTTGGTAAATCATTAGTTTAATGCTTATGGCTAACTCAATTTCTAATAAGTTGTTGTTTTATCGTTGACCAAGTTTATTAATGAGGGGCTTATAAAATATTCAACATTTAGCTTTTTCATAAGCTGTAATGGTCCACAGGAGAGATGATCACCAGTTTGTTTTCACACCCAAAGACTCTTATTCATGATTTTTAACCAATCTATGAAGCGTTATGAATTATATTCAACTACAAATTCACAAAGGTTACCTTATTAAAAACGTTTTTACAGCGTGATGTGTTGGTTGTACAGAGGTTGTGTTGCTCATGGGATGGAAGCTTTTTTCCGGGTTCAGTAACTCAAAGCGCAGACCTCCGGAGACACCATCTCTTTATTTGTTTTGCTCCTGCAGCTACTGTGTTACAAAATGGCCGACAGATGATTGAATCTCTGCCATGACTGATTATAGTTAATGTGCTGTGATTCGGTGTCACTTTTACAACATACATTTTGCGCGTCGCACATGTGAGCGAAGACACACTGCATATGTTCCGTCATACACGTCTGTCCAATTATTTGTATGGAGTTCATACAACTGTCAAGATGAAAGCAGATTTTTTTTACGGAGTACTGAGCAACGAACAATATGTTTGTTGGAGTTTTACTGAAAACAAAGTAAAAGGCACCATATTATTTTCACCTGCGTCGCGATATTTTGCATCATGTTTCAGCATCTGTTTTATATAATGTTAAAGACAACTGGAAGCTACTGCTGATATCATGTCCTCTCTTTCTAACCCTTTATTTCGGCTCCGCAACAGAATTCAATTACTCTCATACTCCCATATAATCACTTTTCATCCCCAAGGCTTGACAGTTTCTCTGGTCTGACAGGAAAAAGCCTAATTACTCTCTGACCTTGACACACTCTCTCTCTCTCTCACTCTCTCTCTCTCTCTCTCTCTCTCTCTCTCTCTCTCTCTCTCTCTCTCATTTTCAGCCTCTCTCTCTCTCATTCCTCCTGAACAACCAGTTATTCGCTCTAACCTCTATTCAATGGGCAAACACTTGCTCAGACATGTGAACCGGACATTCTGCGAGCATGTTTGCAGCTTTGGCGTGCAAGTCCGCTCCCACAATCGCACAAAAACCGACACATACGCATGCACTGCTTTCATTCCACCAGTCTAGTAAAGCCATCTCTGCCTACCCAGCCTCACCATATATATACGCTTTTAACTTCAGGTCTTAATTTCCTTCAATTTCATACCACAGATATAGATGCTCTTATAGTAATTCAAGTCTCTCATGGTCTCATGCAGTATAAGAGGCTCATTTTTTTTCTTTTTTTTTTTAAAAGGAGACCAGGCACCTTGTTGCTGTATGTCTCCAGCTTCTCCGTTAGAATGTGATGGAGGATAATGTGCGAGTTGAGAAAGAATTCAAACAGCGCTGCCACCGCAGTCATGCCTCCTGCTCCCCTTAATCTGCTTTTCCATGTCAAATTAAATGCAGAGAGCTCGGCAAAGGAAGACACCTTTGTTCTTGGTGTGGTTGTTTGGCATTAATGGTCTTCATGATGGGGAATACTTCGGAGTGTTTTGTTTTACTAAATCATTTAAACCACAGTAAACGGCTACACTAAAATATGTAGGGAACATTTATGGTTACAATTTAAAAAAAAAGTTTGCTTTTTTGACACAAACATCTGCTTCAAATCAAAAAAAAAAAAAGAGAGATATTTTTCTCATTAGGCACATTAGTCACATTCTTACTGGCATTTCAATGCAGAGCCATGCATACAGGGGCAGGGTGCACAATAGGTTATTGTGCAAAGGTGACCTTCCCTCACCGACCAATGTGCTGTGAATATCCCTGCACGGCTAAACACACACCAGTTGCATCATGTAGCAGTGTCTCATTTTAGTGCTCGCATGACGTGCGCATAGACGTGATAAATACTCAACAGTATTCTCAATGTGATGATCTGGGGGGTAAATTAAATGTTGTTTTCATGAGAGTCAGTGGTCAGCTTCAAAAGCTCTTGCTGTTTTCTGAACTAAAGAGTGGATGTTATTTCGGCTACACAGTAAGTCAAAGTCTTGCCTGAGTGCTTTCAGTAAGAAGTACAGTGTGATTGATGGTGATGACTTAATTCACTGTGCTGATTCAAGACTGGGTAATTATTTTCCAGAGAGACATTTTCGTTCCTTAATTCACCTTTAAGGTGCTATTTATGAGAGTGAGAGCATTTCTATTGCCTCTCAATGGCTCTCAACCTGGCGACGGCTGAGCCGCCACTCTGCGTCGTCGCGGAGGCGTAGCATCCACCCTCCGGTTCCCCCTCAGGTAAACACTGTTAGCTCCGTCAGCACTTTTGCCATAATTTTTACTGTTAGCGCCATTAGCACTGATAACTAAAAGTCACCGGCTTAATCATCGCCATGTTGAGAGCTTTGAGAGGCAATCAAAATGCTCCCAATCTTGTGTCTTGCACCTGTAATGCTCTGGAATTTGCCACATTTAACTCAAATGATTAAAATGAATAAAAACCACTAGAGTATGAGCACCATTGCCTAGTAGTACATGCACCATATCCTACAGGCAGAGTGGGCTCACACATATTTGACTGTATCACAATCTCTAGAGAGGTGAATAAAGGCAGAGGAGTCTGACTCAGAGGAGACTCACTCTGATGGACCGGCCTCAATCTTTCCACAGGGGGCAAGAGGAGCCAGCTGTGCTTCTGATCTCGCTTCAAGTGTTTCGCTTCAAGTTGTGTAAACTTGCTTTGCTGCATGTTTTGCATAATTTGGCAAACAGCTTCCTTCAACTTAGCAAAGCAGTTACTAAGCACACTAATAATTGATGGTGGTACTACAGCCAAAGTGCCCTTTACAGACTAACCACAGATCCTTTATAGCTCTCCCTGTATAGTTTGATGTGAACTTCACAGGGTGGAAAAATTACAACATGCTCTCTTGGAAATGTACAGTATGCTATGATGTCCTAAAATACAAAACAGCTGCTCTGAATACAATATTAAACTACACACTGGCTGAGACCAGCTGATGTTTATTTGTCTGGAACAAACTGTCTCGTCTCCCAAGTCTGCCCCAAAAAAACACATGAAAAACCCTGTTTACCTTTAAATATCCTCACATACATATGCATCGATAGAGAGGAACACAATATCCCTCAACAAATGTCCTGTTCTTTCCCCTGAGCGCTGAACTACTCTTCATTCTTTAGGTCTTTAGGAGTGACCGGCTGACCTGATGTAGGTTTAATACCCTCCATCTCTCCCACACACACACACACACACACACACACACACACACAGATATAAATCCACACACACACCGTCTCTGCTGCTCTCCACTTTATTAAATACCAACACGCCCTCAATGTCAGACTCACCTTTCTCCTTTCTCTGCACATATTTACCCATAAGAATACATATTTAGGATTCCCAGGTCTGATCTAGCTGCTGGACACCGGGAGTTTGCTTTTGAGAGACAATTCTATCAAGAGATTTGCATTGCTGTCAAATGACTTCATGTGCGCAGAACTAAGAGGAACAATGGATCGATGTTTATTGGTCTGGACCGAGTGAACCGAAACGTTTTGAGCCCAAACTGGTTCTTCAGCAGAAGCAGGAGGATCATGGAAATATAAGTAATTATAGCCTTAGTATATCTAGCTTACCTACTGCAGTCACCATAGTGCAGTGTGCATCCACCCATATAACAAATGGTCTTAACAAATAACTATAGATCTCTCTTCCATTGTTCTTGCAGTGCAACACATTTACAAACAAAGAGCTACGTCCAGCAGTAAGGTGTTCATGTAGGAACACATTCCTCTGGGGATTTATCGCGGTACAGTGAGGAAACCACCACCCTGCATACGGTTATGTTTCATTTACTATCCCTATAAGCACAACTTCCAGAGCTTTGATGTTGTGTAATTATATCTCAGTATGCGTACAAAGTTAGAAAGCTGGAGAATATGCTGTAATCAACTGTGTGTGCATGTATGTGTATGCATAATTATCAAAACAAGCGTCTCAAGTTGCAAAAAATAATGAGCTCAAAGCATTTCTTCTACTCTTTCTCTAAACAACATAATGTGATAGTTACGTGTGTCAGCATGCATGCCATTATGACATTATTTGAGGAGAGAGATTATACATCAGCGCTCTGTGAGACATTAGGAGCCACCTTTGCGAGCTCGCCAGTTGCCATCAGCTGATTTATAACACGTATCAAAGCTAATTCCACTGACTTCCGCCCCGCGCCGCACCATCTGCAATGCTGATCGATCTGCCCTTTGTATCTCCATAAGCCAGCCTGCCGTACACTAATAGAGGAGGTATAAAGTTACTTTGTGACCTCAATAAAACCTTCACTTTGTTCTTTAGCTTGCTGCCGACACCCGAATCCAGCGGCTCAGCAGAACGCCGACATAAAAGCATACAACCCAACCTGGACACTGAAAATGTTCAGCACCCAGATCCACTGCTTCTATCCTTCCCACTTTGACATTGTGTTTGCTCAAACACAATGTTGTGTTTTGTGACACAAACAATGGACAGACGTCTTCTATCTCAGGAGTATGACAGAGCGGGAGAAAAACTGCAGAAGTGGAGGGAGGAGGAAATCAGTTAGTATGTAAAAATAAGCGAGGTATACGGTTACGAGGTTACAGTGGAACTACAATTACAGGATTCAGTGTGAGCATGTTCCAATTGACCGTGCTGAAGAAGTGGCAAAATCTTTCCCTGGAAGGTTATAACATTCTGTCTTTAGAAAAGGGAGAAAGCCAAAAGTCATGCTGTTTCAACAGTCGAATCGTTCAGCACGACGTACCGCAGGGAACCGTCTAAACCTGAAAAAAAGCTCACTAAAAATGGTCTTAATATTAAAGTTTTTTAGAAAATATTGTAATTAGCAAGTCCCACCACTGGGCCCTTCAACAAAGCATTCATAGTAAAACTTACTTCTCTGGCACTACACTCATTCCCAAAGCACAGCAAAGCGTTTAGGTTGTATTCACAGCTGACTTTTCAGGGGGCTTTGTTCTCGCTGTTTCTCAATGCAAAGCCACTGCTGCTGCGGCTCCATTTGACAATGAAAGTTTGATGAGGCACTCTCGCTCTCTCTCTCTCTCTCTCTTTTTTTCACAAATTATTCAGTGTGGTCCCGATGCAGAAATACAGTAATACACAATCAGGATGGGGCATGTCAGTGCAGCTAATAAAGACAGCAGCGTGGATCCCATGTGTGCTCAGCGGGAACAAGCTGGACGTTTGTTCAGCTACATGATAACGCTTGCCTGAGCTAAAAGTGAGGACTTTATGGAAACGCGTTTCTAATTTCTGCAAGGTTAACATGGAATATATTGAAATGAGCATGTGTTTGCTTTTCCGCTGTGGCTATTAAAAGAAATATCTTAATTGTGCCTTAGACCGAGGCTGTAGAAAAACTAAATCCGTCAATTTTGGATGCGTTTTCTTTTCTCTTTTTACATGAATCTATTTTTGAGTGCAATGCAAGAGATAAAAAGCAAACAAAACATCATATTAACACCACTTTTCTTGGGTTTGACCCTCCACGTCATGTTATTTCAACGTCACATGCTCTCTTATTTTACTCTCTCCCATAGTTGAGTTAAGGACAGGGAGACAGACAGAAGTCTCTTGTTTGAGAGAAGTTTTTAATGGAGCAAAATGTCATTTAAGCTGCAGCTAAAAGAATAAAATGTGGGTTGTCATTGTAGTTTTATGTTTCACACTATTGCGTTCGGTCAGTGTCATTATAGCTTCAGGGATGACAGTATTTGAAGGCAAAACCCAGAAGTTAGCATCGCTCTGGTTCCGTCGACAAAAAGCCTTTTTTTTTCCATTGGATTGTTTGATTACTGCAGAAAATACTCTCTGAGGCGAACAAATGTTCAGCAAGATGATCCTCACAACTGAACACCACTTTTATGATTTGTTAAGCTTGAATGCAATCAGCAGACGTAAAAAGCTCACAAAGGCGACAAACGAACTACACTATTCTTGCATGAGCGAGAGTCAACGTATCCCCGCATCATTCCTGCAACATTGCTCCATCACTGGGAAACCACCTGTAAAATGTTCCAAATGTTCCAAGCATCTTGTAGATCATGAAGTCACTGCAGCAAAAAGAGAAACACTGTAGACATGTGAAGAAAGCCTAGGGTGTCGCACAACTAGCTAGTGCGCTGGCACACACAGAGAGTGACACAGAAAGGAACACAGGCTTGGTAAATGGACCCAGCAGGGTGCTTTCGGCAGCTGTGTCCCAAACTACACATTCATTTGATCAGCTTTTTCAGTTTGCAGTGCATTCACACTGGGACACTGACAAAAATAAGTAACTGGAAGACGCCAGCATGCAGACTAAATGTGCTCGATTCTTTAAAAAGCGGAGTTGATGGACACTATTGTCTTAATTCAATGAGCAACAGAAATAGGGGAGCTAAAATGAAAAGCAATTATGGATGATGGATGACAAAAGAAGAAGAGATGATTCGGTCGTGGGGAAAACCATTCTGAGATTCCTCACCAGAAGCAGTGTTCCAAAGTTGGTTGACTGAACACGTACTTTAATTTCTTGCATTCTAATGGCAGGAAGGACGATTTGTAAATAGTGCATAATTAGCAGTATAAATATAGAGCAAGGAATTAAGATTTAGTACATTGATGTCATTGTGGGTAAACACCACCCGCTGATGGATGATATACCGTATTTAACAAAAGAAACTATGCATGTGTAGAGTTGTCTTTGTGTGTGTCGGCTTTTGAACTTCCTTCTTTGTGAAGGTTCATTTTATACCTTCAGAGTGAGGACATTGTGGCAAAGGAAATACACTGTGGCCAATCTCCGGTCTTCACTTCTAATAAGGGCTTTTTGGAGGTTAAAGGTGCTAAATTTGAAATTCAGAGCATGTGTGATTGATTGAGGGATTACCTCCACACTGCTCTCAACATGGTGAAAGCTCAGCCGGCGGCTATAGAAGCTAACGATGCTAACAACACAAACAACGGCAACAGTGTTTGCCCAGGAGGGGGGCAGCAATTAGCTAGCCTGAGCACTAACACACACTCGCGGCTTGACTGGCTTCGTAAAAACAAAGCACAGAGAAGCTTGGTTTACAACACACAGGGAGAGAGAATTACTTTCTCTGCTCAGGTAGACATTACTCCACTACATCTGTATAGCAAATATGTGTTTGCTGCTGTATTAATGCAATTCATTTCAAATTTAGCACCTTAAAGGCTTGATTTTTGGGGTCAAGATTGCAATTGGATTCAGGATCAGGTTAGGGTGACACTCGGGCTTAATTTTGGTCTCATAGTAAATTGCAGCATAAAAGAAAGACATTTCGCCAGTGTGTATGTGTGTCCTTCATTTGTACTTTTGCACCTGTGTGCATTCCTTCTATAAGTGGATGTTTGCAGTGTGTGCGTTGGTATTTTTGTGTCTTCGTATGTGTGTGACCGGTTGTGCTCCAGGAACATATAAGTGCTGGACTTTGACACGGGAGCTTGTCGGCATCCATCAGGATCACTGCAAACATCTCCTAACAGCCCCCCCCCCCCCACCCATGCATTTCCTCTCCTCTCTCCCCTCTTCTTCTCTCGATATGGTAGTTGTGCTCTGTAGATACTGTCTCTTCCACTCACATTTGAGAGATGTGCAAAGGTGAGCAAACACACACACACACACACACACACACACACACACACACACACAACACACACATACCTTCCTCCCTTCCTCCTTCACTCACTCCCACTCCATCACTCATCCACGTGTTACTTCTTTTACTCGGTATCAAGCCGATGTCAGGCGGACCTACAGTACAACATGTCAGATGCTGGATTTAACCCACGGCCCGCATGACCGTAGCTTAAAGATTGAAGGGCTCCTATAGGCTCGGCCTGAAGCAAAGCATTGTGGGGCTGCAACCGTGACATATTTATAGAAATAAATAATGGCTCCATTATTGGCAATGTTTCTGCAGCACATGATTATTTTTAAATAGTCAGCAGTGTTTATGTACTCACATAAACACAACAACCCACGCTCACACTTACATTCCCACCCAGACACACATACACATATAAGCCAGCCAATAAGAAACATATGATATGCAGATTGGGGAGCATTGATCGTTTCGATTAAATCAATATTTAAATAGACATTCCAAATGATTTCCAAATTCTTTCTGTATTTTTCAGCATTTTCAGTTGGTAATGTTGACATATGAAGCCTGCAGGTTTCACTTCACATTCCGTTGCTGTGACTCAAACGCAATACAAGTTATGACTAAACAGCATGATTCATTTCTGTTTATTCCTGTAGATTCTATGGAAGCAATAATAAGCTGTTACATGTTGATATTTTCTGGACAGTCTGTAATTTTCTTTTCTTTGAGCTTGGATCTCTATTCATGACCTTAAGTAAAAGTAGCTCTGCCTGAGCTTTCAAACACGTGTCACCATCTTCATCAGTGAATGGAGGTTGCTGATGATGTTTCACTTTCACAAACACATCAACAAATACTTTAAGAGCTTACATATCAAAAAATAAACAATTATAAATCTAAGTTAGAAAGAACGCTGCTACAATAAACGGAAACAAACTCATGGAACAAGAGCTTTTCTGCCGGCAATTTCTTGCTTTCAGGTACGATTTAATTGCCTGTATTTGGAAAAAAAAAGGCAGTCTAAAAGGACAATTACAGGGCCTCTAAAAATGGCCATTAGCTAAGTGTAAGCGTGACAGTGACCTTGACCAGATTTTGAATTGGGAAAGCATGGAATATTCACGGACATTTAAAGGAGGAGGAGGAGGTGTACAAGGGAGATTGTGTGTGAGCCCCTCGCTATAGGACACAAGCGTTCATTTTATGCTCGTGTGTGTGTAATCAAGCCGCGCTCCTCTGAAAACACACCGACAGGGAACTGCTTCTTGTTTGTCGGAGTGGGAGACAGACATGTCTGTGCTCGGGGCGCTGCTGCCATCTCAGAGTGAAGTGCACTACAGTAAAAACATACATCAGTGGGCTGGTGTGACTCCTAGGTAGCACTGGAGCTCCTTAATATTGCAGACACAGCTTGTCTTCAGCTATTCTCTCTTTTCTATTCCCCCCTCTCTGTCGCTTTCAATATCTCTCCCTCTCCTCTTTTCTCAGCAATCCTTTATGTAAATATATATTTTTACCCTGTCACATTCAATTTCCCCTCTCATGCATGGTGAAATGCACCGTTGTGCCAGAGTTCAGTCGCTGGGGAAAGACTCCCCCAAGAAGGGCGTGGAAAATGACAGTGTCTCTGTGGCCGGTTTAGAACTTTCCCTCGATTTTGTTCTCAAAAAATCAATAGTACTTCTCTATGCTCTTTTTTTTGGGGTATTTATTCAGAGTTCGCCATCCTGCAGGAAGGGGCAATGCAAAGTCAGTCAGAGTTTTGGAGCGAAAAGGAGGAATAATTTGCATAAATCTGCATCCTATTAACACATCAAACCTGCTGACTTGAAAGGGATGCCTTGATTAGAAACACCACCAAATGACTGTACGTCTACTTCCTCACGTCTCTCTTCTCGTCGTCTACTCGCTATCTCCGTAGCTCACTCTCGTTATCTTCCCCGCTGAGTGTTGTTGCTGTACAGTTCACATCCTGTGTGTATGTTTGTTTGTATTCCCGCATCATTATAGAGAGTTTTGCTGCAACATCCCTCCACATTTGATGGGAAACTTCCTAAAACCCCATCTCTGTCTCTCGTGTTTGTCTCTCACCCGGAGTTTATGACTCTGCATCTTTGTTTCCTCATCGCATCACTGACAGGTTTGGCAGAGCTGTCAAACGTCTTCAACCGATGTGTGCGTATTACGTCTCCAAGCACACCTGCAAATAACACATGACCGAAAGTATTACGAGCCTCCGAAGGATGAGATGACGGTGTGGGTGTTGGAGTATAAATATGCTCCCATATCACAGTTCACTGATTTGAATCACTGATTTATGTAATGAAATACATCCCGACTGTCACTCATTTCAAAAGCATAGCAGGAAGTGAAATGATCGTTACTACATCTGCTTTCACTGTGTTGGATTACATGAAAATATTCAGTTTTTTGTAATACTGGGCAAATACATGTAAGACATTTTGGACAGGAGCATCATGGAATTATTAAAAACATAATGATTGGTTAATATTTAAACGCTACAGTCACAATTGTTCTTTCCTCTTGGAAGTATAAGAAACTCCACCAACCTGCCAGTTGTCCGGTTAAATTTCAAAGTATTGTACAATCTTACATAACTTTATTTTAAAAAAAGAGGTGGCGATTCCATTTGATGGAATGGTGCAACCACAAAAACATGTAGTGTTGGGTTTTAATATTTCACTTAGACTAATAGCATTTGTTATTTTTTACACTATAAGTACTGCAGCAATGTGAACTACAATGATTTCTTTATAAAGTGCTCATGAGTATGTTATATCTAATTTTAAAGTGTACTGTTGCTACTCAAATCATCAGCTACTCAGTCAATGATGAAGTTACTCCTCATTCTATTTGCATTTTCCTACAAGTCCACCAACACGCATCAACTTCCGCTCGTTACATCCATATGGTCTTTAAAAAAAACAAAACTTTTCTCTTCACAGGAACCAACTTAGGAAAAGACAAGTCACGTGACAAATCAACTTTGAGTTCTTGTTTCACACGGGGAATGAACAGCGGTCTTCTAGCTGAAAGATCACTGTTTGTTTATTTTTGTTTTAAATTTTGATGGCCTCTATTGGTGTGCAAAAAATATTTTTACTACCAAGAGTCAATGCAATCTCTGCGTTGAAATCATGGAAACTAAAATAGCAATAAGATCAGGTTTAAAAGTACAAACATTTTGTATTTTATCCGACTTCTTTAGGATATTCTTTTTCAAACAGTCTTCAAAAACCTGCAGTTGGCATCGTCAGGGTCCAACTGTGAGGGTTATTCACAGGAAAACGTCATTGTGATTAATGATCGTAATTAGCCTAAATACTATAATTCATAACAGTGTTGAATAAAGCTTTCAAGGATTATCACCTGCGGTGCACATCCCTAGTCTCTACTTCCTGTTGCTTTCTGTCAAAATCTTGCCATGTGTGTTTTATACAACACTGCACACTCAAACTACAGCATCGACAAATTCTCATGACGACTTTCACAGATTCAGTTTCCTAATGAGCATATTTACAAACATTATGTCTGTCAAGAGGTCATTGAGCTTTCTTCCACACACTCATATCAACAAACAGACACACACACACACACACACACACACACACACACACACACACACACACACACACACACACACAGTATATTTGTATGTTTGCAATAGAGCCTTAATTGGATACTCTGTGCTGTTTACCAAACTGAGTGAGCTAATGCAATTGCACAATTAAACTTGTTAAATCTTGCTAATTAAAACTAACAAAGACGCCGATACAAATCAATTGCAAGTCGAGAAGTTGGAGAGCTTAGGAAGTGCCATTGATAAGCCGGCTTGAGAAAATTCCCAATCACACACACTAATTAGATGCTAACACTAAAGCAAGATCAGCTTTGGAGTTGTGTTTCTCCACCTGATGAATGTGAGTGAGTGCTCACTCTGCCTCTCGCTCTTGTTTGGTTTAATCTTTGGCCGACTTCACCAGCTAGTCACCTACTACGTCTCGCTGGCATTTGGTGCTGGACCGGTAGCTGACCGTGGGTTTACTGTGGCACAACAGCATTGCTGAAATCAACTGCCTGACATGAGTTTAATGAGAGTGGGGAGATGAGACAAAACTGTAAGTCTGTTGTAAAGCCAAAACAATGGGCTGAAAAGGGAATGGCAGCTCTGTCAAGATACGGTAAATTGTCTCAAAAACTCTGAACCCCAAAACCCAGCGGCGGGTTATAAAAGGACTTTCTAACATTCATGGCACAACATTAAGTGTGACGATCACTTCCATCACAAAAAAAATACAAGGCCATGGTGAGTAAAATGAAAATAAGGAACAAAAAATGCACCGAAACAGAACATTTTGGGACGTTTTTCATTTTTTATTCTGAAATTTTATGAAATAATATTTTCTATTCAAGAACAAGATGTAGCTAAAATAGCAAGACAAATAATATAATATATAAATGATAAAAAAACAAACAGGAATATGATTGCTGACTCCTCTGTCCTGCATTGACTTCCTCTTAGTTAACAGCCTGATTGAGCTGCCAAGAGATCATTAGGCCTTCATTGTGTGTTAATTAAATCAGCACACAGTGACACACTGACGTTTGGCCACCATCGCTCACACTCTCAACTTCATGTCACCAAAAATAAGCCCTCTCATCGCCTGTCTCCCGGTTTATATTTCTCTCCCTCCCCCCTTGGCTCCCTCCCAGCTTTTCCATTCCCAGGCACGCTGAGTGCTCCTCTTGGCATCTTGGAGGATTCACTTGCCGGAAGCGGCGCCTGCAAGCCATAATATGCGATATCTTATCTGTTTAATTTTCTCCCACCTCGAAAGCATGCCACGGCATCAGCCTTGTTTATTACTGTCAGAGAGACACCAGCCGAACTCCCACTGGTGTGCCATTATTATCGCACAGATGGCAACGAGGGTTGAGAGGGAGATGGAGAGTGAGAAAACAGAGAGAGCGAGGGAAGGGTAAGGGGGTAGGAAAACAGGAAGAAAGCAACGGAACCAGTTAAAAAAACCACAGGTGTTTTCCATTTTAACCGCAACCAGATGGTTATCTGAATGTAGGCAAGAGTAGATCACGTTTCCTTTTTTCTCTAATGTCAATAGATGTTTTTTACCGCTGTTTACAGGGAGACACACACACACACACACACACACACACACACACACACACACACACACACACACACACACACACACAGGTGTGCACTTTAGCATTCGACACATCAATCCCAGAGGCTTTTTCCTGTCAAGGAAAATGACTGCTGTCAGAAACAATAATGTACAGAATGCAATGACCCCTCCATTTATTCATTGACTGCTCTGCTCACTGTTGGGATGGCGTGGGTCTCTCGGGGAGACCGAAACTCACTGGCGTGCGGTTTTGTGTGAGTGGATGCATATGTCCTTCCTAACGCCCAGAGGAGAGACTTCAGGACCTTGGAGACTACCTACTACTCATGTTTATTTCTTAGGTTTCAATGTGAAGTATGTTTCCAACATTGTAAGCACTGATTTGATGGTTTACCTGACTTTTTTATGTAGATGAATAACTTAAAAAAACCCATAAAAAAACCATCCACAGAGCTTTAAGAAAGGTATCGAATAAAAGTTCAGCTTTTCCAAAAAATAAAATAAAATATATGATTGTGAATTATTTATTTAAATATGTTTGACGGGTCCAAAATTCTTATTTTATTTTTATCTCTGTGGAAGAAAAATCTAACGTTTGCTTGCTGCCTCTACCAATGATTGTGAGCCAATTGTATAACGATGTTGGTAAAACATTGGCAGCATTTTTCGCACAATCACAGCTTACTGCCTGTTTATGCAAGTGTTGCATAATGTTCTTGTCCAGTTAGTACCAGTTGTAAGAATGATATATTATGGAATATTTTATAGGCTACATACTATACATAACAATATTAAGAATATTTCATATGGCGCATGAAATGCAGTCTTTCTTCAGCTGCCTGTTCTTTTTTAAAGTATGGGTTTTAATCGCCTTGTTTACTGGCAGCTTAGATGTGTGTTATTTCTGCTGTGTTTTCAATTTCATGCATGCTTCATGTAAATTGGCTTGCCTGTGTGTGTGTGTGTGTGTGTGTGTGTGTGTACGAGCGGGGAAGGTAATGTTATGCATTCCTACGAGCAGCCACTCTTTGCACCTGTGAGGCCCAAGTCAATCTGGTGGCGTTGGTCCGTGGATGAATGCTTTGGAAAAGGCTGCGATCACCCAGGAGAGGACCGGCTGGAGTCCAGAGAGACAGGAGGGAGGGAGGGAGGGAGGGAGGGGAGGATTACACTCCAGACAGAAGTGGCTTGTCTGCTGCACAGCCTTCCCCCACTCCTTGCTTGTTTGTTTTTTTACACGTGCAAACAGATGCAAGAACCGTTGTTATCAAGCGATTTCATTTCGCACAAATTCACTTTTTTTCCACTCCAGTTTTGTGTACTTGCCGTGGTGGAATGCATGCAGGCAGAAGTCCCTATCACTCCAACGGGAGGGGTCTGTGAGGAAATAGGTGGATGATGTAAAAGAAGAGGAAGACGAATGAAGAGCAAGGGGCCCGTGGTGGTAATGCATGACGTCATTGTGCTTTTTATTTGAAGCCTTCATGACATGTTTATCATTACTACCATAAATATCCTTCAGATACTGCTAATCTATTCCATTTTTGGTCTGAGAGGCAATGAGAGGGTGTGTATTTTACCGTAAATACTCACATGAAGCGTTACAGCAGCCATACTTTCTTCACAATGTATTGTTTAAAAAAACACTAGCACTGGAGCTGCAGAAGGATCTTAAACATTCCTCAGCTGGTGAAGGGTCGGCTCTACGACTTCAAACACAGTCTGGGCTTCCAACACAAACTGTGCCAACTGTGTGTGTTTGTGTGTGTGGCATATATCTGTTTCTGCCCTCTAGAGAGTGTCTCTTTCAGACCCAGGTCTGATTGACGGGGGCTTTGCAGGGATCTCTTCCAAACCCCCTCTACCTCCACCTGGCAGGAGAGATTGCCTTTGTGTCGCTCTGGAATGGCCTCTCGGCGGAGGGCGATGAGACGGGCTTAGCTAGCCCCTGTTGCTAACTAGACTGATGGAAACCCTCTCTGCCCAGTCACACCAGCAGGAGGAAATACATAATAAACAGGCCAGAAATGGAATACATCTTAAGGCAGAATAAATGTATACTGGCCAGTAAGAAGAGGAGCTACATCCCCAGATGTGTTGGCTCCACAGAGTGACTGAGACAATTATGAAAGTGTAGATTCGTTACCCAGAGAGCCGCCACAAGACCCGGAATATGAAAATAAAGAGAGCAACGAGACAAGAGTAAAGGAATATATGGGCAAATAGTGAAGGGAATATATTTGCATAGACATTATTTGAACCAGTAATTACACTAAAACCTTTATTACTAAAACCGTTTTGGTCTTTTTGGAGAAATCCGGCAAAACTGAGAAAGTAATTAATCAAATTCATCTCATCACGTACTTTTAGAACTGAATGCCTTGGCGTCTTGCCATGTTCCGAAAATATTATCTTCGCACACTGACTAATTTACTGGTTAGCTGAGCACTAATGATTGAATGCCTGACTATGTTGCCCAAAGCAGTGGGCACTGGTGTGTGTGCATGTCTGTAGAACAGGGAGACCATATGACTCACGTCGAGTCCCTTTTCCCTCTCCGCATCCGTCCCCGTGGGTTGACAAACACAAGCGTCGCACACCGACAGCGCTGAACAGCGCTCTGGGGGACAATCGGCGCTGGTTTTACAACATGGCCGGGAATGGCGCTTGATACTTGAGTTATGACTCTTTGGAGAAAATCATTGCAACAAGGATCAAGTTTCATCTCGCGAGTAAAAATGATTAATTCTGTGACATATAATGCCACAAAGCGGCTCAATTCATCCCCATTAAACGTCTGGATTGATCACGCTTTTACAACCTGATTCGTCTCAATTTAGTGTAAACACAAATTGAATCAGATTAAAGCATTGATCCTGTGCCTGGGGTGAACTTTGTCATTCTTTTGTTAATTAGGATGAATTCATGTCTAACAGCATGTCAATTGAAGCACAAAGTATCCTATTTTTTTTTCTTTGAATTGGTAAATGTTAGTACTGCAGCATTAACTTACCATGAAGTCACTAGAGCCTTACTCAGAAAGTCCATCCATTCATAAAATATTCACCAAAAGCATTAAGACTTAGTCGTTACGGTGGTTTAATTCCTGCGCTCCAAACTATACACTCTAAATGTTATTTTTCAAGCAAAGTGCAAAACACACTTCATGGTTTCACTGTATGGTCCTGCCAGCTGTTATTATATTAATGAATTAATGACGTATTGTCTGATGGTGAATGTCTTTCCTTCTGAGAGCTCCTTGCCATACGATTGAACAGTATAGGGATCGATATCTCTCTCTCTCTCTCTCTCTCTCTCTCTCTCTCATCCTGAGTTTTCGTAGGGTATTAGAGAAACCTGTTTGGCACAGATTACTTCAGAAATCCCAGTGTTTGGCAATATGGCCACTGCTGTCCACGTGCTCCAACAAAACAAACTAAAAAGTCCAGATTAAACTTTTCTGCATTCATGTAGCTCCAACTACACGGGTCAGACACACAGTCCGACTGTGCGCCGCCCAAACTTTGTTGACCGACTGTGTCAACATGCAAGTGGATTTTATAGCAGCCAGTTTACTGTCCATGTAAACGCTTTAAGACATTTACTCTGTCACACATTGGGCTTCATGCAAGAACCGCTGGTACGAACAGATTCGTTCTGAAGTGGCTTGTAGGAGTGATTTAGGAAAACTTGCCGCATTCATCAATTCTGTTTTTTCTCTGATCTACAAACACAGTTTACGAGTCTAAAACTACAATATCAATATGAACGTCTCAAAGTGCAAAAACATATTTGTCCTTCTTCCGTTGCAGTCATCGATCGCCTTGCTGTGGTGAGATGTTTTTCCAGAATACAAACATGTTCTTGCAGGAGGTCCATTGTTTGTGTGCATGTGAATGCATTATAGTTTGTTTACGTGCATCATTGCATCTTTATGTTCAAATTTTTTAGTCTCACTTACACAAACCGACCCCTCATCATCACCCTCATACTGTCCACACGCATACGGATGTATACTCTAACCCGGAGGAGGCAAAACAGGCTCTCTGAAAAACAGGTCGGGTGGAAGTCCTGCGATTAGATTTTGGGAGGAAGTTGTTCTGGGACTTAATTAGTAAAGGGCCCCACAATTGAACAGGCTAAGTGCCCATGAGCTCTACTCTCAAATCTGGGACAACTAAGGCTCACACACACACACACACACACACACACGCACACGCACACGCACACAAGTAAGATGGCAATTACATACATTCTCACACACACATTGAACTGCAGAAACTCTTTCCATACAGTATATTAAGGAGTGTTGTAAGAGGTGTAGGTCCTATATATAGATATATATATATATATACACTATATATCTACTGTACCAACAGTAAATAGAGTAAATAGAGAACTACAGGAATACTCTAAAGTAGTTTCAAACTGTATGCTTAAGTGAGCCTGTGTCTTTATACTGTAGAATCTTCTCTAGTCAGCTTGGATTTACTCAAACAGTGATGCAACAAAATATTATATACATATATCTTCATAAAAACTCACCATTTTAAAGTTTCTGTTTATCAGCTGTTGATCCAGATGTTTTCTCATGTAATTTACCAACACAATGTACAGTAGTTATATATAGGATAGCATGGCATAAAGAGTGTAAGTGGATTTAAGTGGAACTATGACTGTTTGTGAGAAAATGTGATTATGCCGGGTTTTAAAACTTCAAATGAAGTGCCTTTTGTTTACCATGACTCTAGGTCTGTACTGTAACTCTAACACAAGATAAATAAAACTATCTTTAAAAACAAACAGTGGGTGAAAGGAGCGATTGATGCTTAAAATACTCTCTTAAATTAAAGGATTATTCATCGATCCATTCAACACTTTTTTCACTTAATTTAAGTGTCTGTCAACACAAATATGCACATCAAATATACATAAGCAAACAAACACATCCCCCGATCAAAAAACAAGGCACTCTGCTTTCCCCTTTCTCAAAAAGAATACGTAAAAACAAACACCTTCAGTGCGAGCACACAGGGAAAACACACAATAGCAGTCAGATGAATAATAAAGTTCATATTGTCCAGTTATCTTTAAGATGTTCTCAAGCAGAATGAACATATTCAAGCATCATCCGAATCCAAAGTGTCCAACAAAGACAGCCAGATCACAAACTCCTCTCAGCCACACCCTGAACGTCACAGTCGCAGCTTCTTACGAAGAAGAAAAGAAAGAGAAAGGAGACATTTTCATAATACGATCAACAACAGCAGCAGGTCGGTCACTTACTTGCAGTGCTTGTGAGGCCCACTAAGCGTCTCGATGACAAAGCATTCGCCTCCGTTCAGGCAGTAGGCCAGGTCCTTCTCATGACAGGGCTTGAAGTGCTCCGAGTGCAGCGGAGGGACAGTCGGAGATGCTGCAGGACAAACAAACTCTTGTTAGTCATAATCAACCTGTAAAAATACATGTTTATTTCATTTTCATGAATATATTCGCTCTACTACAATCAGGCTTCGTGACACCATTAATTCATCTCACTGTCTTCCAGCAGCCGATTACTTCTCTAGCTCCTTTATTGTCTCTTTAATTCTGCAAATAAATCATCACATCATCTTAAATTGCAGCAGGAGTCATTGTTCCAGCAGAGGCCACTAACTCCACCCGCGGATCCATAATGAGCGTGTGCCTCATAACATACTGCACGTTGCGGATAAAACCAACACACTATTGTTTGTTTAGACCCTACAATGTCACCAGCAAAAGATGGATGGAGGACGGGTAATAATCTGTTGGGCTGTGATTAATACTCTGGTCACAGTAGTGCTGTTGGAGAGCCGAGCTTCTCCCAGCGATTCATCACAGCACGCATCGCTGACTGCGGACGGTACCCACGTCTGACGGGTTCTCCTCAGCGTACACCTTAATGGATGATCTTATTACTGAAATGAATAAGTAAAGCGCCAGTTGCTTAACAGAAAATATGGAAATGCTGAAGCGATCTGATGTTAAAAACAGTTAAACCACGGCGTCACGAATGACGTTCTTTGTGTGCTTTTAAAAAGTAGAGATTGCAGTAAGTTCATGGGCAGTCATCCATCAGCTGAGTTTTGAAAGCCTGAGATGCAGTTGGTCGGGGAAAAGGCTTTAAGACGTGAGGAGGAATACGATCTGCACCACTGATGATGTTCTTATTAATACCAGACCAGACTGCTGACGGTTTCTTTTGTGCTTACAAATAAAAAATTAATCGGCTAAGGGCTCTCATTAGCCGATCCTCAGCTTTGTTTTTAAAGTAGCGGGATGAACAGTGATGAGCCAGAACTTTATGCTCCACTGATTAAAAACCAGTCGTACTCACAGGACGCTGCTATTACCACTAGTATGCTGATTGCTGTATCGGGTTGTCCTTTAATGGTGCGTGGAAGATACATCCAAATGAACAGAAGATTTCTCAATCAAGAGATAATGAGAGATTAATAATAAGTAGTGTTTTGGGGTGATGACTGGGTGAAGAGAGGCGAGTTATTTGAGTATGTCCTCAGATCCCTTATTAATCAGCAGTATGTGTGTGTGTGTGTGTGTGTGTGTGTGGTGGGTTAGGTTATGAGATGCTAGGTGCTGATAGGGCTCTGGGGATCTTAAACAACCCTTGGTAATTGGCTGTTGGGGGATTAGTTTCCATGTGAGAGGCAAAGTTAGGTCTGGAATTAAGTCAGCAGTGAGACCTGGTTTTATCTGATGAGGATGTTAACATGTTGGATATGATGACAAGAGGGTCTTAATCAAAGTTATAACTTGTAAAGGGTAGTTTAGACAATTATTCATCAACGTTTAATTCCAAATTCCTTCATTTAAAACCACAACCAGGGCTGGACGGGCCACCGGCAGACCAGACACTTTACCTGCGGGCCAAAGAGCTTTTTGGACCAGCACATCTGTTCTTTTTTTGTCTGATCGTTTTTTTTGTTTTCTAAATTGCCGCTGGGCTGATGACGACAGAGAAACATGCTTGTGTGTCTGGATCAGTCCCTCACATGCTCTACATGAACGTGTGTGAGCGCGCTCAGCTGAGAGGAGAGTCGTCATCCTTGTTTGACAAATATCAGCAAAATAATTGATGACAAAAGACATTAAGAACTCCATTAGTTGCACAGACAAGGGACATCCTCATTAGACGGGCTACTTCAGAAAACAGCAACTTGATGATTGCTTACGAAGCATTAAAAAGTCCACTGAAATAGCTGCATTGTCCTTGTACGCCATGCAGACTTTTATGGGCTTAACGAATGAAGGAATTATCTTTATTTACATTAGCCATCACCATGGCATGTCTTGATAAACCATACAGTGAAGGTGTCCAAAAAAATACATTAAATAACAATAAATGAGTTCCACTGATTCTTAATCACAAAAGTTCTTGGCTACAGTGACTGATTTTAAGGCAGGGTTAAAGGTCGTCCACGTCCCTATCCATTTTTGCTTCCACTGAGCTCTTCACCGTGAGCCCTGTGGTGTTACATGTGCAGGAGAGTGATGAGTGACAGGGCAGGCTCTGTGGTCTGTGCATCCTGCTGACTGTGCAGATATTTCCACCTGCATTCTGGTATCAGAATCCTTGTTGCCAGCTTTTTTTGCAACTGTGTGAAACTGACAATCTGAATGTTGGCCTCCTTTCACAGAACAACAATAAATGTTGTTTTATAACCGTAACCACGATCCCTGGCTAATCTCAACCATGAGCAGATAAATGAATCATTTAAAATATGTCTGGTATAAATCATGAGAATTCAACAGCTTATTTGATTTAATTTGACTATGATTAGTACATTGTGTGTATACCGTAACTAACACTACATGGGAATTACAAAGTCAGCTTTGCATGACCAAACTACAACATGAACATGGATTTACACAACAATACCATCAAACATCAACCGGCACCTCAACTTAACCTTAACTTTAAAAGCTTTACTTTTCACAAGGACACAATGAGATTAAAGTCAATTTGAGGAATGCATTGTCTTCCTAAGAGCAGCTGCCAACTAGAAAGAGAACAAGAGAAAACTTAAGAGGGAACTCGTAATATAACAATGCCATGTGGTATGTCGTGACATGATACATTTGCCTTGCAGGGACCACACATTCTGCACACAGAGACACACAAACAAAGGCCAGAATTACAAAGCGCTGCTGCGTCTTTCTAAGCGTTTGCTCTGTTTTTATTTTTTATTTTTCTCGAACATAAAGGATTTTCCTTCAGACACGATTTCATGCTTGGACTGGGCTGTGCCGTTTTGCTAGTCCTGGCGATAAGTGACAGAAGTGCCATTTGTCGTCTTCTCCCTTTGTTTTTAGTTGACAGAGTTGTCACAGTGCACTGTAGGTTGTTTAGCTGAACACTCGTCACCTGTCAGCTCAGACGCAGCACGCGCTCAAAGAGTTGTGTCATTTTAAGAGGGAATGCCAAAAAACATCTTTCAGTCTGCTGAAAATATCTCTGCAAGTTTGCTCACAGAAGGCAGACGTCAATCACTGCAGAAGAAAACAGTCCAATTTACTCCTCCCTCCTGTGAAGAGAGAACGAGGGAGAGGCACAGCGAGGATCAATAAACCATCGGGCGCTGGATAACACAACCCTCCACTTCAATATCTCTTTTCCTTCTTTCATCTCCCGCTCTCTGCTTACTCGAGGAAAATGAGGACGGAATAAAGAATCTGCTGATTTTCACCTTTGTGTCAAGGCGCCGCTTGGTTGAAGTGGAGAAAAGGAAGCAGCCATTTATGTAACACTTAATAATTTGATAATTTAAAAAAAAGAAGATGAATCAGAGCCCTTTCTGCACTTCTAACAGCAATACTGAAGTCCTTAGAAGACTTTCAAAGAGCTGAATATGCTAAAGAGAACAACACTGAGATGAATCCAATCACTAGTGGGTACAGGTGATGCAGTATTCATGATTTAATTATTGTTCTTCCGCTTTGTGAATTCAGATCAGCAGGGGAATATATACGGCTGAGTTTGAGCATTTACAAATTCAAATTTAGAAACCCGACAGTCTAACTCCTCGTCTCCTACAGTAGTATCCATCGAAAATTGCCAGCTGGCAGTATACATTTTACACACTACTATTTGGATTACCTAATATGTTTTGGAAGAAAGTAGGACAATGTATCAGACAGGATTAAAACGCCTGAAGCACTCAGTGCCCTTATTCCTAGGCGATGGCATCCGATACACATTTTCTGTATAAGAAAAGACAGCAAAATATATACACTATTGTCCCCAAGGGGACATTTTGCTGTTTCACACACACAGCTAACCTGACCCACCAGATTGTCAAACAGAATTATCTCAGAATCCATCAATGGTAATTGTTTGGAAAAAGGCAGGCACTTAAAAAACAAATACTTGGCAGGTGATTGGATGAATCATTTGTCAATCAAACTCTCACCAAAGCCCAGTCAGCAGAAGAGTGAAAACGTCTTTTCCATCAAATAAAGTCTTCAGTGTTGTTCTCTGAGCTTCTTCTCATGAAGAAATACTCTCCATTTGTGATATAACTGATGCTGTTGTACCTTCCATGCTATGTCAAGTCCTCTCTCTCTGTCTCTTCTTCCCTTCCTCCTCCCTTCCCTCCCTACATGCGTGTGAACCAATACACAGATGTTTCTGAGGGGGTTAAAGCATGACAGTCCCGTAGGCAGGCTTGTAATGGCGTCCTTCACGGATGACATTCCCCCAGAGTGGCAGATCGACAGGCAGCCAGCCAGCCAGTCTGCTAGCCAGCCAGGCAGCCATGCTAACTGATTGGCCTTGAGAGCAGGAATAAAAACCGAAGGCACAGGGACAAGAGAATAAAGGATACCAGCAGGTAGGGGACATGGTGTCTTCATGTGCAGAAAGCAGGCTTATTAGCTGTATCGAGTAGTAGGTGTTTGAGATGTCATTAGTGGTGTAGAGGTGAAGCAGTTCCCAATCAGAGAACAGAGACATTTAACCCAGGTGAAGGTGGGATAACGGACTCTAACGGGCAACAATTGTCAGTCAACAGTCCCAAGAGTTCAGTTGGTGTTTTCCCATTTCTACTTGAGGCACCTCCTAAGCAAGAATTTGGAAACTTTAAAATCAAACCTCAGCCGGGACATGAAGTTGTACTGCAATGCATGCATGTAATGTAGGGCAAAAACAGACACATGCATGGACTCAGGGTGCTCGTGTTAATTAATGTGCACTGTCCCATCTTAAATAGAATAAACATGAAGACGAATATGTCAATACACACAGTGGTAAACTGGATGAAGAAAACATGTGGTATCATGAATTGAATACAGTCAAGTTCATCCACACAAAACTTAGAATTTATATTGCCTTGTGGGGCCTTCTCCTAACTTTATTGTGTAATTGTCTATTTACATTTCTAAAGGCCTCATCACAGATTTACAGATTTGTATGTATTGCGAAGGGTATAACAGAAGGAGTGGATCTTGTATGTGCTGCCTTTGTCAAGGTAGAAGGGAGTAATACAGTTTAAACTACATTGTTTCTGTGTTGATGTGCAATATATCCCGACTGCACAACGTGATTGGTTGACCCCTTCAGTCGCCATGCATAAGCCCCGCAAAATGAACCTTGTTCCGTAATAAAAAATATGGCGCTTTTTTGATGCTTAATGTTCACGCTCTGCGTTAAAGTATTCAAAAATAATTTTAAAAAAATATGTAGAAGTGCAAATACATTTTGAGAAAATAACGTCTTCAGTGGGTAAAGGTCCTTGCATTTCTAAAATCATTCATCTGAGTTTCAGTGCATCGTAGGTAAAAGCTGACCTCACCTTACAGCATATTTTGTTAATGAACATTAGCAATCAGCTGTGGCAAATGGAGTAAAATGGTCTCTATGATTAACTCACTGGTCTGCTGGTTGGCTGCTCTCTCTCCCAGGCTGTATTTCAGGAGGGGTGAGACTGTCGTGGACACTTGATGGAGTTAATTGAGGGAGACAAATGATTTATATGAAATTATTGGAAGTGAGATGTCTTCCTGACTCACCTATGGAAGTTCTAAATGGTCCTAATGGACTAAAACATGGAAGCCAGTGGCGTGGGTACTGTAATTCCAGTGCAAAAACATTTAATTGTGGAACTGTCTCTAGCAGTTGTAGCAGTCTGTGCCTGTGGTGTGATAATTGAAACTGTGTAGCTGATATTTAGATTATGTTCATGCTCCACGTTTAAAACTGAATGGATAATTTATTTATTTAATGCCTGGGCTGTGGCGTAATTGGTAGCACACAGCGTAAACCATCAGATGGTGCACACTGGAGCCATTTACGAACAAACCATCCGAAAGATGTTAGCAACAAATCGAAACTTATACATGAAGCCTCGGATGGTTCTATTCCTCGAAACAGATGTTTTATCCGAGGAATCGTTCACATCTCTTTCTCTCCAGGGATCATAAATATATTACTCTACATATGCACTGTGCCGTACACACCATCATTTATCGCTCACACTGCAGCTCGTTCTGAGAACAAACGGGGATGTCTAAGTTAAATATTTTAGCTCAATTGTGAAGATTGAAGTTACCACATTGATACAGTTAGGCTTCCTCTTCACTGACTTCCTCTCCAATTGATATACATAATTGTTCTAAAATGGCTTTTTTAGAGGGAATTATAATGACATTTCCTGCACAGGTATAGCGGACGAACACATCTCACACAGCCAGACTAACCTGAATTTGACCTTGTGAACCGCACTGCTGTATAGAAGTAGTAGCACTGCAGGGGGAAATGCATTTGAATTTGGAAACTCAACTTTGACTTGACTGCTGCTGCCAACATCATGCTGCATTAAAGAGAGTGCTGCTAGAAAACCCTAAACGCTCATGCTTAAAAATTATACTTCTGCTTATTCCCGTTCCTGGTTACAATCCAGTACACCTGATCCTGGTCATGATGTGACTAGATGACACATTTGGTGTCTCTTAGACTTAAACGTAATTGAAAATAACCAATATGGATGATGCAAGAGAAGCTGCTGCTTCTTCGTTCCAGAAGACTATAAGTCAGAACACCAGTGCCGATTGTGTTCTGTACACGTCTGCTCAAGATGCTCATTACCGCTACAATGAGCCATTGTCCTATTTACCAGCTTCAGCACTCCAGAGAGGTAACTATTTTATCACATTTGCTGCTTGAATTGTTTCTGTGCCTAGACTGTACCCTGGCTACTGCAGCTTGAGTACTTCTGCTGTCTGTAAGGCTTTTATGTGCTAAGAGCATCACGTGACATGATGCTCTGCAAAGTGGCCAGTGTGTGTTGCCATTTGAAGTCAAAGTAAAGTAAAGTAAATCTGAATGTGAAATAAAAAAAGGCATTATACCAACTGTGCACAATCTCATACCTGTCTCACTACCTCTATTGTCAATGCAACACAAAGGGTTTTTCAAAACAGGAAGCTAGACATGGAACAAACAAACAAATCCTTCAGTGGAGAAAATTCCGGATTTGAAAAACGTAGACTCCAAAATGTTGATGCACAATTAATGTACAGTACCAAGGCGTGTGAGGCCAGAAGCAAACACAGACCCTCACAATTTCCCTAAATGCACTACAGGTCTCAATTACACCAACATAAGCAGATTTTTTTTCTGAAATCTCAGATCGTCCTCCATAGGGTGCTATCTGTGTTCGGTAAAGCCAGAAGACTGCCCCGGAAAAAAACACACCCAGTGCGGCGCTGTACGGGTTCTAAAAACACACACACCATAGTCTTTGTGTATAATGTTGAATATTGTGTGATGTTAACCGATGTTGAAATCTTCTCTTGGCTCTGAATACATTTCAAACAAAGAACACATGTACTCGAATCAAACATAAAACTGTAAAATTCACGAGAGGGAAGCACTTAGTTGGGAACACCCGAGTTGCCAAACAATTCTAGGACAGTCATATCTCCTTTCCTTTCATGGAGGACGATGCTGTGTTTCCTCAGCGAGCAGAGATAGGAAAGCAAACCCTGAAGCGCCTTTTCATAGCATTTAAAAAATTCTACAAGCCTTTATCATGGCTGCCAGTTGGATACTTCTGGGTCAGTTCACTTAGTTTGGAGCCTCCCGAATCAAAAAAGACTTTCCGAACACACCCTAGGCATGCTCAGCAAACAATCCCTCAGTAAATGAAAGGTCAAAAAATGCACATTCCTTCAGTGCTGGTCCATCTGTTTTTCATCCCATTCTGCCCATCTTTTCCTTTATCCCCCGCACTTACTGATCCAGTATCTTTTCACGTCACTGCCAGTCTGCAGCCCACCATTGCACCAGCAGGGTCACTAGCAATTTCCTTTTTTGAAAGCGAGGGCACCACTTCATTCATTCCTAAGAGAACAAAGAACTGAAACACACATGTGCATAGATCTATAGGTGCAACACATGCATTTGCTGCTTTACAATGTAAATTGTAACACACCTTTCACTGGAAATACTAAGTAGATACACGGCTGGCCCGAGTGCTTAAACAAAGCACAGAGAAGCTCGGATTACAACAAACAGAAAGGGTGTTACAACGCAACTATCTGTTTGATGCTGTTAAGGCTCTGAATATTGAATTTAGCACATTTAACCATGATCCTGTAATAGTCATTACAAGTTACACACAGTAGCCTGCCTTAGATCCCTGTACTAGTATTACAAATACATCCTTCTTGAAACTACATATCTTGTACGCAAGATGTATTGTTAACCGCATCCATGTTGCATGGGTAAGATACATGGCTACCACACTACAATGGCAACTCCCACCTCAAAGGAGTGTGTGATGAGGGGGAAAGGGGTGGCATGAGCCTTTGCGTGTGCTTCTCCCTCCTGATGCAGCTTCTTAATATCATGTGTAAAAAAGCACAAGAAGCCACGTCTCCATAACTCCTACATTGAACGGATTTAAAAGGCAGACAAAAGGAGGGCACTCATTGACATAAAGCATTCCCTAGCCCCTAACCCCATCACATCTAAATGTCAAACCCTTGTCCTAAGCCTAACCTCATTCCTAACGTAACCTTCAAACCAAGTCTTAACCTTCAAACAGTCCTTTGAAGTAATGATGCCAGCCAAAATGTCCTAACAGCCAACAACTGATACTGGAACACAGTCTCACTGCAGTTCATAAAATAGTCAGGAAATGCAATCTCTTGGTTTCATGCTGGGTAACAAAAATTCTTATATTTCTTGTTGCTCGGCACAACTTATTTTTCTGTCAGTCAGGACGACATTATGCTACGAAACAAAAGTTTGGTTTAGGCAACCAAACCATTTAGTTAGGTAGAGGAAAAACATTGTGGTTGGGCTTAAAATAACTTACCTGCAGTTAGGTTTAGGCAACAAACACGCTTAGTAAGTTTAAGGAAAACTGCCACAAAGGCATCACTTCACAACAACACAGTGTCGAACACCCTTATCTTGGTTGAAAGTCCTGTTTGTGACTATTTCTTAAACTGCCATGAGACTGGGATGGAATCTGATACTCACTGTGTGAGGGATGGTCTGATGTAAGAGCTACATACTAAACTCCATTGTCCTATTAGTAATACACACACACACACACACACACACACACACACACACACGTTCCTACATTACTAATAGTGGACTAAGAAACTACACCAACCAAGTGTGGACCTCTGTTTCTGGTCATTTTGAAAATTTACTTTTGAGGTATTTTCCCATAACATTACTGCAAATGTGCTTTTTAACAATTTTTTACAAACACAAGCACACACACACACATACACACACCATGGCCTCTCAAAAACACACACAGGGCAAGGATTAATTATTTTCTTATATTTTCTTGATTTTATGAATCATACCTTGTTTATCTTTAGTGTCTCATTATTACTTAAAGCTTTAGCAATATTGTCCTTGTTACATTCATGCCAACAAAGCATATTGAATTGAATTATTGAATTGCAACAGTCTGCGAGAGAAGCGGACTTACAGGGAGGCAGCAGGCCTGTCCAGTTTTAGAAATCCAACTATATATTCAGATAGACAGAGCTTCCAAGCTGGTCAATAGAGCAAGGGATGGGTATAAGCGAGAAAAGCAAAGCAAAGAGGGTGGTGGGGTTGGGAGAGTAAGGGGAAGAAGATGAGAACGATCATGAATGATCCCCTCTGTTGGGTAAAGGTACAGCAGCTGTCCAATTCAATCAAATGCCTGTGTGCCTGCATGTGTACGTTCTCTCACATTTGTATGTGTGCGTATGCCTGTGGGCATCTGTATGTGTGTGCATTTCAATCTGTCTGTGTGGACTCAGGGGTGTTGCACGGAGGCAGCAGTGTTAGGCAATGTCAGCCACTGCATTGCAGATATTTGGCCCGGCGTGGCACGGCACAGATGGATGTGTGTGAACAGGCCTCCATGCTCTGGCTGTACATTCAAAGAAAAGAAAAATGTCAGTGTGTCAAGATAACTCCGCGGTCAACAACGAACTAATCGTTAAAATCTGATACTACCCGTCTCTTCCTCCTCCTCCCTTCTCGAAGTCTTTTCCCACAGACACACACACGGCAGCGGTTCGTTTTAAGCACACCTGCTCGGTGCAGATAGGCCCGCTACCACTGCTAATCTGTCTGTGTGTCAGTCAGCCCGGCCCGGCCTATAAAGTCCCCCCACCATCCTTTCTGTTCTCGACTCGGATCGCATTCGCAGGCGCACCTACAGAGTTCACCAAATAAATAGCGCTAAGTATCAGGCCTCGTCCCGTCCCCTAGCCATCTGGCTCTATAGTGGAGAAATTCATTACTCTCCAGGTGATAGCTCCAGCACACTCTCTCTGGATTGGCTTTGTATCCCTGCAGGCTCCATTCTGACACTGGAGATTATAATCACAAACTGGCTGCTAATGTGAATGTGAGTGCTGCATCCACTGCTGCTGCTCATAGTAATATTCTATGTCCTGCTGGTATTAGGACTAACACTTTTACTACTACTGCAACAACAACTACTCTTTCTACTTCTAATACAGTGGTAGTGAAAATACCAACTGTTTGGATAGGATGACATCACATCTGAATCCAACATCAAATCTATTTATCCCCTTTTAAATCTGTATAGACAAAAGTTGATTACTTCTAACTAAAATAAAATGGTTTAATTTTGCTTTTTTTATGATCTGCTGTTACATTTTGTGGCTTTTCTACTGTGTGTTAATGAGTTTGTATGTAGTCTCTTTTTTGTCATCATTTCTGACTTCACAATTATGCTATATCAATTAAGATGACTTACTTATTTGCTTTCTGCAATTAAACTTGAACACTGTTTCCTATACAGCTGTTTGTTACAGCAGGATGGGTCTAGTCAGTATTGGAGGCAGAAAAGCCCCACACAGGATTGGATCATTGAGATTGTATTCAGGTCAAGTGACTCTCAACGTTACTTGACTCTGCAGATGGAGGCACTTCTAAACTCCTACAGCATTGTGTTGTACCTCATTCTGGATCTCTTTTTTGTTGTTTTTAATTCTTGCTCTCCTGTGCATGACAACCATGTACGCCACCTAAAATCCTCAGACTTCTTTCTAAAAATACAGATGTTGTCAGAATTTTTTCCAGGCTCCATGTAAAGAAACCAATGAGGGAAGGTTAGCATCTATCTACATAGCGGGCAGAGATTCCACTACAAACGTCGGTGAATGTATTAAACCGGACTCCATGACACATTTAAGTCGTTTGTCACACCTGCAGCTGAATGAAGCGCCCTTCTTTAAAAGGTGTAAGGTATAATTACAGCAGTATGCTTCCGGACAGACTGCACTCTGTTCGGCAGAAATAGGAGCCGTTTTAAAGTTTCATATTAAGCTGTCATAAACAGCACTAATACTGTAACAATGTGGGCAGTGAGGTGGCAGACTCATTACGTTCACTCCACTTAAAAATAGGACTTAGCCTAGGGAGAAAAATCTGAATCAGAACCCTGTTTTTTGCCAAGTAGGTTTTCACATTCAAGGAATTTTCTTTTGTGTTTAGGTGCATGAACAAGAAACAAATATAGAATAAAAATATTAAGCTTTGCCTTTAAAAAAAAAAGTATATACGTATATATATATATAATGTATCCGTTTTAAATGAAAGAGCTTTTCCAGAATTTGCAAAGATATATTCTAGGGGATGTGCAAAGGTTCACAGTGTTAAGAATATGCAATAAAAAGGGTAAATCAAAATAAACATCTTCTCTTCTTTAACTCTTTTAACTGATATTTATGAGCCGCTTAGTTTTTGCAACAGTCCCTGTAAATATATAACAAATCAAATGATCACATCCACAGTTTTCTAACATTTTATGTTGAGTAAAATGTATTCACTTCAAGTTGTTAACATATGTATGACAATAATAAATCAATTTGAGCAGTTTACATTTGTACAGGTAGTAAAACGGAACTTACATTTGTACGGATCGTGTTCCATGACAAACACAAAACGCAGTTACACCTGGCCAGTAAGTCAGCATCAAGGCAGGCTCGCTGTTCCACTTCCACTTCCCACTAATTTGTTTGGGATGTCACTTAATATGGCAGACCCTCCATGCGAACGGAGTGGAAGTCGGTATGGAGATGGTGTAGGGGTTTGAGAAAAGCCCCGACAGTGAAGCTGTGTCATGCATTTTGCTAATTTGGCTAGAACATTTAACATATGCTCAACTACAGAAATAATTTGGGGATTTATTGGATACCACTGTAATTATCCCTGCTTCTCTCCTGTGGTCCCTGCCATCTCCTCCCATGTCAACCAAGCACTTAATAGTTCCACTCTGCCTTCTTTCATGGATATCTTACAGCATTTTACAGTATCTACTGTAATACATCATATGCCACATTCTCTTGGGACACAAAGCAAAAAATATGACCAAATTTAATCCCAAAACCGGTAGCGATGTATAATTCCAGTGCTCTATCACTATGCTTTCTACCAGCTCAGTTACATTATAGCAATAACTCTCCATCATGTCATCCGGCAGCATGAGATGCTGTGCATGTACCTATAATAAGACTATATATATGCTGGCACGGTCCCTACCTCTGTTGCATCTGGCAGCTAAATCTCAATAATGTTTACATTTATTTAGTGAACTCTTTACAGCATGCAGCCACATTTCACAGTCTTTGGCCATGGCACCTGGTGGTAAAATACTTAGTTTACGGCCAATGTCGGAAACAACCACCCCTGTCACTTATGCATCTGTTGTTTTCTCTATTTCTCAGTTTAAATGCTGCTGTAGTTAAAACACTATTCATATATTTGATGTGTCTTCTGGCACATACCCATACTAATGTTTCTTAATAGGCCCATGATTTATGAACAGATCAAACAGTGCATTTCTAGGATTACAGGTTACTGATCAGAAAGGGCTTTTCTGTTTATTAAAATTGCTTTATGAATACATGTAACCTAAATTTTGCTTCCACAGCAAAATATATTCCTGTCCCACTTTCAAATTCCTCCATCAATCAATTTCTGAAAGCCAATAACATAGTTCTAGTGATGACAAAGAGACCTACAATATTATTCTAAAACCTGGTTGGATTTTTACTTGACACTTACATGGAGATTTTATATGATCTTAAATCAAGTTGTATTTTAGGACCAACAGTATTGGAACTTGTTATTTGATTTTAATGGGGCATTCTAATATAGTTGACAGAATGAAAAGGAAAAGGTTATTGCCGCTAAAGTGGACTCCGCACGGATTTACAGAAAATCCAATCATTGATCTTCTGATGAAGCCTGTGCATATGTGCAGCTCATGGGCTATGGGTGTAAATATAGTGCAACCATCGACTGTGTATAAGAAGTGGATGTAGTTATGATGTCACCCATTGGTTTGTGAACTATAGTTTTGCACCCTTGAGTTTGACATTTTGGCTGTCGCCATTTTGGAGCCAGAATGTGAGACAAGAGGGCGGAGCTATACAGAACACTTAATAAGGCATTTGTATACAACTAAAAGTTTACAATTTATTAAAAAGTAAAAGGTAAAAGTTCTAAGATAAAAACACAGTCAACTCCCAGTACGGACAACCCCTATGAACGAGCTGTCAATCACAAGGTAGCCACGCCCTGAAGCATGCCGTGCTTCATCATAGCATCATAGAAACTAGCGATTGAGACCATAAACTCATGTTTACAATGTTTACTGAGGTAATAAATCAAGAGAGAAGTAGGGTCATTTTCTAATAGACTTCTATAGAATCTGACTTATTTTTGCAACCAGAGGAGTCGCCCCCTGATGGCCATTAGGGAGAATGCAATTCATAGGTACCTACAGCAGGTAAAAAAAACAGTACATCCAGTGTCATATCACAGTAAATTCATGTCCTTATGAGCTCCCTTTGAGTAAACCCCTTTGTCTGTAAGTGTTGCAGTGGAGCTGCAGCCAACAATTGAGAACTGAGTTGACCCTGGGCAGCTAAAGGCTGAGTCTTTCTGATGCTGAAAAGAAACAGCTTTGCTCAGCAAACATTTTCTATTAAAGTCGTCAAGATTCTTCTCTTTCAACAACTACTGTAGCTTTTTACGGTTTAAACAAACTTCTTATCTGCCCTTCACATGAGTATCCCCGGTTTTTCTAAGACGCACAACTTCTTTGTGTGTTTAACTTGTACTTCAAATAGGCATGTCTCTGGGGATGCAGACATGGGCGTTTCCACTTCCCAAACAAGGCTGTCCCTTTCTCTGTTTAGTGCAAGAGTAAGCACCATTTTGAGAATTCCAATTTCTTCTGATAATCCTTCAGTTTATCATGTTTCTCAGGCTCAGTACGCAAACCTGTAAACAAAGTAGGTCAGCGGTATGTCGAATCACCAAACAGCGCTCTAAACTTTTCCTATACCGTCACATATCTCCTGTATTGAAGTAATGAAATTAAATCTGTAATTCAGATCTGATCTGTGGACGCTGTGCCACATGTTTACCTACAAACACACAGAATGATCAGTTTGTCAGCAGCCCCCCCACCATGCTTACATGGAATTCTTAATTATCGAGAAGAAGCTATTGCTATTACTTTTGGGACGGACTGGATTGTCCTCGCTCTGTGGCACCATTGGCTCCTAATCACATCACACAGAGAGAGAGAGAGAGAGAGAGAGAGAGAGAGAGAGAGAGAGAGAGACTGCTTGCCTGACAACAATTAACCCTCTCGCCAATAATTCCTACAGTGAATGTGGTCTTTGAAATTAACTCAGAATCTGTCTCCTCTGTGTGGAGAGTCTTTAATAATATGTCCTGTAATCAGTTCATGCAATTACATTAGTGGCTCAAAATCGTGTTTGTATTACTTATTTTAAATCAGAACATTTAGCACCAGATTACAAGGATGCATACCCTCACAGTGAGTCACATCTTTTATAGCTGTAATTTTATTATTATTTTATTTTAGGCAGAACAAGCCAACAAACACACATGGCTGACCACCTTAAAGTTGATTTAGCAAACAGTTGGCTACTTACACATGGAGAAGCAACATTAGCATTAATTTAAAGCTGTGTATTTTTTTCCATCAATATAAAGGGCAAGTTATGAGGATCTTTTCAGCTCTGTTCTGGTCTCCACTAACTCCTTAAGAAGAAGATCTGGCGCTATGAACGGCAGCGAGATGTTACAATTTCTTCACCAACTAGTCCCTGACTTTGTGTGTCTGCTGTTGGTGTAAACAGCTGCCTAATGCTGCGACATGGAGTCCGGTGACCGCATGTTATTCAAACCAAACAGGATTAGAGGTGTAATCAGACTAAGTGAAGGCACCTGTGTGGGTGTGCAGAACACAATGATTAGTCCAGCTTTGACTTTCACTGACTGACCTTCAGCCAGAAGTGCTAACACACTTGACATTTTCAGGTCCGGAGAGAGTGCTGCAGTATAGTTTTATGCCCCACGTAATGCAGTGTTGATTTAGTTTGATATGTAATGAATGATGCTCAGTGTGAAGAACAATCCTGAGGTGTGGACAGAGCTGGAAGAAAACAAATATATCAACCTTTTTAAAGTACGTAACTTAAGTATTTTATTTTTGTGCTACTGTATACTGTTACTTCGATATATACCAAATATATCAAAATAAAATTTTGATTTCACTTTGATTATTTGAACTTCACATATGATCCGTTTGTGTATATAACCATAATGGTTTTATGTGCATTTTACTCTGGTAAAATTTTACCAAAACTGCCATTTATCAGTAAAGAAACATTGCCAAAGTATGCTCCTTCCTACCTTATAACAATGCTGAAAAACATATTCATGCTTTCATTCCAAATAGATTACTGCAATGCTCTTTGCACTTGTCTTACGCAACCAAGTGAAACATGTTTTAATTTATTCAGAACTGTGCTGCAAGACTTTTAACCAAAACAAGAACGAGAGAGGGCATGTGTTTACTCCATAGGCCCCAGTATCTTTTAGAGTAGATTTTATTGTTCATACATGACCAGGAAACATGACCAGCACTTTGTTTGATAGCTAACACCGAGTTAACACTGAGGTTCCCACAGGACACAGTGGCTTAGTTGTGTTATGCTGAGTGCAGGCTGCGGTCACTGAGAGCCCACTTTGAGTATATTAAGTGTTAGAAAAATGGAAATACTGCAACATTCTGCTTTTACACCGTAGTTGTTTCGGTTAACTCGCTCTAACCCCAGTTATCTAGCATCCTGTCGAGACGTCACTTTTTTTTTTTCACGCCACATCTGCATGGATATTAACGCATTGATTCGGATTGAATCAACAGTAAATAAAAAATATCCGTAACATCTGTAGCCATGACTTCATAGTTTCATGCCAGGCTTCAGCACAGTGCAAAAACAAACATGACAGCGGGTAAATCTGTTTTCCAAATTCTATGCACCAGATCTCCACGTCTCAAACATAGCAGCATAATGCTGCAGCCTGAGGGCCAAATAAAAGATAGTCAAGCACAGTGAAATAAACGTCTAAGCCGGCCATTCTAGTCTCCCAGAGCTTCCACCTGCAGGAGCCACTTTTTTCTTCTTCTTCTCTCCATCTCTTGCTTGTCCGATTTTTTTTCCTCCATCTTCTGTCTTTATCTAACCTTTGCTCTCTCTTTTTCTCACTCTGTCCATCTATCATTCAGTTACTCTTTATATTTACTCTTCATCCTGTGCTTCTCTCTCTCAAACAACAGAATTATAAATCAAAGAGGAGAGGTGCCCAGGGCACGCACTCTCACGCACTCTCACAATCAATACAAACAACTTCATTGCCAGTGAAGAAGCTGTGTGATACACAAGCAGAACCTTGTACACCAGCATACAAAACAAACATGCACATATTTGCTCGCTTTTTGAAGCTGCAGCTTGTGATAAAAGAGCGACCAGGCCAAACATCTGCAAGTATTTTTTAAAGGACAAACACAAGATGTTTGCTTTTATTTGAGCTGTTAGGAATCCGAATAGAAGCACCACAGTTGAGAGGAAGTAAGAAAGACAAGAGTGCAGCAATAAAACCACACGCACTTCAAATTTCATTCATGATTATTTTTTTCAGCAACCCCCAGAAGGGTTTCTTTGTCTTAAGACAAGAGAATGAAGATGGACTTTTGGCTTCCCTTGGGTTTTCTTATCATGAACTCAAAATGAAGAGATTATAAAATGTATCAAAGCCAGCTTAAAAGGGAGCTACAACAAGCATCTGTGCATAACGCAAGCAAGGGCACCACCCATTGTGAATGTTCTCAGCCGAGTGAATGGTTATCACTTCCATTCATATGCTTCAGAAGGGACAAAAATGCACCTTCCACTTTGTGAGCAACAATCCAAATGTTAGGTTTATGCAACACAACTACTTCGTTAGGTTTAGGAAAAGATCCTGGTTTGGGTTCAAATGAGTGCTAGTTTCATAACTTGCCGTAAATTATGGAACAAAAGCTCCTCAACACTACGTCACCTAACTTCCTCCTTTGCTCTTGTCATAATTACTATGGCTACTAAAAGTTGATCAATTTCCTGCATTTTAGCATTTTACTACTATATTTTATGTCTTACACTGCTTTTTAGTGTTTTAATGAATGTTCTTAATTGCTTTTAAATCTCCTTTTCTTTTGCCTTATGTGTTGATGCTTTTAATGGTTTTATGTGAAGCACTTTGAATTGCCTTGTTGTTGAAATGTGCTATAGAAATAAACTTGCCTTTTTCTTTTTCTATGAGTAGTGGTGATCAATCATGTGAATAGATGACGGCCTACTGAAGCTACTGACAAGCAAGTGTGTTCATTTTTTAGCCGCATGTTATTCATTCTAAACTGGTGTTATGCAAAAGTTGTATTGTTGAAAATAAAAAATAAAATGTTTGAGGAAATTTAACTAGTTGGGAAACAGTCTCTATGATGTACCGAAGTAAACGCGACTTAATGCTTGTCCTCGGTGCCAGCGGGTCAAATTCTGATGCAATTAGATGAAATCTTGCAGATTGGTGGACAGACCCAGATCCAGCTTTCCTGCCACCTGCAGTCGGAGCTCCAGCAGGAGGTGGAGAGAGCTGTTATAAAGCTAACAACTTAATTGTAGTTTGACAGAGAATGAATAAAATACGCTGCAGTTTACCACACAATATGTGTCACGCAGAGAGCTGGAAAGAAATCTATTTCAGTTCCGGGATGCATTTTCCATTTTCTAAACGCACTAGTAACGTTCTGAGTGGGGCACGAATGCATTATCTTATACGGTCTATAAAATGCAATGAAGCAATAACTCACGATCGCTCACTGTGGTCAGACCATAGACAGATGTCATTTTAAGTATGCTGTACAGGTTTGTTTTATATCCGCAGCTATTTCAAATCGTTGTTAATGAGGTTTGGGGAGCTGCTGAGTCACATTCTCTTCTAAACGTCTGTTGATTGGTCTGTTGTGTTCGACTTGTAGAAGAAAACTGAGCTCTCAAGACGGAGTCTGGCTGGGTGAGGCTGACGAAGCATTAAAGTCTCTTCAAAAGTCTTGATGACATCTTGAGTCACAGGAGAAGTTATCAAACTGTCTTCATTTATCCTGCTGCCCACCTCATTCCCTATTTGTCTCTCTTTGTACTCCTTCCTCTCTCTTTTTCTCTCACTCTTTTCCCACTGACATATGGTCAACATGTCTTCTCTTTCACCAGTCATCCTTGGCTCACTTTTCATTCCCTCCCCTTTTTTTTAGTCATGCCTGCCAATGCAATGATAGTCCATCATGGACCTCTGAAGAAGCCATAACTTTCTCCTTATCAACCCACTGCTGTCACACATGTACACAACACACGTACACACGACATGATTAAATCAATGATTTATGCAGGACTTTGAGTGTATACAAATGTTCACCCCATACTCCCTCCTTCTGTCCCTCTCCACCTCTTTCTCCCTCTTCCTAGTCCTCTTTTCTACTGTCTTTATACGGCTGCACCAAGTACACAATCGCATACCTCACACACCTTGTCTTTGCTCCTAGCCGGCAAAGGGAGGTGGCAGGTGGAGGAGATCCATCACGGTGACAGAGGCGCTGCAGCCAGCAGAACAGCCACGTGTGCCTCCGTCTCCGTCTCCGACCTTGTCAGTCAGTCAAGTCATTCATTCATACAGGCGCTTTTAACATACGGTGATCACACAGAGCAGATTTATATTATTCTGCTACAGAGAAGAACAAGGTAAAATACATGTCGGTAATGCTGAAAGCCATGTTGCTTGCAATTTGTTTTGGTGTTCTGACATGCTGCGGTCAACTATGCAAGTTAAGTTTCGCTCGTAAAGGCTGCTTTGGTTGAAAAACAATCCTAAAAGTGTTTGTGCTGCATGAACATAAAAACTTAGTTCAAATACAACTCTATTCTGGCTGTAAAGTGATCTTTTAACAGTAAAATTAAGTCATATGTAGTAAGAGGAACCTAGGGGTGCAACTAAACTCCAAACCACAGGGATTCAGTTATAAGCTACAAAATGACCAAGAGCTGACACTCTCTGTAGCCAATCAATTTAGCTGTAGGACACTTGGATTGAAGGAAGAAGCCTGGCTTGGCTATCCCCTGCTGTGAGACAACAGTGGAAATTAATGTATTGTATTGTGCCGTGCTTACATACTATGGCAACTAAGAGTTCTTGATGGAATCTTTAGAAGAACAAAAAAAAAAAACGATATTGCGAAATATAACATGAATAATTAGGTTAATTTTAGGGAGAGTATTGTAATTTCATGGCAGCCGGAACATTGCAGTAAGTGGATAATACTCCCTGCTTCACGTAATTCTTTGCCTCTTCGTCATCGACTGTATTCCTGAAATTTATTGAACCCTATTTGCTTGAGTCACAAATACATTGGATTCCAGGTTATTTTAAGAATACCAACATTTTTTCTGTTAAAACATATTAGTTAACCGGTGTAGCGTTTTAGTTTAGATTACCTGTAACTAATTGCCCTGCTCTGGTTCTGACAAGTTTGTTGAGGTATACTTCAACATGCAGACGGGGACGCCAGCTTCACTGCTGGGGCCCATCAACACCGCGCAGGTTGAGAGACTTTCCTTTTACCAAACCTGAGGCGCTGGATGTCCGACAGATTTGTCATTCTCACAGATGGCGTGAAGAATACACTTATCTGCCCGGTGAAGGGAACATGCAGGATGGATTAGATTTGTGCTGCATTTGATTTCTCCAAGGAACATTTTTGGCCATTCACTGGGATCCTCCCGCTATCGGCCGGTTCCATCTCTTTTCCTTTTCCCCTGCTATCAGCTGAGGTGGCTGAAGTGACCTCAACCCCTTTCTCCACCCACCCACACACTAAAACACACAATCAGCAAAAGCCTTTTCAAGAAGTCTCTTCTGGAAAAAAACACTGCGGAGCCCTGGAATTCATTTGCCCACATATGGAGAGTCCAAGGATGGAGACAACCAGACAATGAAGCAGAGAAGGACAGATGGAGGGAAGAAGTTACCTCACATGGCAGCTGGATTCATGCGGGATCACATATCACCTGAAAATCCACCTTGGCTGCAAGTCATGCGTTTATGTCCGGCCAGCCGGTGACCGGACCAATCAGCGTCCCGCAAGGAGCTATTGGTAGCTATGAGGCTGGTTTTATGTGTGTGTGGTTTCGTAGATGCTGAATTAGCATCAGTAACTTCATCACTGCAGAGTATCTCCTCACTGACAGAGGAGCAAAGAACAGCACTGAAGGCTTTTCTTGATGGAAAAGATGTTTTCGCTCTTCTACCGACTCGCCTCTTCAAGAGTTTGATTGACAGATGGTTCATCCAATCACCCGCCAAGTATTTTTTGAAAGCGCTTGCCATTTTCCAAACAGTTATCAATGACGGCTACTCAAATTTTTTATTTTTTTTGTAACAAACCATCTGGCACGTAGACCAATGAGTCATTTTCTATACCCTGATTGAAGTCCAGTGACTCTATATTCATGAATTTCTAAGTTACAGTATAGTGAGCCAATTATCTGGATAGATAATCTCAAAAAGTCATTGTTAACACAACTTTTATCCTATTAAAAGAGCATATGCAGTATAATTGTTTTCCTGAGTGGCTTGAGTCATAGCAGAAGCCATCGTCATGAAAGTGCATAAGAACAAAAGCTTACACTCAAGGGGAAGAAGCTTGACATCTTGACGCGTGTCTGTCACAGAAGAATGTGCCACCAGGTGGTGGATAAAGATTTAAAGGGCACATGAGGTTTCTGGACTATTCAAGAAATCTAATCCGACGTGAACAAATGATTCTATAGCACTGTCAAATGTCTCTATTTCACTACATATAAGGATCCCTTGATACAATATTGTCCAGCCTTGATGAGAGGTTCTGCAGGAGATATCCACAATGAAATCCCTTCAGGTGTGTTTCATTTGCATGCCATGAAAGCAGCTTCACTGTCGGAAGATTATGTGTTTGCTGATGGCGAGGAGGGGATCATTTCAGATGCCACTGCTTGCTGGTGTGGAAAATCACTGTTAGCAATCCGCATCGAGAGGCAAAATAAACACAAAGGCGTCAATCCATTACCTTTTCTTTAGGGCATTTTCTCTGTCTCTGGTGAAATGGAGGTATCATTTTTCATAGCATGAGCGAACGCCTCATCTATATATTTTTCCGCGTATCATGCATTTGGAACGCGATTTCTGAAGAGGATTTGCGTCCCATTTCTCTTTCGCTGTTTGTCGGTCTCTCAGGATCTCTCCCTTCTATCTTCTCAAATGAATAAGAGATGAAGACAATGATTGCTATTATTTGTAAAGGGGGACATGCTGCTGGATGAATCACAGGTAAATGAAACACAAACCTGATAAAGGCACGAAAAAGCAAAAAGTACCCAAGTACAAAACAAAATACGCTATTCTGTTTGGTTTGTGAGTATTGTCTAAGGACAAATCCTTCATACACTGAATAAAAGATTTGACCAGGATTAGATATACTATTGAGGAAATAGAGGTCATGTCATATCTGTGGTATATGGGAGGTTCCTGCCAGAACCCCTTAAAAGAGGTTATAGAACCCCTCCATGATGTAATAGTTCCCAGAATCCTCTCTGGAGGTTCCATCCTTTACTCTAGTATCTACTATCTACTAAGTCTGCTAACAAGAACCCACAGAGGGAGTTCTGCTGAAAAATCCTTTATATTCCATGGGTTCCTCTAGAATCCACCCAGGGACTTCTACTGAGATCCCTTATACATTACAAGGGTTTCATCCACCAAGGGGCTCCACCAAGAACCCTTTGAAGGGCCTGGACTGATGTGGTGCAGCGAACCCACAACAATCATGGTTCACAATCACACTTCTTGGGAGGGTGTGGGCTGAGAAAACCTTTTAACACCCATGCTTTCAACAATATTTAAGAACTCTTTCTTCCAAGCACGCAGAAGTGTTACCATAGTTGCCGAATTATCTTGCACATTTGCATTGGAGATTTCTTCCTTTCCTTGATTTGCAGAGTAAATCACCATCTCACTGCCCGAGAATCAGCGTGGAAGCATACCAAATAGCTCTTATATTAAAACACTTTTGAGATGAAGGCAAACGCATCAACTGAATTTTATTTTTGTATTTCGCAATAAATGAATGAAAGGAGAGAACAAAAAAAGATCAGATTCAAGTTCACGCACCAAGGAACTGAAGTGACAACATAACATAACAACAACAAACATTGTTCCAAGTGGTGCCATCTACCGGAGCGGCTACACCACAAGCTGATAATATTAGCTTTTTAATGAGCTGTTTCGCAGCCGTCTGAACGGCACTTTATAATGAGATATTATCAATAAGTGTCTCTAATGGAACAAAAGCTCGGGTCAGATATTCACATTTGCAAACTCAAACCCTGCCACATGCAGGGAGACACAATGCTATGCATGAACTCACACACACAGGCAGTACGTTTTTTTCCTGCAGTGATTCACTGCAATTTCCTGCCAATTGACTAATTGATGAAATGATTGTGTCAGAACTAATCACGACTAACCCTGATGCCAAGACTAAACCCTCAAACTTCATATTGATGTCCTGACTTTCCAAACATGTCCTCACTCCCCAGGCACACACACACACACACACACACACACACACACACACACACACACACACACACACACACACACACAAGCCAAACAGCTGAGACTTTTCTGTAGCAGTACACAACATAAAACACACACACAAAATAAAAACTCCCATCATTCATCTCCAAAGCTATTTGAAATCCTACCAAATTTGGACAAGTGCCCTTGTTTTATTTAGAGCAGAAGAGCTTATTTGATTTTTTGTTCATTCAGTTTCACTTATCATAATCAAAGGTTACCAGCTGATTCAACAGAGCACAGAGCTGGCTTCTTTTCTAAACGGACGTGATTGATTTCCTCTATCTGCTCTCCTCTCGCTGTGAAAAAAATGTATTTGACTCACAACGATAGCGGAAGAGAAAAAGAGAGCAACAGAAGACCCGATAAAGAGATAGGGGAAGCGCTCACCCATGTCGGACATGTGAAAAGTAGCCTCCTCGACAGACACTGGAAGTCACATACGTGTCTGACGCTGACATGTGCAGGAGAGCGGAAGAAAGGCAAAGGATGGAAGGGGTTGGGGGGTAAACGGAGGAGTGGGAGTGAATCATATTGTGCTATTCTCAGAAGTCAAAGGCCCTTGAGCAGGCTGGAGTGGGCAGTCAATGGTCTTTGGCAGCGTTGGGAAATGGATCTAAAGTTAATTATGTCTGTCTGAGACTTTCTTGAAATATCCGGTCTGACTCTGGAAGGCTGTGCGGAAAGTGTGTCGGTTACATTTTCCAGTCAGCCATTTGATAAACCAGTCAATCACTGAAAGTCTATTTCACGTGCCGATGTAGGAGCAGTACATCTTCGTCTAATAAAGTCGGAAATGTATTCGTGACCCGCCATTAGCCTAATTGTGATGGTAGACGGGGTTTATGGATGTTTCAGGGAAAACCTTCTAGGTTGCGACTGGGTTGACAGGCGCAAGATTTTTAGCTTACTGAGGTCAGCACCATTCCACTCCGAATGATTTCCTTCTCAGCCGATAAAGACATTCATTTATTCCAAGTGAGCCTGAAGCAAAGCGGATTTCTAAGCATTTTGCTGAACAGAATAGAAGCCTGCAAAAAAAAAACAAGATCAAACTAAAATAAATTAGAACAAAGCCAAAAAAACAAGAACAAAACTGGAAAAAACATCCAACAAAGCTTGAGAAACTCCTACAGTGTGTCATGAAGTCTCATCAAGTTCTCCTTTCAACCACTGAATTATTACTGATGAGGACAAACAGGGATTCCTGTCTTTACAAGTGGCCCAGCTTCTGCAGCTCCTGATTATTTGTATGCATCCAGGTGAACATGAAGTGAACATCATGGTTTGGCTTAAAGTATGTTTGTTATGTTATTTAAGTTACAGATATACATTTTAGAAAGTCAATGCTTTTGCAGATGGAACACGAACAGCGGCCTCTTGGGTAAAAGTCCTGTGTCAGTTTTTAACACATGTACAAACTGAAACTAAAATAAAACAAAATTCCGTAAATTAAAACAAATGAACATTGACTTTAGGTTTCAGCGTACCTCACTGAAACCATGTGTGTTTGTTTATTCAACAACATGAGTACAGGATAACGTACAGTATTTAATAAAAATGCTCTATGGTGGCACACAAAAGCCGCACACATAGGGCAGAGGCTTTGTGTGTGTGCAGTTGAGTCTGGTCTATATATTGAAAATTCAGATCTCTAAAGCTCCAAAGCCCTGGAGATAGAGAGAACACTGATACATTATTCATACAACAGAGGAATCTCAAGAGCACAACGCATGTTGCAAAAGCAAACAACACCAACACAAGAATATTGTGTATATGGTTCAATTTAATATTCTGTGTTTGATGTAGCGGTCCTGATTCTTATGCTGTAGCAAATGTTTACAGTTTCCATGCTGGGTAGGCCTGTGGGTTCCTTTGCTGTTTCCTATTCTCACACCAATCTATGTATTGCATAATATCAACCCAAGGTAGAACTTAAATATGCATTTAACTGCCAAGAAAAAGATAAGTATTTGACTAATGAACCTGCAGTCAATGGACAACTGTTAATAGGCAGCTTGACATCCAACTGGATTTGTATTTCCAGTAGCAACTCGGTGGCATTCGTCATCTTAAGAGGTGTTCCTAAAAAAAAATGAAACTCCTTTTCAGATATTCAGATGTGAAAATCTTGGGTTTCCTGAATAAATAACGTGCTTCATGAAAGTGCTTATTTTTCAAAAGGAGAGCAGGCCATTCAGCACCCGTAAGGATACTTGACAGTACACGGTATATTCTGAAGTGAGATGGGAACTGAGCAGGAAAAACCACACAACACAGACTGGATTTGAACCCCTGAAAAAATGACGAGGATGCTTTGCTTCCATCGCAGCTTCAAATGACAGCTGAGCCCATGGAGGAAGACCATGAAAGCGTCTGCAGATCCTTGTGATGCTTGGTTTGTAAGTATGAAGCTTTGATCCCCCCCCCCCAAAAAAAGAACCAAATAACCAAACGTTTAATTTGTAAAATGGATATTTAGATTAACTTCACCAAATAAATACTACAATACTCACAGGGATACAATACTGCTACTAAGAAGTACAAAGGCAGCCATTGTTCCTCAATTGCCTTATTTCATGAGCTATGCTTTGGGGCTTACAAAAAGAGGGAAATGTTTACTGTCACCCAAACATATGTTAGAATAAAGGTTTGACAACCAGCAAGCTGCTGGCGATTGTTAGTTACAGTTTAATCAGTAGAGACGTATTGAACAAATATATTTGTCCACAATAAAGTAAGAATTGTGCAGATTCTTTGGCGATTAGACCTCATTGTGAGTCATATTCAGGGGGGTAGTGATGCCGTGGTTAGCACAGGGATATTCTCCCTGCAGTCTATACACTGGTGGTGATGGGGAAGAGGTGGATGATTAGATATGGAGCAGGACTTGGAAGGAAGCTCAGTGAAAGGAACCTTGGTCATTGGATGTGATGAATGCTTTAGGTGAACGCGGTGGACAAGGGTTGTGTCGGCTCACAGTGAAATGACAACTGACAGGGAAGCAAACTGTTAAGTCATTCGTGAACCCCAATCTAAATTGAACTCCCAATTAACTATGTATTGCTTCCCAGGAGTTCTCAGCAGCAACTTCTCTCAGCATGAAACAAACACAGCAGGTTTTTTCAGTGTGCGATTGTAATCATGAGTTCTCAATTGCCTTCACAAAATAAATTGCATGAAATTCCCCGGTGACATCTTGCATGTCTGGTTCAGCATGAGCCAAAACGGCTCTAGATTTCACTCAACATCCTTCAGGTAGGTTGTCTTGTTGTAGCTTTTTAACATGAGCTATTTGACTGCTGTAGCTGATGTGGATGGGTGTGCCACTGTTTGTGTGGGTCATATTTTCTGCACAATCATGTTACCTTGCATTTGTTTGATAATATCAAAGGGACATTTTTCTCTCTGCAGCGTTTCTTTGTTTCCTTAATTCTTTCCTTTCTTCGAATCTTGCCTTCAGTTTGTTTGAATCTCAATGAAAGTTCTCAGAGACTAAATTAATGTTATTATCTCAGTGATGCCAAATAATTTAGTCTTGTAAGTATTTGAGAAGCCATGAAGCAATGACCATACTGTATTGCCTTGACTCACACCGCTTCTATAGAGCAGACTAATAAAACATAATGTTTAATTAAATAGTAATAAACACAAGCTATACGAACAACACGCTCTTCATGCAAAGAAATACCAAGAGAATAAATGTGTCTTGTGAGAGCAACAGACACAAAAAGTCAGAACACCACCAAGACTTTTTCCGGCATGACACCAATCTGTTATTACTCTTCTTCAACCTAGTTGTCTTCATTCTTTCCTTCCTATGTTCTGTTGTTATTTTTCATGTCTGCAAACTCCTCGTCTCCTGCTTGTCTCAGGCTCTGTGCAAATGACAATTTATTTGTCCACCATGCTTTCTTCATCTGTCTTTGTCTCCATTAATTCTTATTTACGTTTGCTCATTTATCCATCCCTGCTTAAAATAGACACATTTTTCCGTCTGCACTCTCATCTATCTTTTCTCCCAACTTGTTCGGAACAAGCTGTTCTCTTTCCTTATCTATCTCCCCTCTCCTTGTGCTGTTTTATTGTAGTAGTCACTATATCCCTATGGTTGTCATCTCCTGAAACTGTTCATTTTTTGTTCAAACTTTTCTCCTTTCCACGCATCCATCCATTCAAACTTCTTATTTCCCTTCTCCTGTTAAGATGCCGTTCCTATTTGTCAAATTTGGTTCCTCCAGTGTCAGTGTTTTGCTTTTTGCTTTCCCGCCCTAACTGCACTGAAAGTGATTTATTATCACTAAAAACAAACTTATCATCCTTAATTACAATATGCTGCAACAGTGAGCAACATCCACTCCTTACTGACAAGTATCTTTTAATTTTTCACAAATAAAAGAAATAAAAATCTGGTGTCTGCCAGTTTTCTCATTTTGGTCTGAAATCAAAGCTTAAAAATAAACTGCAAATTGTGCCTCCATTTACAAAGAGTTGAGCTTGACTGTGTAACGACACCTAAGTCCACTGTTGGATAGGAAGGTAAGTGCACAAACACACACACACAGTAGCTGAATAACTTCCTCACAATTTCACTGGTGGTGAAGGACCCTAGGTGACCCAGCGCTTGAAGGGATAATTCTAGCGTTGATGCTGTGTTCAAACTGCGTTGACACTTTATATGACTTTGGCGTTACTCATATCAAATGTTACAGTTTCATCTTGTTCCTTTTTTGTTCCAGCTAGCAGTATGAGGTCCGGTGTCGGAAAAAAACATCTTTTACACAGTAAAATATATTTGACACCATGCCCATGACTCTACAATTTAGTAGTTTTAAACTCCGACTCAAAGTGTAGTTTCACCGAAATAAATAAAAGCTTGTACAGCTAGCTAGATGGATGGCTGCATTGATGGTTTTGTGTGTTACAGTATGTGTGTGTGTGTGTGTGTGTGTGTGTGTGTGTGTGTGTGTGTGTGTGTGTGTGGGTGAACTGCAGCATTGCAACATTTTGCTGTCTGGCTCAACCTCATGTGTCACACGTGAAAGCTGCCAGAATGAAATGATCCTTCATCACAGTGTTGGCACGTGAAAGCTAACCATTAGCTTTGATGACAATAAATCAAATTATTACAAAATCTCTCTGCTGATCTGGTATCTAAACAAATCCAATCTCACTATGCTGACAAGTATTGTTTTGACTCCAAAATGGTTGCATGTGACAATGACTACTCCTGTAACAAGAATGCTACTGCAGCTGCTACCTGCTGCTTCCAGGCTAAAAAAAAATAAATTAAATTAATTAAATTTGGGCTGGCATGCACATATCAATATAGAAATAACTGAAAAGTCGACATTTATTTTAAATTTTCTATTAATTGTTGTCAATATTTGAAAAAAAAAAAAGCTAACCTCTTTAGCTGCTCTGCTTTTTAAATTTTAATTTCAAATGGTTCATATCAACAGCAGAGTTTCGCCTCACTGCTCCGCCGGTCAATGCTGGGAGCCAACACCACGCTGTTGGAGACCCAGACTGTATTGCTGGGCCCGCTGGAGGGAATGGAGGCGGAGGGAGAACCAGTACCACTGTCAGACCCTGCTGCAGTAAAATAACTCACTCATTTAGCGCCACTCTCATTCTCTCACGTCCTCCCTCCTCCACTGACAACACTCTGTATTGAATGGGAAAGTTTTCTTTCCCTCTGCCGGTTGAGTCAGTTTGTGTGCTGTAATCTTGCTGTCTGAATGCTCATGGGTAAGTCGACTGCCATTCAGCTCCTTTTCTTATTCACACCACTCAGTGTGTCATCCTCACTTCTCTCCCCATAACATAGTCTTTGTCCTTCCATGTATGGCACTTCCTTCCTATCTTTGTAATTCCATCCACATCTCCATCTTGTCTGCATTTTTGACCGCTCCCCTCCAATTCACTGTCTCTCCCTCATGGTGCTTTATTCTCCGTTTTATCCCCTTTTTCATCTTACCCACACAAGATTTGCAGTCCAATTTATTTGAAAATGTATCAACATTAAATTGCATCCCTTGGTTTCCTTCACAACTTCTCATTGTTTAAACATTAGAATATGTATGCTGGTGTATGTCAGCACATTATTGGGAAGTTGAAATTAATTGAGGACAGCTGGCGGAGTAAAGCATGTAATATGTTTTTGATAACGGCCATGGTTGAGTTGTATCTGTGTGTGAGCATGTTTGCATATTTTTGCCAAATTAATAGCTTGTCGAAACCATTAACAGACGCAGATACGCGGAGGAGGGAGGGGAATGGATTCCTGAGTTTTTGTTCTCAAGTATTTGTGAGAGGAAACAGGAACAAATCACACAAATCTTATAAAGCTCCAGAATGCATATAACTGTCTTTTTCTTTTGCAGTGAACTCATCACCAGGACACTCTCATCCTAAAACTGCTGGCTGTCGCACACACCGTGGACCCATGTTGAGCCAGAAGCACCGTGAGTGGATGCCAAAGTGCTCTCAAACAAACCTGAGCACAGCGACCTGTAGGAGAGTAACTGTCATTGTGTATTTAAGCTTTAGGAAAACGGAGGCAGATCTCTGTGGTTACAGTTACACAACATTCTAGAGGAGGCAACAGTTTTAGTTCATTCCAAGAAAATGAAAGAAGAAGAAATAGTTCATCTTTTTTTGACTTTGTTTTCTGTCCACTTGCTTCTCCATTTTTTTTCCTTGATTTAATTTTTATTTCATCATCAGTTTTTCTCCTCTATCCTCTACTGTTGTACTCCTTTTCCCTTGTTTCCGCTCCACTTTCCTTATTTCCCATCGTCTTCTTTTTATTCACTCCTTGCATACTCTACAATCCTTGTTTCCTAACCTCTCTTTATCTTTTCTCCACATGTCCTCTTCCTCTTTTATTCTCATTTTCTTGCTCTTTCTTTTCCCTCTTTGTCTTTTGTTCACTTCCCTCCTTATCTCACCTAAGCTCTCCTCTCCTTCTCTCTAAATGCTACAGTTATCTCACCCTACTGGCTATATAACCAGGGTCATGTCTGCTGCCCTTCACTGTCACCCTCTGGACTCACTTCAAACACAGCTGCCACTTGCAGCCTCCTCTGTGTTTCTGAATGTGTGTGAATGTGCGTCTGTATTACTGTCTAAGGTTGAGCCTTTCGACTTTTTTAAAAAACAATAACAAATCATGTTTGAAGAATAATAAAGAATTATTTAGTTTAGAGTTTCTTATTTATTTTCATACATGGAGTTTCAATGTCACTCCATGCTATCCAAGAGTGAACTTGTGTCATTATTTACTTGCCAACACAGGACCTCTGTCATTCCATACAATACAGGTGTGGACCTTTTTACTGTAATGCTACATAAACACAATACAAACATCATGTTTAAAGAGACTGGTTCCTTCACTAAGTAGCCTGTTTAATAACCCCCCGACAGTCTGAAACACAGTCTTGGGGTTGCAAGCCATTCACACTGTGGAGGAGTGTGAATGAGTCATTAAAATCCCTGCTCCAGCCTGCAGGATCAGTGCCGAGCATGGATTTAAACACTCACACACTTTCAAGTCCCCGCTTGGTTAAAATAAAAATAAAATAACAGAAGGTTTTAGACATGATTTTAGCTTGATTTAAAGCATGATCAGGGGACTTCCAACATGTCCCCTGTTTGCGTTGCAGTCCCCTGTTGGTGACTGTGTAACGACACCTAAGTCCACTGTTGGATAGGAAGATAAGAGTTCACAAACACTGGTGGTGAAGGACCACCTAGATGACCCAGCGCTTGAAGGGATAATTCTATCCATCACTCATTCCAGGTTACTCTCTCTCACACACACACACACACACTGCAATGCTACCTTCACAATGGCAGAATGGTCCTGTATTATACCAGCACACATTTTGCCAAACGAGGCCTGTATTGCGAAATAATCTCTAGATTAATGATATAATTTCTGTCAATATTTGAGTGCATATATATACTTGTTGAGGGATTTTCTTCAAGTGTACCTGTACGAGTGTCGGGCAGGTTAGCTGAACTCAAATCAAGAAAAACAAAACTTGGTGCACTCTAGTTAATTTGGATTGGGAGCATGTTCTTACCCCACTAACCTGAACCTGGTGACAACAGTTACAGACTAAAAGTACAAAGATTTATTTTGCAGTGTTGTTACTGCCTTTCCCACTCATTTCTCTTTTTTCCCCCTCTCTCTCTCATGTATGTTGTCATTGTATTTTTTACCATTCCCCCTTCCCTCTTTGTATTCTTCCCCTAAAACCAACAAAGTGCTGTATTCTGATTTATTCTCCCGTTCTTACAGACTTTCTTTCCAGCCCTTCGCCCACCTTTGTCCTCTCGATCCAACTAAAATGCGCTGGTTAATTGCATTACTTGTTTGGATTCTTTTCAATTCTACAATACAAAGAACATACAGATTTCCTTCTTTTTCCCCCCAACTATGTTTTATTCACTTCTTTTAAGACACTAGTACTGCCTCTTTCTGCAGAGGACAGTAGGCCACATGAGAGCTGCAGAATACAGATGAGAGAAAGTGAGAGTAGAGGTCAGACAACAGACGCTACCTACCAAGACCGTTAATAGCATTCTTCATGCTGGGGCCAGCCAGCAGGGAGCATGCAACTTTCGGTCATTTTGCTTTTCTTTCAGCCTGGAAGCAAAGTGGGGAATTTAGTCTTTGACCACGGCTGCTCAAGCATATTCGTCGCCTCTGATCTTGTGTTGACCACTGCTGTTTCCATAGCAATAACCCGCCGCAGCGCCTCGCATAACAGCTTTTGTGTTACAGTTTATATTTCTTTTTGAATTAATTATTCAATCACATTCACACATGCATGCAGTGAAGAGAGACAAAAAGGTGGAAAGTGATTTTAAAGGGCTAATTTCATTGTTCAGATTTAATTTCAGACAGGAAAAGAAACACTTTGGATAGATGGCCAAAACTGCAGATTTACAGACTGATATTTCAGTTGCAGGTAGTTTGTGTCCTCTCATGCAGATACATGACCACTGCAGATAAATGCTTTTCTTAAAACATTCTCCTGTTTGTTGTTATTGTTACATGCAAGACAATCTGGAGGGGAAGCATGGAGCAGCAGCATGAATGCAGCATTCTTTCCTTTTCCCTTTCCAATTCCTCCACATTTCCAGTTTATGTGGGGCTGCAATTTGTATACGATCAGCATGCACGACGACAGTTGTTTTTCTTTGCTTCTGAAGAGATGCACTGGTTTGCCGACGTGAGCTGTGATGTCAATGACAAACTTATGACACAATGCCTGTGTGCAGAGGGCAGTTCAACCAACCTGTTTCATCCTAAATTGCGGGCAATATATAATTAGATTAAAAAAAAAGAAGCATTTTGTCTTGTATTGAGCATTCAAGACTATTTTCTCTTTGACACTCACTGTCTGTCTAAAGCCAATTTCTCTCAAATGCCAGATTTCAGTTTCATATTTAATTTACCAAGCCTAAATCAAGGTAACACTGATAATATCACTGCAGGGTTGTTGTTTTTTGTTTCTTTTCAAAACTCGAAAAAAGCTCCTTCAGAGCCACACAATAGATTACAGAAGTCGTGTGTAGTGCTACATATGAGCGGTGGGCTACATTGACTGTGATATGTAAAGTCAGTGGAGTTCCCTTTTAAGTAAGCCGACATTCTGTTGAAGGGCAATACTGTAGATATTTGTCCGGTGGCCCTGAGTGAGCTGTTGGTAAGAGGGCCTGGTGTGTAGGAACACTGTCCTGAAAATGGCATTTGACGTTGTTCTCAAAGGGCTGTTCAGATGAGACGTGTATATTTAGCTTTCATGGTCACTTGCTGCTGGGGAGTGGAGAGTTTGAATTGACAGGGCAAGGACAAGTGCTGATTGAATACCGACTGGTGACCACTGACAATCCACAACACACAGTCTAAGCTCTTAGTTTTGGGTTTGGAAATCATAAATACAGCTTATCATACGTTTTTTTGCCTTTTTTTTAAATGTTGGAGATCTTGCGTAATTATCACTGTGCTGTACAGCCAGAACGGCATGCTGAGCATCCATGTGTGTCCGGCTGACATTTATTTCTACCCACAGGACAAATCTGATTATTATCGTAGTTCATGCAGGCAGACTTTTTTTTCCCTCATCAGAATATCAAGACACATTTGTATCCGCTTCTATGTTTTTCTATAGAAACAGAGCAATGTGTATTTTCTCTGTTTTACATACTGACATTGAAATCAGCATCATTTGTATTTATAAATGAAAAACAAATTGTGCTTTCTGTAAGTGTCGTTAACAATAATTTGTGTGCAAAGACGCCAGATTAAGGCAATGTTAGCGACGTGTAACATCAACAGGGAAGTGATGTGGATTAACAAGAATTCTTCTGAGGCTTCTTTATAGAGTAATGGTTTAGGCATCTGATCATGGTATCCCCCATGTATTGACTGACCACTGACCACCAACTGAGAGGAGACTATGCGGCGGACCCAGACCACATGTCCCACCTGGCCTGTTAATGCCTCATGATCCCCCAGGAAGAGCTGGAGGAGAAAAACATCAGCACTACTTAGCTCAACCTGCTGCAACCACGACCCAGATAAAGACTGGAAAGTGGATGAGTGGCGAATGGACCACTTCCAGGTCAGTGCAAAAGAAAAACAAAAAAATGTGAAGGTGCTTCTTAGCCTGCTTACGAAAAAAAAAGTAACACCATTACATAATACAATTATTATGCTCGTTCTTTCCATTTAACTTCTGGCTTTACTCTACCTGAAGTGACTCCTGCAGAGGCTGTGCTGTCTGCTTGGATTAGGTCGTTCTCATTGTGATACTGCGGCTAATTTGTCATCCGAAACGTGAGCTGACAGGGTAAAACGGCTTTCACAATGCACCGTTGCATTTGGAGAAGGAGAGATAGAGGTGCATGTGCTCTGCTTTGCAACTGTAAGTAATTCATTGTGAAGTTGTGACCCTTGTGCTTCCTTGTGTCTCTGTGTAATTAGGATCCATGTTTTATAGATGTCCTGTCTCTTTGGGTCTCTACATTATGAATGCTGCATGTTGGTGTAAGCTTGTGCGAGGAAAAAACGCATCGCGAGCTACGCACTTTTGTTTTTGGGACAAAATGGAGGAAGCGCCTGCCGTGCAGTGGTTGCATGCTCTAGTTAAGCCTGCAGCAATGCATTATTGAGTGTGGTGATCTGCAGGGGGTACAACACACCCCCTCAAACACAGTCTAAAGAGGTGGGGAGCGAGGCCTGGGCAGCCAGGGGTGCGTCTCGTCTGGCGTTGTGCTGCTGCTTAATGAATTAGTCTGACATCAGTGGAAACAGGGAGTGAAGGGAGAAGAAACGGGAGAGAAACACATGGAGACAAAAAAAGTTGGCAAGAGCTTCTCATGGCGTGCGATGAAAGGAATTCCACTGTATTTATCAGTTTAACCATCTCAATCACTACATAAGCTTCTTCTCGCTCTCAATAATTATTGCTGATGTTCCCCTGAATGCTGCTCAGCAACCATCAGTAGAAGACTGGGGTGGGCTCCTTCTGAATAGGAGTTGGTATATAGACCCTGCGTGCCTTGGGTAAGCAAAGCCGTAAATGTTAAAATGATATTTAAAAAGGTTCACTGTGGAGTAGTCCGTGTTTACATTCAGTGTTTGTCCCGTAAGTGTGTTGTGTATAATATAGGGCCCAACAAACGCATTATATGCTAAAGTACCTCATAAAATATTTGCAAAGCTTCCTTTTTTGCATGTTTTGAAACACTGCATTGCTAAGGTTCCCCAGAGGACCCTATTGAGTTCAATATATAGACACACTACAGTATGCATTGGTGTTTGCCACAGTGTTCTTGGGCACCACACTAGGACATTTCAAAATTCAAAGCATAGTGGAGCTAAATTAGACATAAGTTATCATTCAAATATGTAGACGGCTAAATGATTTAAGCTAACCTCAACATGGAGTAGTGAGCTAACTAGTTGCACTAATTTCAAAACTAGAACACCCAATATATATTTGTTCATTGATGATTATGCAGTAAGTTTAGGAGAATCAAAGCCGTGATACAGCAAAAAAAAAAAAAGAAACCGCCCCTACAGACTATATTAAAAAAATGGATCAAACAAAAGCATCTATTGCTACGACCTAAAACCCACATTTTCATGCCGTCTCTGTGTTATTGGCGGTAGATGCTTATTGGAAGTACTGGTAGAACACACGATACAAACAATATGGCAATCCACTAATCAAAAACTCCACAGTTTACCTAACGGCACTGGGAGATGATCATATATGAACTTTTATTGCAGTAATTTATGTTCTCTTTTATTCCAGAATGATGATTAAAAAATAGATTGGAAAACCTATTACAAGAGCAATCCCGTCTAACAATGACCTTCCCATACAACAGAACTGCATTGTGAACTATATTTTGATTGAAACGTATTTTCACATTGCTTTGGCTTTTGACCGATCACAAACAACCTTTCAGTCGTAAACACTTTTCTGAAACACCTTTTTTTCTTCTTTAATGTATCGACCATCTGTGTATCAGTACCAGAATTTTTTTAAATGAATTTAGCTGTATTGATTTCAACAGGTCATATTCAATGTTTCTCCGTTCCTGTCTCCTTAGCAAGTGTCTTCTTTTCACCATCGCCACCTCTTTCCACTTCATTTCCACTCGTGCGTAACCTGCTCCCTACATGTGTTCGGTGTCTTTTTTTCGAGCGTATTTCCTCCTAACACTCCTAAAAATCAATCTGCTTTCAATCACCTGGCCGGCTGAAGATAATCCAACCACCTATCCGGGTTAAAATTATTGACACGAGTGAAGCGAGCTGCACCCTACATCCGCTGATAGCAATCTCTTCTTCTGCCTGTGTAGTGCCACTTGTTCTACACACTCAGGTGTACACACAGGCACAAATGCACACTGGACCATCTCTTTTGCATGTCATCAATCCTAATCATCCTGACCCAAATAGAAATAAGCGCGGATTAAATGCAGCTGCTCGACGGATCAAAGAGCAAAAGAGAAAGAGATGGGCTTCTTTTGGAAATAGAGAACGACTACGACCATTAGGAAAAACGAGACGCTGGCCAAATGGCCCTCATTACGTGTGCCTGCGTTCTGACATTATGGGCGATATGGAGTAGCTCTTTTGCCTCGGTAACGCTGATCGATATCGCTCTGTCCTAAACGCAACAATTACACCTGAGCTTTTAAAATGCTTAGCTGGCTATTCTACAGTGAGGAGGGAAACAAAAATCAATGTGTGAGGAGGAGAGGGGGCGGGCTGTGGGGAGGGGAAGGGCAACATCTCCATTTGGCTGTGAAGCCAGGTCCATTTATTAATCATATAGATACAGTAGATTGTATTTTCTTTTTTGTCTTTGCTGCTCGCACGTCTTGCTTGTTAAACAAGGTGCTGCCTGGTCAATGCCGTCTCTTTATCCAAGCTGCTTTTCCCATTAGATGGACCACCGGCCTAATTTCAAACAGCTGACGATTGATTCGCGTGTTATCTCGGTGCCATAAACCAACAGCACATCTGCGCCATACTGCATTCTAAGTTGTTATTGATCCCTGAGGGTTTGTCTCAGAAACATGCTCCTGGGCTATCCAAACTGTCAGCATATGCCTTGTTTTGAAAAAATTGTCCCAGGAACTGAACACAGGAACTAAATCACAGCCAATGGATCCTTTAGGTACCGTTACTTCTGTTGGATATCTGAAGATTTGTGGAGATAAGGCAAATTAGAAGAGCGAAATATTATAAACAAGCTATGAGAAGCAACGTAACTGTTATTTTTAATGTACATGTTGCACAGGGTTGTGTTGTGCTTAAATGGCTGTTGAAAATAGGAAAATAAGACATTCAGAGGTGGAATTAGATAATGAAACCATCCACAGAGCTAGTTGAGTTTGTGCTAAAAGGCAATGATCTGTTGAGTGTTTTCCTCATGAAGACACTACATCTTACTATAACAAAGGGATCTCTGTCTGCCTTTGTGTAAGTGGGTGTCCTATTAGAATTTGAACATGCAACACGTTCAGTATTCATTTAATAAACTCGCAATAAACAAGCCATTGTATTCTGTTTAGCAGCCGGGGCGAGTTGAGCAAGTCTGTAATAACTTCTTTTAACGAAAAGGAAAACTAGACTTCTGAGCTCGACATGCAAATAACAATCTTGAGTTCTTTTAGAGGCTCCTGGAATGGTAGTTGGAGTGAAAAAGGACCAACCACCAAGCTTTGCAGCTTGTCAATGAAGAAACAATCTATCTTCTGTTTCTGTGCCTCGTAATCTCTCTTTTGTTATCTCTGAACATTTTAATTATAGTGAGAGAACTGACCACAGGCACAAACCTTAAACACCACATACTGAGAGAACGTGGATGAGAGTTAAACGGGGAAGAAAGTGAAAAAGACACAATGAGGCAGCAGAGGCCCGCTGAACTGTGAGTCTATTACACACCATGCTGCTGTCCAAATAAAGGCCTAATGGTACATCAGCACACTTTGAAGAGAAGGGTCTGAGCAGATCTGACAGCATGGGAGAGCAGCACCTTGTCGGCGAACTCGAAGACACTCTTTGCTGTCCCACTCTGCGAAACGCACATAGAGTACCGCACTTACACACACGTACGCATGGAGATGCAGCTCAATCTGGAATCCAGCAATTCTAAGAAAGGGTAGCTACTGTACATACGCGATCCATAGGTTGAAGTCTTCGGAACCTGAATAAGAATTGATTTTGCTTCATTTGAATTGACATTGAAAAGTCATTTTTCTTCATGACATATTGGACACGTGCAACCTTTTAATCCACATAACAGCCAGGAAAGGTTAGTAGCCAGAGGCCAAAAAATAGCTGAGATGTAAAATGGTCATGAAAATCAGCTCTGGCTCTAGCATAGAAAGCGACGATAGAGATGCTAAAATCCTCTCATGCTCCTCTGATATTAGTCCACAGGGTAAAATATCTCACATTATGTCTGGGATAATTATATGTTGTAACTTTTTGTTTTAATTCTTCATTAGCTCTTCTATTGATTGAGGAGTGTGTAATTATGCAACACTGCTGAGGCTGAATAAGGATGCCCGTACAGCTAATTAGTCATAGTATCATCCTCATCGTTAAGAATGTTAGTGTTGCAATAACCTTTGTGGGCAAAAAGAGGGTTGGTGTATGTGTGTGCTGTTTAGGTTTGTGTGTGTGTGTGAGTATGTTTAATTGTGTCCACTGGGAGTTCCAGCAAGCCTCCACAACATATTTCCACAACAATAAAGCTCCCAGAAACACCAGTGTCTTGCACTGATGGCCCCCCCTCCCCCCATCTTAGCTGTCTCTTACGTTCACTGTTATATACACACTCTCGCCTGTTTACATATCTGTACAACCTATCTTCCCCAAGCCTATCTTTTTTTTTGTGTTTTTCCAGCAAAGCCTACCGTATTGTGCGAGCTCTTTTCAGTGCGACCCCTTCTCTCCAGTCTGTCATTGCTTTTTACATTCACACCCAACGTGCACTTGAGCTCCCTTGCAAGCTGCTTACTTCAGAAAATGTAAAAAAGGACACATGTTCATTCAAGGCTTTAAAAGGCAACATGGCACGTCAAAATGAAGCAGCAAAGCTTCCATTCAGCACACTGGAGACGGCGAGCTTGTCGAGGCACTGAACATTTCAGCACCAAGGACAGCGCCACTGCAGCAAGTCATTAAAATGCATTCATTTTTACTGTAGAGATCAGGAAAGAAATACAGAGGCATTGGTCTATAGAAAGCAGGTGATACACCTCTTTGTGGATTTATTCATTTGTTATTTTTACTAAATAAATATAGTTTGGCTGTAGAAGAGAGAGTTATAAGAATAAAGAGGTAATCTACTGGAATACAGAATTGGTCGTGTATAAAAAACACTTTTAAAGATGCCAGCTTGAACATTAGCTACACAGGCACATAAGCAAACACACACACGTCATGGGGCGTTAATAGAGGCGTCTCAATGCAAACAGGTCAAAACACATCCTTCAGTCCAGTTCTAAGACCGTAAAGGTAGCTCTGACCTCTCCTCTCCAACACTTCTCCAATGTAATGCCGCTCTTCGTTGTCCCTTCATCTCCCTCTTACCCTCTCCTTGTCTGTATTTTTCCTCCCCCCCCCCCTCCTTCCTCCCATCCCTGGGTGGGATGGCATTTCAAAGAGGCGGTGATCTCTTTCAATGACTGTTTGCTGCTTTTTCGAAGACAAAGAGGCCTTTGAGCTAAGAAGGAATTGCACAGTGCCATACTGTATGTCCCAGGGCTTTGGTTGCCTTTCTCTCTGTCTTTAATTACTGCATGCTCTTTGACCACAACAACCACTGTACCCTATGCAGCTCCCCAGAGACTCTGTCAATCTCTTTAGTTACAGTCAACTCCCAGGAATGCAGTCATAAATCATCGGTTGCCTCAGTCCTGTCTTTTTCAACAACTATATACAACACAAACACAGGCAAGCACTACGATTCATGCTGTTACAAATCATGCACAAACAATGATATAAATAAACCTGCTTACAGTATTTATGGTCCATATCATCATTCTAAATAATCCCCTCCTTGCTAACTTTGTCTTTTGAGAGATATTCGGTACATGGTGTGATGTTACCATGTGTTTCGTTTGGGAGTCAAGAATAAACTATTTTTATTTTTCACACTTGTCATTTGATTTCCAGTGGGAGACGGAGGAGACAGATGTTTATTCTCATTAAAAATGTCTTAGCCTCTTGGGTAGAACAAATTTAGCCATGAGGCTATCATTCGGAGCCGTTGTTTATTAATACAGTCGGAGTACTTAAAGTTAAGTTATCTCGGTTTCCTGGCAGTTGACATTTGTGTCTGCAAAGTTTTTTGTTTTTTTTCAAATCCAAATGTCCTCATTGCTGTCAGCGTGTAGGTGGTGTGTTGCATACAAAAGGATTGAATGGATTTTGCATTAATAGTTGCTGGACTTAAAATGGCTGAGAGCAGCCATCACTGTGACACAAACTGGATTGGGTTGAGTGTGTGCCTGCACAGGGACGTGTGCTCCTGTGGTGTATCACAGCTGTTGGTAAATCAAGCTATGTAAGGCAATGCTAGCTGAGTTTAGAGACCATATACACTGAGTGAGAGAATGCCAATACTCTGATTGCACATCCATTGGAAACCGTTGTGGGAAATGCTAATGATCTGTTAGCATGCCCATTTAGATTAGCTGATAACAATGCTAAATCCAATGATAGCGAGGCTGGCAAATGTGATGGCGGGAAATGACACTAATATGAGCTAATATCTTGTCTGTTTAATGTGACTGTCAGAAATGCTTCTGGCCTGATAGTTTTTTCTCTAATATCCTGACGGGGACATTCACTGACTGATTCAAAAATGCTTGTACATCAGAATTGATTCATGAGCTCTGCAAACATGGACCTCATTTTTATTCTAAACTCTGCTTGTTATATGCATAACGTGTCAACGCGGGGATTAGTTGACCGTTTTACATTTTATCCGTGCTCTATGGATATCAGAAATAACTTAATTCTGACTATGAATTGAAGATATACCAAGGAAAATATTGTCTGACTTATTGTAGCAAGGATGAAGGATTTAAGAACTGAGCTTGCTAAATAATCATTTAAAATACATGTTGTTTTAATTTCTGTTTACTTATATGGATTGTTTCAAACATCCAGCTGAATATAGTAAATATTACAGCAAATACGTTAACTCAAACACCCAAAATGTATCCCAACGCTCTTGCAATCCTTTCAATTTTTTGGGGGGGGTTTGGCTTAAATTGACTACGAAATTGAAACAAATCAAAAAAACGACAAAACAACTTGGTTCACATGGGACAGAATCAGCTGTCTCCTGGATGGAAGCCCTGTGTTTCTGGAATTACTTGAAACGTATTCGTGAAACATAAGAAAACACTATCCACGTCAAAATAAAGTCCCTTGTAATGTGGGTCACTATCCATTTTTGTTGTATGTGAATGTCATTTTTATGAGACAGGGCTGGTGTTGAACAAAGTAGCACATGGATTCAGACTTCCAAAATCAAAAACAGTATGGAGTACTAATGTCACCAGTCCCTTCCCTTATATCCTGCCAGCAGGCTGTAGGTTTGGGCTGAATGGTGAAGTCCTGCGGCCGTGTTTAAAAAAAATTCACTTCCGCTCCTTGTTTCGCTTTGGATGAATTCCATCCAGGCCCATTTTCAGGTTCACCAAACAATCACAACTGGTTTTCTTAACGGTTCGACAGTTCTGCTTCCACCAGTTTTCCGGTACACTGAGCATGTTTTTTTCTTCCACAAATGTTGCAGCCTCATTTGCTGCAGTTGCCCAAAAGCTGAATGGACAATTTGCCAGGAAAACATGTAAATGGGACATGTACTGTACAGCAGTCCTTGTGAGCCAAAAAAGATGGAAAGGTTACTCAACCAATATTACTGTACATTACGTCATGTGACATATTTTATTTTGCCTTAACCCTTTTATGTGGCACGGATCTTTTTTTTTCTCCAAAACTGGGACATTATTATTGTTGACATTTGCCCCAACGGTTTGGAGTCGTTAGTTATGTCTTCAGTATAAGCGAGTTCATGTGTGCATACTGAGATGAGAACAATACATATTTATTGAAACTTTTTTTTTCTGAATTAGCAAAGCTAGAGATAAAGAGTCTGACAGAACAGCAGCAGTGGTTTTAATTGTATTCATAGTGTTGTAACAATGCAAAGGAATATGCAACTTTGCCAGCGAAACCATTCCACACAGCGATTTAATTACAGAGAGGGAGGAGTGAAAGACGGGAAGAAGAAAAGAAACAAAAAAAAACAAGGCTATCTACTACTACCCATTACACCGTGCCCTGTCATGATGAGAAGCACCCGCTCACAGCCATGAATTCCCATCTAATTTGATGATGAAATGGATGAGTCACACCACCTGATGGGGGTCTGGAGCCAACTACTGGCTGCCATTCCACTGAGTGTTGAAAGGAGGACAGATGAACTGAGTAGTTATCTACTCTCAGCCAGCATCATGACACATTCCAGCCGGGTTGTTAACTGGAAAGTGACGAGAGATTCACATCAAACTGATGGCTGTGACAAACCAGATAGTGGTTTAGTTCAGTCAACGTGTTTATTATGTTTACGTGCTAGCTAAATCTAATCTAATTACCAATCCTGTTCAATCATTCATTTGGATTTTTTTAGGTTTTCGAGTAGAAGGGAAATGCTGGTGTAGCTGCAGGTTCATACCGACTGTGCAAGGCTGAAATATTCATCGCACATCTGGCGAGCCATAATTCCCGACTTCATTTTCGAAACGTCACCGTGACCTTCTCATCTCTGTCACGTCTTTCTGCTTCTTGTCATGTTTGAAAGATGCAGCGCTCTCTGCTCAAGTATATATGTTTGAAATGCCATCTTGTTTTCCTACACACACTGCATAGTAGATAACATTTCCTATTTGAAGATTTTGGGGACAATGAAAGTCTTTCCTGGCGTCAGTGAAGAAGCTTTTCCAAAGAGAATGAAACCATTGCACCTAACAAGCCCTATTTATTAAGAAACACTCCCGGTTCATTCAGTGAGAAGATGAATGTGGAATGTGTGACTCAATCACTCAAAAGGAGACAGCACTCACATGCACACAGCGAGGTGAAGAGAGATTCGATGAGACAGTATCGTGGGCAGTAGCAGGTGTGTGTGCATGCATGTATATTTAGTGTGTGCGTCTTGTCTGCGAAGCATTGTCCTCGAGACACATTGCATTAGCAAGGGGCCTAAATGCCACGTTAATGCTGGTTCAATCTTTTTGTTTTTGTCTTTGTTGTGTATCAGTGTGCCATTGTTAAATGTTACTCTCTGTTGTAATAGTCTTATTGGTGTTTTCAGTACCCTGCAAAGCGTTTTGAACTGCAGTAACCTGTTATGAACGGTGCTTTACAAGATGCAGAGATAGAGGGAAAGATATGTAAATACTGGCATTGCGCGTAAGTGAATCTCTCAATGCTTCGAAGAGAAATACAGACATTCCAGTATTCACATGCTCATGGCTGTAGGACCAAACTATTATTGGCACAGAGGCGCCATTAGATGTGAACCAGAAAATGCAGCCTTATCTCCAGAAAATTCATTCATTCTGGATGCAGTCACAGTTTTTTCCATCAGTTCCCCTTGAGTGCACAGCTAAATGTGCTGCAGCAGGTTAAGGCTTTGGTTCCCACATCAACGACGCTTTCTAAACACTGTCCACTTTCCTGATGGTACTTTCACATACATTCTGTGGTATGTTTGGTATGAAGCTATTTCTGTTTTTGGGGTTGACTCTGTATCCTTGATAAATCAAATATAGGTTATGTCATAGAATTATGTGTTGGGATAATATATTCTCAATAATATTTCTCTCTCTCTGAATACCTTATATGGCAGCTTGATTCTCAAAATATCACGCGATCACGCAAAAATCCATCTGGTCAAGAGAATGCGTTTGTGGCTGAACCTCAGTGATTCAGACCAATCGGAGTCCTGCATGGAGGTACTGCCGGCTACGGGTGTGGTGTAGACGTGTGTGATGTGACATGGAGAGGCAACCGTCTGTTCTAAACAACAATGGCGGGCTCCCAAAGACGTTAGCGTAGATGCTACAATAGCATCGGTTATATCAGAACTGGAGATTATTCCTTCATTGAAAGACGAGCATAGAAAGGAACTGAAGTTCTTAATGGGAAATATATTTTCGCGTCTCTGGCTTCTGCAGCAGTTTGACTGACAGCTGCTTCATCCGATCACCTGCCAATTATTTTTTGAAAGTGCTGGCCCTTCTCCAAACTGTTTTCAATGACGGCTTCTCAGATGGTTCTTTGTAGCGAACCATCTGGCGCTTAAAAGCAGTGGCTGGTGGTTATTTAAAGCCACCATCCTAAACTACTGAATATATAGAAGCCACTCTCCGAATCAGATGCTGCTAGTAGAGGCCATGCATGAATGAAGTAAACTTCCAAAGCTGCGGAAATGTCAACTTTAATTCATATTCTGCTCTGATGAGGTAATTTGCAGGTCGGCTTTGAGCTCACATTCAAATACCACCTTCTGCACAAGAAGTCTCTGAAATCAGGACACAATGCTCTGGAAAACTGACATAACTAGAGAATGGAATGCAATAATTAACCACATTCTTACATCAATCAAGATAATAGCAGCAACAAGAATGACTAGAAGCATTACAGCAAATTAAAGACCCTTGCATTCAAATCTCGACTCAACATGTTTCCACAAGCTGGTAGGCCCGGCCGAGCCCACGGCCAGTATCATTAAATACCGAGCTTGGGAAGTGTGCTTCGCTGCATGGAATCATTTACAGCAGATCTTCATCTTGTGTCCCTGAGTACTTTGAGAGCTCATTAAGGCCATGATTAATCTAACTTGTACATGGTGTAGCGCTGATGTTCTTGATTAATACATAGATGCCTCCGATTATTATGTGCTCACTTGCTGTATTTATTTATATTGCTTGCCTTTATCGAGCTGTTTCACACTGCTGAACAGACTTGTTCAGACTTGTTCCTCATTGGGCTCTTTCCCAGATGTAAATAAAGGCTTCATTAATATTCAAGATAACCAAGTAAAAAATGAATGACATGGCTGATGATATTCTATAACCAATCCCATGAAAAGATCAAATTAAACAGTAAATTGATACCAAGTACAAGTATTGTCTGTGGTAAGGAAAGCCTGATATATCGTATTCCTCTGGACCATAGAGCTCCATTGTTGTCCATAAAAACTATTAAAAACTGGTCAATGAGCCACACTGTTGCACTGACTGAAATACTTCCTTCATTATAATGAACATGGGCGCTGCAGTTTGGGTACTGTTGTTTTCAGCACCACCCTTGTGCCCCAAATTGTTTATTAATACGCAGCAGAAAATAGTGTACTACAAATGCACTACTTATTCCTGTTTGATCAACGTTTGCTAAAAACTACAGTGCCCAGCTGTTTTAATAGGAGAATGAGCATCTAAAAAAAGACTTATAGGGACCAAGGGGATTAGGGCAGAGTGCTATAGACAGCAGGGAGGTTGTAAAGTATCCAGAGTTGAACAAACACGCTTTTAGTTATATGTCAATTCATGGGAGATGTTCACAGTAAGAAAAATATTGAATACATCCAACCAACAAAACAATAAAACTGCTGAATGTCTGAGTCTGTTATTCATGTTGCGGCTTTTTTAAGTCTTCAATCAACCGGAAGCAAGCAAGCACTCTTCACAATCCATTATGTACACAGGAAACTCTACCCAGTAATTGAGATGGAAGTTGCGGTCAGCATACACAGCTTAATGGTCCTCATTATGTAGGAAGACAGAACCATGAAACCAACAATGCATATTAGAGAGGGAGCACAGCCATGATTTACTTGTCAGTGGTTTGATCTTGCACTCGAGAAAAGGATTAGTTCGTACAGCACCGGTAAAAACCACACATTCATTTCGATTTGCAAATGACAAGTGTGGATTCACATTTCCTTCAGATGTATTGCTCTGCAGGGGTAGCAATTTTCCCAAATGAAGGGGAATTTACCAGATGAATAAAGTGTTTATTGATACAGCATGTCTGCTGCACACACTTCAACACAAACACAGCTCATAAAAAAGGTGATACAAGAGCATGCCAAAGCCCTTGCCAACCAAACAGAAAAGCATCAATAACAACATGGCGGGAGGAAACCCTTTTATGGACCGATCGATCTCTGATCCTTTTACCACCGCACAGAGGCAGAAGAAGTCAAATCACTGGAGAAAAGGATTGAAATCTACTTACATCTTGGACAAAGAACAAGAAGAAATGGGAAGGTGAGCACAATATTAAATGAGTTGACAAAGATAATACAATAGAAAGCTACAGAGGAACATTTTGTCCAATAGGAGACACTGAGGAAGCCAAGGGACTTAAACTACCTGTGTGTGCAGAGAAGCTCAGTGTTTCCTCCAGGTTAACATCATAAGCCCCCAGCAGCCGCATTCGGCATCACGATTGCACTACTTTATTACTACCTTGACTGAGAAAGTCAAAGAATGCTGTTAGGAGTGAGTCAACACGTTTATATTATCGTTATTGGATGGAGCGACTTTGATATCTGATCGTAGAATATTACCAGATACAATGAGTATAGTATATTATTAGATTCATAATTATTTGGGATTAATAATGAATACTGTCCTAAAACTAAGTTGAGTACTTGTTTTCGTCTTCTTGTTTCCACCTCTGGATTCTCCTATTGTCCAGTTTTGGTGCACACTAGTGGATTTACTGGGCACCATTTACTCTTAACTGGAAGAACGTCTCTGCCATTCTGACAATGCTTGATGTGCACATTGCATCAGAGATATTCAAGACCAATTGCTTTTTCTGAGCGCAACGCTACTTCTCAAGCCGAGCTTTATAAAAGTCGTATTCCTTTCTTCATCCCACTGTGACTCTGGGATGTACATGTGTACATTGCTATTTCATCTGCCACTCAATTGATGCCGGCAGTCCCGAAGAGAAATGTCTGTGTTTGCCTCTTGAGTAGCGCTTGTGGCCCTGTCCCAGGCATACACTAACACACACACATATAGATATACACACCACATGTGCAGCATGAACTCTGTTCTTTATATACACCTCTAAGAACGTGTGTTAAATATGTGCACATGCCATCACACGTGCAAACACACAGAGCGGTGTACAAGCCCTCTTTAACCTGCCAAAGAGCTGCAGTGCTGCTGTATAATTCAGAGACACATGTGCTGAAGGCGAAGGAAGACAGAGAAGAGAAGGTAACACTGGGAGAGCGATATGTCACGATACGTCAGAATGTGTTAAAAATATTTCAGGTTAAGGCTGGAATATCCACCGTCTGCTGTAACAGTAACAGCAGGAACTTGTTGGGTAAATGTAGTCTTTCCAAGACAGCCCACAGTTTTCACTTTCCTCTCTGTGGTCTGACAAGGAACCATATGGATTTACTAAGAGCAGACATCGTTTTAAGTGGGCTGTGACAAGCTCTGTCCTCACATGAACGAGTTCCACTTCTGAACAAATGGAATACTCTGTTAAGCTGCAGAATTTTAAAATGGAAAAAAAAAAAATGACAGGTGTTCTGTAAATCAGTTTCTGATTAGATTTGAGGTGGAAAATAAGCAACGCAGTTGCCTTCTAATGCTTTATATTTTATATCTACAGAATTGACTTGAAGTGGTTTTGTTCACAAAGTTTCAAAATGCAGAGTCTCGTCTAAATGAGTCCCTGCAGTCCATAGATCAGGCTTAATGACTGCAAAGCTCCAAATAACTCACAGTGGGGGTTTTATGACCAATATCTTAAAGTGAGATGGCAGTTCATAAGGTGAAATCTAATCGAAGTGAAGTGCAATATATACTCACTACTTTGGAAAGCTCTGTTCAGACATGAGGGGGGGGGGGGGGGCTATGGCTATGCAGCTTCCCTCAGTGGGAGTAAACTGATTTTATGACTTTAAAGCTCAGCTATCCCTTCACTATCACAACTTTAAAGCTCAGCTATCCCTTCACTATCACAAAAAAAATGTATTCATAATCTCTTAATTTTTAAAATGTGGGGTGGTGAGATGAAAAGAGGTGGTGCAGACAAGGGTTGAAGAGTGAAGATTAATCTTGTTGTCAGGGATGGGTGGCAATGTGAGGCACACAGCGCCTCCATCCATCTCTGCTCCGACTGCACTGTTCGGCCCTGATGCACCCCCCCCCCCCCCCCCCCGCACACACACACACAGAGCGAGAGCCAGTGAAATGGAAATAGAAGGCTTCCAGGTAGATTTTCTGCCTGTGACCCCCACCTGCAGAATTCCTTCCCGACAGACCAACGGTGTTTCAACAGTGGAGCTTCACAGAACACAGCAGAGATAAAAGATGGATGCTGTGAAAGACATACTGCGATATCTGATGTGCACCTGAATTATGTATCCAACCACTTCTTTAGCCTTCCTTGGGAACGAAACACCCCCTTTCGTTCCCTTCATACCGAGTCCAGCCGTTCTTCCTCCAATGCTTTCATTCCTCTTTTTTTCTCTCCATGCTATTTCAATCTATCAAACCTATTCCAGCTCATAATCACGCTCTTGCTTTTTTTGCCTTCTCTCATTTAATATTCATAGGATTTGGTGAGTTGTCACAGAGAAATCCCTCGACACCCTTGTTAACTTGTCAATCTGAATAGCGATTTGTTTTTGCATACGTATATTAAGAGACTGACTCTATATTAAGAGAAGCAGACAAATAAAACACAGAAGGCCTCACACGTATGCGTTTGTTTTCCAAAAGATATCATTTTTTTCAACCTTTAATCTGAACACACCATTCGCTTAGTACAGTGTCGAGTAACCGAAATACATAATACTCGTACTATTTGTTCATGCTGTGAGGGATCATGTCGCATGTTGCAATACAACTGGCTCCGACTGGTTCTTGTCTTCTTGTTAAAGTACATTTCGGTCACTGAAAAGTGCATCTGAAGGTCTAAATTCTGACATACAAGAAAATAATACATTGAGGTGCCTTGGTTTGTGTTGTAAGTTTATTGTAAGCTCTGATTTATCAGTAAGCACTCACTAGGGATCTAACACAAAGCACAGGAACCACTGCTGTAGATATCTGCAGTTCATACCTTTTTAAAAGTGTTGAAACTGTTCACTGAGGTCATGCCTCATAATTTATACACGCACCTGGCAACCAATGACAAACAAGTACTTTTTTGTGGCCATGGTGCGAGTCTGAGGTTCACTGCCGTTGTATAATAATTCAACCGCCATTGCTTTATGTTGCTGCTCACACTATGAAACTTCAAAAGCTTAAAGAATTGCTGTGCAAAAGAAGGCCATTTGCAGTGAGCCAGTCTGGCGTGTGGGAGTCTTGTAGGTAGAACAACATCGACTTAGTCGGCAGAACAAATGCTGTACATTGCTGTATGTCAAAGATCTAACGATATATAAAAACAGAAGCACATCATATTCAAATTAATTTATTGGAAGCACTGTGAGATACTGTGTCAGAGATCTGTTAATGCTTTTCTTATAAAAGACTGTTATTTTCCCTCCATGTGAGTTATTTCTATTTGATTCATTTTATTTGTAATTATGAATGACTCCTTTCAGAGTTGAAAAGCAATCATTTAATCCTAAAAAAAAGGGCCAGGTCAATGTCTGCCATCAGCTGTCATCATCACATCAAACAGTTACAGGGAGTATTTGAAATTGTGGATTTCAGTAGCCAGACATGATATAATGTTTCTAAGCTGAACCCTCAAAACGATAATTTGTTCTTCTAAGGGGAAGATGGACATACAGATGTTGTGACGCTATACAACAGGCCCTTTACCTTTTACTTCATTTTCCATGCATTAGAATGCAGATGCTTTCCACTGTTGAAGACACACTTTGTGATCTATGCTTCTAAAAATGCTGTCTAGTTATTGAATTTGCATGTAATGTAGCTTTAAGTCAGCAGAGAAGCCTCCCATTTGCCCGTCATGCTGGCATACCATTGCCCCTATCTAATTAATGAGATTTGCATCACCTCCCCAATGGAAAGAATCCTCTCATGGCGTTAACTTCTTCAGCAAGGGAGAGGTCTGGTGGCCAAAGAGGGGGGTGGACGGTGGGAGAAGATGACAGACGTGGAGGCGTATTTCTCCTATGAGGGAGAACTAAATAGGGTTGAATAATAGTAGAAGATAATCTAAGCATCCTTCTCTTGATTTGTATCTAATGCTGCTTCTTAATCATTCCCAGACTCTTTTTTTCATTTTGCATCTAAATAACTCTTTTATCTCTGTCGTCGACCGATGCTCTCACTCCATCTGGTTTGTTTGTATCACGGCTCCTTAAACCCTCTTCCTTTTTGCTTCATCTTGCCCGTCTTATTCCTCCCCTCCATCCCGCTCCCCCTCCATCCTCCCATTACGGCCATCACTCTTTGTGACTCCTCGGCGAGCGAGGAGGAGTAGAAGTCGACGCACATGCCATCCATAAAGATGTCTCCCACGGAGAGGGAATGGAAAATGCTATTAGGCTGCTTTTCAGTCCTCCCATCACAGTGGACTTGCAAAGCTGCGGCTCTGCGGGCAGTTGGCTTGGGCTGCACACAACACATGCTCGCGGGGCAACACGCAGCAGCTGGCAGCAGGTGCACACACATTCTTGGAGATGCAGTGTGTCACTGGTCATGCACACGCTGTTGAGTCAGTTTAAATTGAACACTGTGAGTAAAGTTTGTGCTTGAGATTCAAGTGCCCTTAGGAGATTAAGAAACGTAAAGGGAGATGAAAGTAAATCTTTTTGGGGACTCTTGAGTTTATTCTCAAAAAAATATAATCCGACAGTGTGACAGTAGAAGCGAGTTTGGATTAGGTATGCAACCACTACATATCCAAATACTTTTACCAGAATCATTGTCTGAACGTTTGTTCAGTTTGTTTGTAGTGTGTGGATGTGTGCGTGGCGGCACTGGTCCGCGTGTGCCCGTGTCCAAGTCAGTCATTCCAATCGGTTGAGATGTTGACAAAAACACATCACAAAAAACAGAGCATTACCATAGCAGGGTGCAATTTCCAGCTCATCGGAACTCAATGATGCCTTTCTGAGGTACAACAGACTGAAACCTTTGCTGTATTCTGATAGCTCATCAGTATGTTTTCCTGGCTTTTTTCAACACCTTTCAACAGTGCTGCCCAACAAGTGGGCAGTGTTTTTTCGCTGCCGGTCCTTCCATCTTACCATTGTCAGAAATACCCCATTTTTTGTGAGAATGATAAAAGCAACAGAACACAGTCACAGCAATGACGCAGCATCTGTCTGTCAACATTCATATATTTGAATAACAGCTTACAGGGCCGTCGGTACCGTGCTGGTGGCTGCGTCTCAGCCAGAGAGTGAGATGATGTTGATGCCGTATAAGCTCTGTTTGGGTGGACTGCTGTGCCACCAAGAAAACTCTCAAATGGGAGAACAGAAATAACCATAAATTGCTGCTTTTTCTTAAAGCAAAAATGTTGACAAATTGTTGCATTGTTGAATATATTTGGATATCAAAACCTTGTAGCCTAACTCTTATTCATTGTTCAAGCTATGTCTTTGAACAAACAATACTTTCTATAAACTGACGGTAACATACCTCTTGTATTACTTCAACTATACAGTATGGAATGCAGGAATAGATGGTTTCTTATTGCCTAATTCCTCAAAATCCCACATGGTCGTTCACAGAATGACTCATAGGAGTGTTTTTTACCTCAATCATGGATGGATTACAGAAGGGGCCACCTGGGCCTTCACCTACAAAATGTCACTCAAAGAGGCACGTACCAACCAGGAAGAGGCTCAAAATGACCAGAAAGAAACATACGACTACACAGAGAGGCCACAATATAGACACAATGACTACAAAGAGACAAAAAAAGAGAAAATATATCAGTACAAAGACACTCAAGGTGACTTTAAAAAGGGGCAAAACAATTATAGACAAAAACGAACAAGAGAAAGATCAAAACAATTACATTAAGTGACGCTGAATGACCACAAAGAAACAACAAGCAACCTGAAAAGGAAATCAAAATGACCACAAATAGACAGAAAATGACTCTAATAACACGTAAAATGATGAGAGATGTGTCACGACGACAAAGAAACAAAAAACAACAAAAAGAGGCGCTGTTCTCACAGATATCTCACAACATTCAGAAATATCCTCTTGATATATCTGTACACCCCCCAAACTTATTTTGCGCTGCGTCATCACTTCTGCACTCTCTGACATTGTTTGATTTCCAACAACGATCAATGTGAGACCTCATCCTTCATCGAGACAAATGCACTGATCCTCTCACTCTGCGACTGTTTGATCTGTTCTCTTTCTCCGAAAAATCTCAGAGAACGTCTTAAAATCCCCAGTCTAGGGTATGCTTGACAACACGTTTTAGTTATTTAGTTAGTTTACAGCTAAATCCCCGGCTCGTACATGGAACATAAACACTCAGAATGTCACAGAACATAACCCCAAACACAAGTCTGAATCGCCTCAAACCTCCCTGGCTGCCTGCTCAGCTTTCACACATGGCTGGTCCTGGTTTCAAACGGCCATTTTTCCATCAAATAGTCCCTGGAACTAAGGAGCCTCATCAAATAAATCTCCCTTAACTCCCTTTTTCACATTCATTTTTGTGTCTCCGCCGCATCGAAAGACCCAAGAGGATCCGGTAGATTAGACCAATAAGCAATAAACAAGCAATGCCTTTAAACAATATGAGAAGCATATATATCATGTGGCTCTCTGCAGCGAGAACGTCAAGTTTGGATAGATGTTGTGCACCATGTCTCCAACTTATTGTAGTTTTGACTTCATTAAACATTAAAAGAGATTCCTATCCCTCTCATTTATATTGCCTTGACTGGCAACCAGCTTAATCTGTGAATACATACTGTACACAAGTTGTAGTAAACTTGAGGCTGTGAGAATCTATGAGTATCTATGACACTACGTTCAGTTATTAACTTTACCCGTGTGTCATCAGGCAGTGCTGCCCTCAGAGCGGGAAGAGGTTTAGGGAGGCAGGAACTAAAGTTTAGAACCTGGTTCCTTTAAGTAGAAACAGAAAATGTGTGCAGTGGCAAACGACAGTTAGGTTTAAAGATTGTCTTGAATGAGCAGTTTGAGTTTAAACGAGATACAATTAAAGATTTCTTTTTTAATCTTCACTTTCAACCTCCCGTTCACTGCCTTGAAGCTTTCTGCTCTGTATGCAGTCATGAGCCTGTGTCATAACTGTCTATCATAGTTAAATAATCTCGTTGATTGTTACAGAATTTAAAATTGCAACTCTCCTCTCCACACACTACATTGATTTGCACTCAAAGGGCAACAGCTCATATTTCCTCCCCCTAAACCGTACAATATTTTCTTATCGCATTAACCCAAAAGCAGGGGAAATATGAGCAGATTGAAATTCATAAGATGCATCACTGGGCTCTGATTCACGTCCACAGATTTGACGATTGCTGAATCACTATTTTTGTAATCATTCCAGGAATCCACTGATGATAATACGTCCCGCATTCTAATGATCTAAAGGAAAACATGAAAAGAATACGGCTAATTCAAACTTTATCTCTCACCTGCTTCATCTCTTCTCCTAATACCTCAGATGTGATATCATCGTACGTCCCTGAAGGCTTCACATTCGCCTGGTTATGCCACATTTTACTTTGATTTCTCATTAGGCGTACTTTTTCTGCTCCTCCGATTACTTTGACATCACCCTCCTCGTTTAAGGTAACACTTTCAAGCTCAGCTGCACCGCCCGCAATCTTTTTCTCCAACTGGGTTCTTTGCAAAACAACTCCATGCTTCAGATTTGTATGGAAAAGCTCTCCTTTCGGCTCACTTTAAAGCTTAGAGTAAAGGATTAGATGTTTAAGTCTGTAACTATAACCGTGCTAAAATGCTCCGGATGCGTCTCTCCTTTCAGACGCGCGTCAGCCAAATAAGGTCGCTACAACTCGCCGTCCCTAAAGCCACTTTAGCAAAGCCGTGAAAATAAACACTGTGAAACCAAAGATTTTCTGCTCCACATCAGTGACCGCAGCTCCTGTTTGGCAGGATGTACAAGCGATCCATAACCTATCCCTCTGCCGGGTAACGCCAGGTAGCTCAGAGTCCACAGCACTAAATAATGGTGTACAAGGCAAGCCCATTGCATGAGTCTATAAATATGATGCGATCAAACAAACTTACCTGTTGGGTAGCGAGGACAAATACAGTGTTTGGAGAGAGAAACACCATCCAACCGAGGCCCAGTGGAGCAGAGAAAAGGGAAGAGGAAAAGAGGAAAACACAGTCAGGCAGAGCTAAAACATTTGGCAATAAATAATTGAAGACATTCTTTTAGCATTCGGGCTCTACAAAGATGGCTCTTAAAATACCATTTGGGCAGGAATATTGAAATGAAAGAAACACCTCAAAGTATGAATTATTGAAGCTGTGTGTGATTGTCTCGGCGGCGGTGAGGGCAAGAGGCAAGCTGGGGCTATCCTTCGTCACCCAGGCAGAATAGCCAAGCAGGGATTTGCTGCCACGATGGTAGAGGCAGCGCCGAGGTGTGCGAGGAGTTCAGATGCTTCATTGCTTGAACACATGCAAAAATCTGTCATAAGTATCGCTTCATTATGACCCAGCACAAGACGGAGGTAGGACGGGCTGCATGCAAAGCAGCTCGCTGCAGTGGCAGTACATGAAGTTAACCAGCCATTCATTATGTATGCTGGTTCCTGGAGAGCTGAAATTACCTTTATATTCAGGGCTCTCCACTGTGCAAATGAAAATGAGGGATCAGGCCACTTGCTTGCAAGTGATGGCTTTGATTTATGTCATCTCTCTTTCATTAGATAAACTTAATCAAATTTGTTTTACCGATCCCACGGTGCACATTTTATTCCATATGGAACCCCCGACACCCAAACTTGCTTATTGTGAACGCTGGGCAAGTGCTGGACTGTCGGATGAGATACAGTAGCTACTCTGGACCACAATAGTTCACAATTTGCATCCTTTACATTCCAGCAGTACACACACATATGCATAAATGCACACTGCTTTCTTGTCCCCAATTACTCTTTTTTTTATGTGGTAATGACTTGGTGTCCAGTCGACATTTTTCGGACATGTTGCAGTGCCCTGGCATCCGGATGCCAAAGTATCTTGTGCTCAGCCATTGGCAGCTACGCAGCCTACGATCTGCCTTATTCACATATTTTATTATTAACAAGGTCGATTGAAGGTCGGTAGCGTTAATTACTTCAACTCAGGTGTGGATGATTTTTTAATAAGAATTGCAGCCTTCTTGCATAGTGTTCTCAAAAACAATTATAACGTCCTGATGATGGGAGGATGGATCTGTGTCGCTACGCACGTTGCCTGGATGGAATAAAATGACAGAACTGTTGGAGATTTAAATTTGTGATCATTTTGGACACTGATTAACACTTAATGACCCTTAATATTTAAAGAGCCAAGCTAATGTTTTTGCAAGTTGTAGCCTCTATATTTGATGGACTACGTGTAGATAGACGGACAGCTTTACATTTGTACTTGCTATAGCCAAGTCTCCATTAGTTTTTCTGTACAGTGTTAGAGCAATCAAAAGGCAGCACTGTGCTAATGGTATTTTGCCAACATGTAATGCAATTTACTATTCACTGCAGATGTACTATTCACTGATGAGTGATACAACTTAAAGAACTTTTGGAAGTACTTTTGGAAGAATGCTGACTGATTTTCAGACGGTATTGAAATCAATGGAAACCAATAGCTGCTCAAATGGCAGGAAAAAAACAAAACAAAACTAACAGATATCACCATGAAACGTCCCCAGTTGATTGGTATATCAATACGGTTTCTGTTTATTCAAAGTTTAAATATGCAAATAAAGTATTATCGATATTTCTTAAATATGTGCCAGTTTGCATACATTTCCAGAAGATTAATCTGAGCGTTGGATAATGCCTGGTTCAAACATATTAGCATGGTGCCCGAGCAATTATCCAAATACACTGTGGTATTGATATGGTTCATCTCAAATTTTGCATCCATCTATATCCTTACAAGAGGAAACCCAGCTGTGAATGAACAGGTTTCGATCATGAATGGAGAACAAGAAAACAATACTATGGTTTATGATCACCCGGAGTGATTCAGTCAAACTCATACGCAGTCCATTCAATGTTTGACTTGAAATCCATCAGCTGACTTTGCCATTAGACGGTTTATTCACGAAGAAATACGAGGAAATACAACAAAAACTAAAGTCTAAATTGTTTAAAAATAGACTGAACTGGAGCCAGGTCTCTGGATTCGACAAGCATCTATACGGAACAACCACGGTACAGGCCAAGTGTGTCTGTGCAAAGACAGGCTACACAACATGAACAGCGTACACACAGCACAACCTCAGCCCTGCCACAGCTGAAGAAAAGCACATTCCACGTCTGAGCGGCCACCATGTTCGGCAGCGCTCCAGGCGCCTGATCAATGAAAGTTTGTCCAGGGATGCTTTTTAGGAGAGTTGAAGCAGTGCTGGTGATGGATATCTACACCTTACTCTCTCAGCAACTATAATTTATAACGCCTCGAGGCACATGGCCAGCCAGATAATCAGGACAGAGTGTTTATCTCTGAAAGTTATCTGATGTTGTCTGTATTAAGGCACCTAAGGTTTATTATTTGGAAGGACAAAAATAACATTTGACAGACGACCATGGAGCAATTCCAGACTCATTAGGGAACTCTTTCACCTAAAGATGCAAAACGATAAAGTTACAACCTCCTTTGTTACGATAAAAACAATTTTCCTTTATGTCTTCTAATAAATAACAAACATGGTTAAAGTACTCTGTTGGATGTCATATCAATTTCTCCAAAATGAAAAACAAATCGAGCCTGTTATTGAAAATACAGCCTGTGAATGCAGGGAATCGATATTTTAAGACAAAATAATATCTACCGAGAGCACAGTTGATAACTTTTCAACTGCAAAATAAAAGCCATCACATTGAAGTTTTAATCATTGTCATTCACTCAGCATTAAGTCTCAGGCATTAGTCAACTCCTCAATTAAAACAACTAATGCTGCATCTGCGTCTTATTGAATTGACAGAAGTCAGTTGGACTTGGCAGACACATGGAATAGAATGATTACTTTCTAAAAGAAGATTTAAAGAAAGCCAGTAAACTCCCAGGGCTTCAAACCGACTCCTGAGCGTGCAGCGTCTTGATAACCACACACAAGGCACCCTTTTGCACCTGTATGAGACGCACCAGGCTTTCAACTATCTCCAAAACAAACCCATCCGCATCATCATCATGAAGAGTGAGAAGTCCTCAGACAGCAGGAGGGAGGGTTCAAACAAACACAGGACTTTCACCCAGGGGAACCGCCTTCTTAGCGTCTCATGACTTTATGTCATGAGACGCTATGCCACAGAGTCACATGATGTTTTGTCCGTAGCTTAAGTGATGTTAGAAGTGTGCTTATTTGAAGCCAAACCATGATGTTTGGCAGACCTGGAGGGGTTAAAATACTCTCTCTCTCCCTCTATATAGTTATCCAAATTTAAATCGTCATAAAATGGACCGCTAATTGCCGCTTTTCTTTCTCTGTCCTCCTATCTTCCTTCTCCGAGCCATAACCCTGAGTGTTGATGAATTGTCCGCAGTGCCAGCAACAAAGATGACCAGTGCAATCATTTTGAACACATTTTAAGCACTACTTTAATGCCGAGTGTTATAAATAAAATAAAAAATAAAATATATAATAAAAAAGTAAAATGTTGTTCTCACACCAGCCAGTTGAGAGCGATTTTCATCAGAGCTGTTGCACGGCTTTGAAAAATTCATAAATTCATGAACTGTCGGAGAATGGGTTTTCTTGGGACTGTTGCCGCTTCACTGCTCTTGGGCGTGATGGCGGTTGCTTGTGTGAGTGTGTGTGTGTGTGTATGCGTGAGTGTGTAAAAAGAGAAGAGGACTTGTTTACTCCATTTTCATCACTTCTGTCCCTCCCACACTGATTGCCTCTTTAAAACCGCTTCCCCTCATCTGCGCTCCCAGCTCATTTGCCAGTATTTGGGGCAGACTTCGTGAGACCGTCGCGTACAGATGGGCGGCAATTGGCATGGACAATATCCAATCACGATACTCATGCGTGCAAATACACATCACACCCGAGGTAAACACAACAAACAGATATGTTTCACCGCCGTAACGTGCAATCTTTAAGCCTGTCGGCCGTTGGGTCGGCCAGTCAGTCAACCGGCCTGACAATCAGCCATTCAATCAACCAGCCAGCCAGCAAGTTAGACATCGTCTCTGCCAATCAGTCAATGAGTCAGTCAGTCAGCCAGTCTGTCAGCTAAATGCTGTTTCTGCCAGTCAGCCAGTGAATGGTCCGGTCATACGCTCAGTCTGTCGTGTTTGTTCTTGCCCGGTGAGATGTACAAACTTCAAGCTGTGTCCCTAATGCCTGTCTCAATGTATCTGAATCCTAAACAGTGGTAGACGATTGGATGAATTGGAATAACAGGGGGGAGGTATACGCTCATTCTTAGCAGGTACGATCCTGAGGTCATGCCCTGTATATTAGTGGATGTTTGGGGTTTTAGCAACCTGCAATGCTATATTTCATATTACCTTGCATTGTGCTGTACGTGAAAAATGCTGGTCATGGTGACGAACCCACAGGAGATTATCACCAATTCAACAGTCTACTGGGCTTTTTAACCATTTTAATTGATTTCTTGGCAACAAACTTGGCTAACTGTATATGCTACCTGCCCAGCAACAAACTGCACAGACCAAGTAAGTGGTTAGCTGGTCAAGAATGTGGAAAACCGTGCAGCTAAAGAGTCAGGTGTTTTTCTCAAGAGTGGCCGTGAACGAGACCGAAGCTAAACTGAATAGACTAAATATTTAAGTAATGATCATCAGGTCAAAACAAAGGCGACTAATGAAGTATTGTGTTGCTCTGTGTGATGTTGGATGTTTAAAGAGGCAACTTAACATCTTTATAGCTAAACAAATATCAATTTGATTGTGTTTTCAGGTTGGGCTTCCCCTTCAATTTGAAATGCAAATTTTGATATTTATATGTCATTTCTCCTCTGTCGTATTTGAGCTCCTCTGTTTAATTCAATTATAAATGTTTTAATATATTGTGGACCAGATGTTAATCTGTCAGACACTTGATTATCAAACACTAATCAATGTCTCTTAGAAGAAACCAGCTTATGAAGGAGGACTTCCTGTTTTCAGACCTTGAAACAGAGATAAGCTAGTCTTGAGAGCTACAAGTGCCCAAGAATTAAAGCTGAATTGCTTCGCGCAAAGATGCATCTTCCTTTGTTTTTCAGAGTTTGCATTTGCTATTTATTTAATTTCTTTTGGGCCAGGCCTGGACAGGCTTGGTTCTTTTTTGCTTCTGCCTCAGCCACTCAGCCTACCTATCAGCCACCATGTCACATCTGGTGGTGTACATAACCACGATTAAATGGCGGTAATTATTTTTCTTTGGTGTGGTTAAAAGAGCCAGCTGCTACCTACCTTCCAAGCACATGCTATTTGTATCTTTTAAGCACAGGTTTTATGAAATATGTATAGAAATCCTAATCACAATTGCTGAACAAAACCACACAAAAACATTTACTGCACACAACATCTGCATGCAAGACTCATGACCTCAATATTTTTAAAATCCCAGCTTCCAACTGCTACTCCAATATTGTATTGAGATGAGTTCATAGAGGAAGAAGAGCGAACCAAGCACCGGACATTATATGGCTTGCTGTTTTTTCAGCCCCCATCTGGCTAGACTTCCTCTTCCTCTTTAGGTGTCCTCTCTTCTTTCTCTGTCATATTATCTGAGCCCAGTAATGGCCCATAAAACATTAATTTCATTATTCCAGCAATATGGCTGTTAGCTAGAAACTGAGGAGGGAGGGATGGGGTAACATATTATTTGGCCAGTAAAATCCAACAGGCCGACCAGACTTGTACATCCATCAAACTAAGACAATAGCTTGTTGCTATTCAAATCAATGCAATCTCCTTCAAATATCGATATCTTTCCAATTTGCTGGATACACTTGCAAAACAAAACAACATATTCATCCCACTGAGACGCATGCGCTTCTGAAGGCCGGATGGAAAAATAACGCAGCAATCAAAGCGGCATTTAGCGTTCCTTCTGATGTTTCCTTTTAGCCTGTTTGATGAAACTTGATGGAGAGCAGCTTTGCTCGTGTTAAAAGGGTCAATCAGGACACTCGAGTTGTTGTGACGCGAGACAGACGATAGCGCCGCTGCATTTGGGATTGTTGGGCTTCGCTCTGCGACGAGACTTCAAAGCTGAATGTTTAGTGTGGCGCGGGGCTGACAGCACTTCAGCTCTTGCCTTGGAGAGAAGAAGAGAGAAAGAGAGGGCTTTTTGCACACATAGAGCACAAACAGGGAGCGCTAATTAGAGCTTACCTTACTGTATTGGGCTGCCTGCTATCGCACACACTGCAAAACAAATTCCAGTGGCGCTATTTAAGGATTTGTAGGTGGTTCTTATTCACATGTGTCCACATTAATGAGGGTGTGTGTGTGTGTGTGTGTGTGTATGAACACACTTTACACGTGCCGTTATGTAATTATGCCCTCTGACAACAATGCATGCACTTTCCTTCTCATTAGAATTCAAAAGCTGAATTGAGATGTTTCAGAATTTTATTTTCGGAGCTATTGTGCGGCTGTGTCGTACTTAACTGTGCACTTTTTGTTTCTATTACATGTGAAGCATTCATTGGATAGAAGAAGATGTGCTAAATTCAGAACTTAAAGCCGTTGGCGTACCCATAGACATGACTGACACAACCAAGCCATCTTTTTTCTCTCCACCATGTACTCATTATACGAGGACAAGATTAAGCCACATGATTCTCAGTGATTATAGGTCTAATTGGATTTCTAATTAGTTTACTGTGCTCTCTCTGTAGTTAAACTTCACCACCTTGAGTGCCAAAAAAACATTTACTCCTTGTAGCATCGGTGAATTAGCATGTCATTCTCCAACAGCCCTCTGCCGCCGATGGCTCTGATGCAAAACAAGTGGTGAACGCGGTAAACATCAACACAACGCGTGCAAATCAACACTGAATCACAGAAATGGATGCAGGCTTTCATGGTCAGACACACGTAAACAGAGCCAAACACACACACACACACACACACACACGTAAACATGTCTAAGTAGGCCTGACATGACAGAGGCTAAATAAACAGATTAAAAACAATTTTTGGAAGGATATTGATATAGCCCTCGGGATAGCGAGTTGATAACTGAACTGAGAAGGTGTCTGTCTGGCTGCAGATAACGGATACAATGTGACCTTCAGGCTGGATAGCCCCTGCTGTCTTGGATGGTAGTGCGAGGCATTAAGGGAAGGACCCAGATGCAGCCTATATGCAGACCATATTTAATAATATTGCTACTAATATAATAAGCCGCACAATGGCGAGATTTATACCTGACCACCAGATGTGTTTTCTGTTAGTTTCGGTTTCCCGCCTCAAATGAAGGGCAGCACACAGCTGCTTCTCATCAAGAAAGTCCCAAACAGGTTCTGTGTCTGTCGGGCAGTCTGAAGGGGGATACTTCTACCAGCCGAGCGATAACACAATGCACAGAAGACTATAGGGGTAGGTTTTCTATTAATGTATATTTTTAAAGTTATAGCACACAGTAATAGAACATATTCTCCCATTGTGGGCTGCATGGGGGTGTAGTGGTCTTCTCCTGTGTGTGAAGCAGAGACTTAAGGATCAAGGATATATTTTGAGAACTCGACCTGATGGACCCGATTCAAGTGTCTCTTATTAACTCCATTTAAAGACGTACAGCATGTATATATATATATATATATATATATAGTGTGATTCTGTGTTGTGCCGCCCACCCCATTTATAACACATTTCAACACAATGGAGTCCAGTGCAAAACCACCACTAACTATGACCTCAATAACAAATATATTGTTGAATTCACATTTGTATGGCAGTTATGATCTTCTTCAATCAGAGTATTGATTTGCTTTAAATTCCCAATAAAATGCCAAAGAGCCCCATTCCCTGACCGACCCCTGTGCCAGTGGCGAAGATTTAACACAGAAATGATATCACACGTGAGATAGAATAACGGACATCTCTTTTATGATGGTAGTTTATGGGGAACATGTTTTGTTGTGTAGGATATTTGTATTGGTTGCAGCACCACGGTGAACCACTGGGCCAAACAGGAAGCTAGGCTGACTTCCCTCTGTTATACAAGGGAGGGGGAAGAATGAAAGGGTATAAAGTAGATTACACAGGATTATAACCACGGAATAAAGCACAATAGAGTAGAACAGTCCACAAAAGAATATAGCAGGTTATATCCAACCTATGTGCATCTGCTGTTCTTCTCTGAAGGTTCCTGCAAGTGGTGATAAAGCTCTGGCACTAATGTGGGCAACCTATCCCTAAAGAATACTCCCAGCAGACAATTTCAAGGCTTTCTGCCCCCCGACCACCCTTCTCTCTTTCTCTCTGTGCAGATTTAGCCTGTTATATTTTCCTCTCTTTCTCGCGTAACCTGTGCACAGCACATTCCATTAACACACTCTTGCAAAGCCAGGGACTAGAGTATGTTCGGTTCCTGCTCTATATGGCTGTTCAGCTGCCCTTTTGCTTGTTTCTCAGCTCATATATCACAGCCAGAAAGGCCCTGCGACAAGCCAGAGCCCTGCATTTGAAAACACATTACTTTTTAAGACCCCCTGAGAAATTGTGAAAGGAGGAAGAGTAATAGAGCTTACCCACTCTCTCTTGTAAAGCACCCGCTGTGCACATATGAGATTGTGTGTCGCTGTGTGTTTGGGTGTGTGTGTCTAAGTGCATTTGTGTGGCCCGTCTGTGTTTGTGTGCTGGATGATATTTGGATTGAAGGCTGAAGCGGACAATAACACAAAGCGGTGAAGTCTGCCAGGTCTGCATTGTTATGTCCTTAGTCCTTGACATATTGAGGATTCAACACTTTCAAATTTCCAGTTTCTTGAAATCAACTCCTTCATGGGAAGCCAATGTTTCTCGTCACCACATTAACTACAAATGAGACTCACATGCTCTGAAACAACGCCCCCTAATGTGGAACCCATTCAGCACAGGTTGGAAAAAAAGCGGAGGGGACAATAGGCTGTAAGTAGTTAGAGATCACAACTATACATCTTATCAAAATAGAGGAAAAGAGAAGTAAATATATTTGTGATATTACCTGTAACCAGTATTATCAGTAACTATCTCCATAGTGTAATGCATATATTAGTACGGATAATAAACATCTAGCATCAAAACAATATAAATAACTCCATATAATATCTAAATATCCTAAATACCACTCCCCTAATAAGGATGTACTATGCATAAACTGGGGAAATGGGCTGCAGGTTCTCATTGAGAAAAAAAAGGAGATGTAGCAGAGATGTATACATTATGTGAGTACACTCCTTCATTTACCCTCCTACTTACCAAGACCTGACCTCACAGTAACAACACAGACCTAAAGCATCCCCGGTGTGAACCCCGTTATGATCACATTGAATGTGTTTGATGAATAAAGGGGATTTCTATGCTTTCTTACTCGGAAGAGAAGGCACCGATCTTCCAGGAAGGCACCACTGCTGCAACGGCAATTTAGTTTTTTTACCACCAGATCAAGACACTCGAGGAGATCTCGCCCGGGTGTATCTATCTCTGGAGTGTGCTCTCTCTCTCTCTCTCTCTCTCTCTCTCTCTCTTTCTCACAAAAAACACTTTTTGCCTTCCTCTTACCACTCCTTCCCCCCCCTCTCCCTCACTCCCTCCCTCGCTTAATTTCTGCGAGGGACATGAGACAGAAATCATCGGTGTGGCTGGAGGAAACCCAGAGGGTGTGAAGAGACAGACTACAGCAGAGATACAAAGATATCTGGAGGGATGACTTGATGAAGTGAAAGCCATGGAGGGAGGACAGACACTGCGCAGGTTACACCGTCATCCACTGATCATATCTTTGCTTCTTCGCTTGGGATTCTTTGTTTCAGGCCAGAGATTTTGAAGTGTCCAACTGTGTTCACAGAAAACATTTGAAGCTTTCCAAAAGAGAGCCATGCATTCAGCGGTGACATTGTTTGTTGTATTGTGATTATATACACAGTATAATAGAAATAAATAAATACATTCATGTTTCTGTGTAAATGTACACAGTCAATCTGAAGATTGAAGATGTATTTTAGTTTGAGAAATATCGTCTTTATTAAACAAAACGTGGCTTCACAGTTTGTTTTGTTTGGATCAACCCTTTCTGGTTTCTGTCTCCCAGACTCACAGACTGTATCCTGAACCACGGCCTTAACCCTCGACCTCAGCTGTCTTTACTGAAACAGCAGCAGAACTTGTTGGTGGCAGTACACAGTCTGGAAGGGAGCTTCTGTATGCGAGTCTCAAGGCAACAACGCAACAAGTCTTAGTCAGTAAGCAAGTCGAATATGGACAATCACTAAGTATAAAGAGAGACGGTACAATACAGGCAACTAATGGAACATCATCACGTTTATCCATCATGAGACAGATTTAAAAGCTGATATCTTTCTTCCAGGCTCTGACCCCATCAAAGATATCCCATCATCACAAAGATACCCCGAGCTCAGTACGCCGAGCTCAGTGCAGGGATTCAATTTAGTCTAAATGTGGATCCGGGGGTGGATGCAGGGCCTATGAAATGCTATATTAACAGTGTGTTTTAGAGGCCACAAACTCAATAGAATATTGATAATGGAATCAAAATAAAACGGTTATTTAAAGGTGGTAAATTCCAGATTCAGAGCATATCTATCGAGGGTGGGTGCTACAGTCTTGCGACGACGCCTTTGGACGGAGTGGCGTTATCTGCTGTAACCGCCGTATGAGAGCAGTGCAGAGCGCCGGCCGTGAGGTAGCCAGTGGGGCACGCTCACATGCACTCAAAGCCCCAGCAGCCGGCCCGGCTATGACAACAAAGCAAGAAGAAGCTCTGTTAAAAACACACACACAGAGGGAGAGTGTCTTCATTCGCTGCCCCGGTAGACTCCACTATATCTTTACATAGCAAATAGTCGTTTGATGCTATATTAATGCTTTGAATATCATACAGAAATACTTTAAGGTGGAAGAGATGATTGCCATGGTTAAATATTTAACCGAAACAGGGCTGTGGCTGAATGCCAATCCACCATAGAAGTCTCAACACCCCTTGCTCTTTAATGTATGTAGCTACTCCAAAAAAAGTCAAGTGTTGATGGTGGGTCGCGCTGTACGTTTGCTGGGTATATTAGTGTCGGGTGCAGAGTGCCTTTCACTAAGGCAGCAGACAGGGTTACTGGTAGCGCAAGTGAGAAAAGACAGATATGGGAAAACTAGAAGTCCAAAGGATGTGTCACCAGTCTCAAACGTGTGCAGATACAAACACTCGGGTTTTGTAGTGATGATGGGAGGACTTGAAAAACCTGAAAGGTTAATTAGTCACCACAGGGGGAAACTCAAAGGGAGTCAGCTCAGCCCCTCTCCTTCATCAGTCTCTCCCTTTCTCCGGGCCTCAGCTCCCTGGTGTGTTTTTTGATTCGGGGCCGAAGGAAAAGACTACTTGTGATCTAAATTAAGAAGTTGAATAATCAATAATGGGCTGGCTCATTACTGAGAAAGGAGGACAATTGATGGAAGCCTGGAAACTACGGATGCAGAGATTCAAATCAGTCCTTGATATGATAAATCCATCAAACCTGGGATGTGCTCACAGCATGGAGGCAGCTCTGAGGGATGGATACACATGTAATCGTCTGCACAAGGAGACACACACTGTAGTATGTCACATGGTGTTAATGATGTAGAGGACTACTTACTGTGCACAACCCATCAGTCTCTCCTGAAGTACAAATTGGTATCTCATAGATAACTAAATGGGGTGGTAAGTAAATTAGGCCGGGAGGATAAAACAGTAGAATGTGGATGGATTCCCTAATTCAGACTTTGAGGTAGATGCATCCTTTCACCATTGTCCAGCGTAACAACACTGAACTGTCAGGGTGCTATAATTACATGTACAAAGAATTCAAAATGAATGTCCCGACCAGAAGCGGTCCAATTTTGACAAAGCTGTTCTTGTGACAGTGTTCTGACATTTATGAGCACACTGATCGGGATTGCCTAATAAGGGACACGATAATTAAAGGTCAAAAGAAAAATCTGAAAGAGCAAACCAGCTGCAGCACAGGTCCAGTTTTAATGAAGCTCTAACAGATGAAGCATCTTGTTACTGATTAGTCCAATGTGTGCCTGCATTGTTCATGGATACCTAAACAATGATTAATACCAACTTTTCAGTTGTTCAGCAGAAAAGCATCCTTGCTGATGAAGGATTTTATGTACATGGCAAATCGTTTTTCAGCCTATAAAGTAGCATCCATACCTTAAAAGTAGACTGGATGAAACCAGTATTGCACCAACGTGTTGGTTGTTGTAACCAATTCACCACATAAATCACACAGTTGAATAAACATAGCCTGGAGCAAGGCCCTAACGATCGCACAGATTGCACAGGCCATACCGAGACAACATCAAAACACACTGCAACAAATCACTGCAGCGGGATTTTAAATAAGAAGAATCCATCTATACCGTGTAAGCATAGAAGCCATGATGACAGCTTCTTCTTCTTCTCTCCGCTGCCGGCCCGAGCCAACAGTAGAGCTGAAAATAGAACGCCAGTAATGGAACACATTTCTGTCTCTTTCGCGGGCTCTCACCCTTCTGAAAACGCGCTGCACTGTCAGGATGAGGCTCACATGCACACAAAAAAAGAAAGCTGCACCCTTGTTAAAATACATAACGTACATATGGGCTTCATGCAGACCCGGGCTGCCACAGTTTATTTTTTTAATGAGCCAGTTCAGTTTATTTTGGGCATGAGCCCGTTTTATAGACTATGCAACATTACACAGCTCCCTCAGAGGAGAATGCCATCAAAATGTTTTCCTTTTAACCAACGTATACGACGACAATGGTTGTGCGTCCAGTTATCAGTGCCTTCACACATGAGCCCGGCCCATACTCATTCACAATTACATGGGTCATACACAAATTAAAGTTACTTTTCACAAGTATAACAACAGTGAAAGAGAACAGCCCGATTTAACATGTGAACCTGATTAGTGAGTTTACTTTTAGTCCCTCTGCCAACATCACTTCTCTCCACTTTCTGCTTTTGTTTCTTTCTGTTTCTGTGGTTAAAGAAACTCTCTCCCAATGGTAGTCTGCTCTGCCTTTGATTATCAGAGAAGACAGAGTGTCTGAATTCAGCCACCAGGCCATTAATCTGTGACTGGCTCAGAGAGATGAGGGAGCCTTCAGTGGCGACCCGCAGGGGATTATCTGCTCGCTTCAGCCTCCTGCAGAGACCTACTGCTGGGCTCAGACCACAGCATGAGAAACACAGCCGCCATTGGCCACCTGGGGAAGTGACTGTGTACACTGATGTGGAGAGAAACTCTCCTGATGCAACAACACAGTTTCTGAATATACTTGAACCGCGGTTTCTTACTAGTGCCTTAAAACACACAAAAATACATAAAGTAAACATAATAATGAGCAAACTAATCTTCTAAACGTCTTTTACTGAAAAACAAACTAGCAAGCTTCTGTCACAATATCTTCAAGAATCATTTTTAAATCTGCAACAAAAAACAAACAAAGACATTAAAATAGATGTGGAGGCTGTTTGTAATTTCAGGAAACTGTTTACTTTATATTTTAGGAGAGATATTGAGATATTGGGGGTTTTTGCCATTCATGTCAATGCCAACAGTATTCCCGGAGCCACAGGACATTAGAAGTACCACACAGCAAGACACGTTGGTGTTAGCTTTGAGTGCTAGCTATATTGGTTGTTGAGTCAAAGCAAGGTAACGATACAAAGAAAGCTTTAGGTTTTTTTAGCATCTTCACAATCTTTAATTTATTTCACTTTTTATTTTCTTGACTTTGTTGCGCACTAAATACACGTCACGTTTGATACTAAGCCTTTAAAACTGTGATTTAACATTACATCTTTAGATTATCAGGTGTGGTAGTTAACCTTAGATTATTTTAGTTGGATAGGGACAATCAAAGCTGAATAAAAGAATTAACCCACAGCACTCAAATGACACATTTCGCTACATGCTGGGGTTGAGCGAGGTCTCTTCTCTCCTTTGCTCCTGCTGATTCATTAAGGGCATCTCTCATTTGAAGCCATAAATCATTCTTCTCCATGTTGGCTTTTTTTTTCTATCTTATTGTTTCCCAAACTGAGGTGAGGTTGTGTAGGGGCTCAGATTTCCCTCCTATCCACCATCAAATATTTGATCCATGTATTCTAAGGATATTACATGACTCCGCAGCTTCAGCACAGCTGTTTCACACTGTGTGTTTGTGTGTGATAATCTATAAACCAACGGTTCAGAATGGTTTATCGTATATTTCAGTTTCAGTTTCAGTCAGACTTTAGATTGACTTGCGCTGGTCACAGCTGTACCGGCACCACTACTGCAGTTAAACCTTTCCACAGAACCTTATTGTGCATAAGTGCACACTAAATAATTAAACATCAAGGTAGAAACCAGGTCATATAGCAACACCACAATGCATGGTTGTGACTGTGAAAGCTTCTGTGGAAATTCTTCAACCTATGTTCTTCTAATATCAATGTTATAAAATTGTAATTCATGTCATGAATGCTTAAGCTTATATGTAAGCTCATTCATTGTAATGCTCTTCTTTCCAGCTTATGTCTACTTATACTGACGAACCTGGGCCACCAAAATAAGAAAAAAATGTCATGGCAAGGGGAATTTGTGAATAATGTTTATTATTTCGTATTAATGAGATGTAAAGCTAATATTTGATATGTTTTTATTATATAAATTACAGCTAATTTTGCATTTACGAAAATGATTATTAATCTCTAATTACTATCGTTATGATTTAAGGGTCTAACAGATGGATGAACAAATTGAGCAATTTGCATGTTTCTTAAGAACTTACTGCAAAAAAATACTGATATAAACATTTTATAGCATTGGAACTTAGGTTTTGGTGTAACGTAGTGTTGGTCTTTGTATTAACATATTTGTTAATCATTGTTGGAGTGGTGTCGCCAGCCATTTCTTTACCTTCATCTTAGTAGGTAATTCTTTATTGCTGAAATCCTCTTCTTGCATGTTGTTCCATTCACAGTAGAGACTGTAGGAAATGGTCTTGAAACTTCAGCAAACATGGCAGAGTTGTTGTGGAAGTCTGCTGTTTATTTGAATCCAATATTGCAGAACTTGAACCATGCACCAGCTAACAAAGTGTGATACAACAGGGCTCGGTGCTGTTGATTTTTAAGTGTGAAAATATGGCGAAATATGGCGAGTAACTGGTTATTTCTAGCAGAGCAGCTGTTTCACACAGACTTTATAGGTATTGCCATCCAGGACAGGTGCAAAGGGCGAACTAACATTTGTGTAAAAAGTGGATTTTGTCATTTTCAAGTCCTCTCTCTCGCTCTCTCCTTCTCTTTTTTGCAGGACTGTCTGCCAACTCTGGTCTCTTTCTTCTCTCTGCGTGAACGACAGGCTGGAGTTCGCCGCTGTGGATGTGCATGTGTGAGGTTCGATCTTCTGTCCATGCACAGAGCTGGTTTCGTGGTCGAGGCTGTAATAGCTCTTGACAAGGTGCCTGATGTCTTCTTCATTGATCATTCACGAATAATAATAATCTCACAATGCTTATTGTCTGCCATCATGTACTTTACCATGTTCATGCATGTTTCTCCATCCTGAAAGAGGCCGTCAAAATCGAGGGTGAAAAACTTGACTTGATACTCGACTCATTTTGAAACTAACTCCAACAATAAGAATAAAGCATTACATACATATACGGTATACCACATATGATAAAGTATGCAATCTGTCATGCATGGTCATTGCAATTCTTTCATTTGCAATTCATTTTCAGAATATCTGATCATTAAATCAGTAATATACAGCACAATACTCTTACCAAATCACCATCACCAGAACTTTTAAATGATCTAATTCCGGCATGTTAAGCAGATAAGAGTCCGTGGAAAGCTTCATTAGGTACATTGGGTAGCGGTCGAGAAGGTTGTATAAGGGCCCTTCTCTTAGCATTTGATGGATGAAGCAATGAAAAAAAAGAGGGGTAATAAAACACCAAAACAGTGAAGATGTATATTTTTACTTCAATTTTGCATTCCACTGATTTGAAATTGTTTCCCTCCCCAGTGTGTCAATCTCTGCTACCCGTTCACCCGATGAGCGAGCACTATCTGATGAGAGAATTTGCGCCTGCATCATTTGGCAGTTTGTCTTTGTGATAGCAAAGATATGAGAAATGTGTTGCTGTGAGAGAGCAATTTAGAATTATTTTTCCAGGGTTCCCGGAGAAAACACTGATGGAGGAGACAGAGAAAATGATAATTAGATAAATAGAAATGTGTGACACGTTCAACACTCTCCCTCTTTTTCTATATACCAACCAACCACACACACACACACACACACACACACACACAATGAGTCTGCTCATTGCACAGACTTTGTTATAAATCCAGTGAATTGTGTTCTCATGCACAATGCACCTGTATTTTCAACAATGTTAATGAGCTATGCTTAACTCGCGGTCAACAAACCTACCTATCTATGTTTTTCTTCCCCCTTCTGCACCCTTCCACATTACATCCATCTTAATTGGGATATTTATTTTCAACTATCCTGAAATGCACATATACAAGTTTGCCTTTCGCCACAGAGGTCAACGGGCATGGTGTCTCATTTTGAGGGCAGGGGTTCAGAGTCAAGCTCAAGGTCACCAACGTGACAACATGAGTGCTGTTGTGCAATTCAAATATTCTGGAAATGCATTATACGTCCGTCACTCTCCTTTGTTTTGCCTGCAGCAGGAGTGAGGCCCCAATTGCCAATGTAATATAATCCTTCTCCTCCCTTAGCAATTACAGAGCAGGCCCAAAAGACAGCACCCCAGCTGCTTCTGGAGCAAAATGAAAAGGCACTTTGGTCTGCCAGTCTTTCTCAGCCTGCCTGCCATCTCACCTCCTGTTTCCTCTCCTCTACACTGAGAAAAGGTCACAGGTGCCGTTGAACTCAAGACAAAAAAACCCATCATAACCATCATCTATCAATAAAGGCTTTTCACACCACATATTGTTAGCATTGGGCTAAAGGGTTAAATGTCAGTTGAGACACGTGACTATTCTATCTATACTATACCATCTATCTATCCATCGATCTATCTCTACGCAGTCCATTAACACATTCTACCTTCCATGTTTCTTTCCAGATTTGATCAATGGTCTTGCAAATGCACTCAGCATATTTATTGATATTACCATATAAACATTGGTTTAGAGTAATATATAATAAAGATAATCAATAATAAATGTATGATAAAAAGGGCCTCCAGCATCAGAACTGAATCAGACCTTGAAAAGAGCACTTGCCGTCGTGTCTCTCAGGTTGAGCGTCGGGGTTCGATGAACTTCGCAATTAGAGAAGTCACGAACCGATGACGCCGATGATGGCTGAGATTTGTCTTGTGCTGCTGCCGAGCTTTATTAATAAACCGTGATGAATTTGCTGAGAGTGCTCGTACAACGTCTCTTATTTCAGACTACTTGGTATTCTGCGCTCATGTGACACGAGGAGCAGCGGGGATTACAAGATGATATTTTGTTGCCGCAACTTAGAAATGTTTTCCACATCCACAATGTGCAGGATTCATTTATGAATAATTCATGAATTAATTATGAGTTGGGTTGACTATTAGAATGGAATTGATCTAATAATTTTGATATTTATTGCCTTTGACTGGACTCACATGTTTACTGCCTGGGTTCATGGCGCCAAATGGAAGATAGAGTCTACAAGAGATTCCCATACATCCCATTTGTAATCACCACCAGCAGCTTAGCGGGTTTCCCCTCACTGACAGCACTTTACAGTAAACTCAATATGACACGATTGCAGCATTGGACCGTAGTTGGAGTATAATAATTCGTAGCATTTGGTATGGTACTGCATTTGGTAATTCCTAGCATATGGTTGGGGTTTGGGGAACAAGTACTTATTTATCCTAAATTCCTGGCATTTATTACATTGTGACGATAGGATGCACTCATCTGTGTCACAGTACAGCCATCTGGAATATAAAAGATATAATGCTACATAAAATATACAGTAGTGGTACCGAAGCTTGCCCGACTCAAGCCTCTGGTGACATCCTGGAGAACTCCACAGATCCGATTAGGCTAAAAATTTCCACTCTAATGCAGCTGCGGCGGAGGGAAATCAGTGAGACGCCAATAGTAAATGAGGCCAGTGTGTTTGTTATGTGAAACTCTGAGTTTTTTTTCTTTTTATGTGTGTGTGTGTGTGTGTGTGTGTGTGTGTGTTTGCTTCTTGCTTGGCTGGATGTACCCGACTCAGCCTTGTTGCATGAGTCTTGTTCGCTTTACATCTGGGCTGAGCTGGAACAAAAGGGCAGACGCTCGCCCAACAGGCAGCGTGCATTAACGCACTGATTACCATCCCACGCACGGCCACACACACACATGCGCTAGCAGCAGAGCCACAAAGCCCAGCGCCTCGATCGTGACTGCGATGCAGAGAGATGGAAGGAGCAAAAGAAAGAGAGAGAATGAGGCAGAGCGAGAGAGAGAGATAGAGGAGAGGAGAGGCGAATGAAAAAAAATGAAAGAAAAGTGGGGACGGCAGCTGGTGCTTCCCACCAACCTCCTGCTGTCTGATTTCTCTCTGTCTTCTCTCTTTATCTTGGTCACAGTCTCATTTCCACCCTCCTTTGCCGACACACTTTGAGACTATCATTCTATCTATCTATCTATCTATCATCTATCTATCTATGTGGCACTCATACTTCTGTCACAGTCGACTCTAAATTTAGCTCCCGCTGCAATGCAGGTGACAACCCGTAGCCAGCAGCAACACTCTCACTCACACACACTCACAGTCTAGCCACCAGCAGAGTGAAAAGAATGCATCCCAGCTGGTTCTGGAGCAAAACGAAAAGGCACTTTAATCCGCCGGTCTACCCCGCCCTGCCGGCCATCTCACCTCCTTTCTTCCTCTCCTCTACTCTGAAAAAGGTCACAAGTGCCATAGGACCCAAGAGCAGCCATCACGCTTCATTTCCTTTCAGACTGATCTTATTTACTGCTCGATGTTGTTTGCCTGTATGGATTCATGACATGCCTAGATGCCTTTTGGGTTTGGAAAAAGAATAAAATAAAGGGCTTGTGTGCTGGGATTATTAATACAATATATTCGTATTCCCGTGCCACATTTTTGGGAGTGCCCACTTCTGGCCTGTTCTGCTCACCTGTCCCTTTATCTTTCTCTTTTTCTCTCTGACTTTGTCACTGTGCCAGATTAGTATCTGAAAAGGTACAATTTCCAGTGTGCCCACAAAGACGAGGAGGTAAGAGGATCTGATTAATGCACATTCCCTCTTTATATATTCACGACTATTTCCTGGAGTCTATTAGAAAGACATGACTTATTCAAGTGGAGGTTTTGATTGAAGTTCTCTCCGTCTCGTCAGTTGACTTTCCATCTTTCATTTTGTCCAATACTCCTTCCCTTCTCTATTTCCTCAGTGGGTCTGATCTCTGTCCTCCCTATTTCCTTCACTCTGTTCTTTAACCCCAACCTGCTCCCCTTTCATTCTGACGTGCTTCAATTGATTGGATGTGAGAGATTGTATCCATTCGGCTCCACTTAGCTCAGTCTGGTTGTAAGAGAGTGAGGGTTTTGACCCTCTATGAACTGGTGATGAGAGATGGTTTCGGGAGTGATTGTCATCTATTATGGATCCGGAGGGAAATAGTGTTGTGATGATTTTAGTTCAGTGGCCGCCCGCCTTTTTGTGAGGTCCTCATTATGCATTCACGGCACTGCAGGACTATTTTGGAGAGCCGAATAGCTCTGCTCTGCTAAATTATGATTCTGTGCAGCTAAAAGAACGCCTAAAGTGTTATATATCACTCTAGGTCCAGTTTTTTTGCAAATGCAAATATAGAAGTACAGTGATCACATATTCCAAATGGACTCACTAAACTCTTAATGGTTGGTGGCTCTTTTTACATGATTCTCTTCATTCTCTCCCTTGCTGTTGAATGTGGTTAAATCAAGGTGTCTATGGTCTCTGAAAGTAGTCTATAGAGCAGTTAAGTGGGAGGATACGTTGTATTCAGGCACCATGGGTTGCAGGAGTAGGAGTCCTTCTTTCTTCATAAACAATGGTAGGTGTAGGCAGTTGAAGCACTTTCAAGGAGCGTGGCAAAGCATCTCCATTAACATACTGTATCGAGTTCTTTGATGAAAAGCCAAAGGTACATTCAAACTCAGAAGAACATATAAGACTCTGAATAAGCAATGCAATAAGAAACCGTCGCCCAGCAAGCTAATATCTAATGTTGCATCGTGCTGTGCTTGGTTGTGCACAGACAAAGATATCTTAATAAAGCCAACATTGATACAGCTTCTTCTTTATAGCAGTGTTGACTATTCACTGTTACATAACATTATATCTATGTATTGAGTCTTAATACCAGTTTTTTATTCAAAGCGAAAGCAAGGAAGTCTTTTGTACAGTATCTGATGTGACCTTAATCATAACAGTGCATCTTTACCAGCTCCTATGTGTTCCGTAAGCAGAATGACAACTCTCCTCAGTGACAAATGCACTTACGTAAACCATCTCTTGGTTCTCATCCTCCTATAGGATGTGAACTAGACAGGCAGTATTTCCTAACCCACTCCCTTCAGTGTGAAAAAAAGGAATTAGTGAGCTCCAGACAGCACTGAAGATGACCCTAGCTGCCACTTTTTCTTCAATACATGTCTGGTAAATGTATAACCCAGTGTCGGGAGAGCTTGCTAATGAGGATGATACTCTTCTTTAGTCTTGGAAACCTGGAGTGAAATTATTTTTTTTTCAGGTGGACTTTGCCATTGGATTAAGATGAGATAGAGTTAATTGCCGTGCACACTGCTTCGCATCAGGGAGTCTTTTCTCAGTAAGATATCAGTATAAAGCCAGGATTTCATAAGGATGTGCATCACGATTCTCCCGTACTGGGAATTCCTTTACACAAAGTGTATGTAGATCAATGGGGTCACTGGGTCGCTTTCAGGCCTCACTCTGGGAGTATAATTTCCAGGTGCGTGCTCAGGCCCTCAGATTGACCGATATGACTGAAATGGTTGGATTAGATTATCTGCTCTGTGTTAAGAAACAGAAAGACATTATGCAGCAAAATACAGAATAAATTAACTAAATGCCAGCCTACTTTCTCCCAACTTTTTCCAAGGAAACAAAGTTGGCTCTATCTCTTGCTCGCTGCCAATGCTGCTGGGAGTCTTTAGGGACAGTAGACATTCTGTGGGCAGCACAGGGAGGCAGATGGCCCACAATCCTATTATACAGTTTCTTACAATATCTTTCTATTGCACACTCTCTCATTGCACATACACACACACACACGTCATACAGCATATGTGCGTACATTAAAGGGAACCTATCCCTTGTTCTTCTCATTGCTAATATTGAGACTGCCCTTGCCAGAAATAAAGATACAGTATTGATAACCTTTTTAGGACAACCTTTGTTAATAATGTGCGGTATTTTGACGACGGAACCACCAACACGTTCTCACTCCCAACTCTTCAAATAATGACGCTTGGTCAGTGTCCCTAAGCTTCCAACTAAAATGCTCTGGGTACCCTCAAGGTTTTGGACGTGTCAGGGACGCCGTGTCAGTTTCCACTCGTTGCATGTATAGTTTACTTTCAATTCAAATCTCAGAAGTTAGGTTTAGGCAACAAATCCACCACATTAGGGTTAGAAAAAGTGTGGTTGGCCTTAACTTGACTGACTAAAGACTCACGTGACCTGCAACTCATGTGACTCACCTGACTAACAACTGAATGACTAAGGCTGAAAGGGCAGCTAAAGGGTGCCTTCGTGCATTGATATCAGATGCCGAGGAGCACTGAGCAAGCGCCAATATTTGACAATCTGGGAATGAGACTGTGTTTGAAATGCAGTTCTCGTCCCGTCTCTCACAAGCAGGGATGTTGTCTTTTAACCAACATCACAAACTTTGTGAATAGTCTGAATGTGCCAAGTCCCGGTCCTGGTGGCTCAAAGTTTCTATTTTCAGCTTTTGTCCTATAACCAATTATAAAAATGCTGGAATGACTGATACGTTCGCCTATGAGGATACTGGATAGAAACTGCAGTGAAGTCTAAGATCCATTGCTTTATTGCTTGTCTTCCTTTCTGTTCTTTCCCAAACGTTTCAGTAAATTCTGTTGGCAAAATGATAGTAAAAAACAAGATTTAATTAATGGACTGTGTAAATACAGCCATTAACATCCTTTACATTCCACAGAAGGCAGATTGTCCTGTTGAAGAGTCAACATAATATGAATGAGTCGTATGGAGGGAATGTAGTGATGATTGAGCATGTATATGTACGCACAACTATTTGACTCTTCTGAACAAGTGTTTCCCATCAATTTGATGAGAGGCTATATGTACACAGCTGTACTCATGCGATAGCCTCTTATGCTTGTGAGCCCAGAAGCTAGAATACTTAGACGCCCCCTCAACATACACACATTATGCTCCTGCAAGTAAACATGAAAAAAGCTTTAGGCCTCGAAATACTTCTATTCAAATATTCAATGAGAAATATCGGTGGTTGTTTCAATGATACCTCCGACACATGTAGCCTACACTGTATATCCCCAAACTACGAAACTGCAATAGTAAAGCACCAACACTGACAAATAAACAAAAAAGATTCTGTGCAGTTCTGTACACATTTTGTAAATAAGTACTATATCTGTAAAAATATTTTTTTTTCTGTCTTCAAAAGTCAATTTGTTTTCAGAACTCCCTATCCTCTTCTAATTAAACAGGTTGTTTGGAGTTCATAGAGAGCACTATCATTATTCATGAAGCATTAAAATGATTGTTTTGGCAGTGTTGCTAGCGCCGTCTCCCTTATTATACCGTTACTCGGGACATGTTTACAAAGCGGATCCAGACCATAATTATCAAAGTTAGACACTGAATACCATTTGTTTTTCCAGTTGTGATATGACATCGAGGGGCAGCTCATAAATGCTGCATCAGATGGTACAATTCCAAAACAACATTTATGCTAAAAAGTAAGTGAAGTAGTGAGGAGTACCTGCTTCATCCTTTCAACTAACTCCAATGTAAACCCATCCGAGTCATTATTAGACCCTCGGAGCAACTGACTAAGTATGAAGTGAAAGATAGTCAGCTTATGGTGGGTGAGAGGGGCTGTGGAGGGGCCAAACAAACAGGACTTTCACCGAGCTGTTCTTGTCTCGTGTAAAACTAAACGTTAATGTTGACTTTTTTTTGTCGCGTCACCAGTCGTTAGTCGGTCAAGTTAACGTCAACCACAATCTTTTCCTAAACCTTAGTGGTTTTGTTGCCTATAACTAACTTGTTGTGAAGACGGAAGTTTATTTTGACAAGACACGTGAAAACTGACAAGTCGGCACACACATTTCCTTTGGGATTAATAGAGGTCTATCTTATCTTATTATAGGGGACCTAGAGCTTCATATTTTGAAGCTTTGGGCCACTCTCCAAGCATCGGTATCTGATGAGTTGGGGCAGTGGTGTATCACTGCCTGCTGTGTAAACAGAAGCAGCGACAGACAGTGCATCACGCTAAAGCTCAAAGGTAGATGCCTGTGCACTGTACGATGTGTAATTGTGCAATTAAGTAATCATGCAACTAGATATGCCTAGGCCTTTCAGCCTTATATCTGCCAGATGAAAGCTGCCTTTCAGTTCACATACTGGGGGCTTGCAAAAACAAACAAGCATACAACGGATGTACTAAAATCCACAGAACTCACACTGTTAATACCACCAGTGAATGGTCAATAGAGTTAGCATAACGAGTTTAGCCTCACCTTCTATACATTTCAGTCTCCTTTTCCTCCTCCTTCTTTAATTAACCTGTTTTTTTCTTCTATTTTCAACCCTCCTCTTCCCCGTCACACCTCCCCATTCTACATCTAGTGAGGAATCATGCTGGTTAAAGACTGTCAGGAGAACAGACTGATCCTTGCGTAACTTCTTGCTGTAACTGGCACAGCTGGGACTACATTACATTACAGTCATTTAGCAGACGCTTTTATCCAAAGCGACTTACAATAAGTGTATTCAACATCGGTTTTCGAGAGAACAACTAGTCACCAGAAGTCATAAGTGCATCTCCTTTCTTCAAACAAGCATCTAAGAGCATAAACCAGAGCCAATGTACAGTGCAGAAACTAACGAATGCAATAAGTGCCACAAACTAATATGAATACAATAAGTGCAATAAGGGTAGGCCTTCTTGAAGAGGTGAGTTTTCAGCCTGCGCCGAAAGATGGGCAGCGACTCCGCTGGGGAGTTCATTCCACCACTGTGGGGCCAGGACAGACAACAGCCGCGACCGGGTCGATCGGCCGTAGGGACCTCTGAGCGACGGGGCAACCAATCGCCCCGAGGCAGCAGGGCGAAGTGGTCGGGCGGGGGTGTAGGGCTTGACCATGGCCTGGAGATAGGAAGGAGCTGTTCCTTTCACTGCCCTGTAGGCTAGCACCAGAGTCTTAAACTGGATGTGAGCTCTTACAGGGAGACAGTGTAGAGAACGGAGAAGGCAAGTTGTGTGGGAGAACTTGGGGCGATTGAACACCAGGCGAGCTGCAGCTTTCTGGACAAGCTCCAGAGGTCTGCTGGCCGACGCCGGGATTAGCACCTGCGCCGTCTCCTCAGTGAGGAAGGGGCGAATCCTCCGGATGTTGTAGAGCAGGAATCTGCAGGAGCGTGTAACCGATGCAATGTTTGCTGAGAATGACAGTTGGTCGTCCAGGGTCACACCCAGGTTTCTCGCAGTCAGAGTTGGCGTCACCACGGTATCGTCAATGGTGATGGACAGGTCTCGGTGCGGGCAACCCTTCCCCGGGAGGAACAGTAGCTCGGTTTTGTCCAGGTTGAGCTTGAGGTGGTGTGTCGTCATCCACTTCGAGATGTCAGCCAAGCACGCAGCGATGCGTGCCTCCACTTGAGTGTCACCGGGGGGAAATGACAAGACCAGCTGGGTCATCGGCATAACAATGGTAAGAGAAGTCATGCGAGCGAATAACAGAACCCAGAGATGTTGTGTAGACTAAGAAGGAATTAAGGAGCAAGCACCATACAATTCCACCCACTCCGCAGGCAGAGGACTTAACTTTGGGAGATGGCGTCCAAAACACCTGCTATTACTGAGGCAACAAGAGGCCACTGGACTACAGTCACGGAGGCGCCAATGGATCAATTACAGTGTGAGATGGAGAGGCTCAATGGCTCGCTGTAAGGCTTTATGTTTCATAAAAGTTTCACCAAACCTTGCAATGAGTTATGAGATTTTCCCATTATGACAAGGATAGTGTTTCATACCATATTTAGGAAGGTTAACTCTCTCTCAGATTGAGACATTGAATCATTTCAGTTCTATCTTTTCTGGATCAGTGTATGCACTTGTGTCACTTACCAAACCCCCACATATATTGTCTTTCTACTTTACTTTATGGATTCATTAGTGTAAGTATTGTTGTTGTTGTATTTATTTTCTTTCACCCCTTTCTTATACAGATGACAGCGTAATCAGCTGTTATCATTTAGCCACCAAGCACTCCAGTGTAAGGATTATTCAGTGTAAATACGAGTATATCTCTTTTTTTTATTTATTTGGGTTCCGTGTAGTAAAAAGGGTACATTGTTTTGTGACATTAATGCTACTCATGCAGAGATGTTAAATTAACCGTTAAATGATTAATGCAAACCTCACTGGAATGAAAAGGTCACATTAATAATCGTCCAAATGATGGAACTGTCTGTTTCACCGTGAGGTGTACTTCGGTGTTTATCCAGGGCAGAGGCTAATTGCACAACATCTGACAGCACAAATACCTGTCAGCAAAATATAGGACATCTATGTCTATATGCCCTCGCTGGGAATGAGTGACATCACACACACACATACACACACAGGCATATATGGAGACCTACAGTTCGCCATGTTGGCGCTCTAAGGTCCAATCACATCCACCTGTCACGCACTCAGCAAACTCACTATCACCACCTATCACAACTGACCCAGTTGTCTGGAACCTGATGGAAGTCACTTATCCTCTCCACATGTAGATGTATAGATTTAAAAGGAGGGATGCTATTAAGCTGGAATCTGTCTGAAATTGGACATGTTGGGCTACACTGCCATATGAAGTCCATACTACAGTATGCAATTGTTGATGATGACTTCATGACATATCTCTGGGCAGCAGTGTGCAGAGGGAGGCCAGGGTTCATGCCCCTGAGATGGATGCAGTAACCCTGCTGGCAGGGTCGGGGCAGGTCATGACATTGGCACTGAGCCTCAACAAGCTCCCGAGGGGTGAATCTGTTACTGGTGCTGCAATCTGACCCTGTGTAAGCAAAAATAATTCACCATTGTAGATTGATAGACGGGGATTGTGGTTTTCATTTATCTATTCTATTTTTTTCATTTTTATTTAGTGTTGTCTTGTGGAGGGCATGTGCAGTGACCCTGCAATGGTAGCCTCTGCAATTGCAATGACTAGATCCCTCACTGGCCTCCCACTCCATGAGCACTGCCCGTGGTGGTCATTGGACTACACGATGTTCTCGGTTTGACCCAGTGGAGTCCCTTGGGTACTATATCGACCCACACCCTGGTAAAACTCAGACGAGGCATTTTGTGCTCACTCAAGCACTAAACAGATAAAGGCCAGATAATTTTAGCATTTCCAAGGTTTCACCTAGACAATAACCAAACCGACTGAAGAGAGCAGTCCCATGCAAAAGCTAGAAGGATGAAGCACCTTGGAGGTGTTTCGCCCTCGACCAAAGCTGCTGCCCCATCACCCCGATAGAGTAGAGCTCAGAAAAAAAGGGAAATATGTGCTTTTTGCTTATTTGTGAACACAGAGCAAACCTTTCACATCCTCGTCAACTGTTGCATTTTCAATTTTTGGATGATAACACAAAATCTTGTGAAATGAAATGAGTTACAATTTACAACATACAGTATGATGATGAGAACTTCTCAAGGCAGAGTATGAGTCTTGGACAAATCCGCACAAAGTTAGATCCGTTTAAAATCAAAACAAAACAAACCAAGAAGTGTTCAAATCAATAAGCACATATTGGAGTGGGGCAAGGTTGCCATGGCTGTCGTCTATCACCTCAGCATGGGGTACAAGGTGCTTTTCTAGCTCTCAGTAATTTGTGGTCTGTTTCTCATTGTCTCATCCCATACTCCCTCTCTTTCACACAGCTCAGAAAGACACACAAAAAAGAGAACATATGTGTGAGAGAGGGACCGAATTAAATTGTCAGTGTGACAGAATGTAAGTGGTGCATTCTGGGAGGAATGCCTAATTCCGTTCTTGGTACATAAACGATTGCTTTACTTAATGTGCATCGGGCACAGTGATGCAGTTTTCCAACGGTGTTCTGGCCTTCGAAACACTCGCACACATTTTGACAAGCCTAATGGAGAACTACGTCCATTTTTCAAATTATTCCTATATGGTCTAAGGGGCTGATCACACCAAGACGCGTTGTTCCAGGCACGGTCGCCTCTGAAACGCCTCTTGACAAAACATTGCCTTTGGAGCGGTGTTGTGCAACCCGGCGATCAAATGTCATTAACAGAAAAATATGGTCTCTCTCTCTCAAAGACAGTAGCCTACATGAACTATCACAACATACAATATGAATTCCAACTTACATACCCAGTAGCTGTCTCACAGTCCACACAGTGAACTAGCTAGCTATCCCTACCACATATACCAGCATCGAAACAGGAAGTAGAAAAGCCCTCCTCTTGCTTTATTTGATTTGCTGCCTGGGCCTAGTGTGACATTGATGAGCGGTGGGACTCCGTGTCTAGCGTTTATTATATGGTAATCAAGGTTGAGTTTCCCTTTAAGATTAAAAAAAGACAATGCTACATTAACCAAAGTAAAGCTTAGCATCACATTTGAGAGACAATGAGTAGTGGGTTTTCTACAAGCTCAGACACCACTGACAGCCATCCTGCTACTACACACACTCCTCTGGCCAGCATAAGACATACATCCACAAACACTCTCACATACTAAACTACTGTTCACTTGTTTCAGTCTGCCTTTCTCCTTTTATTCACATTCTCCTCCTCTCCTCTTTCAGTTGCCTCTCTTGTGGGAGTTGAAGAACAAAAGATGATGAATGAGAGGAGCCACGTAGGCTACGTGAATCAGACAGCTCTGTATTTATAGTGACAACCCACTCTCTCCATCACCAGGTACTCCACATTGACTAGTGCGGTGAACGGTGTTTCGCCAAAGTGGTATTACACCGCCTCGAGCACATGCAGTCAATATTGTATATGTGTAAAGAGGGATTCAAAACAAAGGGTGGCAACAACTCAGAGTTGTAAGCCGAGATGACGTGGACTTTCTACGTGGTGCTGAAGAGGAGTTTATCTTTTTAGCTTCGGCAGTTGTGCTGAAGGCTAACAAACTAATGAAACGGTGGATCTTGACTTTTTTGGAATTGTCATTTTAAAGTAAACTTCATGAAGATATGTTGTTATTACTGCCCTCTCGAAGAACACTTTTTAGGCACTACAAGGACTTGATTAGATTAAGGGGAACAGCATGCTTTGGGGTAATACAACTACTTGAACATGTTTGTGGTCAGGGTTAGAAGAAAGCATTGTTGACTGTCAGTAGGAGACGGGAAGCAAACAGCACTCTCCTGTCTTTAAGCTGATTGAACTGTCAAATTGAACAACTGTAGTTTAAACAGTATGCAATCCAGCCAATCTAAAACATTTCCATGGTCGATGTATAGATGGACAGACGGAGACACAGACAGATAGCCTCTCTCTCTCTCTCTCTCACTCACACACACACACAAATGGAATGGGAACCTCGGGAGAATCAATTTCCCAGCTGAGAGTGTGACTGAGTGTTTCGGCTGGGCTGAGAAGGCCCATTACTGCTGGACAGGATGAGCAGGCCAGGCACTTCACCCCGCTGTGTGTGTGTATGAGCGTTTGTGTGTCCGTGCCTGTGTGAAGTCCGAAAGTATCGTCACGCTCTTTCTATCTGTCATCACATACACATCCAGGCCCAGGACCGGGGCAGAGTCACCAGGTAAATTGGTTCCGTTAGGTCGCTACTGAGTCCAATCACCCAGAGAAACCGGAGGAGTCAACTAGATCCACACCATCAGGCTCGACAGGAGCTGGTTTCATGACCAAGTGTTCCATTATGCGATCATTCACTGATGGTTTGTGAATCTTTTCTAAATCCAGGATGCATCCAAGACCTTCACAGTGCCATTTTAAGTTTCTATGCATCAAATAAATTAAAACTATAGTTTGATCTGACATTATGACAAAAATTCCAATATAACTTAAAAGTAGGCTTTCATATAAATTGACTGATTTTTAAATCACTTTAATTAATGCCTCTTTTAAATCAAAATCTGCACCACATCCTTCTCTGGCTCTGTCTTGTAGAAATCCTAAATATATGTTCTGGTCATTACAAAAAACACAGTCCTCTGCCAGTGTTCTGCATTAAATGCTGGATACCCACACAGCACAGATTATACAATTATTGAGATTCAAGGAAACAGAAGTATTGGTGCTCCAACAGGGCGGAAACTGCCACTAATCTGTTTGTACAATGGTATTTGCCAAAATACCAGTGTAATCCTTTAAAGGGGTATATTTAGTTTCTTCTTTTCATATGGTGATCACTTCAGGTTCGAGTACAGATTCGCTTTTTTTTTTTAGAGCAGGGGATTCAGGACACAGTCCATGTAGCCTTAAAGTGGTAAAATGTCTTCAGGCTCCGTTTCTCTGCTTCATATTGTTCGAGGCATATGGTCTCAACCCTTACTGTTCATATTTAATGCCTTCACAGTATGGTCTGGGTCAATTTTGACCCAGACCAAGAATTCCCTCATAGTAAGTGTCTATACCAAATGTTAAACTACAGATCTATTTAGAATGTCTAAATAGCCCATGTCTCATTAATACATGTATGATTAATCCTTAATAAATGTTTCAGAGAGCATGGAGAGTGTATTTCTTAACTTTTACAACATTCGTTTTTGGAGAAAAGCATCTACTATTTTATCATGTCCTGTTTTACATAAGACATAAAAACATAAAAGCCATAATGATTTAAGAAAATATGTTAAGAAACATAAGTAAATTGAAATAAGTCAGCTGTTACTTTTGATCCACCCCGACCCTCTCCCTTCGCAGACATTGTCACTGTTTATTCTACGTCCCCTGACTTCCCTAGCAGCAGCCTTGTGTGTCCTGGCTCATTATTACGTGGGTTATACAAGAATTATAGTGCATTACCTTTCGTGTAACAGCGAACAAGAACAGCTTGCCCTGTGCTGTAGTGAAGAAAAGTCACATTGTAAAAATGTTGACATGCTCCTTCCAGACAGACACTTCAGGGTCCTGACCTACTGTTGCTCTAATTCCATGACCAGAAGCTCCTTGGAAAATTCTGCTCCACTGCAATGGTTGCTTTCTCTGGTGATTTGTGGATTTCATGCCAGTCCTACACTTTGATGCCAAGTGCTGACACAAAAACTCCTCCAGCAAAGGCTGTCCATTTTATTTCAACCATTCTTATTTTACTGAAGCCAAGCTCAGCCTTGCTTGCTCCTTCTTAACCACAACCAAGTTCATATATTGCATTTTAATGTTAATCGAAGTGTGGGCTTGTCTAGTGGAGATAACAAGGCTTTAAATGATCTCATTTCAGCTCTGACTTAGAAACCGCTCAAGTGTTGAAATCTTTTAAGACTTCATAATGAAATACTTATGCATTTGTGCTTTTTTTCGTCAGTGATGAGAGCGGCACATAGACAGAACTTCATTAAGAGTATATTGTAGATTGGTAGTTGGTGTTTTGCAAGCAATTCTCTCTCTATTCGCCGATCCATTCCTATAACCTGTGAGAGGAAAATACCCCCAGAGGAGCTCCAGCCCCTGAAGACAGACCACACAGACAGTACTCCAGAGACACAATCCATTTTTATCAGCCTGCCCAGCAGGCTTCATGAAGAAAAAATAAATAGGGTTGTTAAAACCTTATGGCTTTTCTCTTAAACTACAACAAATAGACAGAGAAATAAAAGGAGACCTACAGAGAAATTGTGAAATAGCTAGAAAGCTTTGTGGCTACTTCGTCACCGTTACAGCTTTCTGGGGGCGCAAGACATTCTGCTAATGGATAAAACACCATCTCGTTTTCTGCTTGTCAAGCAGTCTCCTCATATCACTTAACACAAGTCTGTGCGCACTTGTGCTTCTGTTTGCCTGTGGCTTTATCTTCCTCATGTCAAATCACGTCACCCTCTGAAATGTGCATGTGCGCTCTTGCGTGAGCATGTGCAGCTAACGTGAAGAGCAAGTCTTTTGTGGACGGGAGCGGATCGATGGAACATTTCTTCTGCTGACCTCTGGTTGCTGATGGGCTCCCCTGTGAGCCTCCAGCTCTTCCTCTCTGTCTTTGTCTTTCTCGCCCTGTCAAAAACGCCCTCATCAGCTTCAGGACACCAGTCACCAGAGGCTTTGAAAGGGTCAGTGTGACGGCACGGTGTCCTGTTGTATGACAAGCATGATGTGGCTTGATAGGAATGAGTGTGCTTAGAAAAATGATGTTGTTTTCTGACTAAGGCTGGAACTAAATAACATGATACAATATTTTGGAATGAAAAAAAGAGTGATCATACATGTCTGCAGCTGAAAAATGGATCGCAATATCAACTAAATCGCATCAATGGGCTCTTAGCGCTGCAGGGCAGGGGCAGAACGCCGTGAACTGTTTTTCAAACTTTCATTGTCCAGTTTCTCTTTGTTTTCTGCAGACTGTCCTTTCTTCATCAGTGTCTGTTCATAAACACTCAATAGAGTTTCAGTCCACTTTAAAGATATCCCACTGAATGCATGTCACCTCGAGCCGATATGAATCTATACTGGTCTTTGCTCTTATCTTTCTAGTGATCACTTAAGTCACTATCCTATGGCAGCTGACATAAGGCTTTTACCTCTTGACCCTTTTTCTAAATCTATTTGCGAGACACACAATCCATCAGAATGTTATCCAGCCTGTTCCACACCAATCACTAGGTCCGATATCAAATATCTAGTATGTGCAAACATGCTTGGCAATAAACCGTTTCTGATTCTGATTGTAAGAAACAGACCCTTGCATCTATTTTCACTAACCACTTGTTCATATTTAAGGGTCACAGGGGACGGATCTCATCCCAGCATGCCTTGGGCAAGAAGCACGGAGACGGCCCAGACTGGTCGCCGGTCCCTTTCACACACGTTCACATTCACAGTGTGAAATTAAACCATGAAATATTCATGAACACACTTGAGGATCATAAAATGAACAGTTAGTCCAGAGCTCCCAAGAGGCAACGGACAAAATATGTGTTTTGTTAATATCGCAAGGCACAGATATAAATACTGTGGGATTCACTAATCAACACCAGTATTTTATGTTTTTAAATTGCAGGCTATAAGTAAGGTGGTTGTAATGGGCATACCGATCCAGTCGAAGGCACCAGAGTGACTTAATTTGAAGACATCAATTTAGTGAAACATCGTTCTACTTTGAAATTAGCATCTTTTTTCACTGAAAGACAATTTGACATTGCAATAACAGCAATTAAGTGCCAGATTCATGCATGCCCCAAGAGTGGGCTGTCCCAAGGGAGCGATAATAAAGGAGGTGTGGCGAGGGAGGACGCTCATATTTGAAATAAAGACCAACAGCATTTCAATTGAACACCTGTTGTGATTCACTTTATAACATGTGTTTCTATTAAAGGAATCGTTGTATATTCTCACTAATACAGGCAAGCACATACGAAGCTGTACACACAACATATTGTTCTATTAAGCTGTGAAAGAGAAGAGTGATGTTCCCATTTGCGCGTGAAGCACTTTGCATTTGTAAAGCAGAGGGGTGGTGTTGACACAATTACAAACTATGCTAATGATGAAATTAATCCTTATTATCATTTGTTTATTCTTAAGCAGAAAAGCAGCGCATCCGGCCGCTAATGTGTATTTACATTGAAAAGCGAGCCAAGCTTTACATTATGTCATTATGTCATGACGTGCGGTGGAAGTATAACAGTGAGGCAGAAACAGAAAGCTCCGTGATTCTGAGGGGGTAAGCTTCGGAGCGACAGTACTGGCTGTGTATGTGTGTGTGTGTGTGTGTGTGTGTGTTCGTCTCTTCCACAGTTCAGTGTGCCTGTGAAACATCAACGCTGTCATCACTTTTTTTTTTTTTGGTGCGATATGGGATGGGGACAAATGAGAAGATAAGGAGGAGGAGAAAACAGAGAAAATGGAAAATGAAAAAAAAAAGTGAAGCACGAGAAGGAACGTGTAAGAGTTCCTGTCGCAATGTGATGCACGGCTTCGTTAGCACTTTGTTTGCACTGTGTAGATGTGTGTGTGCTTGTGTGTCTCAGTTAGAGGAATTGTGAATATGCTGCTATACGTACAAGACATATTCGACGTGCTGATGGTTAATTCCCGTAAGGACGGGAATGAGCATGAAGAAATTTGTAGGAGATCCACTTGTGTATCAATTTCATACCATACGCTATCACTCTGTAGCATACCTATTGTCTTGATTATGTACCTTCTTTATGTTAATGCTTTGGAAACATGTTTATCAATTATAATAAACATATTTCGGTGAAGGGGAGAGGGCTGCATCCCTTTTGTGTACATGGATGTTTGAGTGTGTGTTAAGTGTGAAGTGTGGGTGGAAGTGTGGGTGACATCTGGGTGGAGGAGAAAGAGAGAAGAGCTAAATTAATCACCGTGTGGGCAACATCCAGCAACGCACACTGTCGGTCTTTTTCTCTCTCTCTCTGACATACACACACGCTAACACACACACACACACACACACACACACACACACAGACACACAGACGCCTTTCTCAAGTCTTCTGTCTGAGTCACATGGCTTTCTCTGCGACGCCTCAGTCAGCAGAGATAAAAGTATTGAGACAGCCTTTGTTGTGTTTGCATGCGAAATGGATTCGGTGTCAGGGGGTGAATGCGAGGTGAAGAGAAGAAGCCGTCTGATTTTTCTGACCGGATTTGTCTGTATCATCGTCTGTGTTCATAGCATTTGTATTCAAATGCTGACACTGGCAAGACAGGCTTTGAGTCACTGTTTGAGAGCCCAGCAAGTCCTTCTCCAGAAGTAACAAATACATGTTTTTTGTCAGTGAACAATAGGTGCTTTGTAAACCTACTACTCAAATGATTGAGATCTAGTTCAAAGTTCAAATCCATCGGCTCATTTTCAAACTTAAGTTGAGATGTGGGTCGCTCAAGTCGAATTTGTCAGAATATACAATTTGTTTAAAGAACATTGATGCCTCGCTGCATGAATAAATATGAATAAATATAAATTGTGAACTTGAAAACAAGCTATGACAAAATGAGGAGGTCCAAACCATGCTCCACCAATACAGGTGTTTTCACTGATTTGTCTGATTAGCCTCATTAGCCTATCCACTCAGACAAGTGGACCGAACCTAAGCCGAGGCCAGCCAGGGTACAGGGTACAGGGTCTTTAGCTGACTGTTGGTGCAAGTGAGGACAGAAACCCTAGACTCAAGTGTCTTCCAATACCTCTGCACCATTTATTTTCATTGAGAGATGTGGAAACTACCCTTCAAATATTTGTATGTGCACATATACTGTACTTGGCCAATAAAAGTGATTCCTAGGTAAATTAGTGACATTTAGAGCAACATAACTTCCTCAAAAAAAGCATGAACATCATTAAAAGACACTGCAAACAACTTAACAATTACAAATTGCTACCTGAAAACTGTTAACCAACATCCTTTCCTTATGTTATCTTCCCAACTGGTGTACAGTTTTGTGAGGAGCAATGGTAAGACATCACATTTATGGCTTCCTCTTTTCTAGGAAATGCAAGCAGGTACAGAGCATTTTTCACGGACCATTAAAACGGACCATGAAAACCTACGTCTTACTTGTATTTTCAGCCCCAGGCTTGATCATTGGATTTTGAATCAGCATTAGGTCACACGAGAAAAACATACCAATACTGTAGGCTCTCACTGTTGTCTCCAGCTGATGCTGGATAGAAAGGGATCAATACCGAATTTCTGCAAGTGTGGAAGCCAGCGTGTGTGAAATCAGATGAATAAAATACATAACAAACAAGGACGTCGGGAGGTTTTCAGACAGAGTGCAGCACAGCATTTAAAAAATATTCATATTTAGATGTTGCAAAAGCTCCCAGAATCAATATGAGAATAACAATCTTTTCCCCCAAAGTGCTCTGTTCACACTTATGTAAAGGGGTTTGGCTCTTACAGGCGGAAACAAGATGCAAGCATTTGTGTTCCCAGTGACACAGGAAGACAAACATAAAGCCGCCCCACAAGTGCTGTCAAGACAATTCCACAGCTCTGCGTTTCTACATCTCCAGGGTAAACATGCACTGTATATTATGGTCTGCCTCCGCTGCAAACTCAGGGAAACAAATGAAGACAGGATGTAGGAGCTCCACGCTGAGACGCAGAAGCTAGCCTTGATCTTCAAATTCCTGTGCAGCCTATATACTAACACAAGAATCGAGGTCACAACATCCAGAGTTCATTTCCTGCGAGATGGGTGTTGGCGCTGTTATTGCCTTTAGTTATGTAGCGTATGTAGGCGACGTGTCTTTTAAGGGCTTGTCTGCGCCGCTGCAGATGCAGGAACGCTCCGCATATTTCAAACGTGGCCACAGGCACAAAACAGCATCGGAAATACAGAAGCCAACATGGGAGCATCCACAGCTTTATCTGCAGCTGATCGTACATTTTTCATTAACAAAGCGGAGGCAGAATAGCAGACTTGCAGCTGTGGGATGAAAAAAGTATCTGTGTGAGAGAGAGATGTGTGTACTGTAACCAACCAGATCTCATTGACCTCTCCACTATGCACCAAAAAAACAAACTAAACAAATTTGGATATAAACAGAGAAATAGTAATCACTCCCTCAATCCCATAATCCCTTTTTCCTCCTCTCCCACCCCTCTGCTGAGAGGGCTCATAAATAAAGCAGGGTAAGATTGCAGCGCCTGCAGGGATAAGGGATGCTGGCTGCAAAAGCGCGAGACCTATTGTACCACATGGGGAGGAGCCAAAGACAGGCAGTGAGTTGGTCTGTGTGTCTGTTTCGGGGTGGGTGGGCGGTCGGGTGCTTTTAAATTACGCCACGTTTCAGGGGCCACGGTCTGGATTCAAACTCGCTGATTTGGAACAACTTAGAACAACTTATCTGTTCGGGCTCGGAATTGGAATGAACTGCTGTTGCCTCGTGCAATAAGTTTACACCACCTGCTGCTGTTGACTGTATGGAAACTAGTTAGCATGCAGGTGGAGATGTTTAAAATGGATAGCTAATGGATGAAGAGTTCAACTGTCCAGCTTCTGTCACTCCAAAAAACTGCGACAGGGAATAAAAAGGTGAACCACATATTAATTAAAAAACAGCTGCTTACATGCTAATGAAGTAAGTAATCAAAAATAGATAATGAGATGTCCTGATGTAAGAAACGGGTACATTCTGCTAATAATCTGCACCGGTACTTACAATTTGACTTTTACTTTTAATGTAATATTGTTACCTAAGTAAAGATAAACTATGGGGTGTGGTTCTTTTGGAAAACAGGGTCCTGATACCTGACCGGACATGAATAGGCCAAATACAATTTGGAGGACCATACCAAATACCAAATACTTTGTCCACTGCTGTTACTACACACAGACAGAAAGAAGAACAGATGAAGAATGAAGGTCGGGAGGAGGGAAAGATGGTAACAGTCACTTCAGAGCAAATTAAACCACCGAAAGGCTGCAGGAGGAAGTCGTCTCCAAGCTCTCTACACATTTGCCTTTCATAAGGATAAACAAACAAATGAGCACTGCAGTCAGAGCATAGCATCATCGTTGCTATGTCAGCAAGACAAATCTCTGACTCTGAAGCAATCTCATTGAATTTTCATGCATGTTCTCTATCTGTCTGCCTCCCGTCCCTGCCTCACCTTATCTGATGGGGATTTTGCAGTGTGAAGATGCTGTTTGATTTGTTGTGTCTCTGCTGAGTCAAGACTGCATTTTCTTTGGTGATCTACCTGAAAGATATCTTTATAGTTCATGGTCACTGCTCAAGGAACAAGGAAGAAGTAGCCTTTGCTTTTTTATTTATTTTTTTAGGCGAGCTTGTGCTGTACTTCAGCATGGCAGACACAAAGATGTACTTCATCACTAAAAATACATCCGCATAGGAATTCCTGAAGATGACATCACAGCTGTGCCTGATCATGTTAACGTGTAAATGATCTTGTCACATATCTTGTAACTTTGTCTAAATGCTTTTGTATAGTTAATTCTTGTATAGCTTCTACGCTTATACTAATTGTATATACATCTTAATATTGTTTATTATGTTTCATTTATACTTCTCTATTTATCTGTACTGATTTCTGTCTTTGTGCTGTTAGACCTGTATTTCCGGGGTAAACATGCACTATATCATTTTATGTATGAACTATATTGCTATTAATGATCATTTTGTTACCAGGCTAGACAAATTCGAAATTGTTTTGCGGGAATGCTGAGGTGAAGATGGAGATGCGGCCGTAATGACGACAAAATCTGTTACGGTCAAAATGGGATCTGGTCTTCCTGTGGGATCAGGTCTTCCTGTAAGAAATGTATAAATAATTGATGCATTTCCTAATTAATGTGATGCTGGTTGCGCTTGCACATAGTATTTTATTGTGGTATGGTACAATATCAAGGTATTGCTGTACCATGGAAATACATTGATCATTTGGTCGCTGCCATGATGTAGAGGATTCTTTTATAGTGTTCGTCCGGTGATCCCTTTTTTTTCCATTCATGAGTGGGATTTTGAGAGGTTAGGTAAAGAGTCAGCAGAGATGTTACAGTGACATGATTGACACTGTGGCACAACAGCTCAAAAGCGAATGTGATGTCAATCAAGTGGCCCAGTTTGCACGGCTGAAACGTTCTCCGGAATATGAGATCAGCCACTCGCCGTGCAACCCCCGCTAGGCCGTCCCCCGAGGGACAACACAACCCGACACAGGCCGTCTGTCCACAAAGTGATCTTTTTCAAGGGTGTTACTAACACCCCTCTGCATAGAGTCCGCCATGCCCGTTTTTCTCTCTATCTTCCTGCTCTCCCCCTTGCTCCTTCTGTGGTTTGTGAGGGATCCTCCGGGGCGAGATCCTCTAGAGATGTGCCCCCGTGCTGTAGCTATTTTGAAACCGTATTGGACCTGCTGGCTTGGCCACTGACTCATTTCCACCTCATTATGTGACACAAATCAATTATGGATGAAAAAAAAAAAAAAACCTGCAAAGAGAACTGGCAGGAAAACACAAAGATAGAATCATGAAGAGAAGGAGAAAAGAAGAGGATTGTGGAGGTTAAGAGGCAGGGTTAGCGTAAGACTATTCCTCAGTGGTTCACGTGCTGGAAGTATTTATTAACTAACAACAATTAGTCGAACTTTGGCAGCATCTCTGGTAATACTATAGGTTGCCAGAGAGGCTTTTCTTTTGGTCCACGTACAGGCCTGATCCCGCTGTGTCAACAAGACTTCGTGAAGCAGCGCACGCTTGTTATGACCTGTTTGTTGTTCACCGAGAAAAAGTTTCTGCACATAACTCTACTGAAAAGCAAATTATTAATGAGGTTTTAAACAAATGACACACCTGTCAATAAGTGAATAAGGATTAGGCGTGTTGATTGATAAGGATGGACCTATAGGCTGCCTCCAGTCTTAATGCTAAGTGAGGCTAAACAAGTCCTTTCCAAGTATTCCTTTGAGGCCGCGGATATCCTCTTAGCCATCTTGTTTGGACCACATTTCACTTTCACTCTCTCCATTTTTGCATGTGTTCCTTCTCCGCGGAACTATTTCCGTCCTTCTCGCCCTACCGTCTGTCTCTGTTTCTCACTTCTTTGTCTCCTCATATACCCTCCACTGTGTCTCCGGTCTTCAGCCTCCCCTCTCCATTTTCACACATCTGCCCCTCCTGTTGGGCTCTGCCTGTCTCCATCTACTCGCTCTCCCTCACTCTTTGCACTCATTTGCTCTCAAGTCACCAAGGTTAGAAATAATAAATTACCCACTATTGAAATTCTCCTTGAGGATGACTCCTAACCTTTGCCGCACGGCTCAGGCACGACTGAAGCTCGAACCTCTGCGGTGACATTTTTGAGAGATGGGATGTTTATGCATGGCTTGGAGCGGATATGCACAATAATTAATTTCCGGTGCAATGTCTGATGGCCTGCTGCTCTCTCTGTCAGTCCAAAGAGAGAGAAGAAATCACTTTCCCTTCATCTTCCCTCACCGCCTCTCTCCATCAATTCCCCTCTCTCCCTCTCGCTTTAGAAGTTGTGATTGTATTCGGGGTAAAGTGGAGCAAGGGCAAGGCGAAGGCCTCTTCCTCCGAGGTGGCGGCTGCCGGCCATTTAGACAGTGTGGAGCATAAAACACACAGGCCTTGGCATATCGCTGGGTCCCTGCACGCTAGAGTAGCAACACCATCCATGCATTATCACGCTGGCTGAACACAGCGCTGCAAGACTGAGCACAGATTTATGCTCAGTCAGAGGAGGGAAGTGTGTCCATGGGCAATGACCATGTAAAGATGCAGTAGAGGGATGGATTGATGGACAGATGAATATATATCACATAAGGCTAAGAGAAACCATCACTTACCTGCTTGGTAGAACGTGAGATGTATGCAGGATCGGAAAGCAGAAGAAGGAAAGAAAGAAAAGACGACATTAGAAACGCATTATACATTTACCCACATTTAAATAACAGCTGGCTGACATAATGTCTGCTATATATCAGCTGCTGACACATAGCTATTACTTCTTACATCCAGGAGGAAGAGGTCAATAAGAATGTACCAAGTGTCCGAAACATCACAGGGGGGGTTCTAGTTTAGATATTGTGTTTATGATTACTAATTAGTGTCTTTCTTTTGGGTTAATTGCTAAAATAGTTGCACTGATAGACTAATTGTCTGACTCTGGTTTTGTCCAACCCCCTTGTTCACTTTGACTGGTCAGACTGTTCAGTTCAAGTCAGTTTTTGTTGACTACTGTTTAGCTGATCTTCTTTGTGAGCCCACAACTTTATTACATATTTTGTAAATTGTTTGCTTTCTTTTTTGATAAGTAGAACATATAAAATATCCACATAAAATACGACTCTGGTTCCATAGTTCCTCGTAGTTGTTTGTCGAAAATGGGCTTAAATAGTCAAGCATCCCCCCGAAAAAAAATGCATGATCAAGTATTTTTTTGAAATATTATGTATATATTAAGAAATACCAAGGTGTCATTTGATGCATTGAATCATGGAGCATAACCTTTCATAAAAGAAGATCTAGCATAACCTAAAGGAGATATTAAAGGAAGAGAGACTGTGAAGCTGTACTGTAGCAGTGAATGCCTGAAAATCGTTCGATATGCAAGCCTATGACTTGAGAAGAAAAAGCAGTATGAATGGATACTCAAAATGTCAGAGTAATGTTGTCATAATCAAATACTGAGGTTGATATGAACCTAACATATGCATGTGTAGAAGTGTGTAGGTGTTAATCATGTCGTAAAGAGTTGTGTGTGAGTTCACATACGCACTCCAGCCTCCCAGCAAGGAAGCAAAACATAAGGGTGATGGTAGGATTAAACAGCAGCTGTGTATTTTTCTTTTTCGTTGGCTGTCAGTGTGTTGCAAATGAAGACCTCACCAATCTATGAATACAACTTTCATCATTACTGTTTTAAAACACTGTACAAGGGCTATTGGGCTGCCGTGGCGAACATGCACTGCACACTCAGAGACGGAAAGAGAGGCCCAGCTACACAGACTCAGACTGAGCAAAAATAAGGGGGAACAAAGAGAATCTGCCAGTGAGAAACTTTAGAAAGTGTGTATTTGCATAATCTCTTCTTTGCAAAGAGTCTCGGGGTGGAATAATAAACTGGAGAAAGCTATCATCTACCAATACAGTGTTGAGCCAAACCCATATATGTGTAAATGCAGCTTGCAAGCAATACAGTGGCTCTCAGCACTGCTTTGCTCAGCGGCATGCTCAGTCTTGTTTAGCTCGTGTGTTGGCGTCAGACCTCCTGCATTTGATTTACTCACATATGTAAATGAAAGGAAATAGCAGTCTGGAAATTGTACCCTGACCTGAATATCCATTACCTCTTATCTCCTAGCCACTGTCATTTAGACTAATCAAACAGGAAGCTCTCCTCTCGCTCCCTCTTGAATCTACCTGCTAGACGGGGCTCATGTACTGTATGTGTGGATCTAAATTGCCATCAGAATTTCAATCACACTGATGTTTCCCTCGCGAACGACAGAAATCAGCGGATGAAATGCTGCTGTGCATATGTTAATTGACATCCATCAATTGTCACAAAAGGTGAAGTAAAATAATTTCATGTGGGGCATGAACTTAAATGTGAACAATAAAGTTTGTTCAAACAAGGCTGAATTACCATAAAGGTAAAATGGGCAACTCTCCCGGTGGCCCTTGAAGGCACCACGTTTTATGTGTAGTTGTGGTAATTCAATGAATTGTAACTCAATCAAATGAATGCATTCTTTACCAGTAGGTCAAATAAAATAGTGCAAATTTGGAATCAGGGACCACTGATGCACACGCTTGAATTTTACATGTCTTCCAACTGTAATATGTCAATGACCCTAACATGGTGCACATTCCAGTACAGCTGTTTCCACCAGCGAGTAACTGAAGCCTTCTGATGAGGGCTTGGTGGTTGAACCTCAATACAACTAAAGGAGACTATTACAGTAGTTTGCCCTGAGACCCAGAAACCAACAGGTATATGGGATCACACATTTACGTCAGTGATGATCATGCAGAGGTCTAAAAAGTGATCACATGGATCTTGAACAGGATCATACATTTGTCGGGAAGCTAGCAAAAATATATCCTGATAGCATTTTAGAAGATCTGGGTCTTTTTTTCTGATTTTTCCATTTCACCATCTTCAAATGGCTGCTGAGTGTACAATAGCTGTGATCTGCCCATACATATGAGCCGTGTAAGACACGAAGGGAGAAATGCAATATTTAATGGATTTTACCGCACAGCACCGTTGACCATGTGGGATCAACATACCAGCCACCAAGAAGGAATCCAAAGACGGAATTAACTGTCCAGAACATGATGGACAAGGACAATTAATGCATGCATACTGTGTCACTAATTTGTCGCTAAGTGGAAGGCTCATTAATTGTGATTGACTTTAGATGGACCCGGTGAAAGGAGGAGAGGCAAAATTGACTGAGTCTTTGAAATTAACTTGAGCGGTTGCAATGTTTAACAGATAGCTGGAGATGAAGATTAAGTCGTGGCCTTGTTTCTGGAGTTCAGCTCACTTGCTGCTCTATTATTCGGATGTCTTGTTCTGCAGCCCCAGGGCCTCGACGCAGAGCGGATGCTGCAATCCTTTGAAATCAACCGGAAAAAAAGGGGGAATGGAGTGATATCATTGGCTCGTTGGCGTGCAGGGAGCGTATCCTAGTTTCCGTTTAGCAGGCGACAACGTGCTCTGCCCGGTTATCTGACAGACACCACACTCATGAGTGCATGAACATAGCAACACACACACACACGGTTGTATAACTCAGCTTGTGAGGACGTAGTGCACACTCTCCGTACCACGACCTTATACGCACTACAACCACACACATGAGTTTAACATCAAATGTCACATAGTTCTATTCCCAAAACACATGGCCCTCTTGAAGAGGCAAGAAATGCCCAAACATTGCATTAAGACATTACAGCCCACATACTTAAATGTTATATTTGCAATGTATTACTATACTTTGAGGACAGTGCGTTCTCAGTCCGAAGGCATCAAATACTGATGCTTGGTCAGGCCCTTACCAAGTCTAGTCTTCAATCTAATATTTAATAATCTGAGACTAAGCCCCAAAACTCATCGCTCATTGATACACTGTAATCCTGGGAGGCCTGTGTGGTGGGATGTGTCATATGATTGGTCGATTTCGTCCTATTTTCCATACAGCCAAATGATGCAGACCGGATTGCCTTGACTATTTAAAACCCACTGCTGACTGGACCAGAGAATTTCCCTTCCAGCCAATCATACCAATCTTTGTTTGGGACTAACTGCAAGTTTATTTCTGAATAGTTTTAGAAATTTGGGGTTGTTGTTGGACATGTAGACCCGTATTGGAAGGTAGCCAATTTCTTTCATCCAATCCTTCTGTATTTGGCGTCAGGCAGTTATATTCTCTTGTAGTGTTTCTCCTTTAGTTTGCAGGTTAGTTTTGTTTGTGAAACTACTGTTTTCAGTTTTATTATTTTGACCCATCTCGCTGGATATGATTTATTGTTCGAACAGACCAAAAAAACACCACAATAGACTGCAGAGCTACTATTGTCTCCAATAGGTCCTTGAGTGTTGGGCAACGATGTGGGGAGTTTATGCTATAGTCAGATTTCCCTGGTACATAAAACCATCTCTGACAACCAGACAACTGGTTTACATAAGCATGAGAACACATTATACAGACAAAAGAAGGCATGCACTCGTTAACACTAATTCAGGTATATCTTCATACACCAGTGTTACTGAGATTAGGGCACATTTCCCAGTGTCTGTTTTGGCCTCAAACCTCATCAGTCAGACAGACTCCAACTGGTCATGACGGTTATGTGGCGTGTGTGAGCACACATGGGTGACTGTGAAGGTTACTGACCTGTATGAGGCCTTCTGTGTATTATTCAATCTTTCTAACGTTTCTCTCTCTCTCTCCCCCCCTCTCTCTCTCTCTCCCCCTCCATCTTTAATCATGTGCAGACATCAGCAGTGGTCGGAAAAAGGGAGGGAATGCAGACGCAAGCAGGTTTATTCCTCATACGGCACGACACACACACACACACACACACACACACACACTTGCACACAACCAATTGCATAGACACACAGAGAAACATGCAGATAAATAAACACACACAAATTCTGACACAGTTCTTTCAGCTGCATGCACACCCAGGTACACACATGTAAACACACATAAACCTAAGAGACTGGGATAAAATGAAACTTTATTTACTCTCCTGTTGTAGACTGATCCACTGACCTAACTGTGGTTTGGGATTTAGATGTTTGTTTAGGTGTTCGTGTGTGTTATTGTACTTGTACTTGGTCAAGGTACTTGTACCTTGACCAACATTTTTAACCACAGATTGAGGACATTTCAGGAAAGTGAGGACATTTTGGCCAGTCCTCATTTCTTCAAAGGCCTCTTAGAGGCTTACGACTTGGTTTTTAGATTCAGGTTAGAATTAGATTGTGGTTAGGGTTAGAGTAAGAGTTAGGCATTTAATTGTGATGGATTAGATTATTGTAAGGTGCATACTGTTAATGTGTGTGTCTATGTGCGACCAACTGCCTAAGCTTTCTTAAAAGGACACTGTTAATAGCAACTGTGCCACTTTCAAATAGGTGTTTGTTCACATGAAACTACACACATATCTTCCCCCAAAACAGCATTAACAGTCACAGTGCACCACAACACATTATTATTTTTGAACTCCTCTCATATCTACTCGGCAGTATTCAGGGTAATAATGTTAGTGTCTCAGCAACATTTATATCAGTCTGCCTCAGAAAGCATAACAACACATCTATCCAGATCTGCACCTCAATACAAAACAGCAGAGGGAACGGTGATTCGTGCACCGCTCTGTTTTAAATTTGACTCTATTGCAGCTTCATAATGTAGACGCAATGTAAGTTCATGCAAATACAAAAGATAAATATCCCCACTTACATTTAAAAAGGAAGTAATCAAATAATATACAGACCAAGAGAATGGTGTCGTTGGTAATGATATGTTGCAGAAGCTCACAGAGAAACTAATGTGCACACCTCACACATCTCAACTAACAATGGGGACCTGCATGTCAATCAAGATGATTGGTTCATTCAACTCCTTTCGAAAGACCATTTTAAAACCGAGAAAGGTATTCTAGCATTCAAGACTAAGGCCGTGATCAAACCTACAATGGCACCGCATCAAAAAAATGTCATAGAATACATGACTAAAGATGTTCCACTCACTCAAATCACTGTCATCTAGGAATCAAAGCAATTCCGGAAGCGGAAATGTTCATTTTATTGAAGTACTTCTGATAAAAATGTGAAAATTCATACCAGTTTTTAGCATGAACTACACCGATAATGATTGTGTGACTGGTAGTTGCAAGAACACAGACGCATTGTACAATACACATGCATGTGCAGCTCTGGTTGTGTATAAAACATAAATGTCCTGGCTGGTACTTTAAGTGAATCCATTATTTTGTTTGTAGCGTTAGTGTATGTCTGTGTGAGTATGTTTTTTCGCAGCCAGTCAACCATACACAGATACAGATCTCTAGTAAGAGCTAAGACAAGACCTTGTCACGGCATGGGAAGGATGTCACAGAGCTCACGCTTTATGCAAACAACACGAACATAGAAATTGTGCAGAAAACAGACATGAGCTATGACGAAATACACACACACACATACACACAGAGCCAGATTGGTCTATTTGCCTGCTCATCCCAATTGAGAGAGCCTTTGATCACACATCAAACAGATACCAACCTGGGAGACAGCACGCATGCACAAATTCACACTCGCACACATATACACATGCACAGAAAACACTCACACGCACAGCAGTGTGAGGATTCGTGTGCAGAACTGGTCGTTCCTGGGAATGAGTGTGAAGAGGGTAAGAGCAGAGGAGTGTCGAGGAGAGATGGGAGACCAGATGGATACTGAACAAGGAGCAAAAAAGAAATTGGCTAGAAGGGAAGACACGAGGGACATGCTGGTCATTATTTCCGGCTTAGGATATTTCTCCTTGTATATGGAGTTTTATTGTATTTTACAAAACAGAAGGTTTATGTTTATTTTTTCAAAGAAGGGTTTTAAAGCGTGACACTGGCTGAAAGTTGTTCTTTTTGGCAGAGCTTTTCTTGCCGCGGTGATGTAAAAGTGTAGTCAGGGTGTGCTCAGTCAACATCTCCTCATACAACTGTAAATATGATAATTCATTTCCCATGCAACCCGAGCGTACAGTGTGTGAAAGAGTGCTTTATTATAATCTCTAATCAGATTTATGGATGTTAATATTTAGGGCTGGGTATCATTGAAAACATCGTGATCCTAGAATCAATACCAGTACCGTTAAAGTGAGTCCGATAGAGTACTTCATTTGATACCCATCATGTAAATGTAAGCAGCGTGTGTGTCCCACTTGCAAGCTAGTCACCGCCGCACTGCACAGCGCTGAAGCAGCGGTTACCGCTGATACCCCGAACCACGTTGGTGGGAGCGGGTGGAAGAGTGATGTCCACCCTCCGGTTACCCCCAGGTGTAAACTCTGTTTCGCTGTTTGTGCTGTTAGCCCCTCTGGCTGCAAGCTGTCGGCAAGTAGTGGGCAAATCCCATGTTGCATTAAATCCAAAGTAAATTGCTGTGATTGGCTGCGAGGACAACCTTACAAATAGTATTGTATTTCTCTAGGTGGGCGCAGGTATTGTGTTAACTGGAGTAGTTTTGACTTGCTACTGGATTATTTTGGTCGATAACTCAAAAGGTATGGAGCACTGAATCCCAGCTCTGTTCATATTCAGACATCAGACAAACTGCTACCACAGAGGAGAGTAAGTTCTACCTTTGCAAGTGTCATTTGTATCAATAATAATTTTTTTTTACACAAAATGCCTCTGATGCTAAGGGTTAAACTGTTTTGTTCCTTTTAAAGGATATGATAAACCCTTCATATCCCATTGAGGTATTCCCAGGGAGGCATGCAGCTTTATTTCCCATCAGAGGCTTATAGCACCATGCTCATACTGCAGCTGCCGAGCTCTCCCACACACAGCTTTGAAAGGACGAACTTGCTGTAACTACAGCATGCTCATATTCAAAGGATTTAATTCATATCTGATGTGCATAAGCAAACACATTCCTGAATACCAACAAACAAGCATGGACAAAGACATACTGTACATGCACATGCACATTAAGGAGACCGAATTATGCACACATACACTCAAATAGGCGTGAATGCACCCACCTATTATGCACACAGACTCGCAAAACCACTCCAGAAACGGCTCTCTAATATGAAAGCCTTTGAGTCTTTAATGAGCAGGATAATGTAGGCGGCTGTTTTGAAATTCCGCTTCACGTCTGTACCAATCTCCGATTCCTCACCTCCCTCTCTACCTCCCTCTCTCCTTCCAAACCCCTTTCTTCTGCCTCCCCGCTCTCCTCCTCTGTCTCCTTCCATGTCTAGCTGCAGCAATTCCGTTTTAATTGCTTTCTGAGTCACCTAATTCCTCCGAGGAAAGACAGAAAGTGAAGGAGAGAGATGGAGACGGAAAGAGGTGGTATATTTAAACATTTAAAGACTCAAACGCACACTTTGTGTCTCCTTCTCCCCTCTTGTCTTTCCCTTCTCCTCCGTCTTCCAAAGGTCTGACAGCTCAAAACTTTCTTAATAAAAAGTATTTAGAGATGCGAAACATCACTTTTTAACTTGACATTACTCATTTTTTTTTCAAGGCCTTGAATACGTGAATTAGCATCTTTTTATGAAAAGAAGACAACCGTATTCCATCAAACGACTTGTTTTCCAATGAAGCCAAATCTTCTTTCCTTGAATTTCTCAGCTGGCTCGGATTCTTTTTTAGGCCACCCTATTGTGCAACAATCCCTGAGCTAGTCCTTTCACAGGAAACTGCAGCGGCAACATTGATGTGGTTGTTTATTACATTATGTATTCCCACCACAGCGGCTAAAGCCAGCCCTAGCCTGATTATGTCACTGATGGCCTCGTCTGTCTGTGCTCCACTCAGAGTGAAAGGCTCATAGAAGCTGACTATTTGGATAAGGCGTCAGCGAGTCGGAGATTCACTGAATCTTTTGTCATCATCATTGGCAGCTACATTTTAAAACCAGAAAAAACGTACATCGTATCAGTAATTTATGTTAATAAGAGAGAAATAAGGAATTATTCAACATTTTCTGAAATATGCTTAATGACTTGCCGAGATCATGAATCCTCTCATGTAATTATTTGCAAAGAAGCATATTAAAGCAGATTTCAAAGGTGTTGAACCACTAAAACATGTGAAAAGACGATGTGCTAGTGCAGTAAGAAAGTTTCAACCTTCTTCAAACTTGCCTGTTCTAACAGGGTGTCAAATAGCGACGCACAAGGCACCATTTAACACCTATATGAAACACACAGGTCTTTAACGTCACTCCAATGTAAACCAATATGCATCCTCTAAGGGTGGGAGGGAGGGACAAAATCAAGTGATTTTTACTGATAGCGTTATGTCACGTGACGCTGTGCCACTGAGTCACTTGATGCTACGTCCATAGCTTGCGTTACGTTATTTTAAGCCAAACCATGATGTTTTATTTAACTGATTGTGTTGAACTTGAGTCAAAAATCTAACTTTCAGGACTAAATTTACACACAAGACATAACTAATAAAAAACTTAGATTCATTTAAATCTGTTTTGACCAAATGTCTTTAGAGCAAATACAATATTACATCAGAGTATGTAAGATGAATGTGTAACTAAGTTACATGCTGTGAAATTGATATTATGACAGCATCTCCAGCCAAGTGAAACCTGCAGTCTGTGTTGATGGTGTTTTACATTCAGAATAAGACTGCGCCAGAATCAAGAACAGCCAATAACTCAATACTTAAAAAAAAAAGACTAGATATGGATGAAAGAACATCACCCAGTCTCTCTCTGGAAGAAGCCATGATGTAAAAAAGACAGTTACATAGTGAAGATTAGTAAAAATGCTCAATAAAGCTGGTGCAATACTTTCAACTCTCGTTGACCGTTTCAGCCTCAACTGCTTTCTCACGTAGGCTTTAAAGTTCAAATCAAGGTCCTCTGTTCATACAGTGGTCACCAGACTGAATTGATATGGTGTTGCTGAAAGCGGGCCTTTAATATGTCTGTGCATATCTCTGTCTATGTCCCGTCATCCATCCAAAGCCAATATGTAGGAATCCGTTTTTAATAAAAGTTTTAACGTTTTTTTTTACTTCTAAAAAGTCCTCATCTGCTCTCTGCTCTCTGTAACATCCTCTGGTAGTCCATGTCCAGACAGTAAGATCTGATCATGAAAAGAAAATGTCTTCAGCACTTTACTTTAGTTTAGCCTCTACTTTCCTATTCATCTTCGTCTCTACAAGGTGACAAACACATTGATTGACTTTTGCCCTTGGAAAATGAATGTGATTATATCACCAGTGCTCTTTTCTTCTTCTCTTAGTCACCACACTTCCATTCTCCCTTCTTATTACACAATGTCTTTGAAGTCTGGCCATTGTTTTATTTCCTCTTGTTCACATCCATCCTGCTTGGACAGCAGTTACATGGCAGCTTCGTGACACATTAGTTTACAACTGATTCAGTTATTATGTCGGCTTAATAAGGGTGTTTATCACAACTGCCTCTCTAGCAGCTGCTACTTTTAATAACAAAAATTTAAAAAACATCACTAAACTTTAGCCTTGAAACTTTGCTCTCCAAAGGACCCAAACACATCTGCCCTAAATTACTGACAGTCCCATGTTTTGCTGAGTCAGCCTGATCCTGTGTTTGTGTGTGTCTGGTGGCAGCTGTTTTGTGGCCAAGAGGGCTTGAGTGCGTGTCTACGAATATAAAATAAAGAGTGCTCAAAGGCATGCCTCTGTGTGGGTGCCTTCAGACATGCTCCATATTCTTTTATTGCCTTTTGAATTAAACACATTCTCTCTCATTGACCAGATGTGCTCAACTCAATCACCAATGAATGAGGTATTGAGTAGAAATTTACAAAATGTCAGTTCCAACACTGCTGAATAACAGTCAAACTTCTAAATGTTTCATCTGAAAGCGTTGCATGAACAGCCAGACGGACCTCTGTCCGTTCAAATATTAAAGTGGTTATGTCATCACTGCACTTCTTCATCTCCCTCTGCTCCATTTCTTCTTCACTTCTTTCATACAAATTATTTCCTTCAGTGTTTTTTAGACCTTAACATTAAGCATTGCCATTATCTGAAAACCACAAAGGTAGTTTTAACCTTCCATTGCAAAAACTATTAGCTATCACAACAAATGACTGCATGATCACACCGCTCTTTATCTGAGTGATTAACTTTGCACAAAGACCTGCTTAAGTAGCCACAGGTGTGCTGTCACATGACTTCATCAACTATATATGATGGATCAACACCATCTGCCCAGATTCTACACACACACACACACACACACACACACACACACACACACAGGTTAGGTCACTTCTGGGGACATTACAATGACTTACAACCATTTCCTGGAGACTTACCCGTATCCCAACCACTTTGCCTAATCCTAACCCTTACCTAACCTTAACTGATGACCCGAGAATCAGCTTTTTTTCTGACAAGCCATCCCCAAATAACCCCAGTATGAAATGTGTCCACAAAGGTATCCGAAGTTAGCAACACAACCACACACATACATTCCTACATGACCAAAAGTGGACTATCAAACTACTCCAACCAAGTATGGACCTTTGTCCTCTGGTCATTTAAACAACAAACAAAATAGAGTAGAAAATGTAGTTTTAAGGTCACACACTTTTGAGAAATGACAAAAAATAAGGTATTGAAATGAAATCACGCTACTTCCATCTGCTTACATGGCGTACCGTAAACATAAGTAAAGTATGTGGACGATTGAACATCAATCCCACACAACATCCAATTCAAAAATAAGTTGCACTGATATGCTGCTATAAAAGCCCACGCTCATCTGGGAAAGCTTTGCATCAGAGTTTGTAACCTGGCTGGAGGGAGTTGCTCCCATTCAGCCCCGAGAACATTAGTGAGGTCGGCCAACAATGTACGCTGATAAGGCCCGGCTCATAATCATCATCATTATGGTCAGGGCTCTGTACTTGCCAGTTACACTCTTTCACGTCATAGTCAGGTATTACTGTCATAAGGGCCTTTTCAAAACTGCTGCCACCATTTTGTAAGGCCAAATGGAGACAAAACTTTTGTATTCTTATCACATGAAAACTCAAAATCTTGTTTGTTATGTTTTACCACTTGTATATAAAAGGGCTATGAACCGTGGATGTGCACGTAGACATCATCAAGATGAACTACAGAGGAACCTTAAAAGATGCAAACAGAAAATAAAGCATTCCAAACACATCTCCCTCTCTCTTTCTGTCACTCTCTTTGAAGAATCAGAGTGTGTTAATAGTCAGCGTGCCAGCAGCAAGGATTACTAAATGAATGCAAAGCTCCCCATACATCTCTTTCCAATCCACAGCACAGGTGACTCGTCCAAAGGCGCAGAAAGCTCAGCAGTGTATAGCTTGAGCCCATGCTACCGTATCTCCTCTATCCTCCATACTCCATTTACTATATCTGCAAATAACAGGCGCAAGTGCAAAGGTCTGCAAATAGCCCTTAACTTTGCTGCTGTCTTCAAAATTAAATAATGGGGAACAAATCCAATCAACATCATGGCTTTCTCTCTGCTTGGAGGAGAAGTGAGATGGAGTCGGCACACTACACACACTACTTAAACAAAGTTAGTACTTAAATTACTGTAGGGTTCACGCAATTAGTGTGAAATGCTTGTTAATTTAGTCAGAAATAATCTTACTTTCATATTAATTTATGTGCATGAGTGTTTCATGGCCTGCTTTTGCTTTTTTCATCTTACACATTTCTAATATTCTTTGCATGAATGCAGCTCAATAGAATTTGAGGGATAATATAGATGAAATCCTCTTCCTCTCCCCCCTCTGACTGCCATCCCCCATCTCTTTTCCCGCCATCTGTTGACTTAAGCATCTTTCCTAGCATCGACCCTCCTTCTATTTGTATGGGCAATCTTACAATCTCCAAGCGCTTGATTCTTGCCAGAGGAAGGTTGAAACCAGATCTGGTGAGGATTCAGTGTTTTTGCTCAAAAGAGCCACAACAGAACGAGTGGTTGAGGGCTACCAAGTGAAGGAGTGTCTCCTGTACCACCCTGATGTTGATCCTCTGGGATCATTGTTGTTATTATCCTTTATTTTGAATGTTAAAAAATACAATTGGTACCTTCGATACTGTAAAATAAAAATGTTCTCTTGCACCAACAAGTAGAGTTACTTCGGAAGCGTGGGGAGATAAAATACAGGAGAACGCTCATTTAAATAAAAAACAATTGCCTTTTTTTTGATAAATTAATTTAATGGAAGGATTCCTTGGATGTTGTGCACATGTATGATGTTACAGCAGCCGAGGTTTAGCAGTCCATAGCTGGTTCCGTGAGCCGCAGTATTCACTGGTTTGTTAAATTGTATATCCACACATCCAGCATTACCATAAACTACAATACTACAGTGGCTGGCTCAGTTCACTTCATTGGAGTGAAATGGGCTTCAAGGGTTGAGAGAGGAAGGTTATGTGTGTGAATATAGGTGTGCTTTACCCATCTTGTGGGGACCTAAATCTGTTTACACAGTCTCATTGTGGGGGACTCGTCTTCCTTGTGGGGACAAAATGCACGTCCCCATAACGTCAATCATTACAGTTTAGGGTTTCTAGGAAATTATTGTCAGCTATCAGCATGTTAAACGAAGTTTCAGATATTCAAATTTCAGAACACAGTATGAGTATTTCATAATACGACTCAATTCATCATATACTGGATCACATCTACAACCTGATGTACATTCTTCAAACTCTTTAAATCAAATTTCGTAAACGGTTAAAGATACCAGCTCCCCTAGACACAAATCAACCTGCAACAAATTCCACGCCACAAGAGCAGCAGACCTAAAAGCCCTCCCCCCACTTCTAGACAGACAGCGGGGACAGATAGCAAGAGTAAGTCTTGCAGATATGTCACAGAGTGGAGAAGATAGTTTCCAGCATCAGATGAATGTATGTACACGGATATGAAGGAATGCAAGTTAAGAATTGCCATACAAATAAGGACATGCCAGTGATGAAGTCCAAACAGTCGACCGTATATTAGTGATGCATGTGACCCTTGCCCACATCCGCAGAAAGAGTAGAGGACAAAGAGGAGAGAGAGAGAGAGCTGCACCTACACCTGTCAGGTGACTCTCGAACAGATGGTCCAATCCAAATACAGCACCACAGGCACGCAGACAGCGGGCACTGACGCTGTGAGTGTGTGTTCACATGCTCGTGTACTTTTGTCCATCTGTGTAAATGTGCGCAGGGATGAGGTTAGCGATGAGCTCAGAGGTGGAGCTCGGCCAGCAGCCCAGCGGCAGACAGCTGGCTGCAGGTTCGAGTCCTGAGGTCTAGCCCCTACGGGTCTGTGCACATGTCGAAGTACTGTTAGCAGCAGACCTTATTTTATGTAAAGCATAAGCTGGGGAGCAAAGCCATGTACTGCTGTAGATGGGGGGCAGCAGCCAAACCTATTTTAGCCACTAAAAGAAAGGCCCACCTAAACAAATCAATATCAGTTACAGTGTGTGCTATATTTAGAATATTTTCCAACGGGCAACTGAACTATACTAGACTGTTTTTGTAAATGGAGTCTGATGGCTTTGAAGAGACCATAGAGAAGTTTCACTTTCAGTTCAGTTTCAGTTCAGGAAAGATAAAGCTGTACAAATATTCCAAATATAGCGTTTATTTAAACAGATATTGATTTTTTTAGTAGTCTAAAATACGTTTTGCTTCTGCCCCCGTCCACAGCAATACATTGCTTTGCTCCTGTGCAGTAACTCTTGTCTGTTTTTCCAAGCAGAGGGAGTACAGACGCTCATCTTCTGTAGGTTATACACTCTGGATAAGTACCTCACACAACCCCAAAACACCTGAAGTATCCCTTCAAGCTGTTCAAAAAAATCAAAGAATTGTAACGTTTAACTTTGCTCTTTTAAATTAAAGGAATGACTTTGTGCTTTGCATTGGCAGGGATAGCCACCATGACTGAAAGGACAAAAAAAAAACACGACAACATGCTTGCCATAGGAAACATTTCAAAACAGAAAACTAAAACTAAACTGACATTTCTTTATCAGATAACTCTCTTTACAAAGCTCTCACTAATACATTTGTCAATGTGTTTGGCATTTTAAAATGATCGTAGGATGTATTATTAGTGACATTTCTATAAATAAAAGTACCAATATTCAAAATGTAATTTGACTTGCCAAAAGATAAACAACTCAAATAATCCTGCCAACACACACACACACACACACACACACACACACACACACACACACACACACACATCATCCATACAGAGTTACAATGTGAGGCTCTCTTCTGTAATTTTCCTCCCAGCATCAAATCTGAGAGCACTTTTGCGACTGTGTCACTATTTTCACAAGGATTTTATTAACATTCAGGTGAACCCACAGTTTGCTTTGTGCTGTCTGAAAGTTGCATCTTTACAGCATGAGTCTCACAGCTGGCTGCTGAGTTTGACTCCAGCTATGAAGAAGACAACAAAAGATGCTGAACTGCTGAAAAGTAAATCACGTGGCAGCAGTTCTGTGTCAAAGCCTTTGTCGGGACAAGTACCTGGCAATGTTTAGTAATTTGCAAAGGGTTGTTGAAGTTGTCAGTGCTTTAAATCCTGTGCAATTCTACCGTGGCTGCTGGGGTAGTCAGACTGTGACAGCCGTGGGTGCGGTGATGCTCAGGATCACAGGCGTTTGTCCAAGACACTTTCGTTTTGCAGTGTGAGCAGAAGTGCTGAAAGCAAGAGGAGTTATTTAAAGGAACGTCTCATTCAAGTGAGTTTTTAAAAAGTCAAGACCAGTGGTCAGGTGATCCCTCGCCCAACTGAATCTGGAGCAGAATTTTCTTTTTTTTTTTATTAGAAATTAATCTCAACAATCTTGATAAATGATTCATCCTTTAAGCAAAAATACTTAAAATCAGTAATGAAAATAATAAATTGTTGCAACCTAAATGTCCAATCTAGGAATTTTCAACCCCTCACTGCACTTTGTTTGCACTTCTCTTAAAAATAACATTCAACCATTAAGGAAACATCCCACTGACACATTTGTATTTCTTGTTCTCAGACCGTGGCTCTACATTTATTTCATCCTCATTGAAAACCTGACAGCACTTTGGCTCTTCCTCTCTTGGATACATTCCAGATTTGTCATAATATGTCTGAGAAGAAAGTAAAGGTGGGTGAGTAAAGGCAACACTTGCACACACATCGTGACAAATTCACAAGCTGTACCTCCTTAATAATTAATGCTCATTACTTTGCTTCATCTTAACTTTAACCTAAGAGCTACTCCACATAAGTCTGTATAAAAAGCCCAGATAAATGAGTGAACGAAAGACATTTATTGTAAATTATCAACCAAAGAAACACGAAATCCACTGGTTTGAAATCATAAAGTATCATCAAATACATGCTTTCAGTAAGAAAGAACGCATTTTCATTCGCCAAGCTCTCCTACATTCATGACTCAGCATGACTGAGCTGACATGTGACTGTGCAGGTTATTATCTAATGCGCTGTTCTATGAGGTTCATGTGGTTTACCTCAGCTGATGGCTTAAGCGCATCTAATGCCGACACACTGTCTGCCCTTCAAAGCTGTGGCTTGGAAAGGTAACATAAAATCACTGTAAGTAATTCAATATGACTCAGTTGTCATACAGCCTCCCAGGAAAGCATCTGCCATACACACACACACACACAAACACACACACACACACACACAGACGTGTTTATGTTCAGTATACTCTATATGTTCCTTAACCTTAAAACCAAAGCCTAGATTCATTACAGCAATATGCCATGTCATGAAAGGAAAATACCAGTTAAATGATAAAGTATTGGGCTGCCAATAGCACATACATGCATTTCTGAAGTAAGACAAAAATAGTACCAAGTCTACATAACAATTCTTTTCAGTATCAACCTTTTTTTGGTGAAATGTCTGCTTTTATGTTTAAAAACACGAATGCAGCTCAATTTCCCTGCAGGCACAATAAAGAAGCGAAGGCGTCGTGGGTCAATCTTGGTGAACCCGGGGCGGAAAGTTCTCGGCCTCAGAGATGCTGCGATGCTGTGCGATGCTGTGGATAGCAGCAATGAAGACAAGCCAATGCTCCTCCGCTATCAGTAACGCCCTCATTTAGAACCGAACCCTGTTATTGGTGCTTTGCTTTTCGATCTCAGATGTACCCACACAAACACACACAAACAAAGGCGAGCACACACACACACACACACACACACACACACACACACGCACGAGCAGTCAGTGACAACTGTTCCCATGCTTTCAGCTCTGTATCGGTCATTTTACATCCTGCTTACATCCCAACAACATCAGCAGCCACAGCAAGCGATGCACCAAATGTAGCAGCCAATCAAAAAGCCCCAATTATCCACGGATGGAAACAATGCAAAGCCTTGATGAAAAACACAGAACCAGCAGGAGTGCAGTTAGCTTGTAAACAAAACCTTGTCATTCTTGGATCATGATTTTCTAAGTTCTTCTTAATTGTGTCATTTTCTCTCTCGAAAAAAAAAAAATGGGATGCCAAACATATAGCGAATCAGCATGACAAGCACACAGGCAGAACTTGTTTTCATGTTAGAAAGGACTTCCACTCTCTTCTTACCAACAGCTCCCTCCCTCCTTCTGCCTTTGGAAAGTGGTCTCCCTACTTGTGCAGCAAACAGCAGGTGGAACCCGAAGGATTTCACAAGTTCCCGATAAATGATTTCAAAGTACATCTGTTTATCGATTTATTTTCCGTGTAATGTGCTATCTTCCCCACCTCTGCATTCACTTCCCAGCTGTGTGCGCAGTTTGTTATCCTCCCTCTCATCAGATATTCAGTGTTCAGCCTAAGAGATTCTCTAAATTCTGCTTGGAGTACGAAAAGTAAAGATACGGGAAAATACATTACCAGAAATGCTCCCTCACTGTTAATAATGATAGTATTCAGTGACATGGAGCTAACTTTAATCTCAATGCACAGTGAGAGCTTTCCTTTCATTTCGAGAGCCAACGTGATCTCATCCACACTCGTCCTATTCTGCCACCATGAGGCAGAAGCCTTTTGCATAGCTTCTCGAGGCTGAGGGATCACATGTGGTTGTAAAACATGGTTAACATCGATGGTAACACGTAGAAAGGTCTGTGCTTCTAATCCAGACTCTAAAAGGTTCATTGTGCGTCAGTATCAAGACGCCAAAGACCACTGCCCAAGCAGTGATGACACATCTGTGAATAGATTTTCACCTATTTCTACAAATGTATCCACCCAGCATGAGAAGTGAATAAGAGCTATTTCCTCTGAGATACCTTTGAAGCTAAGAGGCCACTTAAAGTGAACATACAGCGCTCGAGCAGATATTCTTTTCTTTAAGGCTGTAGTACATAGTAACGACTTCTTAACCCCATTAGTCAAAGCATTAACAAAGGCCGGATATCATTTGGGGCTTTAATT